>NC_134145.1:21927500-22570000 GCF_033958435.1 Carettochelys insculpta
GACATTAGAGGAGGTTTTGGAGTTAATTGATAAGCTGAATAGTAACAAGTCTCCAGGACCAGACGGCATTCACCCAAGGGTTCTGAAAGAACTCAAATGTGAAATTGCGGAGTTATTAACAGTGGTTTGTAACCTATCCTTTAAATCTACTTTGGTACCAAATGACTGGAAGACGGCCAATATAACACCAATATTTAAAAAAGGCTCTAGAGGAGACCCTGGCAATTATAGACCGATAAGTTTAACATCAGTACCAGGCAAATTAGTAGAAACACTAGTAAAGAATAAAATTGCAAGGCACGTAGAAGAGCACGAATTGTTGGGCAAAGGTCAACATGGTTTCTGCAGAGGGAAGTCGTGTCTAACTAATCTATTAGAATTCTTTGAAGGGGTTAATAAACATGCGGACAAGGGGCACCCAGTGGACATAATATACCTAGATTTCCAGAAAGCCTTTGACACAGTCCCACACCAAAGGCTTTTATGTAAATTAGGTGGTCATGGGATAGGAGGAAAGATCCTTTCATGGATCGGGAATTGGTTAAAAGACAGAAAACAAAGGGTTGGAATAAATGGTAAATTTTCACAATGGAGGAGGGTAACTAGTGGTGTTCCCCAGGGGTCAGTCCTGGGACCGATCCTGTTCAACTTGTTCATCAATGGTCTAGAAAATGAGGTAAGCAGTGAGGTGGCCAAGTTTGCAGATGACACCAAGTTGTTCAGGACAGTCAAAACCAAAAGGGATTGTGAAGAACTACAAAAAGATCTCAGCAAACTGAGTGATTGGGCAGCAAAATGGCAAATGAAATTTAATGTGGGTAAGTGTAAGGTAATGCATGTTGGAAAAAATAACCCAAATTACACGTACTACATGATGGGGTCAAATTTAGCTACGACAGATCAGGAAAGGGATCTTGGAGTTATAGTGGATAGTCCTCTGAAGACATCCACGCAGTGTGCAGCGGCAGTTAGTAAGGCAAATAAGATGTTAGGAATTATTAAAAAAGGGATCGATAATAAGACAAAAGATATCATACTTCCCCTATATAAAACTATGGTACGCCCACATCTTGAGTACTGCGTGCAGATGTGGTCTCCTCACCTCAAAAAAGATATATTGGCATTAGAAAAGGTTCAGAAAAGGGCAACTAAGATGATTAGGGGCTTGGAACGGGTCCCATATGGGGAGAGGCTAGAGAGACTGGGACTTTTCAGTTTGGAAAAGAAGCGATTGAGGGGCGATATGATAGAGGTATATAAAATCATGAATGGTGTGGAGAAAGTGAATATAGAAAAATTGTTTACCTTTTCCCATAATACAAGAACTAGGGGACACCAAATGAAATTGATGGGTAGTAGGTTCAAAACTAATAAAAGGAAATTTTTCTTCACACAGCGCACAGTCAACCTGTGGAACTCCTTGCCCGAGGAGGCTGTGAAGGCCAGGACTCTATTAGGGTTTAAAAAAGAGCTTGATAAATTTTTGCAGGTTAGGTCCATAAATGGCTATTAGCCAGGGATAAAGTATGGTGCCCCCAGCCTTCAGAACAAGGGCAGGAGATGGATGGCAGGAGATAAATCACTTGATCATTGTCTTCTGTTCTCCTTCTCTGGGGCACCTGGCATTGGCCACCGTCGGCAGATGGGATGCTGGGCTGGATGGACCTTTGGTCTGACCCAGGATGGCCATTCTTATGTTCTTATGCGTGAAGCCCAACGTTGCTCATGCTGGTTTAAAACCAGAACAGCTAGAGCAGCATGGAAAAGACCAAACAGGCTGGTGTGCTCTCATACGACACACATATGACAACTTTGAAGAGCAGCGACGCATATGCCTAATTGATGTTTGTGAGAGGAAAAAAGCAACAGCAGCAGCCACACCAACAGAGCCAGGACAATTCCCTGGCCCCCCACTGTGAACGCCCATGTCGTTCACAGCCTGGACTCCTCAGCCACATACAATTCCCCAACCAATGAGCCTGTGCAAACTCAAGACGTCATCGTTGGACACGACAGACTACTTACATACACCGTTCTTTCAGAAAACGTTTGACAAGTTCCCTCAAAGGCTCTTAAGCAAATTAAGCAATAATGGGGTAAAGGGTGGTACTCTCATGAACAAGTAACCGCTTAAAAATACAGAGAAAGTGTAGGAACACCATGGTAAACTTTCAGAATGGAGGAAGGTAAACAGCAGTGCTGCTCAGGTGCCTGTATTGACACCAGTGCTGTCCAACATAGTGGCTATGTCTACACCAGCCCCTCCTTTTCAAAAGGGGAATGCTAATGAGACACTTCTGGATATGCTAATGAGACACCGCAATGAACATGCAATGCCTCATTAGCTTAATGGCAGCTGCAGCATTTCAAAAGTACTGCTTTCAATTGCGAGTGGCTCGTCTACATGGGGTCCTTTTCAAAAGCACCCCACACGCTTCAAAATTCCCTTATTCCTATAACCAAATAGGAATAAGGAGATTTCAAAGTGCCCAGGGTCCTTTGAAAAAGGACCCCGTCTAGACGAGCCACCTGTGATCGAAAGCAACACTTTCAAAGTGCCATGGCCACAATTATGCTAATGAGGTGCTGCATATTCATTGTAGCTTCTCATTAGCATATCCCAAAGTGTCTCATTAGCATCCCCCTTTCGAAAGGGAGGGGCTAGTATAGACATAGCCAGTCATAAATGCTCTGGAGAAAAAGGATAAACAGTGAGGTGGCAAAATTCGCAGACAAAACAGAATTACTCAAGATAGTTAAATCCAAACCTGACCGACAAAAGAAAAGGTTATCACAAAACTGAGTGACTAGGCTACAAAATATAGAAAAAATTCAATGTTGATAAATGAAAAGTAACCCACTTTGGAAAACAAACCCAAATATACATATAAAGTGATGAGATCAAAATTAGCAGTTGCCACTCCAGAAAGAGATGTTGGAATCATTGCAGATAATTCTCTGAAAACACTACTCAGTGTGCGGTGGCAGTCATAAAAAATAATAGAATGATAGACTCTATTAGGAAAAATGATAGATAATGAAACAGTAAATATGAATGCTACTACATAAGTCCATGGCATGCTCCCACCTTAAATACTGCATGCAAGTCAATCATCCCCACCTTTTAAAAAAAAATAAAGATAGAATTGGAAAAGGTACAATGGACTATGAACCACCTTTCACATGTGGAGAGATTAAAAAGATTGGGATTTTTCATTTTGGAAAAGAGATGACTAAAAGGGAATATAATACACATTAATAAAATCTTGAATGGTCTGGAGGAAGTATTATCTACTCCTTCTCATAACACTTAGAAGCAGGGATTGCACAATGAAATGAACAGGCAGCAGGTTTAAAAACCAACCAAACGTAGTATTTCCCCACACAACAAAAATTAATTTGTGAAACTTGTTCTAGGGGATCTTGTGAAAGTCAGAATTGTAGCAGGTTGAAAAACAAATTAGATGAGCTCATGGGAAATAGGTTCATCAATGGCTATTAGCCAAATGATCAGAGATTCAATCCCATGAGCCAGTTGGTCCCAGCCTCTGATTGCCAAAAGCTGTGAGTGAGCCCCAGGGGATGACTCACTGGATCATTGCCTTTTCTGTTCATTCCTGCTGCCGCACTTGGCATCAACCCGTCATAAAACAGGTTATGGGACTAGACGGACTACAGGTCTGACCAAGTGTTGCCTTTACATTCTTACATGCTGCAAGTGACAGTTTAAGGTGATGTGGACAATTTACCACATGTAATGACAGACTAATTACAGAAATGTTTTGAATACTTTCTACGTCAATTAAAAAAAATTCAACAACAATTGGAACCAGAAACATTTTACATCCTAAGTAAATGACCATCATCAGAATTTAGGATATAAAATATTCCTGGTTTCAGTTGCTGTTGGTATTTTTGAAAAAGTTAACATGGAAAGTTTTTCCAGCAGTTCTGTGATTAGTTCGTCATTACATGGGATAAACTGCCCACTCCACTTTGAATAGTCTCTTGAAACAAGTGTAAGTTCCTTATCTGTTCTCTCGTATTTCACTCTGACACTTGTAGTGCCAGACCTGAAGAACTACTCTGAAAACTTGTGTCACACCAAGGCTGTGGCCACACTAACCCCTCCTTTTGGAGGGGCTATGGTAATGTGGCACTTTGGAATATGCTAGTGAGGCACTGCCATACATATGCACCACTTCATTATCGTAAGGGTGGCTGCATGTCCTTTGAAACTACCAGTTTCGAAATACACACCACTTGTGTAGCCAGAGGCCTTTCAAAATGGCCCCGATTTCAAAAGCCCTTTCTTCCCAAAACTAAATGGAGAGAAGGGGCTTTCAAAATCAGGGGGTCATTTTGAAAGGCCCCCCCCACCTACAAAGGTGGCGTCTGTTTCAAAACCAGCAGTTTTGAAGCACATGGCTGCCATTATGCTAATGAGGTGCTGCATGTTCATGGAAGCACATCATTAGCATATTTCAAAGTGCCACATTACCATAGTAGTGTGGCCACAGCCCAAGAGAAGTTGGTCCAATCAAGGCCACTGTCAATGAGGGTGAGTGGCGTAAAGAGGGCAATTGCTCTAGGGCCTGGCAATTCAAATGGTCCCAGGGTTCCCAGCTGTGGCTGGCTCCTCAGGCTCTTAAAATTGCCAGTGGGGCTCTGGGAGGCTCTAAGGGCAGGCTGCCACTAGCCCTGCCCCTTCTGCCCTGTGCCTCACTTCTTCCATGAACCTGGAGCCATCTCTGTCCCAGTTTACTAGTCCCCCATGTCAATAGGAGATATTATCTCACCTAACTTTGTCTTTCTCATGTTTCATCATGTCTCTTCATGGGCACAGGACAAAGTATTAATAGTGTTCCAGTGTTACTAAGATTCACATTTACTGTAAATATTACCTAGTGTTCAATACTATGTCCCCCACTTGCACTGTTCATTTTAGATGACTTTCATACACAGTTGTGCCAGTCACGGAAGTGATCAAATCAAGTGAATTAGTAAATCATATTCTACAATAGAACCTGACTTTTAGTAAACCAAGAGCTTTTCTAAAGGAGCAGGCAAGGCCTCCACACTCATAGCTTAACAGTGTTTACACGTTAACATATTTATTTGTATTAAATATATTTATATGGGCGGAAAGAAAGTAAAGCCAACATCAAATTCCAATATAATTATAAAGTAATAGTCAACAAACAGCTTACATCTCAATTCCTTCCTCAGATTCCCCAACCTCCCTGCAGTACATCTCACTCAGCTCTCCTCACGGTGCCAACCCAATAGATGGAGCTTGTGCGTCCTGAAGATCAACAGATTTCATCTATTTTGTACCAAGTGAGGTTTGGTTTAGCTGCAAAATTCTGCATCCAGGGAGAAGGCTAGGGTGTGGATGAGGGAGAAAAAAATATTTAGACCATTTTGCTTTAGTCCCTTTCTGTTTCTGTCAGGAGGAACCATTTTCCCCAGATTGGAGACTGGAATTTTAATCTCCTTTTTCAAATTGGATTCTATTATTTTCTCCTGGATCTATTAAAAATAGTGACTGTCTACTACTCCTGAATGCTGAAAAAATACTGTGTGCCCAGGGGGTGGGGAGTCCTCCATGGGCCCTTCTGCATCCCATGTGTTAACTTTTATCTTTACCTTTTGGAAAATCAAATATAAGTGATGTTTAAAAGACTTTGGAGTGCCATGCTTTCCTCTTGAAATTGTCCCAGTAACATTTCTGGAAGCTATTTTATAATTTCTTCTGATAGACCATTTCTTTTACCTGGAAATCCTCTCCCAGCCGAAGTCAATTAAAGAGTGAAAGAGCAGAAACTAAGTTTTTTGAAGGCCCAATTTTGAATCCCTAAACCTCCTGAATTAAATCTCACTATGAAGGTATTTCAGACACTAGGATCAGAACTAGCAGTGGCTTTAATTTATTCTGTAGAATATGCACCCTTTCTAGACTACTCAGGTTAGTTAAGCTCATTATGTGCTGTCCTGAAATCTTTTGAAGATTATAAAGTCACTCTAAATCTAAAATCTGTTGATGTTTTCCTTATAAGAAAAGTCTTTTTTAAAAATGGACAGCAAAAACTTTTAAAAGGGGATTTTGTGACCAGGAAGATTTAAACCCACCCTTTTTAAAATTTCCCCCACAAATTCTTCAAATTAAAATATCAGAGGGAAAGCTTTTGAGTTTTTCATTTGTTCCAAGAACTCTTCACCAGGTTGCTAAAAGAGCAGCGTTTGGCTCGGTGTTTTTCTCTCTGACAAAAAAACAAGTTTACTTTATGTGTTCCGTGAGTATGCTATTGCTTCTTACTTGCATTTGTTTCTTTTCTTTAAAGATACATTGGTATAAGGGTTCTTTCGAAGATGGGGTTTATTTTCAAAAGGGCCCCTCCGCACTGCTTTTTGTTTTTGAAAGAATCTTTCCAAAAAGATGATGCAAATGAAGCACAAGATATGTAAACCAGTGCCTCATTTGCATTTTCAATTTCCCTAATTTGCATTCCTCTTTCGGAAGATGAATGCAAGTGTAGACACAGTCTAAGTGCCCTGGGAAGTTTTCTCTGCATTCAAGGAAGGAATGGTACCCCCAAGACAAGCAGTAGCAGACTGGCTCCTCAGAACTGGTTTAGCCTTTGCCTTGCTTGTACCTCTCCCCAGGAAAAGGGGAAGCAACCGGTGGGTTTCATAGTAATATGCACCAGCTCCATCCCTGCTCCATTATCCTCATGTGTACACTGCAAACAGCCCTCCACTGAAGCTAGGCTCAGCAACACAGAGAGGTTTTCTTTTCTCTGAATCCCCTGACAAAATGGAACTGCACTAGAAAGAATATTTTTATGTCTTCTCAGGAAAGGTGCTGACATTATACCCCTAAAGATTAAGGTGATTACCTAGAGCTTTATCTAGTGTGAATTTTACCACTTGAGCACATAGTTTGTGAGGTTCACAGTAGACCTGGATGCTGATTTTTAGGAAGCCTAAGGGAACTATACATGTAAATGCCATCAAATTTCAGTGAGATTGTTATGCCAAATTCTCTTTTATTAACAAAAATCCTAGCGTTATCTTTCAAGATTTTATAGACCTTTCATTGCTAGCTTCTGATAAGAACAAAGGGAGATTGGCACTATATTTCAGTACTCATCAGCATTTACTGATACATCCTCTGGATACCAGTAGGCACATTTTTATACAGAACTGTTTCCAAGCTTTGTGGACTGCCCCCCACTACTTCATAAGTGCACAAAATCACTCTTTACCACTAATTAACTATTAACCCTTCCCTAGGCATGGCTCTGTAATGATGAGACAGTTTCTGTGCACAGTGTAGTCAGGTATGGAAATTCTGACCCTAACTCAATTTGACATGTGACCAGGGGAACAAGAGCTCAAAGAATTCTCTCTTGAACTCATGTCTCCACCAACCCATTCCAACCAAATGGTCGCATTTCACACACAGCCTCCAGTCTCCCCCTGCTTGAATCCATGGCTCCCTCACCTCCTCGCCAGCAAGTTTTGCTGAGACTTCCACTCTCGTGGGTTCTACCAGAGACTTTCTGACTAAGCCCATTGAGAACAGAGACAAAATGGTGTCCCCTTTCAGTCAGGGTACCATAGGAGCTCCTGATTGCCAGGAGGTGTTACTGAATGGCAAATCTTACTTATTCCCCACATGGAGACTCTAGTGAGTGACAGAAGCAGCTCAGAGAATCTAAAAGATAATTCCAGATAAGATTCACATATTCTTATTTTAAAGCCCTTTGTAAAGTGTTTAAAGCTCCACCTAAGGACCACTGACTGGGAATTGTTTGGGAAGGAGAGACATATTCCCAACTATGGGAATGCCTTGTAATATTCACTTCTACAGTAACAGGGATTTACTGAACTCCTGCAAGTACCAACTTCAATGCACACGGGCAGGAGTGAACTACCTACAAAGTTCCTCTGTCACAAATCCCTGATCAAACAGATCATCGTAATAATATAAAAGACACAACATTAAGATAAAAATACAGCCCCATCAGCTGGTGAAGGTCCACAGGTGGAAGAAACCTGGGTGTGTTAGTTTTAAATTGCTAAGGGATTTCTAAATATTAAAGTCACAGCTGCACCGCCTAGGATACCTTTCCAGCTGCTTTAAATCCTTAAGCAGAGAGCCGAAAGATGAATCTCTGTAGACCACAGTAGCCATGGAAATTCATTATAAATTATTCTTTTGGATGAAATCTTTTTACAAACAGTTATCATACTGCTTTTGACATAACCAAAACCAAAGCAGAGATTTGGTAACAGATAATTAACCTCTATGGTTTTAAAATTTCAGATTTATACTGATGAAAGTAACCTTTCTGTCCTCACAGCACTCATTACTTTGGCGTGTTTTCTCCACAATTGTAGGAAGATATAGACTTTTAGCACTGTGAAATAATTTAGAATAAATTCTATGACTAAACTGATCTAAGACAAAAATCAATTGGATCTCTTCTGTGGCTACTTTAATCTCAACTAAGTTGCCTCACAAATGTCATCAATTATATTTACTCGTAAAATTGTTTAAGGTTAACATCAAGTAGAACATTAGAACTGGAAGGGACCTTGAGAGGTCATGGAGTCCAGCCTCTGGCCCTCAAGGAAGGACCAAGCACCAGCTAGACCATCCCTTATAGATGCCTATCTAATCTGCTCTTAAATATCTTCAGTGATAGAGATTTCCCAACCTCCCTTGGCAATTAATTCCAGTGTTTAGCCACCCTGACAGGAAGTTTTACCTAACGTCCAACCTAAGCCTCCCTTGCTGGAGTTTAAGCCAATTGCTCCTTGTCCTATCCTCAGAAGCCAAGGAGAACAATTTTCTCCCTCCTCCTTTGTAACCCTCTTTTAGGTACTTGAAAACAACTATCATATCGTGCCTAAGTCTTCTCTTTTCTAAACTAAACAAACCCAATTTCTTCAGTTTTCTCTCACAGCTCAGGTTCTCTAGACCTGTAATCACTCTTGTTGCTCTTCTCTGGACCTTCCCCAATTTTTCCACATCTTTCTTAATCATCACACTTCTGTTATTTGTTATTTTACCAAATTCAAAAATGTGAAAGTCTCAGGGCCTCATTTACGCTTCTTTTGAATGGAAGCACGGCAAGAAATCTCAAGTAAATTTCTAAATGCCCATCTGGCACCACATTTAAGCTCATGCTCTGACAGAAATTTTATTAATTTTTAAATTAGGCTGTTAAAATCCAGTTAATAGTCCGTCTGAGAAAGAAACAGACTTCATAGTTAAGAGATACCTGTATAAAAATAGATGTAGATCCAAACAGAAAAGATCATAACTGGATATGAAAATGAACTCCCACACATTTCAGGACTAGATCTATTTCGGTCCCTCTCTGCTAAAAGGCAAAATGTGAAGTAATTCATTCCACTCTCTGCTTTCATTTAACTTCCAGTTAGTTTTTAACATTTTTTTCTTTGAAATGTTTTCAGGGATCAGGGTAGAGGAGGAGGGTTTGTTTAAACCACCTGTGTGGCATTGATTCGTTTCTTTTTGTTTTGTTTTGTTTTTTTGTTTTTATTAAGGTAAGCATTGTCTGCTTTCCTGTTATTTTCAGTATTTCCAGATGGTCTAGTACACACTGGGTATAATTAAAAATGGATACATACATTTTTGCTCAATTAATGAAATGAGAAGTAACGTGCATTCTCTAGTAAATGTAAGATCAGGAGGAAGTTAACAGTTCAATTTTACTACTACTCTTTGTCAGTGAACTTAGCTGAATTATTTTAAAAATATGACCTTTGTCATAGACCTTCACTCTCTCTCTCTCCATTTTCCCTCTGGATTATTTTTAAAGATGCATATTTGATTTTGTTCCATTTGGTTTGGCATATTTTCTGGTAATAACCATTTAGTTCCCCAAAACATCAAATATCCAAGTAATCTCTTGTAATCTACTCCCTAAAACTGTGTTTCCCAAACTTAAAACATTCACATGCCCCTTTTGGGACTTTGGCCTTATCGGCATACCTCCCCACCCACAGTGCCATCCCAGTGCTTATCTCCCGCTTTTTAGTACTTTGTTTTCTGTTGTGTACTCCTTGAAATCTTTTCATGTGTACCACGCTTTGGGAAACACCGCCTAAAAAGAAGACAATTCAGCTACAGGTGATCAAAAGGGAAGAAAATATACAGGGAGAAACCAGTCCAAAATCAATAATTTTTACACTTGCTCAGTTTTGGACTATTTCTTTCATAAGAGTGTTGCCTTCCATTAGAATTCAATGGTACAGAATTTCTCCCTTCAAACAGGCTCACACATCATGAAACATGATACAGAGGTGCATAATCACCTAAATTAAAAGGGTGGAAAATAAGGGTGAAATCAGGCATTTTGCTTTGGAGATGGACTTTAACTGATTTACATGTTTTCTCTTTTCCTTTTAGTCCAATCATCTGGACGAATTCTGATAAATTTTGCTTTAGCCATGTGTGAGGTACTTACAGTAACTTACAGCAAAACTCTGAGACAGTAGAATCACTGGCAAACAGACTGTATCCTCTGAGTTTTACAGTGTCCAAGGGACTTTCTCCTTTTTCAAGGGCATTCGTTATTAATGGGAATAATCCATGTATATCAAGGACAGAATAGACTTCCTCAATTAGAGGATCTTACTTAAGAAAATACAGAATATGCTTCTTTGTAAGAGAAAACTTTCCATAAGAACAATGAAATATTCAAGAGTCATCCTCTTTCAAATACAATAGTCTTTGTTCCTTGAAAATTACAGAGACATTACATTGTTAAATAGGACCTATCCCCAGTTTCTTTGTTTAAGACTATAAAAGGAGCTGGACCAAGGGCTCTGCTCTATTCACCAGTCATTTGCAGCAAATCATTGAATGCCTCCCAGAATAACCCTATCGGGACATCTGATCTGGAAGAACACCTCGGCTTTGGTTTCCATGCCCAATCAATCCTTTCAAAAGGCCCCTAAATTTAAGGGATTAGTGCTGTAAATCTAGTGAAACTGCCCACGTTTCACTTTTTTTCATCGAGTTCCCATATTGAGATGTTTCTGTCCCTTCCTGTTTACAGATTTGTATTCATGGACTGGTCACTGGAGGCAAAATATTTTTGCTTATGTATAATATATCTCATTTTATTAAATAAGCTGGTGTACAAACACATCATGCATCAACTGTTGCTCTAGCAGAGTCACTACAAGGGGTACAAATTCTATTGGACTCCCCCAGCCCATAATACTATCTTTGAAGGATTTATTAATTTCAAGACAGGAATAGTCTTAACTCACATTGTTACACTTTTAGATCAGATTATGAACAAAGCCAGAACAGTGTCACACAGATACTTAAATATTACGTATCATGTAACTCCATAAAAACAGACAAAGTTTTAAGTGCAATAGATGAAACCATGGCAAGCATGGAGCTCATTTTACTGAAAGTGTTCTATCAAAGAATTCCAAAGTTTACTATGAACATATTATCTATAAACATCAAACACACTTCCACTGGTTTTTGACTTAGTTCTAATTATGCAGTTGATACTGCTTATAAAGTTTTTGAGAAAAAGACAAAGCTTAATATTGTTATGAAGTAGCATGCAGAACTTTAAAAGACAAATAGGGCTTGTTTACACTTGCCCCAACTTTGAAGGGGGCATGTTAATCAGGGCGATGGAGATTACTAATGAAGTGCTGCGGTAAATATGCAGCACTCCATTTGGCTAATTCTACCCTGTGGCAACTTCGAAGTGTCAACCTTCGAAGTGCCGGCATGCGTGTAGCTACTTCGAAGTGCCTTTACTCCCCAAGAACAGTAGGTACCACAAACTGGACAGTGCAACCCCTATATTTTTTTTGCTTCTTGTTCAGACGCTGGCACTTAAGAGACTGTGCCTAGCTGAGAACAGTTCCCACCTCTCATTCTAACTTCCAGTAGCCATCTAAGGCAAAGTAGCAGCACATTTTTCCTTACTTAAGGATGTGGTTCTCGGGCACTATTTAGCACAAAAGTAGCAATAAGAAGAAACGTTTTCATGTGTATTTTTGTCTAACAACCTATGAGTTTTCTTGCATTTGAAGTCTATGCTCCATTTATCAATACAATAAACTCTTACTTCTATTTTATTTTATGGTAAACACAATCAAATACAATCTGGCAGTAGTGGGCAACATACTAATATGGATGGCTCTAAATAGACCTTAGTTACAGAGCAATATCTTGCAGAATTTTCTAACCATTCATAATTTCAAATTTAAGGGTTTTCCCCTTGCAATATGTAAAGTTTGCTCACTAACCCATTTTCAACTTGTGTGGTAAAACAACAAATTAGCAGTGTAAGCTCTAGTAAGAGGATCTGAATGAATACAAAGTGCATGAAGCTTGCTATTTTTATTGCATTCCTCTGTTTGTGTGTGTGAAGTTCCTTGGAAATGATGCATAACTGACTAACAAATCAAGCCTAAAAATACATCCCTGTGTATATCATATATATTACAGTAATTTGAGATAGAAGAAAAGGGATATATTTTTCCTGAAGCTTGCAAGAAATGCCCAATAGTTAACATTACAAGAACAATACAGCTCTTCTCCCTGTATATTCAGGATCGTCCTCTCTAAGCAAATGGTCAGAGTCACTGACAAAGCAAGATGTTACTAGTTTTTAATCTTTTTAGCTCTACAGAGTCAACCAATAATTAGTATGAGAGAGGGATTCAATTCTGTCTCATGTATCATCACCAAAATTGATAAGATCCAATACTGAAGGTTCATTCTATCACTAATTTCACCTGTGCAGCCACTTTGAAGACAGTGGAGTTGCACAAGTATAACAGAGAATCTGGGATGCAGAATTTTTATTACACAAATCATAAATAACTCAGCCTTACTTCTGCATTTAGAGACTGCAATTCTGCCAGTCAAAAACAAAATTGAGTAAATATGAGCTTGAGTTATTGAAACACAGGGGCTGGGTTTTCACCAGAGAGTTTTGTCGACAGAAGGGGCACAGAACTCAGGGAGAGTCTACACGCTTGCAGCATTCCGTTAACAAATTCTTGACAGAACTCTGCATTTTCCTTGATAGTATTATCCCTCAAAAATTTCAGGCATAATCTCCGGACAGAGTACTGTCGACAAAACTGCAGCATAGACACGTCTGTCAACAGAGAGGGATTCCGGTTGCCGGGCGAGCAGACCCACACAATGGCTTCTTTTTAAAGTACAACAATCCTTTAAAATGATCTTTTAGGGATGAAAATCTAGATTACAAAACACTGATGCATTGGTAATGTAACCAAAACTGCATTATAGCTTTCACAAAGTCTTTGTATCCTGGAGACTGCAGAAAGATATAAAATGACTTGCATAAAATTTTGCACTAACATACTGAGCTGGCAAATCCTTCTATCCAGGTTGCCCTGGCGACCCAAACCTTTCCAATAAATTGAAGAGGTGGATTTTATAATCCATATTATTCATTGTACTGCTATTACTCTTTACCCAAAGCCCTTTTACCCAGGCTTCATGCAAAGACCCAGGACTTGTCTGTCAGATCAAATACTGCTTTAAGAGAAGACAAATGCTATGTTTTTATACAACATTGTACACATTTTCAATGCTCAAAACAATAATATATTTTTTTCTGATAACCTATGGTTTAATGTGATTTATTAAAGTTAATCCAGCAGTTTAAACTGAGTGCTATGGAATCTCTAGAATCTGTTCATGCTTTGACATAAATGAGGGAATTTAACCCTTGTCTTGTCCTTCCCAAAAGGAACTGAATACAGATTCCTACAGAAATATAATAATACATCACAGTATTTTAGCTGGCCTTAAAACAAAGGCATATATGTAAAATATTTAAGAGCAGAATGTGGACACAAGAATGAAATTATAGCATGTTGGAGGCCTTGAAGTCTAATTAGCTATAGCAATATTACCAAAAGAAGACAGCTTTATAGTTTAAGCATCATAGAAAGGAATTTTCATAGCAATGCCATCAACAGATTTTATGAAGAGCCCAAACTGCAACCCATTGCAAGCTTTCATATAAGTTACTATCTAATCATCCAGCTAAAGATGATGCCTAAATTAGGAGTTTAAAAATTCCAGCCACTGCTCGAAAACATTTTGGTACTGTAAAAATTAAAACACATTTTTGTAGGTGCCTGTGATTGTGACAGAGAAGATTTCTAAGGAAGTCAAGTTATATAAAACACTAAGGTTGTGGCCACACTTGGTCAAAACTTCAAAATGGCCATGCTAATGGCCAAATCGAAGAATACTAATCAGGTGCTGAAATGAAGATTCAGTGCCTCATTAGTATGCTGCCGGCCACAGTGCTTCACAAGTGCCGCTTTTGATGGCACGCAGCTCGGCTACACAGAGGTCCTTTCGAAAATCCCCTCAGCAGGGGGAATTAAGAGCCCTTCTGTCCACATAACTCCATTGACAGAGTCCTGTCAACAGAAGTGCAGTGTAGACACTTCTGTTGACAAAGAGGACTTCTGGCTGCCGGGCAGCCTTCTTTGCAGAGCTGCCATTCTGCTTTCTGGCTCCAGAGGGCAGTGCAGTCTGGCAGTTCCGTCAACAGAGCAAGTCCTATGTAGCAGCGATCTGTGGACAGAGGTTCTGTCGAGATGTTCTTGTCGACAGTAATGTCTGTCAACAGATGCTCCCAGCAATCACACAGCCAAAGGCATAGGCATAAATTCTTAAAACAAAACCAAACCCCTAAGAATTGTAACAAACTGAATACAGACCAAAGTTACCCCATCGACATTAAAGAATAGAACTTCAATTAATAAATACATTATGGTGTAGTTAGCAGGTCCAAAATAGGACTATATATATTAAAGAAATCTGGGATTCTAAGGCACAAGTCCGAGGATGTCTCCATAGCCCCAACTTTTTCTCTAAGCTCCAGTGGCAGGAGCAGGTTTCAGAATTATGATATATGAGGTCATATCTCACCTCTTAGAACCACTGTTTCAAGCAGTCTGAAGGCTGACAAACAGGCAGATATCAGTAATATTCAGTTTAGGTTTCCAAGTTTTCCTCTACATACATAATAAAGGTTAGAAACCTTGTGAAAATTGAAGCTGAAATTCTAACTTTTTTCTGTGACTCAGGAAAAAAGGACTCAGGAATGAGCTCTAAAAGCCCTGTTCCTTGTTCTAGCCCAGACTACATATATCTCCATTGTAGTACAGCAGGTCTAAAATACTACTGGCCTTTCATATATCCTTTTTTACTTAAAAATCTGCACTGCCAGAGCATGGTACTGAAAGGAAGAGGTTTAGGTTCTCATTCTGGGTTTGCCATAGACTTGATGCGTGTCTTTAGGCAAGTCATTTTAACAAGAAGTAGGGGGTACCGGCTCCACTAATTTTGAACTTCAGTATCTGAATGCCCAAACTGACACACCTGGAGGCTGCTTTTCAGGAGGTGTTCAACACTCCAAACTGCCACTTAAGTCACTGGGAGCTGAAGATTTTAGCACATGTGAAAATCAAGCATAATATTTCTCAGCCAGGTAAGCTAACATTGGACATTTTTGATAAGTTTTGTTTTATTCTCTTTGTGCCTCATGTGCCCCATCTGTATAGTGGAGCTAATACTTCTCCCTTCCTAACAGGGATTCTAATGCTAAATTTGTTCATGTTTGTAGACTGGAAGGCCCTTGGGGCAGAGTGGCTTTTTTATTCACATTGTACATCATCTCAGATCATGGGACCCTGGCTCATGAATAAGGTTCCTAAACACTACAGTAATATAAACACATAATAAAGTGCTTTGAGATCTTTGAGAAATAAGAGCTACAAAAGGACAAAGCATTTATTAGTAGTAGTATTAATGTAGTTAATAATGATGGTCACATTGACACAAAGTAACAATGATGTATCTATGTACAAAGGTGCTTCTAAGTTTGATGGCTGCTGTAAAATAAACATTGTTTAGACATTTGCAGGTAAACTGAAAAAGATGTCAATGTCCAGGGGACTCAGTCATCTGAAGGCAAACTCCCTGGTTCAGACAAGTCAGGTCCTGAGGGTACTGGATTAGAGAGGTTCAACCTGTAAGTGCATTTCATGTTGATAATACGAGTACCAAAACCACACTGCGTGTAGATTTCTCTGGTAAAAATATGCAATATGATTACACTTCAACATCTCATAGTGAACCTTGACCACATCCTCTCTTTCCATGATCATCTTGAGAAAGTAATTGCAAAGATAAAAATGAGAGCAAACATATTCCGGAAACTAGAGGGCACAATCCCAGGAGCAACAACATCAATTCAGAGAACTTCTGCAACAGTACTTGTATATTCAGTAGCTGGATATTGAGCACCAGTAAGGAACAGATATAGCTGCACATTACTTGTGGATACCCAGTTGAATACACTCATGCTATGCAACAGGGAAACCCCTTAACTGACCCCAACTCCACGCATACCTGTACCAACATTGTCCCCACTGGCATGCTGACCTGCTGCAACATTCCATGAAGCTCAGTCAGTGAATCCAAGAAAACAGATCTCACCAAAATTTTGACAACACACCCCATGACCTTTTTGGAAACACTTATTTTGTTTTATGTAATGAGCAGACAGATGCCTGAAAGCAAATTGAGCTCTGCAAGACCTTAACAAAAGCACCTTGTGCTAGATCCTATGCAGAAGAGTCTTCCACAGGAATCTTGGTCAACTCTGAACTGTATTTGAACCAGTGATGGTAGAGGTGGTTATCTAATGTGGTTCCCCACAAAACAGCATTGAACATAGCACTACCTAAAGCTCAATTTATAAATATGAAGGAGGCATCACTGCAATAAATGCTACTAGGCCATATGTAGTCATTTGGCTCCATCAACTTTGGGTGAAATTGTTGTTGCTGCTGTCATATAGAAAAACATTAACTGAGAAATAATCCTCCTCCTCCTGTCTGTTTTGAATTCATGGGATCATCCAATTATTTCTGGAATAAATTTCAAAACATAAAGCCTTCTAAGAATATTCAAAATAATTATAATTGTTTTCCTTTTAATTATATTCAAGTCATGCTAATTGCCTTTACTGATACATAGAATGTTCTGAATTTTTATAATTAGAGTTATTTAGCTTGCAAGGTAGCCAGCTATGTACTGTAAAATGGGGCTAGGCTCTAATTACTGGAGAAATTAACATCTGACAATGAATTCATCAACTCTGAGGAAAGACAGAAAAAAGTTAGAGATGGAAAAGATATCAGCAATATTGCTTCTATGTTTCAGTCTATAATACTTCGTCCAACCTAATTTTAAGAATCACAAAAATCAGTCTTTCATTGAAAGGTTAGTATACTATCTAACACTAGAAATACAAACTTTAAAAGCAGCTTTTTAGTATTTTTCCTTTCATATTGTACCACATATATTCACTTTTGCCTTCTAAGTACTCCTTTTTTTCCCTGTGAATAACTACTGTCAGTAACTTTTCACATATGAGCAGCTGGCTTCACTGCCACAGATTTGCCCAAGTCAGATATCACTGTCAACTTATCACACTCCAGAGACTTAATACATTTTAGCATATGCAGCACTTGTTAGTTCCATGTTTTGAGAGTCACCAGTTACTTTGTTATTCAATTATCTCCCTTTTTATACTTAGTAGATATAAATATTTCAAAATATTTTTCTGAACTTTCCATTGCACTTAAAATCACCTTTTTGTTATGGCAGAGCTATAGGAGTTACCATCGTTGGAAGAAATCTTTAATCCTAAAGTGTCCTAGATCAGAATTATCACTCGTAGAGCAAAAGAACTGAACCAGTGCATCTATTTTTATTAATCTAAACAAATAAATTCTAAAACAGACACAATCTGTTACTGGGACAAAATCTCTTCAGAATTAACAAGGCAACTACATTATGTTAAAAAGGGATGCACGGGGTAATTGAGAACAGAATGTCCTGTAATCTATATCCTTAAATTATATATTTCACATACATAATTATCATTGGTATTAATGGTGAAAAAAGTTCAACCAAGAAATGGGAGACAATCTTATTTTACTTAGGGCATTCAATTACAATGTCCCCTGGAAATTGGTGTGGGTGTTGGATATTGGTTTTAGCCGGTATTGCACAAGATGTTTCTTTTGGGGGCAATGACTCGGTGTTATTGCAAAGCCTATCTTGGTCTTCCCAATGTTAATATGCAATGTGCATCTTTTTGCCACTAATACCCATGGGGCTGTACAGCAGTAATGAAAGGAAGAATTTTGCTCACTGAGTTTACAAGTTTAACTAGATATTTACATAAAAAATAAACATGAATAAATAGAATAAATAAAAAATCTTAAAGGCAATTAATTCCTTTCATAGAGAACAATACAATGTGTAGTGTGTGTGTATAGATATTTTTCTTGGATGAGAACATTATCTACGTATCTTTGCATGGTTTCTTCCTATTCTTAGAGGCACATTCAACAGGTTGAACTTGATGCGACTTCTCACGTGAATAAGGAGAGCAGAATTGAGCCCAGAATAACTGGGGCAATACCATAACATGGTAATTCCCAACATTTTTAGTAACACAGCATGCTTCAATGAGACAAATAATTCCATGCGACACCCACTTTTTCCAGCCGAACAGACTGTTCATAAATGCAGATCAATGGCAGGGGGAAGGGATAATTGATGACCCTGTGCCTCTGCAAGGGAAAATTGACCAACCCAGCAGCAGCTGGGAATCAGGACAACTTGCTGCTTGAGTCTCCAGCCAGCTCAGATTTGGTCAATTTTTTCTCTCCCCGCTTTGACTGACTAGCTGGAACTTAGGCAGTTTTGCTTCTTGAGCCCCCAGCCAGCCCACGCTTGGTCAATTTCCCCTCCCCTCAGCACTCTGCAGAGCCAGAAGGGGATTTGACAATCCCAAGCCAGATGGAAGCTCAGCAGCAAAGCTGCCTGATTCCCAGTTGGCACCGACTTGGTCAATTTACTCTCAGAGGTTTTGCAAAGCAGCTAGGGGAGGGAAATTGATGACTCACGCCAGCTGGGACACAGGCAACCTTGCTGCTTGAGCCTGCAGCTGGTGTAGGTTCATCTATGTGTGCTGTGAAATTTCATCAATTTCCCCCTCCCACTTGGCTCTGCAAAGAGTTAGGGAAGTGGAAATTGATATTTCATGGCTCACTTAGACAGTTCTCACAGTACTCCGGTCTGCCACAGCATGCTGGTTGGAAATGTCTGCCCTAACATGCCTGCAAGTGGTGCAAACTTTAACCTTTGACAATGAACGACAGACCCCAGGACTAGGTTTTTGTGTGTGGTAAAATGGATTCTGATAACTCTCTTGTCTGAACACATCTTTTGTGTTATACAGAATAGCTACGATTTCCTGAAACCTTCAGAGTTTTAGGACAAATGATGCTAGGAATTGTACTTTCAATGCAATTCAGACTTCACTTTTTAAGTCATTAACCAAACTTGACAAAAGGTTTCTATCTGACGATAACATTTCAACTAAGGTATTTAACGTGTCACACGTTATTAGTTTTATATCACTCTTACAGAAAAATTCTGGCCTCAATCTTTCATCAAGAAAAATCTCACAGGAGTCATATGCCTAACACTGTCTTTAATCACAGGAGAAAGGTGATGCACCCATGTCACTATACTTTACCCATCAGTTCAATATACTCTGGATTAGGCTAACATCTCACAGTATTGGGTATGTTTTTTACCCATGATACTTTTTTTGCATTTTGGAATGACTACTAATTTTTTTTTTATTACTAGCCTGGAGTTTTTTTTTTTGTTTTTTTACTATTGTAAGCATTTTTGAAAATTACACCATATTTTACTAGACATTAATTTTTGCTATTTTTCATGTTTATTCAGCTTCATTTCATAAATATGTTAGCCTCTTCATACACACACACGCACTGCTGTATGTTGCTGCATGCTGTTAGCACAGTTTGCTAATGTACAGCATAGCACTATGATGCATTTTACTCTAAGTGTCTTCTGCAAAATCCAGTGAAGTCAATAGAGATCAATATCTTCTGACTAGAACAGGATTTGAATAGGCTTTAATACAGCATATATTTTCACAGGCAGTGCTAATCATAAAAAAAAATACAAAAAAATGGTCTGAAAACAGGTGAAAAAGAACAAGAGGTGAATATAGCTGAACTGCTCAGCAATATGACCAAAATGTAATAAAATATAACACCTTTGTAAGGGGAGTCAGGAGATATTAAAAAAAAAAACAGCTGCATTTGACTTCATTACATTAACGGAAATTCTTTAAACACACCAAAACAGAGATTCAAACTGTGTGATATATATATAGATATATAGATATATATATACATACACACATATATATACACACACACACACGCATGCACGCGCATGCGCCCAGATAAAATGAAAATAGTAACAGGACCAAAAAAATGCCACTATTCCCATTAGGTTTGTGGCATTTAAAGCAGCAACAAAGTTCCTTTTGTCTTTTGTGTTTCTGACAAGTCTTCTAATGGTTTCTATGCTGTGCCCCAGGCTTTTCAGCTTGGCTTCTGCAGCTCTTCGCCATGTTGGTTTTGGGTCACCTCATTTTAGCTTCCATCTTGTTGCTACCCTTATGATGGAATCAATTTCTCTCTCCAACACATAACCTAGCCTTCTCCAATGCCTCCTAGCAATGACGGCACTCATATGCTTCTTGGCTAAACTGTATCAATGGATCTTGGTTTGAGATTGTTCTGGGCCAAAACATACAGAGGATTTTCTGAGGTAGGTTGTAGGAACACATTTGGACCTGTTACACTATCTGATTCCTCAGCATTCTGCACTCTAAAGTGATGCTGAAAGTACACAGCTTGGATCAATACTGAGTTTGGTTTTACTGTTGTATGTTCATGATTTCCAGGCTGTATTTAAACTGCTGAGGGTGTTCCTGGCTTTATTGATTTTATTCTGGATGTCCTGGCTTGTTCCACCATCCTGATTAATGGGGCTGCCCAAATACATGAATATTTCTAAAATATATGTGAAAACTGTCTTCCTAGCTGTACTGGTAATGGTGAGACAATATTAAAGAGTCCTACCGAAGATGATATTCAGTCCAATTTGCTGTCTTATTGTGTTGAGTCAAGTTAATTTTTCTTACATATGGTGTTGAGTATGTGGTAGGAGAATATGATCAATTGCAAAGTCCAGTTCAAGGGATGAGAAGGGTACCTCTTAGCATGTCCTCTGTTGTACATGGCATTGCCCAGTCAACAGCTATGATGAAGAGGATTGGGGAATTCTCTTCCCTAGGATATTCGCATAGAGCCAACATTGCTTCAGCACCAGGCTAAAGTCACCCTTTTTACTTGGGCTTTTATTGGTGTTTGAATTTGTGTGTGTGCTCTTCCTTTTGAGGTGTTTTAGTACATTTGATGTCCTTTTGGAGTTTTGTATTTTAAATCTCTCCATATATTTATATTTCAAACAAATTGTAAATAGAGATGGGGAAAATATTTTAAACAAATAGGAGATATAGCATATTCCTGATGCACTCCTATTTTGACTTCAAGATTGAGCTCAAATGTGATGACCACTGTATGCTGTTTACCACTGATAACCCATATCATTTTGTAGATGGCTAGAATTAGACCTAACCTTTGTCATGGGAGACATAAATGTCAAGGTAGGTAAGAACACAAAGAATGACAGAGCAATGGCAAGAGACAGGCACAGCACCATGAGTGAAAACAGAGATTTCTTGCTGATTGTAGACTTCTATGATATGAATGACCTACTTACTGGCAGAACCCTATTTCAACATCATGAAATTCACAAGCTTACATGGTGTTCTCCATACAAGAGAGAGAAGAACCAGACTGACCAAATGGGCATGCTCACTGACAGATGTGAATGTGCAAAAGGGTGCAGATGACCACCACTCTGTGACAGCCTCCATCAAACTAAACCAGAGAAGTGTGGGTCCCAAACAAGGGATATGTATGTTATAACGCTGACAAGCTAAAGTCCCCCCACATACAGAAAAGCCTTTGTTCTGAAGTTAAGGAGCTGGTCTGAGCCATTTACAGACTTTGATGAAAAGCAGGGAAATGCAGAGGAGGAGATCAGCAACAAGTGGGACAAAGTAACATGTATAAATACAGTGGTGGAACCTGTCTATGCTACAGGAAGAAGAGAAGAGAGTAATGGATTATTCTCAGCATACGGAATGCCACAGAACTAGTCAATGGGCCCACTCTTAGAGCAAGGCTGCTGCATTGGGCCTCACACCTTCAGGGCCCTGTGCTCCAATTAACAATAGTATGCACCACTCACTGGCCCAGCCCTGATGTCAGCATGCTGCCTTGGGCCCTGCCCACTGGTCAGGTTCCACTGGGCCAGCTCTGCCAGATGAGCCTCAAACAAAATTTTTTTTAGACACAGGAGCCAGAAGCTAAAGATAGACACCAAAGAAAGAAACAATAGGATAAGAACAAAAGTCTCTTGTAGATAGGTAACTGATTAAACAATAGGAAAGAGGATAAGAATAAATGGTGAGATTTACTGTGGAGGAAGGTAATGGGTTTCCCCCAAGATGTGTACTGGGTCCAGCATCATTCAACCTATTCATAAATAGCATGGAAAAAAGGGCTAACCAGTGAGGTGGCAAAGCTTTCAGGTAATACTCAAGATAGTTAACACTATCCATTACCCAAGATAGTTAACACTAAGTATGACAGAGAAATTTTACAAAGGGATCTCGCTAACTTGGATGACTATGCAACAAAATGGCAGATAAAATTAATTATTGATAAATGCAAAGTAATGCACATTGGAAAACATCCCAACTGCACATACAACATAATCAAGTCTATATTATTTGTTACAACTGAAGAAATGTGGAGTATTTGTGGATAGCTCTCTCGAAACATCTGCTCAATCTGAAGTCAGTTAATAGTGTTAGGATGCATTAGAAAGGGATAAATAAGACAGAAGATATCATAATGCCCCTATATAAATCATAGTACACTCACACATTGAACCCTGTGTGCAGTTCTGGTTGCCCCATATATTAGAATTGGAAAAAGTATGAACAGGGCATGGTCAGTCATATGGAACCGCTTTCACAACAGGAGAGATCAAAAAATGAATGGTTCAGCTTAAAAAAGGGATAACTAATGGGGGGATAAAATAGAGAGCTATAAAATCATGAACAGTGTGGAGAAAGCAAATAAGGAAGTACACTGGAACCTCTGCATTGCAAGTGTCACTGATCTGTGAACATCCATGGTACCAAGGATGAAATGGTTCTGTGTGCTGCCGCACCGCCTCCCCTCCAGCTCAGAGATGGCAGTGCACAGAACCCCTTCCTCTGAGGCTTTTCCGCACCTCTCCTATACCAGAAGGGCGTGGTGCCTGGGAGTGGCAGGGGACATGGAGCCATGTGTGTGCCTGGAAGTGGGACACCAGGTGAGCACCCCACCTTCATCCCTCTTGTACCGTCACACCCAGACCCTGCAGCACCCCCTGCTCCACCTGGCAAAATCCTTTATTTGGCACACCCTGTTTCCCAGGGTTGCTGAATTAAAGATGTTCAAGTGCATTATTTCCCTTTTATACAACACAATAACCAAGGATCTCCAATGAAATTAATAGGCCACAAATTTACAACAAATATAAAAATGTAATTCTTCATACAACACAGTCAACCTGCTGGACATGCTGCCGGGACATATCATGAAATTCAAAAATATAACTGGGTTACAAAAAGAATAAGATGTGGAGGATAAGTCCATCAATCTAAATTCCCTAAACTTCTGACTGCAGGAGGTAGGACTGGACAATGTGATGAATCATCCCATAATTTCCCCATTTTGTTTTTCCCTTTAAACTATCAGAAGACAGTAGTGTGGGCTAGAAAGACTGTTTTGACAAGTTTGAGCACTTTTATGTTTTTAGCATGTTTTTGAACTTCACCTCTATACGTCCCTCTTGGGTTTTGCAAAAACAAAAGACATTGTTCTCCAAAAGTATTCAGGGTTCACCATATAGCAAATGGAGGAAAATTCATGATTCTTTGTACTCCATTAGAGAGATTTGCTGTACATTATATATGTACACAGACACACACACACACATTTGGAATCCTGTTGTGGGATGGAAGCAGAATAATATAAATTCAGCCCGTATCAAAAAGACAAATTTCCATCACCCGTTTTTTCAGGCGTCCTCTTTTATCAAGCGACATTCTGCCTAAATAAGAGTAGGAGAATCCAGATCCATCAGAAATCTACCCTCTTAGTTTCCAAGCCTGTTGACTTTTACCTTAGCAGTATTACATAACTTGAAATGTGGAACACTTTTTCTGGTATAGAAACTCTACATGTGCAGCAACAGAAATAATTGGAGATCTGGTGTCAGGACCGATGAATGGGGGGAGGGGGACAAAGGGGGAAGTTGCTCCAGGGCCAGTGTTTCCTGGCTATCACTGGGCCCTTTAAATCATATGCTCTGGGTGGCTCTCAGGGCTGGTGGGAAGAGGGGCAGCAGTGCAGTACACTCCAGGTGGCACTGAGGGCTGGCTGCCCCAGCTCCATATTCCCTTCTGCCCGAGCCCCCACCCCTTTTGGGAGCTGGGCTCCCCTGTCCTGCCCAGGGGCCCAGCAAGTCTGTCAGCTCCTACCCCCATCCAGCATAGATATCAAAAATATGGAGTAATCACAGAAATAGGCAGCAGTCATCTCAATAAAATATTACACTGGGCAATAAAGCTACACACATCACTAAAAATAGTGATATTAATCTTGGCATAGTCAGGGGTTTAGAAATAATGAGCCAGACACTGCCTTCAGCTACAGAAGTTCAGCTCCACTGACTTCATTGAAGTCAGTGGGCTTGAACAAATGTAACTCAGGGTGCAATTTGGCCCAATATATTTACACATAATGCATCAATGTACAAGAATAAAAAAATCAGGGGCTTGTGGTATAGTGTAGTATATTGTGGATAGGTAAATCAATATGTATTTTCAAATACGAAAGGAACTACAGTAAGCCTTACAAGCATTTTGTGTGTGACTATTATATTCAGAAGGTGTATGTTCACTGAAGCTGGCAGCATGCCTGCCCTCTCCCCCATCTGGGGTAAAGAGACTTGAGCTAGCAGAGCTTAAGCCCATGTTCTGAAAAACAGCCGTGTGAACAGTGCAGCATGGATGGCAGCTTGGGCTGGCAATCTAAGTTCAAACACTCCTGACCTCCTGAGACAAAGCTGCAGTCACTAACTCAAGCCACCGCCCCATGCTTCAGCATCCACACTGCTATTTTAAGCACCCTAGTTCACAAGTCTGGCTCCCCCTTGCTCTCAGCCACAACAGAGGTATACTCAGAGTATCCCTTAAAATGAAACTCATTGTGTAATTGCAACAATAAAGTTCTGAGGTATTGGACTCCAGTAAAAATTACATTTGACCTGAAAAAGAGTAAATTAAACATCACATCGTTAAACTTTATTTTCTTATTACTGAACAGCTTTATGGGTTGCCATGGCAGATTGAATTAATAGCCTTTTGCTTCCAGAAGCTTCAAGAACAAGCTGTACCATGATCCCTGAATAGGTTTAGAATTCTGCCATTGAATTCAGCAGGATCAGCAACAGGCCCAATTAGTCTCAAATACAATCCTAAAAGAAGAATGGAAATGGCAGCCTGTCTTTTCAGCACAATGCAGTCACTTGGGGAAATTCCTGTATGTATGGAGCACTCCGAATGACTCCTATTGCTATGTCAACATGACAGCAGAATGCGGCCCATGATTTAGCCGGGGTTGTCATTCTTCTTGCTGTTATTTACTAGAATAATTTTAGTGTTGAAAAACAGGCCTTCTGCGCTGCATAGCTCTGTAAAACCTTCTGCAATGCAATCCACTTTGGATTTCTCCTAGTCAATAGAGTACCAAGTAATGAATTCTATTCACTTTTTAAGTCAAATCATTTTGACAGCAACTGCGTTAACAATAAGTCTATGTAATGTTCTCCACACAAAGTTCAGAATTTAAAGGAGAGTTGCACAGCAATTTTTGAATTCACTTTAAAGGAGAAATTCTGGCTGTAGTAGGATTTAAATAAAAACTATTAATTTGTCCTGACATTTATTAAAATAGTCAAATTTAGATTATTTCCATGCAAAACACCACTCTGGTTTTCAGTCCAGGATGATGAACACTTGCTGTGCTCTCACAAGTTAATAAGATGTTACTAGGTTTTTAGACATTCCTGGTTTTTAAATATAAAGTTTGAATATGAATTAAATTCAGCCAGAATGTTGCCACTATTTAACAGTTCTGGAAATTTTCTCAGTGCTTTAAGCAGTTCATGTTTCATATGGCTCAAATGACCATCTGTTTATTACTTTATCTGAGGGGTTTCTAAGATATGCAGGAGGGGAACTTATTTCATCTAACCTTTAGAAGTCTGCAAGAGGAAGGGTAATACCAACACTGTGCCTAGTAAAAAGCTTCAGGCTACCAAAAAGTGCCTCAGGGTTGCAGAAGAGGGGTCTAAGAAGATTCCTCAGAATTAGTGGTAGCTGTTCACTTTCGAGAGAGCACAGCATATGCACAGAAAGGGAGGCTAGGAGACGATACTTCAAATCTCCTTTTCCACAAGCCCTCTGGAGTCTCTTGACTCCTCTTTTCCCACATACGTTATTAAGCCATTTTATAGATTTTCCCCCAACAGTGGAATTCGAAGTGCTTTAACTCAGAGGTATGAAAGACAGCAGAGGGCCAACGGAAAAATCTGTAAGTAGCAGAACAAGGAGAAGTCATTACAAGCCCCTGCTAGCTTTGTTTAGGATTCTGTCAAGAATTTCAACTAAAGGAATTCACTCTCCCTCTCTGTGTGCCCATGTTATTTAAGCCCATCTCTGACGATTTAGTGGTTCCCAACCATTTCAGTAACACCACACTCTTCAATGAGACAAAATTCCATGGCACAGCTGCTTTTTCCAGATTGCTCATAAATGCGCTAGCTGGGAATCAGGCAGCTTTGCTGTTTGAGCCCCCACAGGATGGGGGGTGGAGGGACTCACCTAAGTGCGCCATGAAATTTCATCAATTTCCACCCACCCCTTGGCCAGGGATCTGCAACCTGTGGCTCTTTAAGGACTTCTTTGTGGCTCCTAACGCTATAATCACAGTGTGAGGAAATAGAATATTTAAAAAGTTTGTGAACATCCTGCAGTAAACATGTATAACATTATAAATTGTGTGCACGCTGTTCTTAAAATAGCGGTTACAAAAAGTCTGGTTTGACATTATTTATTAAGGACAGTCTCATATTCACATGAAATGCGTCTCTTGATTTATCAAGATTTTTACCAAATTGGAAGAAAATGGCTCTTCTTGCTACTTTGGTTGCCCACCCCATCCTTGGCGCTGCACAGGGCTTTGGGGGAAGAGAAATTGATGAAATTTCTGCAGAACTCTTACATAGTTCTCACAGCACACCAGCTGAACTCCACTGCTTTAGATATTACTTAAACTACTATCTAATTTTTAAATTAGAATTTAAGCACCTAAACATTGGTCATTTGCATTAGACTTTCTTTTGTACCTTTATCAACTTTTTTTTTTTTTAATTACAAAGTAGCAAAAGACATTGTGGACTCTAATGCAGTGGTTCCCAACTTTTTCAGTAACACAGCACACTTCAATGAGACAGAAAATTCCACAGCACACCCCTAAACTAGGATCAAATGCATTAATGTTTCAAATCCACCACAGAATACACTGTCTTAGATAGCAAGTACAGACATTTTCAAAAATCCACTCAATGCCATGGTAGGGATGTTGAGTAACCAAGTAACCACTGAAAGCAGGCGCCCCTCTCTGCCAGCCCACTGGAGTCAGGATGTGGCATTTCAACTGCGTCCCAGCTCCCTCCTCCCTTGCCACAACAGGGCTTGGGTTCCCCACCCATTCATTTAGGCTGGGAAGCGACATTTCAGCTGCTTCCCAGTGTGAATGTGGTCCTGCAGGGCTGGCATTTACCCTCATGGTAGCTCTGCAAAGACCAACCTTGGAGAGAGAGACCATCTGTGTGTGGGGGAAGCTGATGAACCCCACACCAACTGGGACTCAGGCAGACTTGCTGCTTGAGCCCCAACTGGCATGGGACTGTCAATCCCCTCACCACCTCATGGTGACTCTGCAAAGGACAGCTCTCATTGCACCATGGTTGAAAACCACTGCTCTAGTGAAGATGACCATAGTGGAGAGTTATCATCTAGAAAGAACTTGTCCAATTTACTTAAGGTAGAAAAACTACTTTTCAAAAAGGGTTGAATGATCCATTTTGAGCCTATCTATTCCTTTGTGGGTTTGAAATGGGCAAACTATAGGTGTACAATACAAAATGAGTTGCAATCTTACCTGGGGAGTGACCATAACCACTCCATAATTACTCTGGTTTCAACTAGGATTGCCCTGTTTACTTCAGTGACTTATGCCAGTGCAAGTGATATGACCATCAGGTCAGGTAAGATAAGAGTGTCCATGATTTATTAGCTACTATAGAAGAAATAATTAAATAGCTACTGGACTTGTCTACATGGTAGGGTAATTACTATAGAGTCGTGATTTTTAAAGCATACTCAAAGTGTTCTACATTAAAAGGTCGTTGTAATCCTTGCTGGTGTGGACTGACTGTTTCATAGTGTGCTTTGATAAAGTGAAGCAATTATGTTAAAGTGCACCTGAGGATATTTAGTGAGCACCAGCAGGCTCTACAAGGACCAAGAAAGAAGCAGCAAGCTAGTGCACTTTGGAGATCCAAGTGCACATTGTACTACTATACAGACAAGTACATAGAATATAGAAATAAGTCTGCTAGAATACATTTTGACCTGCCAGAAACTGCAAGAGCTTGTAAGCACTTCATGAATCCACAGACACAATACTACTAGGAAAACATTCTGACTTGTCATTACTTACAGCTTTTATGGACATAGCTCATAATAATAAAGCATCTAAATAAAATTACTGGACTACATTTCCCTTGTTTAGTAAATCTAAACAAACTACTTTTAAATCTGGAACAAATTTGCTAAATCTCTCTCTCTCTCTCTCTTTCTTTTTTTTTTTTTTGTGCAGAGAATGGACAAGATGATAACAGTGGCTGGCACTATCAAGTTAATTTTATAACTAAAACTGACATCCCACTCAAGTACCAGCAATTTAAAAGAGTAATGTGTTGTCAGTTTTAACTGGAAAGTGGTGGTGATATGATTTGAGAACTATTTGCATACTTATTTTGTCCCACTTTAAACAAATATGTGCAAGATTTATCTTGTTAGTTCCAAATCCAAGTCCCTCTTGGCCAGATTTAGGAAATAAATTAGACTTCACAAACATTGCAAAGACTGGATCAATACATTAATATTTAGGAGGCATTAAGGAGGTTTATTAAACAAAGAAAAGGCTTGGAATATTACACCAGAAATATGAAACATTAATTGTCATTATGGACTGAATCTATAAATTATATATGTATATACAATTAAGTTATTTCCAATTCCTTATATTGAAACAGTATCAAATGTTTCCAGAAACCAAAATATAGATAATCAACAGAAATAAAAGAGAGAGAAGTAAGGTCAGGAATTTATGCAAGCTCCTCACACATATGGGTGCAATTCTTCATGCCTTATTTACAGTAGTCTGAAAGGCAAGCTGGGATGTGGCCCAGTGTGAAGTAAATCAAAACATTCCTAACTGGTTTAGTTTGTCTTCCAATCTGCCACCCTCAACAGGCGCATGGGTTAGGGAGCACACTAGCCAAATAATTCTCTGTTCTGTTTCTCCTTAAAAAGCTGTAGAAACTCCCTCAAGAACATGGACAGTCACATGACTAAGCACTCTGTCCCATTGCATTTGCTTAAGATGATAGCAATTTTCAAACTGTGGCCCATGGACAGTACTGGTACTTCTGACTTCCTGAACACTTTATTAAATATCAGTCTTAGTTTTTTCCAGTAAAAGAAGAAATTACTAAACCATGCTGTTGCTCCTAAATACTCCTATATCTTTCCCTATTTTCTTCATTTTTAAGAACAGCTTCCAAAATGTACCTTATTCAAAAGATACTACACCCACCAGAGCCACAGTAGTAGAATGTGGGCTATATTTTCTTAGGATAGTCCAATGGCATCTGTACTTGAGGTAGCCTTCACTGAAAATGCTAAAGTTAGAGCAGGCTGGAGAAGGGAGAGCAGATGCTCCCAAAATTGGTGGATAACAAAAAAAAACCTCATCAACCAGACACGCTGGTTATTAAGAAGTTTAAAAAAAAGTGATCACACACATCTATTGCATTTCTCCCCCACCTTGGTCCACTACAGGTAGTGACAATTATTTAAAAACCTGTTCACTATGTAAAATGTTCTTTTGAACCCCATAGGGTCAGCCATATTTCCAGGTCAGTTTTAGGCTGGATCTTTCTCCATAGGGAAGAAGCAAGAATGAAGACAAAATGGAGATGAGGCAGCTACCTTTTGTATTCTTTTACAATGCAGCTTGAGCTTTCTTTGTCTGACATAAGCTTCACACGTTAAGAATTAGAGTTCTCTGCTCATCAAAATGTCCCTACATGCCTTGCTGACTCATGAGGTGTAACCCTTGCCTTCTTTCAATTGGTTTATTGTATTACTGATGTATGCTGATAGGCCATTGAACTGGCATCAGCACTGTCTAGCCTATCTGTTAGAGGACGTCACCCAGAAACCCAGAAACATTCACAAAAAGTCTTTAAAGTGCTACTTTACTGCTAACAAAATAATTTATTAGGTGAGCTTTCGTGGGACAGACCCACTTCTTCAGGCCATAGCCAGACCAGCACAGACTCAATATTTAAGTCATAGAGAACCAAAAATAGTAATCAAGGTTGACAAATCAGCCTGTCAAAAAACGTTCACCTACTTGAAGCTAGACACTAACCAACCTGAACTCTGATGTCCGTACTGCTCTAATGGGAGACTACATAAATAATGGATCATTCTCTTTTACCTCTAAGTTGCTGCACATGGAAGATATCTTCTAAATAGAACTCCCTGCAGCCACCTGATTAAGGAAGACTGGGATCTGCTCACTTGTAAGATTTATGTTATTAATTGCCATTAAAAAGACTGTCATCTGGTACCCATGTCAATCCCAAAATATTAGAGAGACTAGATGGGTGACATCTTTTATTGGACGAACTTCTGTTGGTGAAAGAGAATCCTTCAGGCCTACACAAATTGCTTTTTCAGGTCTCAGTAAGGTACTCAACTGTGAACTCTGCTGTAAAAGTTGTTTTTTAGGATATAAAATGCTCTTGGTTCCAGTTACTGTAGTATTTTTGTGGAGGCTATTTTAATTGACATTTAAAGTTTTCCCAACATTTCTGCAATTAGTCTGTGATTATGTAGGGAAAAAAAAACATGCAATAAAAAAAGAGTATGAAGAAAATAATTGCTGCTGTTACTATATGTCAGTTTTGCAGAGTTTGTTTAAAGTTAAATGATTTCCAAATCTAATTTGTTCTAATGAACAGAGAGGCTGAGTGGCATGTTAATGCAGCCAGACTTGACAGGAGGGTTTTTTGGCATCACAAAATTGAAAAATGGCTTGACACACATTTCTTTTCTTCTGGGCTGTCATAACTGAAAAGAGAACAATTAGAACAACTGAAGGGAAAAAAGGAAAAGCACGGAAATATCTATAACTAATGTCAGATATATTACCTCTAGTAAATAGACTTTCAGATATGGATGGACTGGCCTTACTCTAGAATGTATGCCAGGACCTTTTGCATGCTGACACCACAACCCTTATGTACTCTGGAAAAAAAAATAGGTCCTTCAACCGTAAAGTCAAATAGCGCTTTAGATTTTTCCCATTGTGTTTACTCTGCCTCTCAGTAAGTTTAACAGGCTCTGACTAGCTGATTATTATATTATCTATGTCAGTGGTGTCCAAAAGGCCCACACACACCCTGAGCCAGTCCCCCTCCTCCCCTGAGATTACCTACTGGAGCCTGTGCTGCGGGTGGAGACACTACTGTGCAAGACATTCTGGGCTGAAGCCACACCATGGCTGGAGAACTACAGAGGCTGGGAGGACCCACCGCCTCAGCTGCCGCTGCCATGTGCTTATCCCGCCTTGTGGTGGGCTGGGTGCATGGAACAACTGGAAGGGTGCCCCACATGTGACTCTTTAAAGCCTCATTTTGCCGCATTGTGCTGCCCAGTTTGCCACATGTGGTGAACAGGGAGGCCATTGGACACCACGGACCTATATCATAGAATTCACTGTGTTGAAAAGATCATTCAAATCTGTAAACAGGCAATAGCTTTGAATACTCTGCTGGGATTTGATGGGATGTGCAAATGATTCTATGAACTAAGGATGCTTTCAATGGGATTTTGGTGCCTAACTATCTTTCAGGTAGAATAAAGGGTAGAGTCTCTGTACTGAAAAGATCCTGGGTATATGTTCTGGATTCATGCCAGTCCATCCATATCTGAAAGTCTGTTTACTGCAGGTGACATATGCAACATTAAATTACAGATACTATTTCTTTCCTTTTCCTTCTTTGCGAACTCCAGCCAATAGAACCATACTATTGTGTAGAATAGACAATTCATTGCATACGTCCTTTCTATCCAGATGTCCCTGCATCTACAGTGCCTCATTTTCCACAGGAGCTCAGCCACATATGGGAAGTTATATAGAGAGGATAATAAGCAAACATATTCACAGAAGGTGAGGACTTTTTACAAATATATCTCTACTCCTTTAAAGCCATAAGAAAAGTCTCAGTTTTAGATGACTGTCAAACAGCTCTCTGATGCTGAATAAGGAAAGCTACACAAGCTCCCAAGATTCACAAAGGAATTTTGCTGGCCACAGATGCAAGCTGCTGATAGTTGGATGTAAGCCAGAAAATATACTGGATAACTCTGAACTGGAAGAGGATAAAAATAAATATGAAAAGCTGACAGTTGTGGAAATGAGATGGAAGAGCTACAGGGCTTTTCTCCTTCAAAATGACCATTTTGCTCTATAAGCCTTTTAGTTAAAAGAAATAGATTTGAGACAGCAAGTTCAAACCAGTGATTAGTGCATTCCTGGAAAGCATGTTTGATTCTTGTAAGAGTCAGCAGCCATGAGAGCAGGGGCAAGGTTTAAAGACAGCCATCTTTTCACAGCAAACTCTTTAAAAATCATCTATGCAGGTTTAATAGAGTTACAGCTACATACAAATGGTTTACTCTAATAAAAATTACTTGGATTGTTTGACTAGGCCCTTTAAACCAATGCTGTCATTATTAAAACCATCTTTCATGGACTCTTTCATTGCTCACAAAGGTTTCTAGATGTACAGGCACAGTTTGCTGAAGTTCCACTGGTCCTAGAACCTTCACTGCGGTGGAGAAAATAAGAAGGAAATGAACCCTTCAGGCAGCCCATGACTAAGATAGATCAATAAACTTTTGGCACTTGCCTTCTGCCACACAAGCTGATGTTTGAGGAAGAAGCAGGGTTGGGATGCTACAGACCAAACAGACTAAATGGAGATGAATAAAAAAGTTGTATGGCAGACAAACATCCTTCACAATACTCCCTTGTAGCGTGGCATGGCTCAGCAGGTGCATTGCCCTCTACTCCCTATTTGGCTTTTGCAGGAAGTCACTCCCAGGTTACAACACTTTAAACTGTGATTCCCTCTCCATGGCTGAGGTATTGTGACACAGTGGCCCACTGTGGGTTCATTAGACTGTGTCTGCAACTCGTCATGCCTAATATAATCCCTAGATCTAACACATGGTTGTCATGCTGTATAACCAAAAGTTGGTGTGCAATATAGTACTGGTGAACTAATTACTCATTGGTCATCAGTATTCTTGAATGATACACATATGGGATATGTGCTAGAATTATGGTCTTAGAATGTGTTTCATAACCAATGCATAAGTCCAGTCAACACTAGACAAATGAATGCTTGTGTGTCCAACCAGTCTAGTTGTCAAGGAGACACATGAAGGTATATGCAAGATAAACACTCTGCTCCTCTTGTCCACATGCTTGCTGTACATCAGTGCTTGGCTCTCCCTCCTCCATGTTGTATGAAAGCAACTTGTTTTGTTTCTTCCTTGATACCTGGTAAGAAGACTGCCACCAGGATTCAATCAACATAGAAGGAATACACCAGATCAAAGCAGCTGTTCTGGGAGGGAAGGCTTCCAGTACTGAACACAGATGCCTGACTCTGCAGAGATGCAAATCTGGCAGCCGGTCAATTTTGGTGCTTGGTTTCAAATTTCTACAAGTTACAGACATACAGTCCCTGCAACACTTCAGATAATTAAAGTTCAGGTTACTTACTGCCATTGGCTTTTTGCAGGAATGACAGGGGAAGCCCTGTGAGTGAAGAACAGTCTGACCCCGCTACCAGGACCCAACAAAGGGAAAAGGAGCACATAACACTGGTCTAGAAGGAAAGAATGTTAAACTATCTAACACCAAAACTGTGGTCCAATGAGTATCAAGTACATACAAAACTGATGAATTATGAAACATTTCTGAAGGCAAGACTAAGCAACATGACAATCATCACAGGTGGTAAGGAGGAAGTGAAGGAGATCTGGGGTTGCTCTGTCTTTTATACCACCATGGAGTAGCATAAGGCCACAGAGGGAGCTCATGTTACCTTGGATAATACTGATGAGGAGAAAATCTCTAAGGACTGTGCACCAGGCTCACAATCATGTGAATCACATGTACAGGAATGGATATGTGCAATTGCCGATGCTTTTGGCTGAAGAATTTCCTTGTCTACTACTTCATTTCAATGCAAAAGTTAACATATTAGTTAAGGTAACCTATTGTGAATCCAATTGTATACAAATAATATCGCATGATTCTTTGAATATAAATCCCAAAGTCTTAGGCTATGGTTACACTAGTGAGTTTGGATGCTCTGGAGGTTCTTCTCTCAACAGGCAGGGTGTCCAGGACACTGGGCAGCCTTGTCTGCTGTGCTTCTGGTTGGCTGTTTTGTTCAGAGAGGGGGCAGGTAGTTGGGCCTCCCTATTGACAGAGTGGATTGTTCTTTTGATTTGCTTTAGTGTATGGCCACACACTGTTGACAGACATTTTTGTCAGAAAATCTCTTCTGACAGAAACAGCTGTTGACAAACGCTTCTAGTGTAGCCATAGTCTTAGCTGAACTCACTTGTTTGCAGAGTATTTTCATTACAACTGCATAAACAAATATTATAAAAAATGACCTTAACCTTGAATTCTGAGGATTCAAAGTTTTTTGTCCATACTAATAGAATAACGTTTTTAATGTAAGAAATACACTTAGTTCGTTCAAAGCTACAGCATGATGTTGGGTGCAAAGGTACACTGGTTAAAAATAATTAGTGTAACAAAGATTTCATACACAGTATTTGCAAAGGATTTGAGTACACTATCTGGAGTATTCAAGATTGCCATTTTAAATTCTATTTATATTAGTGTCTTTACTGCTCATTAAAGATTCAACAGAAAATGTTAATGATGATTATACCAAACACTAATAAATTGAAGCCTTAGATTGCACTTTGCATTTCTGAAGATATAAATGCCATTGCTTAATAATTAGGCATAAGTTTTACTATTGATTCATTATTTCTGATTGTTAGCTTAATTAATTTTAAGCTTTCATTTGTTTTATATGCAATTAGTTTTCAACTTTGTTTCTCAGTTTCTTGTTTAAGGGCATTAGCTATTATAAAAATAAATAAAGTAGGGGAATCTTTACTTTTGGAACAGTACAACAAATATTGCTCCTACAGACTCCCCAGCTCACATCCTACTCCTGCAAGGGTGATCCTGGAAAAGACCCCAACTGCAGCATTAGGCCACTTACTTATTACTTTGTATGAGAATGCAGATTAAAGTAAACAGCATGGATTGCTACCTTGCTGAAATAAAAGGCCTGGGTATTGCCTTTGCCTTTCAACAACAGTTCATTTCTATGTTTGACAAATGTTCTTTCAGCCTAGTTTAGTTACTTTTAGCTGGTGACAATTCTTTTTTGCATGGCATTATGGTGACACATGCCACAGACCACAACTGAGGTGGTGTAATGCAATATTATTTTTGAAATTTTGTTTGACATCTATTGAGAGCATAATGGAGTCAGGTCACATATACATTTGTAGTTTAGCTGAATGCTGTAGAGAGGTCTGCTGTCTAGGCATGTTGCAACATCAGTAAGTACTTGCTGTTCCCAGTCTCCTGGGGGAGCACAGAACAATTTTCAAGGAGCCACTTACTGTTTTATCTACCAAATCAGACTCCCTGGGCCAAGGAGTTATTTTAGGCTACACAACTATGTAGTTACCTTCTGCTTCCTCTCCTCAAAGAGTCTCATTTGAAAACACATAAGTTTAGGCAAGTCCAGTAATTTCCATGGTAAAGTTAAAATAATAATAAAGATCAGCAACCAAGAATCTTGATTTTGTACCCTAGCAGATTTAAATAAAAATCATTTTACTCATGAATATCAAGTGCTGTACTTATTTTCATAAGCAGTTTGTTATAAAGACTATATGACTACTTCATATTCCCAAACCATTTGGTGAAACTGCATGTGACACTTGTGTCTTCTTGTATTTTGGAACATACCTTTCTAGCATACACAATAAGCTCTCCTTGAACTTACTATATGATTATATATTTCAAAATAAGACAGAATATGTGGAGGCACATAGAAGACTGACACCAAACTGACAGATATAAATATACAAATTCTGCTGGAAATGATAGAGACAGTCATTTGAAATATATTAAGTTTCTGGTATTTCTTTTTGCGGGTATACAATATTTCATTAATGTTCCTATTGGCTCTATTTTTAACTATCAACAAAGCAAATAAATTTGTCAATTTATTAGAAAAATTGTGCTCATATTTTTGGAGTTTTACTAGATACGGATCATTCTACATTGATGTTTTCTTTCCTCGCTTTTGCATCATCAGAGTCAGCAATACAAGGGCGTTAGAAACAACGTTCGCCCAGGTTTATTTCTTTTAACCAAACATAATTCCTGTACTCTTAGTAATTTGGGGCTAAATTCTATACAGTGGCAAGTGGGGTGGTACATCACAGAGTTGACTATCTTTGTGATTCTCTCTTATTCCATCCCGCATAGGTTAATACCACCTACGAATTAAGGTAGGGAACTTGTGTACTGACTCAAGGAACGCTTATGCCGGTAAAAGTATAAAAGCCACACTGCTGGGTAGCAAAATTAGACTTCTCTGTTGGACCAGGCACTGGTGCCACGTGACTTCCTTTGGGGCAATTTGCAGTCATTCCAGGGTCTCCAATTGCTATGAAGGGATCTAAAAATCAATGCTTTTTGCCGTACAGAGTTGGTGAATTTACCTCGGGGTACTGAGAGCTGATTACCTCAAGTAAATGTTTTTCAACTAGCCCTGGTGTTGGGTGCTTTCTTTTCACTTGTGAACCTCAATCTGTTGTCCCATCCTACCAGGACATTACACCTCTCTTGTAAGATCCCCATCAAAAATGCCAGTGCTGTGACTGGGTCTTGTTTGTGTAATGAGGATGCAGCCACAAAGCATAGCATGGACATTACTAAAGTTATAACAGTTGTCTTCACATCCCACCTGAGCAACCAACATGCAGAGGAACATCTGAAAACCACCTTCTACAACATAAAACTCAGGCATAAGGATTTTCTGAAAATATCTTGTAATCATTTTGCAAAAAACTGATGAAGACCACTGGCACAATAAAGGCTAGGAGCAATACAATGCATGCACTAAAGGTAAGTGCGTACTAGGGAAATAAATGTATTTCAGATACACAATTCTAGCTATGGCATTCATGTAGATAGAATGGCGTGGAATATAGGAGTTGACTGTTGAGCCCAGAAAGATCAGTTCTGACATGCCTTCAACAAATGTGCACAATCGAACTCTGGAAGATTGACAGCCAGCACATCAATCTTCTGGTAATTATAGACAAGAAATAGGAGCAGTGGAGGGATAACTTAGAGGTTTTAGCATTGGCCTGCTGAACCCAGGGTTGAGAGCTCAGTCCTTCAGGGGGCTACTCAGAGATCTGGGGCAAATAGACTAAATTTCAAATTTTTATCTGATAGCAGCCTTCAGCTTTCTGAAAGGGGCTCTAAAGAGGATGGAGAGAGACTGTTCTCAGTGGTGACAGATGGCAGATGGCAGAACAAGAAGCAACGGTCTGAAGTTATAGAGGGAGAGGTGTAGGCTGGATATCAGGAAAAGCTATTTCACCAGGAGAGTGGTGAAGCACTGCAATGCATTATCAAGCGGGGTGGTGGAGGCTCCATCCCTAGAAGTTTAAGTCCCTCCTTGACATAGTCATGTCTGGGATAATTTAGTTGGGGTTGATCTTGCTTTAGGCAGGGGGCTGGAATAAATCACCTCCTGAGGTCCCTTCCAGCCCTAGAATTCTAAGATTCTCTGCTCTAACTGCGACCAGTTGACAAGCAGATACTCATCTGTGGATAGCTTCTTTGGCTCTCATTTTCTTATCAGCTGAATATTGTAAATCAATATGGATAGGTAACATGTAAATACAACTCAACAATGTGCAATTGAACATTGTCATGCAATCTGTCTCAAGTTCTAATGTGAACACCAAAACTCTGGTTTCCTCCCTTATTCACCCACATCTTATCATTCTGAAGAGAAACTTCAAGAATACGAGCCTAGATTTGCCCATCTGTAATGCTTTCCAAATTCCCCTCCCACCCAAAATAGTGTCATAAGTCTAGGGATCTTTCTGATTCATGTCTTAAATTCTAAAAGCCTCAGGGTTCTCACCAAGAGACAGGGATGGAGGCTGTTGAAAAAGAGCAGGGTCAAGAATTAAGATTTAATTACCAATCTTACAGACCAACCACCTAGCTTCACTATGCCTTTTAAGATATGGATCACAGTGACCATAAAATAACCTTATATGAGTGTTGTAATTGCTTACTACAAAAATGGACAATGAAGGAGAGCCCCACCGATGAACGTGGAGAAGACATCCACATCATAGATCGTGTAGTGAAATGCAGCACTCCAAGATCTTTCTGTGGAGGGACATACTTGATTAATTCTATCAGATGCCATAGAACAGATGACAGATTTGGACATTAAAGGTCAATGTTTTTAAAGTTGCCATGTGAAAGAGTTATTTCAAAAGAGGCTACTGGATGACAACCAAATAGTAAAAACTTTTAATCACAGCCAACCCAAGGCTGGATTTGAACTGTTGTCAACAGATGAAAGGATCTGCATCTCATTGCTAATTTCTAAACCAGCTGCCTCCTAGGACTTTTTAATTAGGTTACAGGAGTGTTGGAAAATACATTATTATAGGGCAGTTTATTCAGAGAAAACCAGACACTTTAAAAAAAGGCTTTGGGGTGCCCTCAGTCCTTAATCTGGAGAACTCTGCACTTTTTCAACAATGTACTTTATCATGGCTCGAAAATTTATCATGCAAACAATAGTTTTAAAATATGTATCTAATCATGCAATGACAGGAATTACTGGAAACTGAAGAATAAAAATGTATGTGACAGCTTGTTTTAGCATACAGGTAATCATCTTTACTTAAGGACAATTGTTTCTTTGACATTTACTTACTGCTTGAATTGACCCTGTTTGGCTTACGAATGTTTGCCCTTCTTGAACTTACATTAATAAAGTGAAAAACCACTTAAATGCCAATCAATTTCAAATTAATAACTACATTTAGAAACAACATTTTATGATTTTTTTAACCTTACGTACTATATGCATTTCTGAGCTCTGGAAAACAAGTTGAATCTGCAAAACCACCAGAATCCCTTATCAAATATTAGGCTATAACATTTCGGTGACTGGGTATTACCTGTTTGGCTTGTTGATGAGGCAATCATTTATTTAAAAATATAAAATAAAGATGTTTGTCACACTTTAAAAACAAGCTACATGACACAGGAGATACTGCAGACATATCCTCTCCAATATCAGAAAAGATAAAATAGCTGCTGATTCCATCTGAAAATAAATTAATCCCTGCAAATAATCAAGAGTAAACCCATTCTAAGGTGATGGATACCTTATTTAAAGGTGACCAAAGTCATACAAATACTAAGTGGACTAAGATTTCTATTTTAAGATATCCAATATGAGTTTTTCAGTATACATTATTATTTGTAGTGTGTGTGACAGGAGCTGTAGAAATCTAAATGGGCAAAGTACATGGTGAAATCATGAATAACTGTAGACCTTACTTTTGTATAAACCATCTCTTGAGCAATGGATTGACAGAACTTCCCCTTATGCAGCACTAAAATCAAGCTGATTTTGGCACTGATATAGTGAAAATCTGTCCATAAGAACTCTGGCCAAGACTGCTGAAGTCTCTAGCACAGTAGCTTCCTGAAACACTTTACTTTTTAAACGTGCATATACGGAGAGAAAAGCAAGATTGTTACATCATTCAGTCAGCATTAAAACTAGAATATCGTTCACAAAAAGTTGTGCACAATAATTAATGAATGAAATATTAACCTAGATCCTTAAATGAATGAAATATCCTAACTTTCTAGATTAAATATTGGCCTAGATCCTTCTTTCTGTCTAAGAATTGTTAGCACAATTCTCTTACGTGGTTGAAAAAGTCACAGAAAATGTTGCAATACATAAGGTCAACATGAGTGATTGACTAAAATATGCTCAGATGACCGTTGTTTAGCTCATATACATTTTTAAGATCATGGCTTTAACTGAAAAGGGAACTGAAGAGAAGTAGGTAGTTCACTATCTAACCTATAGAAGATAACAGTGCTGAGGACTTTGCATGAGTGGTGCCGTAAAAGCATAGATTATAAGGCGAGAGGGGACCACCGTGATCATTGCATCTGATAGCTTGCATAATAAAGGCTATAGGACTTCCCTGAATTTATTCCCGTTTAAAATGATAGCATATATCTTCAAGAAAAAAAAAATCCAATCTTGATTTTACGACGTTAGTCTAATCATTCTATTCTGTCCAAAATCCATAGAAGTGGAGGAACAGAAATCTAACAAAAACTGACCAAGATGTGATAGCGGGCATTCTGATCACTGATCTGAAGTATACTAGATGCTTTGTTAGATGGAGCAGCTTTGTTTGATGTGGCTGCTTAGTTTTTTTAATCCCAGTGCAGAAGAGGCTTCTTAAAGAAACTAGTCTGAAAGAGGTCGATCTGCCTCTGTAACATCTGTGCATCCACCCAGATGTGAGTATTGTTCACACGTTGCCACAGGAGAGGTTTCCCCTCTTTCGGATGTGAGCCAGGCATGCTTAGCAGTAGGAAAATAGAGAACATGAGGATGATCATACTGGGTCAGACCAACGGTCTATGTAGTCCAGAATACTGTCTTCCAGCAGTGGCCAAAGCCAGATGCTTCAGAGATCAAGTGATCCATGCCTGTCTTCCAGTCCCAGCATTTTATATCTTACTTGCCCCAATATAAAACTATATAAAACTTGAGTACTGTGTGCAGATGTGGTCTCCTCACTTCAAAAAAAGTTATGTTGGTATTAGAAGAGGTTCAGAAAAGGGCAACTAAAATGATTAAAGGTTGGGAATGGGTCCCATGTGAGCAGAGGCTGGAGAGACTGGGACTTTTCAGTCTAGAAAAGAGGAGACTGAGGGGCGATATGATAGAGGTATATAAAATCATGAATGGCGTGGAGAAAGTGAATACAGAAAAGTTATTTACTTGTTCCCATAATATAAGAACTAGAGGACACCAAATGAAATTAATGGGTAGCAGGTTCAAAACTAATAAAAGAAAGTTTTTCTTCACACAGCGCACAGTCGACCTATGGAACTCCTTACCAGAGGATGCTGTGAAGGCCAGGACTCTAACAGAGTATAAAAAAGAGCTTGATAAATATTTGGAGGTTAGGTCCATAGACGGCTATTAGCAAGGGGTAAGGTATGCTGCCTAGCCTTTTGTCCAAGGTGGGAGATGGATGGCAGGAGATAAATGGCTTGATCATTGTCTTTGGTTCACCTCCTCTGGGGTACCTGGTATTGGCTACTGTCGGCAGACAGGATACTGGGCTAGATGGACCTTTGGTCTGACCCAGTATGGCTGTTCTTATGGTCTTATGATCACAAAAGGTACTGTACATTAAGAGAACAACTTTCAAGTACAATTTTGAAAGGAATATTCTACTTCAAAGGCTGGGTAATATTTTCCTAAGTGTGCCATGCTACTGGTTAAAATACATACCTTGTACAGTTAAGTGGACCTGCATTGTTCTCGGAGTGTGTTGGGTCTGCACAGAACAAGTATATGGACCATCATCTGTCACATCTACATCCTGTATCTGGAGGCTGTATTCCCTTTTATTTGCTGTTGCAATTGAAACTCGAGGATCCACTGACCATTTATCAGCTCCTGCAAAAATAATACTTGACCGGTTCAGCCAAGCACCTTTTGAAGCTCCATCTTCCAAATAACACCTATGAATTACAAAAGGGAGAAAAAATTAATAATCAGAATGGAAACAGAGAGTTTTCTAGTTTGTTAGTTATTTGTTTTCACCCTAAGATTTAATATTTCTAATGATTATAATTATTAGACATGGGCCTAAAAAGTTGGAATTCATTTAGAAATGCAGAAACTACTTCCAAGTTTACTTTGGTTCCAAATACAGTGGAATCTTCCTTATAGCTTGCAACAAATAGGTTTGCACATAGAGATTATCATCTCCCACTCAAATTGTAGCTGATCTGTGGCTATCTAGGCTGCCAATCTCTGAAGTAAATCCTGTAACCACTTCTGATGACATCAGGCCTTGAAATCTGTTACTTCTGCTCCAAAAAAATCACAGTCTCCCATTGCTTGGGCTCAAGGGGAATCTCCCTTAACTGTCAGATTATTAAGAAATTTGAGCAATCCCAATTCCATCAAGTAGTGATCAGGCTAGAGGTACATGCTATTTCATACAAAAATGACTCTTCTTCTAAAATGAGTTTCTCCTGATTAGGTAAAACATTTGCAACATGTTTTTCCCTTAATGATTTTAGTGCCATTTCACAAGACTGAAAATTAAGTTAAATATATAATTGTGTTCTTTCTTTTTATGCTTATCCTATTTATCATGTCTAAGTTTTATGTTGAACAATCTTCTCCACCTATGCAAGTACAGCTCCCATTAGATTGCCATTCCCAGACAACAAGCAAATATAAAGCATATTTCAACTACCTCAAAATAAATGGAAGTGAATCAGTGGTATGTTAATGGTTCAATCTACTGTAATTGGTTCATAGTACACTACTGTAGTTTTGTACAATTATTGTTTATTAAAAAAGCAATTATAGAAAAATAATGTGCAATAGGGTATACTGAGTGACTTAATTGGAGCTCTGTGAGTAACTCCCTGCACATTAAGATGTAGCTATACCCCAGTGAATATGACAGACTCCTGTCTTTATAAGCTTCATTTCAAAAGCCTTCCTCAGCAAATTAAGGAGTAATTCTTTTAAATGGGTACAAAGCACAGCTACAGAATGAAAGTATACATTGAATGATTTTGATAGCTTCTTTACACATTACATTGGGGATTGGAACACAGTACATGAGTTTGCTGCAAAATTGGAAACTGAATACAACTGGATAGGTTAATGCTTAATATATTACAAACAAGATATATTGCAGAAACTAATTTACAGTCAGTTTTACCCTCTGTATGTACACTATTGGATAAAATTTATAATTCTTTATTAATATAATGAAGCCACTGCATTAAACCACTATTGTTAAGTCATGGTATTACATATTAGGGAAAAAAACATTAGTAACATATCTCTGATATAGTTTTTTACCTAAAATACATTGCTCATTGCTGCACACAAACTAGAAGAAATCTAATTGTAAGGCTAGTGTTAAATGTCAACAAGGGAAAAACATGATTGGTCATTTGTTGGACCAGAGTGTATTATGATACAAATTTATGTGCTAAATCTGCCCAGGAGACTTGATAAAGTAACTAAAAATGCTATTTCTAATACAGTTTTAAAAAAGAATGAAAAATAAGTGCTTTAAGTACATCTTATAGATTAATTGCAAATAACTGTAGAATACCACAGGCTAATAATTTTCTGACGTCTTTTAATCCACATAGGCTACTTCTACACGACCCCAAACTTCGAAATGGCCACGCAAATGGACATTTCGAAGTTTACTAATGAAGCGCTGAAATGCATATTCAGCGCTTCATTAGCATGCGGGCGGCTGCGGCACTTTGAAATTGACGCGCCTCGCAGCCGCGCGTCTCGTCCCGACGGGGCTCCTTTTCGAAAGGACCCCGCCTACTTCGAAGTCCCCTTATTCCCCTTTCGAAAAGGAACCCCGTCGGGACGAGACGCGCGGCGGCGAGGCGCATCAATTTCAAAGTGCCGCGGCCACCCGCATGCTAATGAAGCGCTGAATATGCATTTCAGCGCTTCATTAGTAAACTTCGAAATGTCCATTTGCGTGGCCATTTCGAAGTTTGGGGCTCGTGTAGACATGGCCATACACTGATATGTAGAAAGAGGGACCAAACAAGTACCCAATCTATCTATCAGTGAATTATTTAATTTACTGTGAGCTCCTCTGAGCAGTGTTAGGCTCTGAGTTGTGAATACCATTGCAGGAATTATTACTCAGAAAAGTAATTCTGTGCTGTGGTGTGTCTCTGTGTGCGTGTGTGTCTCTTGCCACCTCCCGATTCCTAGAAGCAATGCCTTGCAGGACATTCATGAAACCCAAGACCATAGCTTGACTGCCGCTGTCACAGATAATGCAATGGAATGAGTGTAAAATTCCAAACCAAATTTAATTAAAAAATCTAGCTTTTGTTGTTGCTTAGAAAGCTTTAAAATTTAACTTGAAGCTTTATTGCTATAATAATTTATAAAACTCACATATAATCAACAGTCCCAAGGGCTGTTTGTGGCCTGAGAACATGATTTTTGGACAGACCAGGATGGAGCTATGAGCAAGTCAGGGCCTCTTGAGCTGCCTCTGATCGTGTTACAGCTGACACAAGCTCCCTCCCATCTTCCAACCAGCTGAGAAACCAATTAGCAACTGGTTGTCACAGTGGGAGCAACTTCATGGTGCCCTGTGAAGAGCAGTGCTCACAGCTATCATGGTCCCCGGCAGAAGGAGCAAAGAGGGCCCAGCTCTGTGTCCTGGAAAGGGTGGTGCCAATAACAGAAGGGGCAGTATGAAGGGTAGTTAGCCTTCAGTGTCACCCGGACTGTGGTGCTGGGCCACCCCCACTCCCTGACAGCCACGTGCAGCTGGGGCAGAACTGCCGTGGCATTTCAAAAGGGTCTGGAGACAACTGCCCTCCCTTCCCGCACAGTCAGCAGGCTGCTTGCGCACCAAAGCAAGTATACAGACTCTGTCTGATACACAAGTAGCTTTGTTGACATCTGAAAATGAGGGAAACAGTTCTTTACCTATCCTGAAGACGCATTTGATTGTTTATTACCTGATGTTTGTCCAATGCTCAATAAGTTCTATGTATTACACACCAGTTGATAGGGAAGGGAATATTGCTGAGATAGTAGAATAGAAACGAGAAGAAAGAGACATGAGAATAAGGAAATCAGAAAAGGGGACAAGCAAGAAAAGGCACATAGTTGAAACTACTTATTTAAGCTCCTTTTATTTTACTGTACTCCAGTAATGATGTCTCATTCTACACGTTCTGGGATACCAGCACCAAAATTGAAACCTCTTCTATGGAGAGGTGGCTCATATTTTTCTTTTGTGTTCACACTAGTGCGAGAAGACTCAGTAGAAGGTTTGGGCTTCTAAAGGAAGAGTTTGGCAGTCTGGAAAGATTTGGGGTAAAGAGTTTGGCAGTCTGGAAAGATTTGGGGTAATCATGCTAAAGATCTTCCCCACAACCCAAAAGATGGCACTGTGTACAGAGAGTGACAGGCAAAAAATAAATAAAAAATAAAAACCCACCACTTTGCAGACATATTACACCGCTGAAAACTGGTATTTTTTTTTCCTGATCAGCAGTTTGATTTGAGGTAGATATGAGTATTTGTGAAGGTAGCCATTGGATCCAAGTGAATAGTTAGACTTTTCTTCTAATTCTTCACATTCACATTCACACATACATATATATTAAAAACATTAGCAAAACACCTTCACCACCTCCACAATAACATAGGATTCATTTAGAATGCAAGAAAGAATAATGAAAACAGCAATTTAAGGGTACCGATTAAAGATTAAAATGTAATTTTCCCCAGATTCAAACTTAAATCAAGGGAAAAATTATTTTCAAAGGCTAGGTTAGCCAGTTACTTTCAGAGCTGTGTCAGAAGCCTAACAGGCATTTCTGAAGCTGTCAGAAGCCTGCAAAGAAGCCAGATGCTCTGACATGTGTTCTGAAAGTTACAAAGTTTCCTCACTGCTCCTCATTTAAGCATGGCTCTTTCAACATCCAGATTTTCATGCTGAGAAAAGGTGAGATAAAACAGTAGTTAAAAGGGATATTCTAGCCGTTGGATTTTGTCTCGCTGTTCTATTTGGCCTAGTGAAAATATCTCATTCTTTCTCAGCAACGTGACGGGGACCAAGTTGTTCTTCCTTGGCCAATTTACCACACAAAATGAACATTACAAATAGATAGAAAGTATCTGCCAAAAAAGCAACTTTAAAGTTGGTTAACAAAGAGATTATAGTAGATTTACTATAATTTACTCACAACAACAAGGGAATCAGTTTTCAAGGCTGAGCAAACAAGATCTTAAGGATGAGGTTTTTCCTGATTTAAAACCAAAAATCTTACTTTCCCAATTTAGATTCAGTGGCTCACCTCAAAACCAAGAACTTTTCTGGTGCACACAGAAATGACTCAAAGAAAAATGACATTTCTGAGCTGCGTGTACTTTTAGAAAGTGGACTTTTAGGAAGGACAGAAAGAAGGATCATTTTCTCTGAACCAATCTGCTTCAAAAGATAAAATAAAGAACCATATTCTGTGTCCACTCACAATCCATGCACATCCACCGAGCCAAGAAGATTGAACAACCTGTAAGCCAGGGCAGAATCTGGCCCAAAGATGTTTGCTGTATTTTCTCTATCTAGCAACAAAAAGGTTGGTGTTGCCTATTTAGTGTGTCAGATGTATTTGCTGCACATACATTGTCTTATGGACTCATCTTTTTTTGTGTTTGTAAATTGCTCCTGATTTGTGAATTTATTTGTATGATCAATATTACATCTTCGGATACAAGAACTGGTATATTGTGCAAGTTCTTCCTTGACATTTACCCCTAAAAATCACAACTACCACACACACTCATCTCTATGTACGACCCTATTTTTTCACAGGGCAAAAATATTTTAATTTTTTATGCGTTTCACAGAGTGTGATAATATTATGCTTATCAACTACCAAAGACTGTACAGTATTTCCTTGTTTTTAAAGGTTTAATGCCCAATAATAGCATTTAAATAATGCTTAGGGTCAAACACACAACTCAGCTTGTAGAGCACCTACTGCCACACAAGGGACTTAGCATTAAATTTGGCCTTGAAACTGTCACTTATCAGGTTGATAGGAACATCAGTGAACTGGTACCTTCAGTGCCTGTGGGAAGTCTACAGACTGCACAACTCTCACACCGTTATTGCAACATAAAAGAGGTAATCTGCCCTCTCAGCCATAAGGGTAAGTGAAACACTCTTTCAGAACGTGTGTATCTTGATCTCTGAGAGCACAGGAACAGCTTAGATAAAGGGGGAAAAAGCACCAGAATGAAAGCAAAGCAATGCCAAATGATATCAACCTAAATAGGACCGAGTTCCTTGAGTTCTACTCATGGGAATGAGAGCTCCCTTAGTTAAGGTGTGTGTGTGTGGAGGGGGGTTATAGGTCCTTACACTTAGGTGCCAGAGGCTGTTGTACTGTCAAAATAAAAGGTCAGTTACTGATGAGAACATTACTAAAATATCTATATCTTTATAAATCAGTAGCAAAGCAGCTGTTCAATAACAGGACACAAACACCATGACAAACAGCGGTCAATTATAAAATATTGTTGCAAGTGTGAAACTTGGCTTCAGAAGCTGATGGGTTCCTTATATTTTGCAACCATTCCAAGCAAATTTGGGCACTGTTTTCAGTGAACTTCAGAATACATATAAGGAACCTGATCAGAGTTATTGTGTACATGCAAAATAATCCAGAGATTTTTGCTAAATTTCTTATAGTTCATTTGATTTCCAGAACCTGATGCCAATTCAATGTACACCAGTTTTACGTATCGCAATTCTATTAAATGAGTTACTCCCGATTGACTTCACTGTAAGTACAACGAGGCACAAAGCCCCAAATAAGTGCATAAAATCTTGTGAACTAAAACTAAGGACTTTTGCAAGATTTCCCCCACAGGGTCTGATACTGGAACAACCTACAGCAAGGTATGGGGTCATGCACTACTCTTGCCAGTAAATACTATTATAAGCACATTTGCAGGATTAACCCCATAGCCAAATTATGTGAAGCATTTATTGATCATTTATAAATGATAAGAAGAAAATTAATTAGGCCCCATAAAGATCAATAACATTTGTCATGTGTCTACAAGACATTATTATACCTAATGGAAACTGATTGATAATTAATGTGTTATGGGCCCCATCTTTTTTTCAGCTTTAGCTTCACTTATCTTTGAACTTCATGCTATCACCATAGGATTTCACTTAATGCAATTAGTTTTGAAGCATTCTCCAGGAAGCACCAGTTATGTTTTATGAACAAAGAATAAACATATAGCAAAAATAATTGAAGCAAGAGAAGTAGCTCATGGGCTTGAGCATTGGCCTGCTAAACCCAGCGTTGTGAGTTCAGTCCCTGAGGGGGCCATTTACGGAACTGGGGCAAATAGACTAACAAAACAAGGGTCAATGCTTGGTCCTGCCAAGAGGGCAGGGGACTGGACTTGATGACCTCCTGAGGTCCCTTCCAGCTCTGTGAAGTGTGTGTGTAATAATTAAATAAATCCTTATGTATCTGATGTCCCTTGGAAAGATTTCAACTAAACCATAATACAGTCAGGAGATTGTCTCTGTCTTAAAGGCTGTGCCTACACTACAGTCCCCTTTTGAAAGGGGAATAAAAGTGAAGCACCAATTTACATATCTGATGCCCCATCTGCATAATCACATTTTTAAAAGAAAAACAGCAGTGTAGACAGGGTTCTTGCACAATAAAACCCCGTTTTTGAAAGCTCCCTTCTTCCTAATTTTTTCAGGAAGAGTGCTTTTGAAAACAGGATTTCAAAAGAACCCCATCTACACTGCTGTTTTTCTTTCAAAAGACTCACTTTTGAAAATGCAGTTATGCAAATGAAGCACGATATATGCAAAACACTTCACTTACATTTCCAATTTGCCTCATTTGCATTCCCCTTTTGAAACAGGGCTGTAGTGCAGCCAAAATGTGACTGAGAATACAATGGAAAAAAGTAACTTTTTTTTTTAAATTAAGACTGTAATCAAAAAATGTTTCACACAATAAAATTTAAAACATCATCCCCAGTGTTAACTAACAGACATTTCAGTATTTCTTTTGACAATTTTCAGAGGATAACTTGCTTCAATTTGCACTTATCAGATATCATGCTGCCCAATTTCCTTCAATTCAGACCCCATCTTTCCTATTCCTTTTCCTATTCTTCTTTGTTATTCTTTCTCCAAGCTGTGTGGCCACTCATCTACCACAATGAGCAGCTCTGTTTCCTGTGCTTCCAGGCATCTGTTTTGTCAAGACAGAAGCCAGGAAGTCTGGCTGCTCTGTCGACAGAGCTGAGAGCTTTTCCAGTTGGCTTGTGTGTGTGGCCACACTCTGTCAACAGAAATTTTGCTGGGAAAACTCTCCCAACAGGGACTTCCGTTGACAGAGCTCTGTAGTGTAACCACATACTTAGTCTCTTATCCTGTCGCTTATAGAGATAAACTACAGCAAAAAAGGTGATATTTGCTATCGTGTTCGGTACAACCCACGAGCCATGAGAGGTACAGATCAGTGTTGGAGAATCCATCGATTAGTAAGATTAATCGTGTACCTGCAGCTTGCTCCACCACACTGCCCACCCCTCAAAGGCTAAGCACTATGAGACCAACACACTGCAAGATGTTGAGAAACTCTGTAAGGCTGTATCTACAGTACAGGACAAATTCAAATTTATTTATATCAGTTTCCTAATTCTGGAATTTATAAATTCAAATTTGACCATTCCACACTTCCCACATGCTCCTCACAAAGTCCAGTCATTGCTGCCACATGCAAATTGGCTAACATTGACTGTTGCAGTAGGGGATTGTGGGAAGCTATCCACAGTTTTCTCATCCTCATAGCATTCTGGATATGCTCACTGGTCTAGATGTCATCTTCCCACATTGCATTTTCCTCATTCCTCTCCCAATCCCTGAAAATATGCCAATCCCTGGAAATAATGCAGGGACCCTCAAAGTTAAAAGAAAGAGGATAGAAAAGTCCAGGAAAAAAAAGAATTTTTGGTACTCCCATTACATTGCCAACACGACTGCAGCACCTGTATTCTCAACTAGCCGTCTACTTGTACCACTTCCCATCGCTGCATGCATGTGATCCCCAAAAAGAGGATAGAAAGTGTAGGAAAAAAGAAGCAAGCACTGAAGGATGAGTTGACATGGTCTCCTAATGGGGAATCAGCCCCACAGCTCATAAGACTTCCCCTCCCAGTGGTAGCAAGCCCCATTATGGGCTTTTCCCTGGTGGTGGCAAAACTCCTTGTATTTTAGCTGCTGGGGGAGACTTTTCCCAGAGGCAGCAAGGCCCAGTATGGGTGAAGGGGGCAGTTCAGTGGGGGGGGTGCAGTTGAAGTGGTCCTTCCCCGTGGTGGCAGCAAAGCCCCCAGTATCTTAACCACCAGGGGAGACTTCCCCACGGCAGCAGCAAAACCAGGAATATCTTAGCCGCCAAGGAGACCGCCCCATGGCGACAGCAAAGCTCCCAGTATCTTAGCCACTGGGGATACTTACAGCAACAGCAAAACCCTGAATATCTTTCCTGCCCTTGGAGCCCTAAACATGCAACTGGCAGCATGGTCAGCACTGAATGGCAGGTACAACTTTTTATTGGGTTTGGTTGGGAGCTACCCACATGATGTGGCTGAGCACAGGAAAAGACCTGGAACGCGTGGCACCTGTTGGGGAGGGAAGAGGTTTGCACACAATGTAAATCACTGAGAAGTTTTTTGGCATGTTATACAAGCATGACCCCCAGCACAGCCTTGTTGGCACATGGCATGGCAGGGCATGGGCTGGCATCAGGCAGGGCAGAAAATAAAATAATGGGTATATAGACAGAGCCGCGAACTCCCTACAGAAGCTATTTGAATGGGCAGATGCACTCACACAGCTAATAGCAAAGAAAGACAGACAGACATTTCTCAGGCACTCACACTAACATGAGCCCACAGCTAAAGGCTTGCTGCTCCCGCTTGGAAATTCATGGTCTTCCTGTTACTAGAGAGCAGTGGCCAGGGCGAAGCAGTGAAAGGGGCATTTTGAAGTACATACAGAACACTTCTGGAGGCTAATAAATTCGATTTTAAGACATGGCTCTTCACACTTATCTTTAATCAAACTTCTGAATTCAAACTTGACACTATACCGGTCAGGTAACTGTGATTTTGTAATCTCAAGATTAGTGCACCCTAAATTGATCTAATAGTATTTACAGTGAAGACAGTCACATGGTAAAATCAAGCTAACAATAAAATTCGAATTTATCTCATAGTGTAGACGCACCCTGAGATGCCACTGACACTCAAGAGCAGTGGGATCAACTTAAAAATACCACTCAGAGTGCATGTACGGAAACAATAGGATATTCCACTTGTCGGCAGAGACCAGTTTGACAAAAACAACAAGGAAATGCTAGCATCAATTCAACAGGAAAAAAACCTACATTCTGTAACTGGCAAAATAATTCCTCTAACCCAGGAAAACACGAAGCTTATTACCTTCTCAAAGCCAAAGTTCAAAGCTAACACTGACTATTTCTTCCTCCTTTTAAGCTCAACACTTTTGACAGAATGACATTTTCCCCTATTTTCATTTAAATGACTGCAAAATTTTTAAAAGAAGCTTAAAAATGAGTTTCAGAGACCAGTGAAAAATTTGTGTTAACTTAAACCCAACAGGCAAAATTCTATGCTCAGTTACTTATGCAAACCCTGTGAAGTCAATGAAATGACACTGGTATAACTGTGGGCACAATACGACCTACAATATATTTACATGTTAATAACCAAATATTTGATATTTTCCTTTCTATATCCATCTCCATTATAAACCACGGATGGAAGCAGCTGGCCTGGAAAAGTCATATGAAGAAGAAACAGTGACAGTGTAGTGTACCCCTCAGTATTGTGTGGTCACCACTGCTCTCTGCTCAGAAAGTACATGAGAAAAATGGGGACAGAGCACAGATGAAAGATTTGTTCAGAGCTCTCCTCACCATTGTAATGGATCTATTCAATTCGGGGATAGATGCACTCCCTCCACTACCAGGGAGCTCACCTTACAATGTGTGTTTACACTGATTTTAAACATTTGTAAGACAAGAAACGGAAACCTAAAACCAAAAATGAAACTGGCTTCAAAAGGGCGCCCATATACAAATTTCATGGTGCATGAGTCTTGGCCTCAAAAGATGTATTTCTTAAGGACCAGATATTTTAAACTTATTTAGGTGTATAGTAAACTCTTTCATATCCGGCATTCTATCATCCAGAACTCTCAAATGACTGGCTTTGTAACCATCAGAAATTTATGTTTTCCAGAAGTACAGTATAATGAAAGTAAATACAAATAAATACAGCAAACACAGTATAAGTTTACAGTGTACAATTCTACCGTTAATGGTAAATAAAGTACTCTGGATACATTTCAGTTTCTTATTATCTAATCTTGTTTTTCTTTAGTGTTATGCATTGCTAGGTGTACCTCTCTCTTATCCAGAATATTTGAAGATCCAGCAACTTTCCAGTACTGGGGCTGTTGGATATGAAAGAGATTATTGTATAAGGGTGGAAATTTAACTTCAGCTTAATGTGAATTAGGTATTCAGACAGTTTTGCTCATACTAGCCAAAACTGAGCTACTAAAAATTATGATAAAATAAACTGACCCCGGTAGCAAAATATTAAGGCAAGGACTGCATATTTTCATGTAACCATTCAGTGGGGAAAAAAGTCTTTATGACCAGCTTAAAGTCAAGTATGTTTATATTATATAAAAAAACATGAGTCAGCCACTTCTACAGATCATTGCCAAACCAGATGGTACATTTTTTCCCCTAGTTTTCTGCCATGTGTCCACAAAACACAAATTAAAGGAACAAAAAGCAACATAAGCTCTGAGACCACAAGCAACACAGTTAATCATGCCTACAGGATAAGGAAATAACAGGCCTTTGAAATGTTGTTGGTTATATTCAAAATGTTCAATAACATGGGCTTCAGACGAAAAGATCTCTCTCACTCACATACTGATATGTGTGAGAACTACACACACACATATACACAATTATAAAATGTCTGAAAGCAACCAGCTAGGTTACTGATAGAGATCAAAGAATAATTAACTGCTGCATTTGTTTCAGTTTAGAACACTTAACGATGATCTTTTTTTTTTTTCAGGTTCTAGTCTTGAAAATAATAAGTATTTCATCACTGATATAATAAGGTCTGACAAAAAACATGAGGACTGAGAAATGAAGATTATTACAGTTAGATGCACTCATGAAAAAATAATGAATGTAGGTTTGCCATTATACTTGCAAAATTCAAATAAATGCCAGAACTTGGAAATAAATACATTCTGATGGCCTTGGAACACCCATACTGGACTTTTAAGTCTTACAGTGCAAAAATAAATATAGAAAAAGACAGTAGGAACACAGATCATTTTAAACCAGGCATATTCTATTGGTCAGACTGACTTGTATTTCAGGGTTTAACTTTAAAAAGAATAATCACACAAACATTTGACATTATCTTCGATCTTAGAGAGTAGGGACGATGAATAAGAATTTTAAGAGAAAAATGAAAAGCTACCAAACTGTTCTCAGATATAAATACATGTGTTGGCTGGAATATGTGAGCAAATATGAGCTGCATAATAAAATCATTTGTAAGCAAAAAGGAGATGTATTTTTATGTATATGAGAAAGAATCACATAGAGCTATGATTTGGGTTGAACTCTTATAACAGTATCACAGTGCTGACCTCATATGGCATGAGGGTGTTCAAAGCTCAGCCTTCTAATTTGTCCGATAGTTTTTCCTCCTGATCTTTTTGGACATATATGCCTCTTTACAGGACTAAGAGTCAGAGAGTAACAGAGAGATAGCCATGTTAGTCCACATTCTATCATAACAAAGAGTCAGAGAGCAGACACTCCCTCAAAGGAGCTGAAAATAGACTACAACAAGGGTTGGCAACCTTCGACACACGGCCCATCAGGGTAATCCACTGGCTGGCTGCAAGAAGTTTACTTTGCCTGGCCAAAGACGCAGCCCTCTCCACAGCTCCTATGGGCCAGGAATAGCTAACGACAACCTCTGGATGCTGGGGAGGTTGTGCCAAAGTTTGTTGACGCATGGACTGCAAACAAAACCTCTCTCCTCCACCCTTATGGGGTACGAACAGACCATCAATCTCAGAATGACTCAGACTTCCCTCCTCCCCCAATGAATAGCACTCTTTTTGATATTCTCTGTTTATACCTTAAAGACTAACAAAATGATTTATTCGGTGATGAGCTTTCGTGGAACAGACCCACTTCATCAAATCAATTTCATTTCCAATACAGACTGACATGTATAAGTACAGAGGACCAAAAAAAAATTGCAATAAAAACTGACAAATCAAGTACACAGGACTGAAGCAGGGGGATGTTAAGGGTCTGGCCTGAGATAATTACAAGAATCAAAGGAATGGAAGCAGTCCTTGTAATGCATGAGGTGAGTGATGTTTCTGTTCATATCACGTGTTAATGTATCAAATCTGAATATGAATTCCAACTCACAAATTTCACACTGTAATCTGTTTTTAAATTCTCTTCTCAAGTACACAAATTCTCAGGTCTTTAATAGAATGGCCCAACTCCACTGAAGTGTTCACTGACTGGCTTAGGTGTATTGAGTTTATTCATGTCTGCTCTGTGTCCATTTATTCTTTGGCAAAGATTTTGCCCAGTCTGTCCCATGTACCTAGTGGCAGGGCATTGTCAGCACATAATGGCATACATAATGTTGCTGGAAGTGCACAAGAATGTGCCTTTGATCTTGTAACTAACATGGTTAGGTCATGTGATGGTATCCCCAGAATAAATATGTGGACAAAGTTGGCAGTGGGGTTTGTTGGAAGGAACAGGCTACACCACAGTAATACTAATTCTGGAACTTTTCCTAGGTTAGGCTTCACCTGTATGGCTTTGAATAAAATATCTGGGGCTTCTTGGTGCACAAAACAGAACAAAATCTTGTTACACAAAACAGAGAAAAAGCAACAGATTTCGTATTTTGATTCAAAAGGTTAATTTTATTGTCACACTTCACATTTTACTGGGAAAAAAATAAAAACTCTTCTCTGTCTGTGATAAATTCTATTTATAACATTGCTCTAGTTACATGTACACTTATCAGAAGACCAAGGCAGTAGTGGTTGGTCTTCTGGGGGTGGATTCAGCATCCCTGATGAGACTACTCTAAATTGATCAGGGCTCCACTGTGGACCCTGCTATTCTTGGCTGTAGTGAGGAGTAAGGGAAGTCAATGGGGGAGGTTCTCCTTTTGACCTCTTGCTGTGGGGATGGTGGCAAAAATTGATTTAGGATACATTGACTCCAACTATGCAATTCATGTAGCTGGAGTTGCACATCTTAAATTGATTTTTTCCCATCATGTAAACCCGGCCTATAATACACATTGCATCTCTCAGAATTCAGCTCTGTTTTGAGAGACTGGTGCACATACCACAAACACTTTGTTAACCATAAAATTAAAATTTGAACTACATAACATGTCTTTTACTAAACAGAACAAATTATGATCAAATATGCATGACAAAGAGACACAAAGCCTCCCTAAGTCCTTGTAAAGTTGGGACTAGCACACATACTCAATAAGCCTGATTCTCTATAGCACTGTCTCCACCTCTCAGATGCTCTCAGTGGGAGGTAAGGATGCTCATCACCACCCAAGAATCTCCCAGGACCAGCCTCATATGGTATTGAAACACTGAGATAATAATTCCATAAACATCAGAGTCCAAGCACAGAACTCAGGAACTAGAGTATAGCTCCAGTCCCTGGAGCAGCCTGGGAGCAGAAGGGCACTAGAGAGGCCTTACACTGCCTCCTCTGGCAGTATTTTAGATGGCAGCACTGCACAGAATCTTTGCTGCTGCCCACGTCTTACATACCCTGAAGGAGGCTGACAGACTTGCCAGGCATCTGGACAAGGTGTGTGTGGGGTGAGGGGAGGGGGCAGCTCCAGGCTCCAATAAGGGGCAGTGCTAAGGGTAACCAGTCCCACACACCTTCCCTGCTACCCAACCCTTAGCACTGCCTGGAGTACCAACAGCAATTTAAAGTGCTCAGGGCTCCAGCTTCTACCACTGCTGCAGCAGCAGTGGCTGGGAGAGCCCCAGGGTTTTTTGAATCATCAGGTCCGGTGGCACCGGCCCTCTGTGCTGCCTCAGCCCAGAAATCAGAAGACCTGCATACTACTGCCACAATACCAGGGCTTTGGAAAAGGGTCCTCAGGTGGGAGCCATACAGCTCCCTCCTCAGTTCCCATACTGGGAGAATCATTCCTCTGCCAGAATCTGGTCTCATAGAAACTTTTTGCCCCACCTTCACTGGCATCGGTGGAGTTCCACACATGAAGCAATTGCAGGACCAGGGTCTATGATAAGAGTATTTAAGCCTTTGGTGATTAGTTTCACACCCAGGGGCCTAAACCTGTCTGAAACAGCCCTTTTTGAGGCAAATCTCCAAGGACTTCACTGGAGTTTTGCTTTTATGAAATGCAGGATTGGGCCCCTAATGTTTTCTGCAAGAGAAGAAAGACAAATCTTCACAGTAGAAAGCTAGAGGTTCCCACTGATACCAGTAACAGAATTACCTCAAATGCATACGTAGCCTGAGGTTCAACCTATGGAGTATGAGAAGTCTGAAAGAAAGGGTAGTTAAATAAAAGTAGTTCTTCTTGTGACTCTTTCATCTGTGATTCAACATGGTTGATTTAGACCTTGATCCTGTTTGTTCAAGCTCAACATGACTAAGAACATTCCTACTGTCCTGTCCTACCAATCCTACATCTATCTCCTTTCTCAATTACTGTTGACAACACCACCATCCTGCCTGAGTCACAGGCTCATAGCGAGCAATTAATCTGCAACTCTACCTCTGTCCAGGGCCATCACATTAAGGCCATATTTAAGCTGTGCCAATTCTTGTGATAATGACTTTAAGGCACAACTTTCCTTACCCACTCACACAACAAAAACTCTTGTCCAGTCTCCTATCATATTATGTACCAATTACTGCAACATCCTTCTCTCTCGCTTTGACAAATACAATTTTACCTCACTCACATCCATTTAGAGGGCTGCTTCAGAGGTACTTTTCCTAGCCCATCAGTTTAACCACACCTCCTCTGTTTTTCATGCATCATATGGGTTTCTCCTTCTCTGCAACATCAAAGTAAAGTGACTTGCCTTCCATCTGAAGGCCCAGCATACCCTACCTATCATCTCTCATTCACTACTGCGATAGCAACTCCTGCCTCCAGTTGACCCACAATGGCCACATCTGTTGCCCACTTGCTAAATTTTCGAACTAGTGCCTTCAGGCTCTCCCCCACAGGCTGTCTCTGACCATTTGGAGGTGCATAAATTTGCCTCATTATTCCCCTTTCACTTCCTCCTAAAACCTTTCACTTGTTATCATGCCTACAAAAACCTCGACAATGGTTAGGATGCTGGTGGGCTGAGACCAGCACTCATCATGTTGACTCCTTGTACTCTCACTGTGCCACTTGTCCCTTGTCTTAGAATCTAAGCTCCCTGGTACAGGAGCCATCTTCGTTGTTCTGTTTGAACAACGTTTAGCATGATGAGGTCCTCATCCAGGACCATAGCTGTAAGGAGCTGTCATAATGCACATAATTTTTTTTAAATTTACTCATAAACCCATCACACTAAGTAAAGTGTGCAATCTCTCTTCAGAAAGATGTCAGGAATGCCTGGGTATCTTACACATAAATACTGCAGAGCACTTGCAGCACTATGTAAGGAAGCCGGGTTAGTTCTGGCTTAAACTATGCTTGGCTTGAACCAATGTTGTTTGGTCCTTCAGTTATATAAGTACTGAAACCACAGATTAAAAAAAAATGGGAAGAAATGACAGACCAATTGATCACTGTGGTATTGCAGCTTAATCAGGCCCAGTGAAGACATAGCATTTTACTCATGACATCTGAATCCTTAGAAAGCATCTTTTTGTCTCCTTCACACACACATATACACATTATCCATCTACAGATGTAGATTATGCATAATATTATGTAATGGTGTGCCTTGTCCTTCTCTTTAGTGGATCAACAGCATTTAGTGTTCTTTCTTGAAGCAGATACAGCTAACCATATAATATAATTTTCTCTAGGTTGTTTTTCAGGAAAATAATAGAGTTAATGGAAGAATTGAAGCAACCCATAGAGGCATAATTCATCATGGAGTGTTGCATGCCATTATCTCAAAAACATACAGTGTAGTAATCACTTGAAGTACTGATAACACATAATTGTATGCTTCTCATAAATTATAGGTGAATGGGAGTTTCAGCTAATGAGTGCCAAATAGCAGCTCAGGAACTGCAGTGATTACAGAAGATGTGGTTGTGAATGCATTTATTATTGCGGTATTACAAACCCTTTTTATAGCAGAGATGGTAAGCATATAACTAACCAACCTGTATACAAGTACCAGTGAACATCACTAAACTAATGCAAGGTAACCAGGCAATTTATCCTGCTGGCTGTCATCTTTTCACATAAAAGCATAACTTCAACAGAGGCTGTATACACATACATATACAGTCATTTTGCCCAATATTTACCAAATAAAAATTAAAAAATATCCCCAAAACTAAAATAATTTTTGTCTTCAATTTCAATTTCCAGAAAAGCTAAAGAGGGTCAAAAAAAAAAAAAACAAACAAGAAAAAAAAAACCTCTCCTTGCCACTGCAAATAAAAATGATATACATGTTGCCCAAAGGAAAGACATATTTTGGCATCATTGGATAATGATAAGCATTGTGCAGTAGTGAAAGCTTGTAACAGAACATGAAATGGAATAGGCAAGACTGACAAATGTGTGTGTATTATACGATCTCGATACTTAAAACAGTGGGTAAGGGTTGCAAAGTATAAGATACAAAATTCAGCAGATAATTCTTGTTGTCTATTACACCCTCTCAAAACTAAAGGTTCCAATACAGAATGAAAACAAATTTAGAAACCTTAAAAATTGCCATGAAATGGAATGGTCACCCTCCAGAGACCTCTCCTGTAAGGCATCCATGGTATTTAATGTTTTGCTGTGGGACCCATGAACATAAGGGTTCCAGAATCACAGCCAGTCAAGAATTCCTCTACTTACTCAGACTACTTCCTGTTTTACACAGTTCTCCTTAGCCAGTGAGGGGGCTGGATTTTTTCCCTCCAGTCAGGTGCTTTGGAGGCAGTGGCCTTCTGCATGCTAGCCCATTTTCTGGACCCTTTCCTAGCTACTCAGGAAAGCTCTGGGGTAGCAGTCACAACTTGAACATTGCCTGGTAAGGGGTTTGAAATCTGTGAGCCCCAACAGATGCATATCAAAACACTGGAAGATTTCAGTTCATCTGTAACACTGGTTCAGGAAACAATAAACATAAGTTACAAATAGAGCTGACCACAGCTGCACTCTGATTTGCTCCATAGTTTCCCATTTTAAATTATCTTTCAAACACTTCAGGTAGTACAAGACCTGGCATTAAATAGTGGAGAAGGAGCACTCAGATTTTCTGTGCAAAAGCATGGGGAGAGTGTTACTGTCACTGGGTGCACACAAATGACAAATTGTATAGATCTATTGCTCCTCTGTTAGTTTTGGATGATACTACACCAGTCTTGCTATGAGAAGTTTACAATGGCAATATTTTAAAGTTTACTGCTAATTTTCAATCATTTAATTTATAAAGAGAAGTGGCAATATATAGCTGAGATTCTGGGTTGCACTTCCTGGAAAAGAGGGTGCTTTAAATCACTTTTATACTACTTTGATTCTGAATAGCTCCAGGGGCCAAGGCAAAGTAGAGCAGGCAGCTGGGAGCTACTCTAACATATTGGTTATCTTTCTTTCAGGTTGTTTGTGAAGCATTCCATAACAGGTCACAAAAATTCTCATAATTGTGTATACCGTGGAGATTTGCCTCCTACACACAACAAGTGGATACTGCCCTCATCCCATCCCACCATGTTCTCTTGCATAGGGGTATATATAAGAGCCTACATAGGACAACCCATTTATCTTCTATGCAGTGGCTGCCCTGGGGTGGGGTGATTCTTCTGAAGCTAGTTAAGACACTTCTGTCCCCACTGCATGCTGCAGAAGAAACAGGCTGCAGGAGGAGGAAGAATTTTTCCCTTGATCTTTTAAACAAACATAAGCTGATCATGGTATTTCTTATTTAAGCTTTGATACAATGAAAGTCATATATCTTTTGTGTTTGATTAATATTTCAATTTTGTAACAGTATAAAGTGGATTTGTTTAGATAGTGTCTCAAGTACCTTCCACAGTTGCTAGAAGTCTTTGCCTCTCGAGGAGGTAGAGACCAGCCCTAGCACCACCACTCTTGCCATTAAATTTAGGGGATCTTAGCTAAATAGACTCTCCCCCACCTATAGTGAAGTTTGGGGAGCTAAATAGTCATGGAGTAGTGAAAAGAGAACACTTCACTAAGAAAATTTCACTGTGTTGCATATATTCTTTAGTCTAGGTTTTAATTTGGGTCCTCAGTCTCTAGAAAGATTAACCAGATACACTTGCTTCCAATGTTTAACAAAGGGCACAAAAGACTGTGCAAGGAATGGAAAAAAAAAGTTTGTTTTGAAAACGACATACAGCAGCAAAAGGTTTTGAAGTCACTGGAAAATAAACAAGCACGCTGTGATTTGAGTTTCATCTAGGGGTTAGTTTGTAGCTTTAATGGAAGGAAAAAATGCCTAAAATGAAATACAATACATTCCTTCAGCTCTGTGGTATACAGAGTAGAGAGGATAATAGGCATTTTAATTAGCACAGGTAAGGCAACATTCGCTATGTCTTTGTATTGAGATTGAAACCTGCTGCAGTGTACACATCAGCACTATTCCAGGATTCAAACTACAAGGATAACAAAGTAAGACTACAGCTATGTTTTGTTTTCTAAACTGTTGTCATAATCATAATAAAACAATGGGATATAGCCTCTCAGCCTTTATTTTGAATGGGATGGAAGGTTTAAGATGTGAATAGGGTATTATAAATCAAAGAGGATGCACATTAAAAGATTTATACAGCTTCAAATATTGGTACCTAGCCTTGTGATTTCGTGTGCCTGTACTGCTAATAGGATGAACTTTTTTTTTTAAGCACCTTGGGAGCCTATTCTCATTTTTCATGCTATATTTCCATTCGATTCATACATTGTGAAAGGAAATTTTACCAGAGGAACTTAGCTTTTTACAGGATGCAGTCAAGGAAGTAGATTACTTAGCAAAACCGTCATCTCCACTCAACTGGTGCTCTTTATCTTCTCGCAGCAGATACTCCTGCAGTTGCCTCAGTAATCCAGTCTAAAGAACGTGGCCCATGAACATTAAACATCGTTACCACAGAATAATCACAGCTACTGATTCTGACATGCTGATTTTCTCTGAAAAATCTCCGTCTCCTTGCTAGATTAAGGACCTAGTCTTAGAACACATTTTCTCAACGTGTGTGTAACGTGTAAATGTGCTGTTTTCTCATCCTAATCATTCATTTGGATTCTTATTTATATAAGAGAAACAGAAACTACCTTCAGAGTAACACTTAAAGAAAGTGGTGCAGAAACAGGCATATATTAGTATGGATATATTTCACAGTTCTAGTTTTCTATTAAAAAAAGCAGTCAAGTAGCACTTTAAAGACTAACACAATAATTTATTAGGTGAGCTTTCGTGGGACAGACCCACTTCTTCAGACCATAGCCAGACCAGAACAGACTATGTTCTGAAGAAGTGGGTCTGTCCCACGAAAGCTCACCTAATAAAATATTTTGTTAGTCTTTAAAGTGCTACTTTACTACTTTTTTATTTTGATAGTATATAGACTAACACGGCTTCCTGTTACTAGTTTTCTATTAAATGTCTTTATAGTATAACAATTATACTTGATAGAAAGTTATACCACACTATGTTAATGACCATCTGATTGTATTCAACTACTATGCATGAAATAATGATGGATTTATAGGAAACAATTTTAAGAGATAGGACTCTCAATTACTTTTAAAAATTTAACTGCTTTCCTGGCCATCTGTCGATATATTAGGGCAATCCTGACCTTTGGTCATCTAATTTAATAAGAAGTCATTTTTACATTTCATGAAATTGAATGAGCTCCTCTAATTTATAAGAGCACTCTTCGCAAAATTTGGCAATTGAATCCACTTTAAGATATGTCTCTCCCACTTCAGAATAGCTGTTCCAGTGGATTACATATTGTAATGCCAACCACATGTTGCATTGGGCACTTCAATCATTTCTGTACTTTGAGGGATATGCTGTGTGAACTAGACAAGGCAGACTATTGACAACTCAGAACCCTTAAAGGAAAGGAGCTACACCTCAGAACCAGAATACCTCTATGGTATCATGGAATTTGATAGATCTGAGACCAGTATAACATAAATGCATCCCTTTGAGGGGCTCTCCTTGTCAAACTGGAGTTAACTATATCTAACAGATATCAGTGAGAATTCCTGCACAAAGGAAAAATGCTTGAATCATTTGCTAGGAAGGACATAAAATAGCATTTCTTTCCTTTTTTGTCTTGCTAGTGAAATGCTTCATTTAATGGATTCTAGCATTAGCTTTCTATACATCCAGAAAACAAGGGACCTGATTCTCTGCCAGGATCTCTTGGCATAAGAGGCTGAAACAGTCAGCTTCCTTCAGTCAAATTTGTACCAAAATGGACATCAGTGTACGCACTGTTGGGAATCCTACACCCTACCCTGCAAACCTTTAGTACATGTCATAAAGCACACAGCAATTATTTATAAATACTCCTATGCTCTGTAGCAAGTGTTTGCAGAATGTGGCCCTAAGCTTGTTGCCTTTTTCTCAACACAATTTTGAACCAGGATAGTCTCCAATATAATTGTGGAAGTCATTCAGGTTAACATGGGTACACTGTAATGTTAGGTAAATTATTTTTGTAATTTTCAAAAAACTAAATTCTTTGAAGAATTCTGAAAGGACATTTGTATTAAGAACCAATCATTTGTCTATGCTAGAAGAGAAAACTCCAGTTGCATGACTAACCATAAGAACTGTTGACCATGTGGCCACCTTTCTGACACACATTCAGGGAGTGAATATACACATACAATAAGCACCAATTTATGTATGGATAGTGCTAATCATTGGAAAGTCAGTTTGCAAGCTGAATATTCTCAGAGTTGGCTTTAATTTATATGAGTATATCTTATGCAGAAAACAACCTAAGGTCTGAAAGATTCTGGCAACAATACATGGCTGATCTCATTAGGATTCATTATTCTTGAATTATTTTTCTTTGTGCATTTATTACAATTAGGATTTCTATTATTAACTAATATGGATGCCTTTTTCCCCCTTCACATATTTTCATACACATTCCTTGAAAATATATCCCCTTTTTCTATTCACATTCAAAGCTCTCTGCATGTTCATCTTACATCATCTCCCTGGCTTGATAATGAAACAGGATCATGTCATTTTGGTAATTCACACTATCATATCTCCAGTGGAAAGAAAGACATGGTGGGTTTTTTTGTTCATGTATTAAGGAGCACAAAAATTAAGAGGTGTCACTAATCAATTGTTTCTGAGTATGAGTTCTTGTGAACATTCCTATTGGTCTGCTGCTAACACTGTATCAATATGGGAAAAAATAATCATTGACACAATGCAGTACTTATACACATGAAAAAGGAGAGACAGAGGGAGCAATGAAGGGGAGAGGATCCTTTGACAATTATATGAAAGTTTGCGGTTGTATTACTTATGAGGTTTATTGAGAGAGCTCTTTGTTTGAATAGTTTCTGTACTCTTGGATCTGGCTAGAAGCTCTTCCTTGATTATTTTCAGTGGGGGGATAAGTCAATCTGATTGAAAGATGCTTGTTAGCATGTACCGCAACCGGGGGAGTGATAATATTAATCTAAAGCAATGATTGATATCTTCCTTTCAGTGTCTCACAATGTAAAGGAAACTATTTATGAAAATTAACATCAGGATCTTATGAGCTGTATTTAGGGATTTTGGCTGAGTAAGTAGAAGAGCAGGAAAGAAAGTGGTTTTCCTGCCCCATGAGATGTTTTGCTATTTAAAAAAAAATCCATTCTGCACTAGGACAAAAGTGAGATTTTTTTTAACATATTTTATGAAAAATTGGAGAGTAAGCCCCACAACTACCAATTGGGATGCAGGAGAAAGCCTCATCCATGTCCTTCCTCTCTCTGTGTCAGTTTTCCAAACCATAGCCAAATCACTATTCTAGCTGTATCTCAATTGCACTCATTAAAGCTGTTGTACTTTGCACGAATAAATATTCATTAAAGGAAGCACTTAAACATAGGGCTCTTACATTGCCCTAAACAGTGGATTACAGTCAACTCAGCCCCATCACTATTTCCTAAACCGTCTCAGGTTTTGAGCAGAATTTTCTATAATTTCCCAAGGAAAGATTTGTTGAAACCTCTTATCCTTGGTTTGATAAGATAACTGTACTAAAAACAGTTTAGTAGAACAAAAAAAACCCAGCAGTCCTATAGCACATAAAGACTACCAGCTTTACTACGGAATGAGCTTTCTTGGATAGGACCTGCTTCTTCTGAAGAAGTGTGTCTTACCCATGAAAGCTCAGACCTAATAAATAAATCTGTTAAATCTTCATGGGTTTTACCCAGGAAAGTTCATTACTTAATACATCTGTTAGTCTTTAAGGTGCTACAGGACTGCTTGTTTTTTGTGAGGTGACAGACTGACATGGCTACTCCCTGAGAGTTTAGTAGAACATTTCTAAGTAGTTCTACTAAAGACAGAGAGGGCTTAAATGTATACGACATTGTTGCTAGCATGAAAAACAATTATTTTCTTAATAAATTAATTCCAGACTATCTCAGCAATTTTGATTACAATCAGTGAAAACACTCTCATTGACAACACTGAGTTTTGGATCAGGTCCATAAGTCCTGGAATCCCCTTAAATTTGGCTTCCAACACAAGGCAATGATTGTTTTTCCCCATAACACTGAAATAGAAAAAAAAGTGTAACATATTCTATTTCAAACAGAACAAAATCAAAAGTGACAAAGCTGCGGAAAACTGAAACAAAGATTTTGTTTCAATTAATCAGTGTTGGGTTTTTTTTTTTGCCAGTACTGAGTACCAGCACCTCAGGAGCCCCAGCTGGCTCCCATCTGTGGGAAACCTGCCTGGGGTTGTGGGGTGGTCCCTAGCTGTCCTGCAGCTGGGAGCCAGATGGGGCATGGTGCCCCTTCAGCAGCCTGAGCTGGGGGGAAGCTGGCAACGGCTGGGGGGGGGGGTGTGCAGAGAGCCAGCTGAATACCAGCTCCTCAAAAAAAAAAAAAGCATGGCAATCAACTTTGTACTTCATTTTCTACAGCTCCCTGCCACAGATTATAATAGGTCCAAATGCAGGTGGCAATCATATCTGAAATACTCTGTGATGACACAGAGCTACCCTTCATCCTGTCTACTGTCAGGATAAAGATCTGGGTTGACCTCCAGGGTGGACTGATGTGCTCCAAGTAGAATGCCTTGGTGTATTGGATATCTAGGGCACGTAAGCCACTGCTCCTCAGTGGTGAAGTGCAACTTTGGACAGAATGTTGGGAGGAAGATATCCTGGTTGACATGAAAAGGGGATGCCAACTGAAGCAGAAATTCTCAATGAGGTCATGGCAGCTGGATATTGTGCTTATAAAATTCCATATATGGACATTCCAAAGTCAGGTTATTAACCTCCAATATGTGCCTCATCAAGGTAATGGCTACAAGGCAAAACAAACTTTCACAACAGATAGGAAATGGAACAGTAAGTGATAGGCTCAAAGGGTGGGCTCATGCCTAGAGAGGGCCAGGTTGAGGGCATATTGAAGAATCAGGTTGTAGACCAGCTGGAGGAACTTCTCAAGGTCCTTTAGAAGCCAAACAGACATCTTGCATAAAAACACCAACTAGTCCTGGATACTTGGAGAGAAGGTCAATATAACTGCCCCAAGTGCACCTTGACTGAGGAAAGCACAAGACCTCAGTGCTTTAGGTGAAGCAAGTAATCCTAGATGGACTGCAGAAATGACTGGGTCAGAGAAATGCTATATTCTGACGCCCACCTGGAGAACTGCTTTCACTTTGCCCAGTAAGTTACCCTCTTCTTTCCAAGAGCGCCAACTGTAACCAACACCAGGTCTGTTCCTCTGGATTCAGCCAGGCAGCAGCAAAGGCATGAAGAGAAGGAAGGTTTGGGTGCAGGAGTCAACTGTGGTCCTGTGAGAGGTCTGGCCACTGGTCACGGAACAGCCTTGGATAGATCCATGCACATGCTGATCATAATGACTTGTGGTTGTCCCTTTTATTTTTCAACAGCATCAGGCAGATCAGATGCTCTCCTAGCCTCAGACTGTTTACCCCTGGTCACGTGAGCCCCTATTCTACCTAGCTCTCCTCAGGAGCTACAGTCCCACTCTTGCACCTAGCTCCTGGAGCCAGGGGGCAGACAGGAGTTACAGGGGTGAATAATTGTAAGGAGTTTGGGGACCACTGATCTACACTATGATGGAACAGCAAATAATTGCATGTCTATGTTTATGAACATTAGCTAAGGAAATAACAGTATTTGTGATTCAGTTTTCAGTGCGTAAAACAGGGATCATAATTAGTCACTTTCATTAAGGTGCTAAGATGTGGTACTAAGGATTTATCATGACTACAAATAAGTCAGAAGCCCAGACATGAAGATCCACCAGTACTAGCTGGCTTATCTCCAGTACTGTTGTGGAGGTCTAGCACTAAGATGCACAACACTGCTGCATAGGCTTCCAAGGTCTTCAGATCAAGATTTTCCTGATGCAGATGCTGTTGCCCAGAAGTAGCCAGTATGATTGTGTGTGTACCTGTATGTCTCTCTCAATGGCTTAGGCACCATAAAGAGAAGGACCATGCCATTTCCTGTCCTGCCAAGCTTGTGGATAGTGCCAGGGACCTCCATTATCTAGTGGAACTAAGTCTCTGCTAAGATAATGCACCTACCCTCTTGTGCATCTTCCTCAGCAGTGGAGAAGGGGATTGAAATGAAGGTTCAGAAGCAATGCCCAGAGGGACACTCCTCACCAGTGCCCAAGTACTTGCTGAATGTCCCATGCAGAAAGATTCCAAAGATAGACACAGGTTAGCCTCCATGAGAATACGCTACAGACTCACCTCTGTAATTTTTGGCTCTTGGACTTGAAGTCCCCCAGAAAACCTGGCAGAAATTTCTAATAAGACCTTTGTCAAGTCACAAGGAACAAAGATGAAACCCTGAAGATGAAGGCATAGGTTACTACCAAGTGGTGGAACATCAATGACAAGAAAGAACTGAAGCTCCAAAACAAAGAAGAAAAATAAAAAAAAAATTATGCTTATCTAGCTCATGAGTACAACTCACTGTTTACAGTAAAGAAGACAATTTAGAGAGAGAGACACACACACACAGAGGAGCTTGCAGTAGCAAGTCAATGTATTCCAACTACCAACCAATTAGAAAGAACTGAGGGGGTATCTTCTCTTTATACAATTACGCAGCAGGATACCAACAAAGAAGAAGTCTCTGACTTTGCTGCACTGGGCCCACATACCCGTGAAGTGGAGTGAATGAATGAAAGAAGCAGAAGTACTTCACAAGTGATGTGTAGTAACAAAGGAGCAGCTGTCTTTAGGTACAAATAGAAAGTAGTCCAAATACTAACATCCTTACTTAGTTATTATACAATTTTTACTCCTGTAGAACTTCCATTGACTGCACTATTTTGCCTGAGTAAGTGCTAAGAACTGAAGTCTTCAAGATGAATCCTAATACAGTATTCGTAAATATTTCATAAGTAATTATGCAGGAACTAAGTTCAAAAAGATGATTCTTCTTGACATGGTGCCCTGATAAGTGAGACAAAACATTATCCTTATAAGCACAACACTGAAAACAAAAATGTTCTTCCTAGTTTGGGAACTTTTTGCATAAAAGTTCTGCAGCGCTCAGTGGGATCTTTGTTATACAACAAACTATTTAGGGTTGACTCGTGCAAACAAGGCTGCGTATACCTCGATTGGACTAGTCAAGTTTGAAAAACTTCTGCTTTGTATTTCTAAGTTATGTGTTTTAATATTTAGCCATATTGTAAACAGCATGGATCACAAAGAGGATATTAATCTTTAAGAACCTTGTGAAATTGAAACTAATCAGCTTGTCCATAGCATGCAAGATCTGCAACTGCAGAACAAAAAAGAAAAACTAATTCATAAAAGCACAGCTGCTAATTAAGCTCTTTGCAATATTTTAAAACCAAATGTGTACCAGCAATAACCTAAAATACAGATATTGCATTAAGATAACTTGACAAATGCATCAATATTCAGCCAGATTTACAATGTAAAACGATTAATTAAATTTACGGGCCATTCATCAAGAATATATGAAAAAGAAAAAGGATATAAAATTATGTCTTAGCTGTCTTGATTTCCTCATGAAAGGGGATAATAAAATTAAATGAAAATTAATTAAAAAAAACAATGATTTAATTACCTATTTTGCAGAATGAGTTTTTTAATGGAACAACATGAATAGGAATAGACAATTTAAATTAATTGGTGATGGAGGTACAACAGCATAAAGTTAGCAGCTAGAATACATAGGACATTCTTTTTAACTAGAGAGTGAAATATGGTTAGCCTAATTCCAAGTAACCAATAGTCCCCAGGGAATTACATTTTCATGCTATTGTAAACAAAAAAAGTTCTGCCTTTGATTGATACACATGTTCATCTCCCACTGAAATCACTATAGCAACAATGTGTTTATCTCTAACGGAAACGTTTGACTCAATATCCTAACATATTTATTATTTTTGTCCAGGTGTCTGTCTGTGTGAACTAAAACTAGAATGAAAAACAGGATTCAGGAATATAGCAAGCAGGGAAGGGGACATCAAAGAGTCATTCACACGCCAGTTATCCTTTTATGGGACAAAAAGGTGGAATTCGTTGTTATTTTTACTCTGCTCTTCAAAATTTGCCCACATTAGTCAAGTCCTATTTAACTCTTTATTTTTCTCATGGTAAGCTACCACTATTTTTGAAATCTGTCATACACGCACCCTAATAATGATTACTCCCATCTTCTGAATGACCTTCAAAGGGTCACTTGTGACGACTTGCCATTGAGGAGAAGGGTCAAGCTGCCCTGGCTTCTCATCCTCCTATTCCCGGCTGCAGCCAGGCAGCCTCATCAATTTCGCAGATCACCAAACCATAAAACTGACAAGGCTGCCCAGCTCCCAGCAGGGAACATGCATGGGGATACTTGTGTTTTTTACCCTGGTTCCCAGCTGGGAAAGGGTCCCAAGCCACGCCAGCTTCTCACCCAGAATCTCACTGGGATTGGAGTGCCTATCGACCTGGGTCATGTCTCCCAGCTTGCAGCAGGGTAAACTCTCCTGGGCTTCTGAGCCAAAGCCCAGCCAGGAGTTGGATCCAGCTCCCGGCTCTCCAGAGGAGCAGGGGCTTTCTTGTCAATGTTGTGGCTCCCACTGATATAAAGGTCACAGTGATGTAACAGATGCAGTGCCTACACATACGCTGCATCACCCTAACTACACTGACTTAAGTGTCACACCTCTCGTGAAGGTGGAACATGTATGCTGGTGTTGCAGGGCACTTACATAGATGGGCTGGAGCATGTAGTGGAGACATTGACATAATTAGGTCGACATAAGCTGCCTTGTGGTGACCTAACTGTGTAGTACCAATCAGCTCTATGTCAATTTCAATTATGTCTGAGGCAGGCAAACTAGATCAGTTGCAGCACTCCAGATGAGCGCATACCATTTATTTAGTATGTTCTCGTAAGATATGCTGTGCTTTTAATTCACCAAAGTATCTCATGTGTTGTATAAGGTACTTCTGTATACTGTAGAAACAATCATTTGGGCTCTGAAATATTCTTAGTTATATTTCAACTTAAAAACCATGAAAGAAAATCCATCCCAGACACTGGATACTCCTGACAAACAAAACAGTCCAAAGGACATAAACACCAGGGGTAAACCCACAACCTCTCTCTACACAAATTGAGTCCATAAATTTAAATAAAATACAAATCAATTTGCCCATCCAAACTCCTACTAAAACAGCTGGGTTTTCAGTATTGTCAAAGGTCAATGAATATATACCTTTTTGAATCAAACAGGAGAGTGAATTTTAAGTTCTGAAAACTGAGCGCTTTACCCAGAGGATCCTTGTAATTCAAAGTATAAACATTTTTGCCAGTGAATCTCACTTAAAGTAGAACTGGTCTTTTTTTTTTTTTTTTTTTTTTTTTGAGAGAGAGAGAGGAAAAGAAAACATGAATGATATTCTCTCACCATCCCCCAAAATCCATTGTAGCCAATAGCCTGGTGGATAAATAAATTCACCAAGGAGGTAAAAGACTACAGCCACAATCCAACTGCACCCAACTCAGAGCAGAGATGTGAGTCTCAACCTTTAATACTGCAGGTGCATTCCCTATCCATCAGGCTATTCTGGGGTGAGTCTCTCTCTCTCTCTCTCTCTCAAAAAAATGTTTCACAACAGAACAAAAACATAGAATCTCAGTATTTTTGCAAAATGTAATCGATATTTTTAGCCACTCCTAATCAAGATCCTCCCAACCACAGCCATTCTATTGGGATCTTCAGCAGCATGGCCCACAGTTCAATGAACAACCTTCTCCTGCCATCTGTGTCTGATTGTTCTAACATTCAGGGAGTTCAGTTCCTTGAGAATGGAGCTATGTGGAAACAAACAGAATGGGAAAGAGTTGTGCAGAGATTTAAGGAACTAATGATATGAGAGATCACAACAGAAAGAGGAGGAATCCTGATTTTTCAGGAGAGTTGAATTATCATTATAGACCTAATGAAGCATCAAGAAGTTTGTGCACTGCACACCACAACAGTGAAGCATGAGCATTAAACATCTGAATAGTATGGAAGAATGTGGAATCCCTGTCACCTGGAGCATTGGGGTCTCCTGTGGCTGCAGAGTGTCAGGACTCTGAGCTAGGCCGGTACAACCCATACTGAATATCCAAATGAATGAGGTCCACCAGACCAACAATATCTACTATTTTCAGTAGCTATCCCCAATATAATACTTTTTCACCATGAAATATTCCTAACCCTCTAAGAAACAATGCAGGTCTAGTCATAGACATGTACACAGTCTATTTGAAGGTATTGATCAGCATTCTAATACAACTACTGCCATCATATTTTCACTCAAGCATGCACACTTTTTTCTGAAATAATACTGGTAATTTAAATTTAAATGGCCTTTCTGATTCCCTTTTTCATTACGTGTTTCCTACATGACTGATAATAAATCTGACATTCTTGCTCAATGAACAACTTCATATCATAATAATTTATAGATTATAAGGCCAGAAGAAATCATTTTGACTATTAGGACTGACTTTCTGATTAACACAAGCCATAGGACATTCCTGAATTAATTTCTATCTAAGCAAAAGCATATGTTTTAAGGGGGGGGAACAATCTTGATTTAAAAATTGCCAATGACAAAGAATCAACTGCAATACTTAAGAAACTTTTCTAATTATTAATTACCAACACCATTAAAAATCTGTGCTTTATTTCCAGTCTTCATTTGTCTCCAGACATTAGACTGTAATGTATGTTTTTCTACTAGATTGAAGAGCCCATTATCAAATGTCTGTTCCCTTTGTAAGTACCTCTAGACTGTGATCAAGTCATCTTTTAACCTTCTCATTGTTAAGTCTATCAGTATTAGACACTCTTACCAATTATTTACTCATTCTCATGGCTCTTCTCTGAACCCTCTCCAGTTTATCAATATCTTTCCTGAACTGAGGGCAGAAGAACTACACACACTATTCCAGCACCAGTTACATCAAGTGAAATAAAATAATTTAAACTCCTACTCAAGATTACCCTGTTTATTGATCCAAGGATTACATTTCCATGATTTAGCCACCACATTGCATGAAGAGTTCATGTTCAGCCAATTACATACTTTGACGCCTGAATTATTTTGTCTCTCTCAGCCGATAAGTATGGCCAGATCCTTTGTTTGTGAATGGATAACTTTACATTTGGTGATTTTAAAATGCATGTTGTTTGTTTGCAACTAACTTACCAAATGATTCAGATCACTCTCTTTCAGTGACCAGTTAATCACCATTCCCCCACTATGTGTCATCTGTAAACTTTCTCAGTGATCATCTCAATTCTTCTTCTAGATCATTGATAATGTGAAACAGAACAAGACCAAGAACAGACCCCTGTCAGCCCCCCTTGGAAACACACTTACTCAATGATTATCATAAAACGGGAAGAAATCTTGAGAGGTCATTAAGTTGAGTGCCCTGAATTTGTGGGGTGCACCCAAACACTATTTATGCCATCCATGACAGTTGTTTGTTTAATCTGCTCTTCAAAAATCTCCCATGATAGAGATTCCATAAACCTCCCTAGACAATTTATTGCCGCGTATGACCATCCCAATCAACCGAAATCTCCCTTGCTGCAATTTAAAACCATTCCTCCTTGTCCTATTCTCAGAGGTCCAGAAGAACAATAATGCTTCCATATAACAATCTTTTAGATACTTGAAAGCTGTGATGGTGATTGATGATGACGATGACAATGACAACAGCAGTGGCTGATGTGATGATGAAGCAGAATTCTATGTAAGATCAGACACTTGTCCCTCTGACCAACAAAAGGTAGTACAGTAAAAGATATTACTTTATCTCTTTTTGATATTCTTGGACCAACAGTTATAACAACTCTGCATATTTTGATATCTATCAGTTAACCAATTTTTAAGCTATTTAATGTGAGTGATTTAATGTGGTAATAATGTATCTTTTGCAACACTATTTTTTTAAATCAAAATGATGCGATACCAAACCACATTATGTACAGTGAAATATATTGGTGACTCTTTGTAGGAGACTGTCAAATTCTGAACAAAGTCCAAACAGCAGAGGAGTGCTAGTCAGGAAAAGTAAAATACTAAGATCTCACTAAAGTTTCTACTACTTTAAAGGCCTGATTCCTAAGGGAAGCTTTCCACAAGTTACATTTTCACATAATATAGATTGGAAAGTATAAGAAGAGCTCATTACTTTTATCCCTTAGTATCCACAGATGAAAACAGAACTTCATTCAATTCTCCTTCATGACGTCTTATATATTGTCTTATTTATTTGCAGTATAAGCATTCCAGAAATATGAGTACTAATGTAAACCATAATATGATGATTTCACAGTAATCCTATTTCTTAAGCATTTAAGCTAGGGCTACACAGAGCCATAGTGCAGACAGCTTGATGTAAATGGCTGTTCATTTACATATTCATATGGCTGATTTGCATGTTTGCACAAAATTTCCCTGCTGGCAGATGCTGCTGTCAGCAGAAAGCAAGCAATGTAGGGTGACAACTCCCTTTGTCAGCAGCCCTTCAAGCCTGCAAAAAAAATCATAGAATCAGAATAGAGCTGGAAGAGACCTAAAAAAGCCATCAAGTCCAGCCCCCTGCCCTGAGCAGGACCAAACTCATCAGATCAGCCCAGCCAGGGCTTTGTTGAGGCAAGACTTGAACACCTCCAGGGACAGAGACTCCACTATTTACCTGGGCAGACCATTCCAATGCTTTACCACCCTCCTAGTGAAAGTTTTTCCTAATGTTCAACCTGGACCTTCCCAACTGCAACTTGAGACCATTGTTCCATGTTCTGCCATCCATGACCACTGTGAACAGCCTCTCTCCAGCCTCTTTGCAACCTCCCTTCAGTAAGTTGAAGGCTGTAATCAAGTCCCCCCTCAGTCTTCTCTTCTGCAGACTAAACAGTCCCAATTCCCTCAACCTTTCTTCATAAGTCATATGCTCCAGACCCCTAATTATGTTGGTTGCCCTCCACTGGACCCTCTCCAGTGTATCCACATCCTTCCTATAACTGGGGGCACAGAACTGGACACAGTACTCCAGATGCGGCCTCACCAAAGCTGAATAAAGAGGAACAATCACTTCTCTGGATCTACTGGCAACACTCCTCTTGATACAACCTAATATGCCATTAGTCTTCTTGACTACAACAGCACACTGTTGACTCATGTCCAGCTTCTCGTCCACTACAACTCCCAGGTCCTTTTCTGCAGAACTGCTACTTAGCCAGTTGGATCCCAGGCTATAAAAATGTTTGGGATTCTTCTGGCCCAAGTGCAGGACTCTGCACTTGTCCTTATTGAACCTCATCAGATTTCTTGCAGCCCAGTCTTCCAATTTGTCTAAGTCACTCTGGACCCTGTCCCTACCCTCCAGCACATCCACCTCTCCCCCTAGCCTAGTGTCATCTGCAAACTTGCTGAGGGTGCAATCGAACCCCTCATCCAGGTCATTGATAAATATGTTGAACAGAACAGGACCCAGAACCTAACCTTGGGGCACTCAATAGGAATCGACCGACATCCCGACATCAAGCTGCTGATCACTATCTGTGGGGCCTGACCTTCTAGCCAGCTTTCTATCCATCTTACCATCCATTTATCCAATCCACATTCCTTTAACTTGCTGACCATATCAAAAGCATTGCTCAAGTCAAGATATATCACATCCACTGATTTTCCCCTATCTACAGAGCCAATTCTCTCATCATAGAAACTAATCAGATTGGTCAGGCATGACTTGCCCTTCATGAATCCATGCTGACTATTCCTGATCAATTTCCCCTCCTCCAAGGGCCTCAAAATGACTTCCTTGAGGAGCCCCTCCATGATTTTTCCAGGGACTGATTTAAGACTGACCGGCCTATAGTTCCCTGGATCATCCTTCTTCCCTTTTTTAAAGATGGGCACTACATTTTCCTTTTTCCAATCATCTGGGATGTCTCCCGATCTCCACAACTTTTCAAAGATAACAGCCAAGGGCTCATCAACGATATACGCCAACTCCTTCAGAACCCTCGGATGAATTAGTTTCGGGCCCATGGATTTATGTACGTTTAGCTTTTTTTTGATAGCTCCTAACCTGTTCTTTCCCCACCAAACGCTGTCCACTTTCATCCCACAATGCATCATTTATTGCATTAGTCTGGGAGCTGTCCTTGTCTGTGAAGATAGATGCAAAGAAAGCATTAAGTACTTCAGCTTTCCCTACATCATCTGTCACTGGGTTACCTCCCTCATCCAGTAGGGGCCCCACACCCTCTGATCACCTTCTTCTTGCTAATATGCCTGTAGAAACTTTTCTTGTTATCATTCACATTCCTCGCAAGTCGCAATTCCAGTTGCACTTTCGCCTTCTTGATAACTGCCCTACATTCGAGCTATACCTTTATATCTCTCCCTAGACATCTGTCCAAGTTTCCATTTTTTGTACGCTCCCTTTTTGTGCCTAAGTTTTTCCAGGATTTCCCCACTAAGCCAGTCTGGTCTCCTACCATATTTACTTCTCTTGCTTCACATTGGGATGGTTTCTTTCTATGCCTTCAATAGGGCTTCCTTAAAATACTTCCAATTTTCCTGGACTCCTTTTCCCTTCATGGTAGCATCCCAAGGGATTCTGCCCATCAGGTTCCTGAAGGAGTCAAAGTCTGCTTTTCTGACATCCAAGGTGTGTAATTTACAGCTCTCTTTCCTTCCTTTGGTCAGGATCCTGAAGTCTCCCATCTCATGATCACTGCTTCCCAGGTTGTCACCCACCTCTACTTTCCCTATTAGTTCCTCCCTGTTTGTAAGCAGCAGGTTGAGCTGCGCATGACCTCTGGTCAGGTCCTTCAGCACTTATACCAAGAAGTGGTCACCAACATTCTCCAGAAATTTCCTGGACTGCTTGTGTACCGCCATATTGGTCTCCCAACAGACATCTGGGTAATTAAAGTCCCCCACGATAACAAGAGCCTGCGATCTGGAAACTTCTCTCAGTTGTCCAAAAAAAGCCTTATCTACCTCATCATCCTGATTTGACGGCCTGTAGCAGACACCAACCACCACATCTCCAGTGCTGCCTACACCACTAAGCTTGACCCATAGATTCTCAACAGGCTTTTCTCCCTCTATGTACTGGAGTTCCAAGCAATCATAGTGCTCTTACATACAGTGCAACTCCTCTTCCTTTTCTCCCTTGCCTGTTCCTGAACAGTTTATACCCTTTCATGACAGTGCTCCAGTCGTGCGAGTCATCCCACCAATCTCTGTTACCCAAATCAAGTCATAGTTCTTGGACTGGGCCAGGGCTTCTAATTCCTCCTGCTTGTTACCCAGGCTTCTGGCACTGGCATACAAACACTTTAGATAACCAGTCCATCTGCCCACCCTCACTACTCAAGCCAGGGGTCCACTTTTGTTGTACATTCCTCTTTGCATTTCTTCCCGACCTCCAAGTTCCTTTGTCCCCATAAGGTTTTGGTCACCGTCCCCCAGCGAACCTAGTTTAAGGCACTCCTCACTAAGTTTGCAAGCCTACTTGTGAAAATGCTCCTTCCTCTCTTGGTAAGGTGGACCCCATCTCTTCCCAATAATCTTTGTGCCCGGAACAGCATCCCATGATCGAAGAATCCAAAGCCCTCTCTCTGACACCACCTGCGTAACCACACATTTACTTCCTCAATTCGATGGTCCCTACCTAGTCCTTACCCTTCGACAGAAAGGATGGACGAGAACACCACTTGAGCTCCAAATTCTTTGACCCTTCTTCCCAGCAACACATAATCCACAGTAACCCACTAAAGATCATTCTTGGCCGTATCGTTAGTTTCCACATGCAGAAGTGGGAAGGGGTAGTATTCCAAAGGCTTGAGCAGTTTTGTAAGGCTCTTGGTCACATCCTGAATTCGAGGTCCTGGTAAACAGCACACCTCACGAAATTCCAGGTCCGGTTGGCAGATGGATGGTTCAGTCCCTCTTAGGAGGGAGTCCCCTACCACCACCACCTGTCTTTTTCTTATGGGGGTGGTGGTCATTGAACCCCCACCCCTAGGACTACACATCTCCTGTCCTGAAGTAGGAGCAGTTCCCTACCAATTTTTTCCCTGTGAGGTTCCTTCCAAAGTATTTACCATGGCATAACCTGTGGAGAGAGCCTGAAAGCGATTACTTATTTCAATATCAATGGGGGACTCGTGTGCCAGTCTTCTTTTTCTTCTAGAAGTTACATGCTTCCAGTTTTCTGCTTCATCCCTTACTGCCCTCCCTGATTCTTCCACCTGCCATGCTTGTAAGATTAAACGCTCCCTTCTGTCAAAGAAATCTTCATCCTCCCTGACTGAGCGTAGGGTCGACACTTGAGCCTCCAGTCCTCTAATTTTTTCTTCTAAAATAGAGACCAGCTTGCACTTAGTGCTGACAAAATCCCTTCTTTCCTCAGGGAGGAAGACAAACATGATGCATCCTGAGCAGGTAACAACAGCAGACCTGTCACTATCCATGCCTGACATCCTAGAACAGGGATTTAAAAGAAAGGCAAGGGTCCCTGGCCCCTTCCACACTTCCTCTCTAAACTCCATGTTTGCAGTCCCCTGTTTGCAAGCTCACCTGTTTGCTTGGACACTGCTTAAAAAGCCCTGAACTGCCTCAAAGTCCCTCCCCTTACCGAGGCTCAGCCAATCAGCAGAGGCTTCTAGAGTTCAAGCTTATTTAGAAGCCAACAGCTTCCAATTGCCAGTCCCAGACCACGCTCCGTGGGGGAGGGGAGCAGGAGGGAGGAAAAAAAAACCCCAAAAGCAAACCACACACCACAGAGCAGAAAAACACCACAGCCACAGCCAGAAAGCCCCAAACACAACACACACCCAGACAGCCTCTGACTTAAGAGTCCTCTATTTGCTTCTCCTTTACCTGGAGAACTCCCTCTCTAACTAAGTCACAGCTAAGATCTCAATTATTTTACATGTTACAAGGACAATTTCCCCACTTTTGATATGGCAAGCATCCCACTTAACTTCATGGATACTTTCCAGAGGCTTTATTTCTCTCTCTCTGCCCCTCTTTTCTCTCATCTCCTCACCCGGCCCTCTTTTTTATATTTAGCTGATTTCTCAGTTTTCTTCTCTCATTTCTGCTCCATTACCTAAAGAAGTGGGTCTTTCCCATGAAATCTCATTACCTAAAGAATAACATTGTTAGTCTTTAGAGTGCTACGGGACTGCTGGCTTTGCTTTGCGTTAGGGCAGCTCTATACAGAAAATAGTATTTTCCACATTAACCTTTTTTGTAAAATATTTTAATTTTAGTATAACTGAATGCAGTGCTTCTAAAGGGGACCAGATTTACAACTCCAATCACTGAAGTTATCCATACCCAGAATATATATAGCTAGGTGGGTTTAGCGCAGCAGCAAAAGTTTCCATATGCTGATACACCAGTGAGCCTCAGCCTAATCGAGATGAACTGATCATCCAGGTGAGAAGGCAGAGCACTTTCCACAGCCTTTCAGTTCTTTCCTTCTGCTGTAAGGCTGCCAAAATGGTGGCAGTTGTAATAACTTTTTTTTTAATCACGTGAGCTCCTGTCCAGAAGCAATGGATTCACACCCACAAAATTCATTTAACATACATAAGCCATTAAGGTGTTGTTCATAATAAAATCCCTTTGAAATCTGGCCAACATTAAGTCCTCTAAGTGTCCAATTAAAGCACAAGTATTTGTATTATGCAAATAACAAACAGCTCTGTGGCACCTTACAGATTAACAGCTTTATTAGATGATGAGCTTTCCTGGGTACAACCCACTTCTTCAGATGAATTATTATTATGCAATTACACATCTCACTTGTTGTTATATTGCCTTATAATTTACTGGTCAACCACGCAACACTCGCAGCTCTTGTGAGCTAGAAAGGATCTACTGTTACCATAAATCTCAGAGGCCTACCTATGGAGGCAGTCAATCATACTTTTAAGAATCAAACTCATAATTTACACTCACTAATGTTCAAGCCATCTAGCATGTCCCTTAAAGAGATGAGAAGAGATTAATCGCTTTTAATACATTCAATTTGCTTCAGAATTCCAACTCCCATTTTAGTTGTCACACAGAATAAAGTAGCACATGCTGGTAAATATTTCAGTTTCTTAAAGTGCCCAAAATTTACAATAAATGTCTGATCTTCCGAACAAGCATGACTGAGATTACTCAAGTGCATGGTATGGCAGAGAGCTTCAAATGCTGAACAAAATACAAAAGTGTAAAGGAAAGTATGTTAAAAAAAGTAAAATGCTAAGATCACACTCAAGTTTCCATTACCTTAAAGGCCTGATTCCTAAGGGAAGTCTTCCACATAAGCCAGGTTTTCAAATAACAGACTGACAAGCATGAAAAGAACTTGCCTGTCTAATTTTCATGAACTGTTTCAAATGAACAAGATGTACCTATTCCTAACCACAGATTTAAAAGAAATATAAGAAAAGTTTGATGTCTCAATTAAAGCTTCCTTTACGCAGCTTTAGCCAGAGCAACACACAGTGGATTACAAACCTGAATTTGATCTAGGCTGCAATACAGATAATTGGAAGGGCTTTGCACAGAGCAGTGATGTAGCCCAACTGGGACAGGGAGGTTAGCCCAGACTTCAGATAGGTGAGCATGCCTGAGTCCAGCTGGCCTTGGAAGAGAATAGATGTTCTGGCCATCGCCACTGTCAGTATAGGAGACCCCATTAAAACATGTGCCTTGCACCCCTCATGCACTTCAACCCGCTCACTATAACAGCTGGATACTCCTGCCATGGGAAGGGGTCAGGGCACCCGGGCTTGCCCTGTTCCACCTGCCTGATGCGCGGAGGGGAGTCAGAGCAGACAGACTCATGTTCAAGCCTTTTGCCATTTGAAAATTTTTATCCCCAGGTTTGAAGGAAAAGTACCGTATTTCAGCCACAATTAATCCCTTGCCCACATAACTGAAAATGTAATGACTCCTTGTGGAAGTAAATTAACTTAGAAAATAAATATTCAGAAACCTCTGAAAGTTAACTAGAAAAGCCTAACTCTTCCCCTGTTCATTTAGAGGCCTTCAAGTTTTTTTACCTGGGGTTTCAGAGGGTGAGATGAAGAAGAAAATAATGCAAACCATCTTCCAGTAAGATTCAGGGTCTAGGCTCTAGTCTGGAAGAGCTCGGTTGAAACATGCCAGTTGATACCCTAGCACATGGAAGTCAACAGCAACACTCCCATTGCCTTTAATGGGGGCCCAATTTCACTTATTATTAACACTGGCTAGAGTTAACTTCGTCATTTAATTATTCAGTATACAGGGTTGACTTGGTCCACCAATATTTGTATTGTTCAAATAGAACTGTCTCAGAGGGGTAGACATCTTAGTCTGTAGCATCACAAAAAACAAGCAGTGCTGCAGCACCTGAAAGGCTAAGAAATGTATTTATTAGGTAATGAGCTTTTATGGGTGAGACCTACTTCTGAAAATCTGCAGAAGTGGAACTTACCCATGAAAGCTCATTCATTACCTAATAAATTTGTTAGTACTTAAGAGTACATAACATATTAATTATAAATTCAAAAAAAATCTTGAGCTACATTATTCAATCTCATTTTCAATCTAGTCAAAGCTTCTTGACTTGTTTTGATCACGTGAGGCATTCTACTGTTTATTATGACTGGTGTAACATTGTTCAAACTGCAGCAGCCTAGTAGTAAAAAATATTTTCCTCTAGCTTGCATTTCTTGTGGAAAGGAAATTGGTGGAGTTACAGTTAGTGATCATAGCATTAATGTTTAGAAAAATGAAGATAAGATATTGGCTAATAACACCAAATATAATAACAATCAAGAGGTTTCCAAAAGCTTTCAGGAGGTTCACAAAGCCAAGAAATTCATCAGGCATTTGCACAAATGTCAATTCCTATATTTGTTTACTTATATATGTGGAGGGTACAAGGGCAGGGGGTCTAGGCCCTTACAGAGTTAAAATGACTTTGAAATAGTATTTACAAAAAGCTAGGGTGGCAAATATTTTAAGTTTCACTACAAAAGTGTGCAATATCCTCCATTTCATTAATATTAATAAAGAAAACTCATTTCAGCAGGATACATAAGCAAGCGTTTACGCATGTGATTTGTCTCAGAAACTACTCAAGTGGTTAGAACCAGGCATATGTTTAAATACCTGAACTGAGATATCATAGTTGCAAAGAAAATAGGTCTGCCTCTCTTACACACTAGTATGAAGCAAGAGTAAGTCCACCGAAGTCAAAGTAGTCCCATTGATGCAAAGGCAGAGTATTGAGTGGAGCAGCCCTGGCTTTGGGTGAAAATCTAGACATGAATTCCTTTTACTACAGTCCTACTAACTGATTTCACAGAATAGTTTAGAAATTTCATTCATATGTATTTTAGTAACTGCTGTTCAGAAATATATGTATAGCTAGGGCTGCAGGATTGTTATAGTGGTAAACAATGACAGATATAACTTCTATCTTTGTCCATGAGAAAGTGTGGGAAGGCTCTCTGTTGTCCCACTGGCTCAATGTGGAAATGAGGCCACTTGTGGGGGATGGGGGAGGTATTGGATAGACAATCCTCGTCTCCTTGCATGCTTACGGTAAAGCAACTCCTCCTGTGTGCCAAGGGTTGGGACTGGCTTGGCTTCCCATTCTGAGGGTGTGCCACTCACTCAGATTTGGTTTGGCGGTTCTTCTGTCACAGGGTAGCAAGCTCAAATCTGAGAGCCCTTGCAGTCCCATGTGGCACTTTATAACGCCTGAACCCAGCTCAGTGGGAAGCAGGATGTACCACTGCCCAGGCCAAGGATAAGTTCACAGCAGCCCCAGGCCTAATCCCACAAGTCAGGATCTTCTACTATGAAGCAAATGTAGGTCTGAGTCCTTCTACAGCCCTCTTTCCTCTTCACAGGACCAGGGTGCTAGGCAGAAGGTGCCATTCAGTTAGTTGGTGCCCCTTCTGAGGGGCCAGCGGGGTGATGGTGATGGAAGAAGAGAATGCTGACCTGCTAGGCTTTTGTAGAGATGCAGTGGAACTTCATTTGTCCAGACTTATAAAAAATGGTGTGACGTATATGCAGTCATATTTATAGCCAATGTAAGTCACTATAGAATAAAAAAACACCCCGAACACACTGCCTAAATTACTATTGATTACTAATTATTTCTAATTCTTAGAAATAATTCAGAAAATTATAGTCTATTTTTGTGTTACGTATGTTCACGAGATATAATTGCTTATAGTAAATCACACAGCTTAAACCCTTATGCTACGGTTACACTAGAAAGCCATTTACAAAACTTGGAGTGCGCGCACACAAAATGTGACTTCTTGGCAGCACTTTTGGTGGCACCATTTTGCCTCAAAGCTTTGAGGCATAACACTGCTGTTGACAGATTCTGTCAACAAAAGAGTTGTGTAAATGTTCCCATGGGCCTCTCTCAACAAGGCATCCACAACAATAGGCAGCCCAGTCGGCTGTGCTTGCGGGTGCCTGTTTTGTTGAAAGGGCAACCAGAAAGTCTGGCTGCTCTGTCAACAGAGCGGAGTGCTCTCCCAATTGGCTTTTGTGTGTGGCCGCACTCTGTCGATGGAAGTTTTGTGGGGAAGTCTCTTCCAAAAGTGACTTCTCTTGATAAAGCTCTGTAGCATAACTGTAGCCTTAAAGTATCACAGCATGCCTTAAAAGATGGAGAGGTTTTTCAAAAAATATTTTGCTTTGTTTATGTATTAAAGATGCATTCTTGTTTTCTCTAGTACAGGGTTGTTTCAACATCATCACATTCTGCACACTCAAGTTTTCTTTTTACTTTTAAATGTTATCAAGTATTTTATTGCTAACAAATGCCTAAAGACTAATACTTAGGACGAGAAGAGGTCCTCAATAGGATAACTTGGAAGTGTCACTTTGAGGTGAGTCACCTTATCCAGAACTCTGCATTTTGAGTTTTTATCATGTTTGCCTCCCATGGAGATGATCAACAGGGTGAAAAATTCAAATCACCCTCTGATTCAGAAGGTTAAAGAGAACATGCTTTACAAACACAGAACCCAATTTTTGAGATAACACTTAGTATAACAGAAAGATAGATAAGCTGTTTTGGGCTCCTAGCTGGTTGTCTTTCTGGTTGGCAAACTTCCCTGACCCTCCTCACCCCCACCCAAAACAGCAAGCTACTTTCTTTCATTTAACTAGCTGCTTTTAATTAGAAAGGCATTCCCTACACTTGAACATGTGTAGCTTGCTCTCAGTCCAGCTTTATAAAAAATTGGCTGTTATATTTTCCTTCTAGAATGTTCTTCAAGGCTGATCTGCTAGATAGTTGAACCTAGACCTTCAGGTGTTGAATGACTATTTCATGATGATTCGTGACTCTGTTTAAAGAGGAAACATTTCCTTGACTACAGAACAATGGCAGAGATATTTCCTGCCTACCAAGAAAAGATTGTCCACCAGTAAAAATAGTCCAAGTGAGAAACGGTCATGTATTCCAGATTTTGTATTCTCTCCAGGAGTGAATGTTTTTCTTCTAAATAGTAAAAATGGTAACGCTGATTCTCTAAAACTGCCAAGCTACCATTGCCTGTTATTATTATAGTGTAAACTGTTTAAACGTTATCCTCAAACAAGACAACCTCCAGAGTTTCCAAGGCACTATCCTAAGGAATTTGGAAAAGCTTAAGTTGGCATAGGAGTTGTGTGGTTTTGGCCAAAAATGTGCAAATTCTTTATTCGTAGCACAGTGCCTTCTTTGCCACTGTGGACATCTGTACTGATGCTTTAAGATTGAATTATATATTATAAATATAAGCTCTCACTTAAAGGATAGTTCCCCCCTTGTTGCAATTTCTTGAGACCTGTTTTGGACCAGCCAGGCTGTCTTTACCACACCACTGTTGTTATGGTCTGCCTACTGCAATATCGATTTATAAAATATCAATATTGTCTGTACTATGAGCAGATTAGAAACAACATAGTGAAATGTAGCTTTCCCTCCAAACGTTCAGGGTCAGAACAGGGAGATCCTAGACAGGCTTAAGAAGAAAATAAAATAGACAGAAGAAGAGAACAATAGCGGACAGAGAATGAGCAGTGGAAGAGGAGATGAGAGCTCAAGTACAAGAGGAGAAAAGGTGTAAGGAAAATGGAAAATACAAGTGTATGGGATTTCAAATGTAAAACTGCTAAGGAAATAATTAAAAAATGGAAAAGAATTAAAAAAGGTAGATATTAAGAGTTACACAGTCAGACAGCTCACCACCTAATAAATCATTTTGCTAGTCTTTAAAGTGCTACTGGACTGCTTTTTTGTTTTGACAATTAGATAAAATATGTTGCAAATTCTACACATTTATTTGCCATTTTAAAAAGTATCAGTTTGTCTTACTTTGATTATGTTTATACTTATGTTGGGCTCGTTAACAGATTGTGTTAGGAAAAAAAGCATAACTGAATTTAGGCTGTGTTTTGTTTCATGACTATATGCTGCTAGATAAACCAGATGATATGGAGTTAGTGCATTCCTAGCATCCGGTAAAGCTACAGATTTGAATGAAATTAAAGGGTCTGAGAACTAATGATTTAAGCTGGAGAAAATAGTTGTGATGCTGGTTATTTGAGGACCCATAGAAAAGAAGGGGTTTGTCTAGCCTTTGCTAATGGGGATTCAGAGATACCCAGTTGTTTTATAAGGCCTAAATAGCCAGGGAGAGTCTCCAAATCTATGTTTTGCTTGAGTTTTTTGGCCTTGTTTTATTCCATATGAATCTTGCCCTCTCTAATCCATGCCATTGTCAGATCCAGAATGCATTACTGCAATGTATTCTGCATCTGTCTATCCTCAGAGACCACAATGAAGCCACAGCTGATACGGCAACAATTCTCAGAGGCACATTTTTAATGTGATAAAAAGGTTAACAAATATATTGTAACAAATTTGGCTCTCTCATGATCTCATACTACCTTTTAGCTTCAGTTCTAACCACTTACAGCAGCCCAGAACCCACAGCCCTTTTGCAGAGAAAGCTGTTGGTGAAGGTTGACATTTTTTCCTGAAAAAACTGCAGGAGTGGGAACGTTGGGAAGTACCGTTTGCCATTATAGTTTGGCTGGGAAAATAATTAAATGTCCGCATAGTACATTTGCGATACAAGTTTTTATTTGGCATTGTTTTGAAGTACTGTCTACTAAGATTTTCAGAAACAAATAATGCTGCTGCTAACTATTGTGTGGTTCCCCAAGGTTTCAGTAGTTCAAATAAAGTTCACCATCAAAACAAAACCATCTTCTCTGGGAGGGAGGTTGCTTTTTTATTTACAGAGAGGGATTTTTTTCCAGCTAAAAAAAACAGACTAGCAGAGCCTTTGACCACTCTCCCTTTATGCAGCTTAGCAATTGTTTAAAATAGAAACAAAGACAGAAACATCAACAAGGATGCTTCTGTATCTCTAAAGCTCCTTGCCCTAGCTTCTAGCTAACAAATCCTACCAGTCCTCAGTATGAACACAGTACCTTCAATAAGGCTCTATTTCTATCTAGGGTCAGCAACATTTGTTTACTTTGTCTACAGGAGGAATTCTCTGCTGAGACTCAAACTCCTGCTGGGATTTAACCATACACTCCTCCAAACCACCAAAAATATTGTTTTCTGGCCCACTGCAAATTTTCTTTTAAAGGGACAACTATAGTAGAGTGCAGTGGGCCTCTCCCTGTTCTCTCTCACACCCTAAATAGCTATGTAGTCCAACATAGATTAACTCACATGCTCACAACACTCACACAATGTCTAAAGAGCATTACACTTACAAAGTCAACAACTCAAAAGATGATAAATGCCAAACTTATGATTGTATGTGCCCATATTAGATTAGTTTATACATCAAAGTTTACTAGCTTGTTCCAAGACAAGCATATTTTCAACCAGTAAAGAAACCACCTCTTCTTGTATTTTTTTTGATTTTACTAGAAAGAAGACAACTAAAGGAGGACTCTGAGAAGCTCCAAAGGCTGCGTCTAGATTAGCAAGGCCTTTTGGAAAAATCAGGCCCTTTTTCAAAAGAACATGTGGCATGTCCACACACAAAATGCTCTCTTTCGACTTGAAATTGAAAGAATGTGGTTCATCTTCTGGTAGCCCTCTTCTACTCTTAGATTTTTTAAAAAGCAGTTGTCATGGTGCCAGATTTTTCAATCCCTGTCCCGTTCTTCTGAAAGAGTGGAGCTGTATGGACATTCTCTATTGGAAGAGTGGATCAATCCTTAAATCCACTTTTTTTGTGTGTGGATGTGCTCCTTTGAAAGAAGATCTTCTGGAAGACCATCTTTGGCAAGATCGCTGTGGTATAGATGGAGCCAAAATGAAAAGCACTAAAAGATAGCTGAAGAGCACAGAAGCTTCAAGAATGCAAACAGGAATTGACACTGTACAGGCGGACAATAACAGCATTGAAGAACAGGGACAGAAAAGCAGTAATTGCAGGACATGAATGATGACCTACAAAGACTTCTACACCAAATCTTTCAAGTCTCAAATAAATGTTCCACTACCAACTGTTCCACAGATCCATGCATGTGTTTTTCTGATTGTTGTCAGCAAAGTTCAACATGCGGTCTACCAAAGGAAGGAAAAAAATATTTTAGGAAAAGATGATCTGACAATCAAAATCATATGAGTTGGAGGCCAAGACCTCTGGAAAACCCTTGTTCAGATATTTAATTATTGAAATGCAGAAGCTACCTGCTACCCAGAAGATGTCCAACACCATTTTAATATACAAGAGGGACAACCATGAAAATCTAAAGCACCATCATCCAATATCCTTGCCCTCACATGTCTACCACCTGTTCTCCAAAATAATTAAACCAACAGAGTCTGGATGAGCAGCAGTCAAGAGCGCAGGCAACTTTTTGAAGGAATTTCAGCAGATTGGACCATACCTCCACTATAAACCCACAATTGATCAATCAAGTGAATTCAAATTCCCTCTATGTGTTGCACTTGTTGACTATGAAAAAGCATTTGACAGCATAGAGATCAACACAGAGCTGAATGCCCTCAGACCTGGGGCATTGACACAAACTAAATCAAACTATCAAAGGAAGTAACCTGACTGCACTATGGCTATAACTCTGCTCGACACCTCACTTCACATTCATGTAAAAATGTGTGAAGCAAGGAGACTCTGCTTCAACAGAATACTTCACAGCTTGCCTCAAACAGCAATGAGGCAGATGAACTGGAAGTCTGGAATCAGTGTCAATAGAGAGCAATTAAACCACTTCAGATTTGCAAACGATATTGTGTCGATGGCCGAAAACACTATGAAATTACAGAAAATGCTATGAGAATTCATCCTAAAAATCAATCAAGTTGGATTGAAAATGAACCACTCAAAAACAAAATTTATGCAGTCTGTCTCCTTGCCAAAAGCCCAAATAATAATTGAGGGAGAATAAACATCTTTGGGTCAAGTAATTAACATGTGTCATGATCAGGAAGGCAAAGTCTTGTGAAGAAAGAAATCTGGTTGGAGCACTTTCAATTCTATCAAGGAGGTCCTCCAAAGAAAAATCAACAAGGCAACATGTGCCAACTTCTTCAACTCAACTGTATTGATGACACTATTGTATGGCAGCAAAACATGAGCATTGATGAAGATAAAAGAGCAACAACTGTCTGTAATGGAGAGGACAACTGAAAGAATAATTCTGGGGATTTCAATCCATGACTGAGTCCTCAATGAACAGCTTGGACAGCAGAGAGCAATGCAGGATGTCTTAATTATAAAGCAGGGACATTAGAATGTGATGAACAGGACACATAACTTGACTCACTTACAATTACATACAACTTACTCAGCTATTGCTGAGTTGTAACGACAGGAATTGAAATGACAACTGGGCTAGTCTCCAAAGAAATGGGAAGATTTTATCTGAAAAGACATGGCCACACATGAAGAAGACAGAGCAGTAAGAGGAAAAAAATGGAAGAAGTGTTGTGATCAGCACAATGTAGAAAAGGGCTGAGGGACAGATTTATCAAGGTGATCAATCTGACTAGAAAGCATTTGTATGATAAGCAACCAAGTGTGCTATTCATATGTATCTCATTTAATCATGACATTCATTTAATTTTAACTTTCTTCTGTATAATTCTCACAGATTTGAAATAAAATATGCAAATACTTACTGTTTCTGGAAAAGGGTAAATTCAAGTGTGAAGTAGAATGGATTTCTATTCTCTTAATATACTTTGGCACTTTTCTGCATCCAGTCACTTTAGCCTATAAAAGTATTTCCTTCCTTGTGTTAAAATGATATGGTGAATTTAGAATCTAAGTAAATAAATGTGCTATGTAAAGGCCTTCAGAACCCAATATATTTAATAGGGGCTCTTCATGCATGATAAATACCTGTAACGATATATATAAAAGGTAATGTATGTTCTATCAGAATAATTAATTGAAGCTAAATATCTGGCATGACACATACTGAATGACTCTCATACTCTCTGAGCTGATATATATTGATTTTGTGAGAGAAAAAGAGTTTGAGATACTTGAGACACATCTATGTTGACATTAAGCAACCTGCAATTAGCCAAAGTATATAATTGCATCTTAATGCACTGAAAAAGAAAAATGACAAAAAAGTCTGAAGAAAAATGTTACAAAAATGAAGCATTGACAACAGAAAAATCTCATTGAAACAATTATTAAAACAGATTATCAACAGAAAATAAGGGAAGGTGAATGCTATTATAAATTACACACTGAAATTGTATGTAGCATACATTGCCGAGACCTGTGGTGCTTATTCTGGCAAACTTGTATGCTCAGAGATCCAGTGCTAGCAATGTGCAACTGCCATACATAGGTACCTTATTAAGAAACATGGAAATACCACTGGCTGCTCATCTTTCATTAGTTTGGTTTGTGTTTCTCTATCATGCTGTAGCTTGGAAGAACTTCAGGTGGAGGAGAAATTACTTATTGTTTTGGGGAGGTGAAAATTTACTGACCCAAGCCTCAGTTTCAGCTGGCATGTTTCAGCTGGAACACCAGGTTCAAATTTAGCAAGACTGACTTATTTGATCTACCTTTTAATAATGCTGTACAATGTATGGTTTGAGGTGAGGTATACCTTACCCTTCTTGGCAATGCAGGCTATGAAACTTTGCTATGTTCTGTCACTGTGTACTTTATCAATTGCCAGTTGTCTGTTTTCCTCTTCCTCAGAGAGTGTTATATAATTAAATGTGTTTTATATAAACAACATAATATAATTTGTGACCATGTGGCCCTGCCCCCGGAATTGCACACCACAGTTACAAGTGCCACCTGCCATCTTCAGCTAGCCAAGAGATTTTGTGCCTTACTCTGATGTGGACTTGCCCAAAGTCTTCAATAACCTTGTAACTTTCAAGATGGACTATGGTAATTAGGGAAGACCATCTGTCCCATTTTGGGTGGGACAGCCCCATATTTTGGGCACCATTCTGGCATCCCAATTTGGTTTACCAAAGGGGCAGGTAATTGCTCCTTCTTCCACTTTTTTACTAGTGCAGGTGGCTGCCCCTGGTTCTGGCTTCCCACTGCTAGGGGGAGCCAGGAGCTGGACCCATGCAGTGGCTCAGCTGCCACCTGGCTTCCCCCAGCTGGGGGGAGTTGGGGCTGGGGCTGCACAGTGGTGTGGCTGTCGCCCAGTTTCTTTCGGCTGGAGGGAGCTAGGAGCTGGACTTGCATGGTGACAGAACTGCTGCTGAGCTTCCCTTGGCTTGTGGAAGCAGGAGCTTCGCTGGCAGGGCAGCTGCCCAGTTCCTAGTGCCCCAAGTCATGAGGCAGTAAAGAGCTGCAGCTTCCCCTCCACAACCCCCTCCAGCAGGGTGGCAGCCACCACAGGGTAGCCACCGACTGACTCCCAGGTAGGGTAATCATCCATCCCATTTTGGCTGGAATGGCATCATTCCCCCATGCCCCATATTTGGCTGGGGAAGATACAGTCACCCTAATTGTAATGTACTCTTCTGTCATTAGCACAAAGGATGCCTGTATTTTAGACAGAGTAGACAGACACGGTAACAATTGCACTAATCCATTAATCATTGACATTTCCCTTGTGGCTGAAGGAGCATTTCTACATCACTATAGTACTTTAAATGGACAAGGATCCTGTTATCTCACGAGTTTACCTTACTCCCCTACAGTATATTCCCCTATGGCAGTTTTACTCATCTGGAAACTTTCAATATTAGTCTCCTGATTGGCATGCACTGGTATTGGTCCTGGGGTCTTTTCAGAAATAGGCTTTTCACCCTGGACTCCACTATTAATGACATTCTTTCAGAGCGCAATCTGTGAGTTTTTTGATCAAGCTTTTTTCTGACAATGCTGCTTGGATCCTGTAGGGGAATATTTTCCTCAGTGCGGGTTATGAGAGAGAGCTCTAGCAGAAGTGGGCTCAGTGAAGTAAGTTTGCTTCCTAGTTTACGAGAACATTATATTGTTTGTTTTAATTATATAAATGGCCTCTCAACAGAACAAAGAAGGGTATCTTACACATTTGGTAAGTAATAATACACACTGAAAAATCAAGTTACAAGAGGAATATGAAGGTTGTAAAGAGACTCCATTTCCTGCCTTTTTATTATTCCATAAATTCCCTTCATAAATGATTATGGGCATCTCAAGGGATATCAATCTTTGCACAGCAGGGTCTGATGAGCACTTCGATTCCACACAGAAGGAGAGGACAAGAAATTACGTAAGCGCTCAGGAAATATCAGTGTGCACAGCATGTCTGAGAAGTTTACTGCAAGACAGAGAGAGAGAGGAAAGGCAGTGGGTGGGCAAATATTCACTGGAAAAGGGATGGCACAAAAGTGCTGAGATAACAGGAAACATCTCTATGTATAGTTTCTTTGCTTTGAACAGGAACAAAGCTCACTAGGCAAAGGAGTGACTGGGAACCGCCATCTTTGGGCTGGGAGCTCCTGCTTTGGGCAGGGAGCTGGACTAGATGACCTCCTGAGGTCCCTTCCAGCCCTAGAATTCTATGATTCTATGACTAACTACAGTTGCAGCACCTCTGTGGAACATCTACTATGATTAGCAGAGAGCTAAGGAAGACAATGCAAGAAAATGTCACCGATCTGAACTGAAAGCAGGAGTCCAACAGGGCTGCATCTTGTCTTCCACTTTTAACCCCTTCATGATTTCTGTGATACATGTTGCATCTATTCAAAGACAAATATTGATAGGTGCCTAGATTTAATGGATACTGCAACAACTTCTCCTCTTGGGTCTTCTTGTGTGTGCTCTATTCTGCATTGCTGTATTCAGTCCTGGTTACCATTTCTCAAATGTCTGGATCTACACAAGCCCCTTCTTTTCAGAAGGGGCATGTTAATGAGTGGGTTCAAAAGATGCTAATGAGGTGCTGCCATGAATATGCAATGCCTCATTAGCATAACTGTGCCCACGGCAATTCGAAAGTGCAGTTTTCGAATCGTGTGCTGCCTGCGGAGACAGGGACCTTCCGAAAGGACCCCCCCAGTTTTCAAAAGCCCCTTCTTCCTATCTAGTGTTAGGAAAAAGGGGCTTTCGAAAACTGGGGGTTCCTTTCGGAAGGTCCCCATCTCCATGGGTGGCACATGAGTCAAAAGCCGCACTTTCGAATCGCCACAGGCACCATTATGCTAATGAGGCACTGCATATTCATGGCAGCACCTCATTAGCATCTTTCGAACCCGCTCATTAATATGCCCCTTCCAAAAGGAAGGGGCTCATGTAGACACAGAGAATATGTATGTGAGAGGGAGTGTAGCAAGCGGGGCCTGGCACCCGAGAGGTTAAAGGGAGCTTCTGGGCCCAGCTAGTTCTACTCTGCTTTAGTTATAATCAATATCAGGTTTGGAGGAAGGAGAAAAGCAAGGAGCTTGGCTCTGTCTGGGGCTGACTTGCAGGGAGGCAGGAAGAAGTTTGGTGGAAGAACCACAGACTGCCTGCTCAGCAACCATGGGAGCATGTATATCCTGACTTAGCCCTCTGGGAAAAGGCAGGGGAACTCCCTGAGGGATCCCAATTAATGGGGAGTTTGGACTACTGGTGACACATCCTAAACTTAAGGAGTAGCAAGGGACAGCTCAGGATCTCTGGGCCAGACCACAGGGGCCCCTAACTCCTGAATTCCTTTTAGCCTTCCCACTTGGTGATCTAGCCACTACGCTACCCAGCAACCTGCGACCTGGCTATAGTATGCAACAAAAATAGAGGGAGAGGAGCAGATATTAGCAATGACAAAAATCAGAAACATTAGAAGAAGAAAGACTGAAAATACTGAGTCTGTTTAGCTTGTAGGGGACAGAAAATGGGGGACATGAACAAGTATATAAAATAATCAAGTCTAGAAAAGGACTATTGTGTTCTATATACCTTTTCTTATAAGTAAATAATATTAATTGAATAGAACAGAACTCGAAGGGATCATGAGCGGTTGTTGTATCCAGTCCCCTGCACTCAGACCAGGACCTAGTACAATCTACATCATCCTTGTACATACCCAGCTCTTTTCTAGCATTTTTCAACTACACGTTTCAAAGCAGTTTATAGTGGAGGTTAGTACCATTATTGCCATTTTACAGATAGAAAAACTAAGGCACAAAGGGGCAATATTATTTGCCCAAAGTCACCCATTAGGTCAGCAACAGGCATGAAACCCAGGTTGCAGGAGTCACAACTCAGTGGTCTGTCCACTAGGCCACATTGCCTCCCAATACAGAGAGCTATAAAGTCTCAAATTTGACTGTAATCCCATCTCTGACGGGTTAAAAAGAAATTTCTCTTACTTGAGAGAAGCACAGTGCACAACAAATCCAGTATGGAATTTCTTGTGACTTCCTCTGAAGCGCACAGTAGAAGTCAGAACCAGAGACATGATTCTGTATTAGAGGACTCTCTGGTAATCTAGAATGGCAGTTGCTATATTCCTGTATCTTACCCAAGTTCACATAGGGAGTCAGTAAATGAAGAGGCAGAAGGACCAGACACACACTGTAGGTTTGTACCAACTGCGTTTCTCACAGAACTGCGTCTAGTTTCTATTGATAACTGGATCAGAAGATGGAAATGACTATTTTATACACTTTTGTTACAATATAGGCGCCAATTTCTCAGAATAAGGAATACTATTGTGTAGCGTGTGCTGAGCTACATGAATTAATAAGTATTGAATTAGCCAGTATTAACAGTTACTGTATAACTCAACTTATCCTGAAAACATATGTTTACAATACAAATACTCTAGTCTTGGATGCCTTCTGTAGTAAACAGTAATGTTTAACCATCTAAGGTTCTTCAGATGACAAGAAAGATAGGGAAACTATTTTCAAATCACATCCCCATATATGCGCTAGATGCTTTGCAGGCTTAAAAAGCATAGGTTTTGTCACAGTCTAACTGCAATGGAACTTGAGCTCACACTTAAGTTTATGCAGGTGATTAAGTATTTTCTTGTAAAAGAGACGGTTTCATGAATCAGAACTTATAAAATGCAGTACAGGTTGAACCTCTCTAGTCTGACATCCTTGGGACCTGACCAGTAGTGGACAAGGGAATTTGCCAGACTACAGGAGATCACCATTGTCTAGCAGGACTACCAACACTTCCATGGCTTATTGGGCTCTTAGAAGACATTTAGGGGTAAATTACAGCTAAATAACAGCACAGAACTCTGACAGCCAGGACCGGTGGCTGTAAACAAACTTTAAGGTACCACTGGAAACTTGGCCACATTCATGATAAGTGGTCATTTGGCTAACTAAAGTCCTGCTGTATTATGGATGTTGTCAGACAAGAGTGTGCTGGACGAGAGTGGTTATCCTGTAGGATGGCTTTCAATATAACTAGTTGCATTATGACCAATACAGAGAACATGCAGCTACAATTTACATCCACAAAACCAAAACAGTGGGGGGCTGAGGAGGTGTCACATCTTCTCTTAGAACATGAACAGGCCTGTACAGGTGTTATGTGGAGTAACATCAGCCCTCTATTTCATTTTCCTAACACGTCTTTTTTAAGGGCACACAATATGGCTATATACTATAAACTATGGTTATATACTATAGAACAGGCAAATATCTTCTCAACACACACATGACTATGCTCTGTACTGAACAGGCTCTTAGGGTGTGTCCACATACAATCGGAGATATGACTGCCCCTCTGGCAGACATACGTGTGCTAGCTTGGCTAAAAATAGCAGCGTATACACAGCAGTGTGGGGTTTCTGGGCGCCTGCTTGCATTGTTAGTTCTTACTGAAGCCACCTGCGCCTTCACTGCTTTTACGTTTTACCATGGCAAAAGTTAGCGAGTCACCCAAGCTGTAACAACACCTCAAATTGACTTAGACTTAGATTTTGATGAGGCCATGGGGAGAAGATGGCTGTAACCCACCTCTCCGTTTCTGCTTTTATGGGGATGGCTGGAAGCCATTACAGCCCTTGGCACCATATAGACCTCTCTATGGGCTGTTGAAATTATACAACTTCGGACCAGTGTTTTGTTTTTTGTTTTTTTTTTTTAAAAAAAAGAAAAAAAAAAGACAATCTGGTATTCAGTCAGTTCCCTGCCCTCACCCCCCAGTCAATCTGATGACTGGGCCTGCTGACGTACCGGTACTCAGTACTGGCGAGTACTAGCACAAAATAAGCACTAGTTAGGACAGTCTCACAGGGACTTTTCCCTTCAATCTTGGCACATCCTTTGCATGTCCAGAGATCTCCTCTGCAAACTGTGCATAAAAACAAACAATATTAAAAAGCAACAATAAAACCTTGTACATAAATAGCACCTGCCACCTGAGGACTTCAAAGCATTTTCCAAACCTTAATTAAACCTCATATTTTCATTCTCTTATCCTCCTTTTACTAAGGGAGAAGTAGAGGTAAAATAACTTGCCCAAGACCAGAAAGCTACTGAAAGGATTGCCAGAAACGAAAAGCAGAGTCCTGAATTTCAATCAATTAACATATTTCAGTTTTATCATAGTCTCCCTTTCCAAACTTAATGAATCAAATACACATCTGAAGGCACTGGGGTGTGCTAATATTGCTTTCTTGTTTAAGCAACAGGAATCTTACAAATTTGTCATAAATGGATTTTTCTCCCCATGTGCTGTTAGGACTTTAACCACATGCCAAGAACAGTAACTAGATGCCGTCAAATATTTTTTAAAAATAAATCTGAAAAACAGCTGAAGTAATCTATTACTCCATGCAGATGTCCAGTTGTTTGTGCTATCCTAAAAAACAAAAGTTCAGATTAAGCGGATTATTGTAAAATAAAAAAGTATCTTCACGTAATCTTCCAGCAATCTATGCCTAAAAGCTACCAGAACATTTTAAGTGGTAACACACCAGAAAAAACAAAAACAAAAAAACCCCACTACTGAACCATTTTGTTAGGCAATGCAAACAATTTTTTTTTAATACTGAGATCTTAATGAGCTAGTTCTCAAATATTTTTCCCCTCGATTGTCATGAATTTCACATAAAGGTGTAAAACCTAATTTTCTGGAATGTTTCTACAGCCATGTTATTCTCAATCAAAAGTTATTGCTATGTTCAGCATTGTATTTATTATCAAATGAAACTCTTCCTCGCTATTATGAAACTTATGAATGCCACTAGCTTGCTAAAGCAGACAACTACAAATTTGTCAACCTTCACTTTTTAACATGAAATCTGACAGCTTTAAGCCTGTTTCTTTAAGGAACAAGTATACTATTATGTTTTGGAATGGTGAGTTCAAATTTCAGAACATTATATGCATATTAGCATAATTAAATTGGTTCTGCCTTTAGGGTAGCCAATCAGATGGTATAAATGCGACTGCTCATGGAGCTCATGAAACATTTTGCCACTTGAGAGCTACAGTGTAATAATTCAATTGCAGTTCACTATAAAATGAATTATAATCCAGAAAACCCGACTTCTGTTAAACTTCTAATGAATATGCTAAAGTCTAGAAATCATACTTGATGTTACATTTTTCCTTCCAGGCATCTTGCACGCTTAATGTTAAATTGTGTGATAAAATATTTTAAAGTAGTTCAAGTTAGCATAACCTAAATGATATGAGCAAGCCTTATTTACAAGTGGTCCCGTTGTGTTTGGTAAGATTTATTTGGGTGAGTAAACATTCAGATGATCAGTACGGATGTTTGAAGTGAGAAGAACATTTCTATTGTGGAGTGATTTTGCGATTATAAACATTCCAAATTACACATAGCATTCTTATTCTGATTTTCACATTATGATTTTTACAAAACATAAGAAAAATACAATCTTTTATTGCATTTTTATAGTCTATATGGCTTACAAAGAGTAAATATAAAATATATGGCAGGCTGCTTTGCAATGTAGTCACAGAATTTTGTTCTGCAAGGTTTGCAAAATTATACAAAATTAGGCAGTTAAATAGCCAGATGAACAGTAGCATAACCCATCATGTTGAAGACTTGTGCTCAGGAGTGAAATTGCAAAATTCTTTCCTCAGGGTGGATAACCTGGAGTATGTGCAAATAATGACTGTCCTAGAGTCTGGTTGCAAAATTACACTGCAGGCTTTAATGAGATTGTCTTTTTTCCCCATTAGCAAGCTAAGTATCAATTGAAGCATATAGACACACTTTTTATGTGGCCATTCTTGCTCTCCAGTCACAGAAATGTCAGATTTTCTCTGGTATTTATTGTTTTGCCAGCATTTTACCTTCTAATTGCTAAAGGGTTTAAAATATAATATGTCAAATTATCTGGAATATCACATCTTTTTGTGAAGTCCCTATACATACAGGAGAACCTACCAACTAAGGATTCTGCTAGTTTGAGAAAATCCTCAAGGCTACATATAGATTATAGGGGTTTGTTGACAGAATTTTTTGTCAGAAGATATCTTCCAACATAACTTCTGTTGACCAATCATGGCCAAACTGCCAAGAGGACCACAAGAGTGATCCACTTTGTTAATGGTGAACAGCTGGATTGCCCAGCCACTTTATTGGCAAAACGGACAACCATAAGCACTGCAGACAAGGCTGCCCACTGTCCCAGAAGCCCTCTCTTGCAACAGAGTGCCCCCTGAAATGTCCAGACTGGGTTTCTGATGACAGAACTATGTCTACAGAGGCATTATTCCTTGTGGACAGTGGGATAGAGCTGTTGACAACTTACTGTCAACAGAACACCTTGGGAATCTGGATGGCTCCACTGGATTTTGTCAACAAAACGTCTGTTTTCCAGACAAAACCCAATAGTGTAGATATAGCCTAAATGTCATAGATCCAGCTGCTCAACACCATCCCTTCCGTGATCAAGGGAAAAATCCATAATTTCTGACAATGCCTTGCTGAAATGGACCCTATAAACACTGGGAGGTCATTTACATCTAGCTTGAAGTTTCTTTGAAGAACACAGAGAGGAGTAAGCCAATGCAGAATCAGCAGCATTAGGGTTACCATATTTGAACTTTCTAAAAAGAGGACACCTCTGAGAAAGAGTGTATCTGTATCATTATCTACCAACTCACGTCATATTAATGAATTTATACCTCTTAGAAGGGTGACCTCTTTTTTGAGCATTCAAATATGATAACCCTAAGCACCATGAGTAGGGAGTCACAAAGGCCTTCTTCGCACAATCTCCTATGCTCTTCCCTGGTGTATGTGACACTTATTCATCTGAAAATCTGACCTTATGGTGGGGGAAAAAAAAAAAAAGGAATGTGTGTGTAAACATGGCCACGGAGTACTAAAGTTAGTGTTGAGAAAAGGAAGTATGTATCATAGAGGAGAAATGTTGGTACAGCATGAATTCTTTGTGTACCTTTTGGGCATTATGGGGCAAATGCAATCCCGTGCTTTGGTGTCCCAGGCCTCTGTTCTGAAGAGGATGACAGCTGAGGGGGCACAGCATGAATCACTTAGCTCCATGCAGCAGCAGGTCCATAATCTGCAATGCTTAAGTTATGCAGAGGCGCTTCTATGACAGCTTCTACTCCATGATGATATGGGCAGTACTATTTCTGTAATCACATATTTTATTGAATAGCCCTTAGGCTATTTTAATATTCAACTCAATTGAACACTTAGTACAGTCATAACATAAGATTAATATTTGTACTGCTTGAAAGAGTCAATCCATTCACAGTAGTACAGCTAGCAGACTGTCGGGTGGAAGAAAGACATATTTAAATACCAAGTTCTTGAAATTTGAAAGGAAGCTGAAATGAAACAGTAACAGAGAACTTTGAAATGGCAGAGATGCTTAATGACTTCTTTGTTTCAGTCTTCACTGAGAAGTCTGATGAAGGATTGCCTAACATAGTGAATGCTAGTGGGAAAGGGGTAGGGTTAGAAATTGAAGTAAAAAAAGAACAAGTTAAAATCACTTAGAAAAATTCTATGTCTGCAAGTTATCAGGGCCTGATGAAATGCATCCTAGAATACTCAAGAAGCTGATAGAGGAGGTATCTGAGCCTCTACCTATCATCTTTGGAAAATCATGGGAGACAGGAGAGATTCCAGAAGACTGAAAAAGGGCAAATATAGTGCCCATCTATAAAAAGGGGAATAAGAATAACACAGGAAACTACAGGCTAGGCAGCTTAACTTCTGTGCCAGGAAAGATAAGGGAGCAGGTAATTAAAGAAATCATCTGCAAGCACTTGGAAGATGGTAAGGCAATAGGGAACAGCCAGCATGGATTTGTAAAGAACAAATTATGTCAAACCAATCTGATAGCCTTCTTTGATAGGATAAAGAGCCTTGTGGATAGGGGAAAAGCAGTAGATGTGGTATACCTAGACTTTAGTAAAGCATTTGATATGGTCTCGCATGATATTCTTATAAAAAAACAAGGCAAATACAATTTAGATGAGGCTACTATAAGGAGGGTGCATAACTGACTGGATAACTGTACTCAGAGAGTAGTTCTTAATGGTTTTCAATCCTGACGGAAAAGTATAACAAGTGAGCTCCGCAGGGGTCTATTTTAGGACTGGTTCTGTTCAATATCTTCATCAGCGATTTAGATATTGGCCTACAAACCACGCTTATTATGTTTGCAGATGATACCAAGCTGGGAGGGGTTGCAACTGCTTTGGTGGATAGGGTCATAATTCAAAATGATAAATTGGAGAAATGGTCTGAGGTAAATAGGATGAAGTTTAATAAAGACAAATGCAAAGTGCTCCACTTAGGAAGGAACAACCAGTTTGACACATACACAGTGGGGAAGACTGTCTGGGAATGACTACAGCAGAAATGGATCTAGGGGTTATAGTGGACCACAAGCTAAATATGAGTCAGCTGTGTGATGCTGTTGCAAAAAAAAAAGCAAACATCATTCTGGGATGCATTAACAGGTGTGTTGTGAACAAGACACGAGAAGTCATTCTGCTCTGCTCTGCTCTGCGCTGGTTAGGCCTCAGCTGGAATATTGTGTCCAGTTCTGTGCACCGCAGTTCAAGAAAAATGTGAAGAAATTAGAGAGAGTCCAGAAAAAAAGAGTGAGGAGAATGATTAAAGAGCTAGAGAATGTGACCTATGAAGAAAGGCTGAAACAATTGGGCTTGTTTAGTTTGGAAAAGAGAAGATTGAGGGGTGCCATGATAGTGGTTTTCAGGTATCTAAAAGGGTGTCATAAGGAGGAGGGAGAAAACTTGTTCTTTTTGGCCTCTGAGGATAGAACAAGAGGCAATGGACTTAAACTGCAGCAAGGGAGGTTTAGGTTGGACATTAGGAAAAAGTTCCTAACTGTCAGGGTGGTCAAACAGTGGAATAAATTGCCAAGGGAGGTTGTGGAATCTCCATCGCTGGAGATATTTAAGAACAGGTTAGATAGATGTCTATCAGGGATGGTTTAGACGGCCTCCCAAGGTCCCTTGCAGTCACAGTATTCTATGAGCGTATGATTTATTCTAAAGCAGTAGAACCATTGGGCAGAAGTGGTGCCACAGGGAAGGAGAACACACAGTCAGCCTCCACATATCATAACAGCTCACATGAGGGTCTGCTCTTGGGGGAGCAGAGCAACTGTATCCTTAGCATGCTCTTGGAAGTGCTTCAGAGGACAGACTTGGAGAGGGGAGGGGAGGGAAGTGACAGAGCCCTGCTACATTGGGGGGGCAGTAGGTTATTTCATTGTAAAGGATTGTGCAGCCCTGTGATTCCCACAGCACAAGGTAATCTTCTCTTTCCAGGAGTCACAATCCCTCCCCGGGGTGAACATAGCGGTATGCTGCCCATACTAGGGTCAGTGGGTGTTGCTAACTGCCATAACTTGCCCCTTCATTTCAGCCAAAAGCACATGGAACTATTGATTTCTCTAGCTCAACCAGAACATATGGTACTGATTCTCTAGCTCAGCCTGAACATATGGTACAGATGCAGGAATCGTGGGTGAAGTTCTAGGCCTTGCATTACTATCTGTTACTATTACTGGAGTGCCTTCACACCCTAGTGTATAAAATTGTGGCCTTAAAACCTAGGCATGTGTGAATACGCATCTCATTTCCTTCATCACAGCATAGGCAACTTGAAAGAATCTTCCTGCCAGCTATTATTTAAATGAAAAAAATTCTTTTTTTTGTACTGCAGCATTACATTAGCTGCATGGCTGATTATTCACTTATAATGAAGCAGAGCCTAATTTTGCCAGTTCAGTTTGAAGACCAGAGGTATTGGGAGTGTGCCTCACCTGACAGGAGATAACCAGTATCTTGCAGGATCAAGCCCCCTAGGTATCACAGAACATAAGAGTCAAATGCATGGTCATACTGGGTCAGACCAAAGGCCCATCTACCCCAATAATCTGACTTCCAACAGTGGCCAATGCCAGCTGCTTCAGAGGGAATGTACAGAGCTCCCCAATTCCCAGATTCTACAAAACAGCTCTGTTGATAATGAACTAAAAGTGCATTAGATAACAGCCCAGCCCAGCTCCCTGGTAAGTCTGATGCCAGCACCACTAGGTGGAGAGTGGCTGGGACAGTTGTAGGCAAATTCCAGCCAGTGAAGTTTTTAGGGGGACCCAGAGCACGTATAGGGGGAGAGCAGCAGGTGGGCAAGTAAGATCCAGATTCAGTAGGCAGGTTAGGGCAGGGTGGCTGATGAGAGTTAAACCTGGGGATGTGGGGGATGATTTGTGGCTGATAGGGGTTAAGCTTGGGGATGGGGGGGTAAATCTTGGGGACAAGGGGCAGATTTGGGGGCTGAAGTGGGGAAAGCCTGGACTGGGGGTAACAACTTTCTAACAGGTACAAATCACTGTGTGTGAGGTGTTCTAAAAACGGATTACAAAAAGTATGGTTTGATGTAATTCATTAAGGATCATCTCGTATTCACGCACATTGCGGCTCTTGACGTATTGATTTTGAAACTGAATTTGAAAAATGGCTCTTCTCACCACTTTGGCTGCAGACCCCTCCCTATGACCATTAATTGAAATGTCCTCAGAAATGTAGATGCGATTAGAGCTTTCAGTGACACAGGATGTTGTAATGCTCAAGTCTACAATGACAAGTCTCCATTTTCCTACTTCTGTTTACATTTTCATTGAATAATGTAGGAAAGTCACTCCAGGCACTTCATTCTTAGGGGATTATTAACAGATAAAGCCTATCAGACTTGACAGGTCAGTCTTTGCATACAGACAGCTAAACAAGCCTTCTAATACTAGCCAGGCATCCTAAGATAATGACCATCCTGCACTGAAAACAGAAGGGCTGTTGTCCAGGCTGGTTGGAAGAAGGCAGCAGTGCTTTGTGGCAGGGCAGGGGAGAAAGGTCAGAAACTGCTTCAAAAGTGTGAGTGGAGCTCAGCTTTGCAGCTCCGATTCAACTCCTGGTACTGTAAAGACAGAAGGCTTTAGAGATGCACACCCTGGTCTGGGAAACTCCATTCTTCATGCAGCAGGCAAAGCAGAACCCACCTTCCATCACCTTGGTGTGTGATTAGCAGTTGGGGTTTGAACCAGCTGTGGCCATTGTGCTAGCCACTTCTTTTTAGGGGCTCTGGAAAGGAATTTTTCCCTCCCCATCATACTGGCTTCAGTGAAGTGGGGTTTTTTCACCTTCCCCACTGTGGGTGTTGGGGAAGACCTGTTATAGTGTACACAAAAGGTGTGGTTGGTCATATTTCCCAACTTTGGTAAACGTGGGGTGGATGTCCAGTGCAGGTACTCCACAGCAGGGGGCATTCAGTGACCAGATAAACAGCCTGATGAAGGATTTAAAAAGGAGGTTCTGCTTACAGGAATGGAAAGGTATGTGGTTGGGGGCTCATATGGTTGTAACGGCAGGGAGCCAACCCCCGTTTCTTACAGCTCACCTCCTACAAGGAGAGGTGGATAGCAAAATCCCAGCCATGGAGTTGCTGGAGGGACATGGATGGAAAAAGAGGGAGAGCTGGGAAAAGCCCCACCAGGGATGTAGGATTCTGACAATAGATATGCTGGAGGAACATGGACCAAGAATTGGTGGGTCCCCCCCAGCCCCTCCCAGGTGATTATAGAATAAACATTGGAGTTACCTGCATTGCACACTTATCTACTAGGTAGTCCCAGACAACTCATAATAATGATTATTATGAAGCCTGACTAAATCCATATCAAGCGTCTCCTATCTTCCTTTCACTATTGTTGGACACTCCTGAAACATATGCTTACCATAAACAATTTCTTCAATTTTGCTTTGAGCAAGAGCCAAGCAACATCACTCTTGTTTAAAAATGTCAAACCACCCTTCTTTCATGCAGTTTACTACCACATGTATCTCAATCAGCACAGTCCGGGTCACAAATGTAAAGTATGAGCAAAGAGCAGGAAGTGGATCCAAATGCACAATTTGTATTGTACTGTCTTCTGTCAGAATACAAACACCTCTCTATCTCAAAAAAGGCAGCTATTGAACATCTGAAACCAGTCCAACATTTCAATACAAGAAACAGGTACCGTAATATAGAACTTATGATTTCCTCGATTTATAAGCTTTTTTATTGTGAAATTTGGGTGCACCTTAAAGACTAGCAGATTTACTTATAAAAATGTTGGCATACTCTGGATTTATTTGTTATTTTTATGGATAACTTAGAACACTTCCTCAGTTCTTGTCTCCTAGCACTCCTCCTCTACTTGCGCTACACTGATGACACCATCATATAGAGCCACAAGGGGGAGGCCCTTGAAGATTTCCAACAATTTCCACCTCACCATCAATCTCAGCCTGGACCAGTTCACACAAGAGACCAATTTCCAGGATACTACAGTACCCATACCTGATGATCATAAACTCCACCCTATACCAAAAACCTACTGTCCACTCTTCTCACCTACATACCTTTAGTTTACATCCAGGCCATGTCACATGATCCATAGTCTACTGCCATTCCCCAAGATATAAACATACATGGACCAGTCCCTCAGACAGAGTCAAACACCTGTAAGATCTTTATTAAGCATTCTTACAGCGACAATACCCACGTGGGGAGATGAAGAAACAAATTGATGGGGCCAGACAAGTACCCAGAAGTCACCAACTACAAGGCCCACCAAATAAAACAACAGACCACCACTGGCTATAGCCCCCAGCTAAAACCCATCCAGCCCATTACGTACACAGACCTTGGGTGATGGGCCAATCTTTGCCTATAGACAGCTAACCAACATGAAACAAATTCCAGTAGCCACACATTGCACTACAGAAACAAGTGACACCATCACAGGATCTAATCATACAAGCCAAACAATCAGGAGCTCATACACCTGCACACCTATTAACATGATATATGCCATCATGCACCAGCAATGCTCCTCTGCCATGTATATTGGCCAGACTGGACAGTTTCTGTGCCAAAGGATAAGTGGACATATAAAGAAAGGCAACCTGTATAAACCAGTAGGAGAACATTAACTTCTCTGGACACTCTGTTATGAATTTAACTGTAGCCATCCTTCTTCAAAAAACCATAACCAGACTAAGAAAAACAGCAGAGCTGGAATTCATTTGCAAATATAACACAATTACATTAGGACTGAATAAGGATTTAGAATGGTTCTCTCAGAACAAAGATATTTCCCTTCTCTTGGTATAAACATTAAGAATTATAAATGTATCTGTCCTCTTTATCACTGAACGATTGAAAATGAGTGATATCCGATATCCTTAGCAAAGTAAGTAAATATGTAAGCAAAATGGGATATTATTTATACCCCTTCAATTTTGCTGGTTTTGTGGAAGTATAATTGGCACAAACAAATACCCTGAGGGTTACACAGCACACACAAGTCTTAGTTAAATATGCATAAATATATTAAAATAGAAAATAAGCTTGATTATGGTGGTCACAGGTAAATTTTAAGAATAAATTTTAAAAAATGTGTTCTTAATTCCACAAGATAGATTCTAGAATTTGAAATATTTTGCCTCGGTCAATGCTCAGTTGAAATAAAGGAAATTAAAAAGAATGATATAATCTATTTATATCTCAGCAGTTGTCCAAGGCCTCAACTTTCTCACCCTTAACTGTGAACTACCAGGTTATAAATAAGTAAGGGGAAACTTGCAAATAAACCATAATTAAGAAAAATTGCCAGAGCACGTCACTCTGTTAAAAATCCAGATGAATTTCTGTGCTTGAAAATTGCCATTAAGGAGTACCACAAGCACAGAAAGGCAGCTACTATGAGAATTTGGTTTAAAATTCTGGAGTTAAAAGGCATAAAGGAGCAATTTTGCTTGGGGATTAGAGGCATGATGTATGTGTTATAACTTAAGCTTCCCTGGTCTATCCAAGACCCTGTCACCCCTGTCTCTCTTGCTTTAATCATGGTCCTGTCTTGAATAATCTGTTGGCATATGTGCTGGCATTTTATGGGCTTCCAAGGCAAATCAGAATAGGAGTGCTGTTTTTAGAGCGACTCTGAGCCTCATACTGGAATAACCACGAAGAGAAACAGGGTCTGGTCCACGGAGTCCACTGTATTGAAGTCTACTTATAAAACCTTTTTTTGTTGATGAAGGCAAAGTCATGTTTGTTTAAGGTGACCATCTGTTTCATATTGGGTGGGACAGCCCCATATTTGGGGAACTTATTTTGAAAAAGGGACTACTTGTCCTGTATTTGGGCTGCTCCGCACCGACCTCTTCTGCTGGCCGAAGTCATTTCACCAAGCCTCGGGGAAGCAGTGGGAGCATGGGCAGCTGCCATGTCCCTGCCGTTTCCCTGGGGCTCCCAGAGAGCGTTGCAGGCTGCAGCTTCCCCGATGCTCCACAGCAGGGCTGGCGGCTGTCACTTCCTCAGGCTCCTGGGGCTGCCACTTCTCCAGGGCTCCCAGGGAGATTGGCAGCTGGGGTTTCCCTGGGGCTTCCAGGCAGGGCCAGCAGCTGCTGCTTTCCTGGGGAGCACTGGCAGCTGCCACCTCCTTCCTGGCTCCCCAGGGCTCAATGGAGCTGGGAGAAGCTGCCCCTCCCCACGTACCTCCCTGTCCTGTATTTGGGACAGGGAGATGTGGTGACCCTATGTTTGTGCATCTTTTTCTCTCTTTCACATAATTTTCAGCTTTTGGTATATAGTCAGGAATCTAGTATCAGGAGGTAGTTGAGTTAGTCTGCATCTTAAAAGAAAAAAAAAAGAAAAAAAAGAAAAAACACAAGAGGTCCTGTGGCACCTTATAGACTAACAGATATTTTAGAGCATAAGTGCATATATTTATAAGCTCATATATGTAAACCCGTCTCTGGAATCCTCCACCAATACATCTGACAAGTGGTTCTCTGTCCGTGACAGCTTATTCTCTAAAATATCTGTTAGTCTATAAGGTGCCACAGGACTTCTTGTTGTTTTAGTCAGGAATCTGGTGGTGTGCACAGATTCAGCTTAGCAGGAGGTCTTCAGATAATACTAGACAACACTTAGCAGATGTTGAAACTTCATGTAGCTCAAATGTGAATGGCAACTGCACTTTTGTACTTTTATAAACAATTGTCACAAATACACAATGCTTAATTAAGTTGATACGGTATTAATTGTGGCGCTGACAAAATCCATATCCATGCTTGGAAAGGTAACTGATAAGAAATTAGTGCTTTCAGAAAAAAAAAAGTAGGCATCTGAAATTATCCACTAAATAAATTCCTTGCTCTGGAAAACATGAGCCTCCCACTGAAGCATGATTGCACATGGTTTTAGCCAATCTACTTCATATGGTAGTAATGAGAAGAATTAGTGAGGTCAGGGATATTGCATTCCACAGAGACATGTCTGTTGAGTTACTGACAAGTCCAGAAGTGTACAATGTGGTGAAGGCAGGAAAATGTTGAGACAAGGTTGCGGGGGGGAAGGACTGAGAGGGTTTTTAAGGGTCTTTTTTTATTTATGTGTGGACATTATTGTTAATCCTGGGGCAGCAGGGATGGGGGAGATCTGCAGGGACCATCACCTGCATTTCTCCATTGCAGAATGTCAGACTGGTGAGAAGATCCAGTATTATGGGTGTCTACTAGTTGAGTCTCTGAGGAAGCGGACAGGAGAACTACCCCCTAAACAAGAAGAGATAGAGGAGGCTGTCTTTAAATACCTAACAAAGTCATCCATAGAAAAGGATTTGGTGGCTATGGGTGACAAACTAACCAGACAAATCTTAGGGTACAGCAGAGCACAGATGAGCCAAGAAGTTCTTGGAATGTATTGGTGAAAACCGTTATTACAGAGGATGGAGAAAGTGACTAGGGGGAATGCTGTTCTAGATTTGATCCTGACAAATAGGGAAGAGCCATTTGAGAATGCAAAGATGGGAGACAATTAAGGCCAAAGCAATCATGAATGAAATCATTCATTAGTCAAAGGAATGGTAGAAGGAAAAACAATAAGGCAGAATAAAGACACTGGAATTCAAAAGGGAAAACTTTAGCAAATTTAAAGAACTTGTATCTAGGATTCCATGGGAAGCTAATCTAAAGGAAAAAGTTTAGAAGAGTTTGTACTTTTCAAACAAGATGTTATTAAGGGTACAAGTGTAAATTATCTCAATGCACAAGGAAGACAGGAAGTATGATAACCAAAAACGTTAACAGTGATCTAATGATGGACACAGCGAACATCGATGTAAAGGGGGTAGGATCTGAAGCTAAAATAGGGAAAGAACAAGTTAAGAATTACTTAGACAATTTAGGATGTCAACAAGGCCTGATTAAATATATGCTCAAACTCTTTGGCTATGGTTACACTAGCACATTTTGCCAGCAAAACCCTGGTTTTGTCAACAAAACTCATAGAGCATGTACACACAAAAAGCATTTTGTCGAGGGTATCTGGGCAAAACACAGCACTTTTGCCGGCAGCATTCTGTGTCAAAGCTTTGAGGCACAATGCTGCTGTTGACAGCTTCTGTCAGCAAAAAAGCAGTATGGCCACTTGGCGGGGAGCTTCTGTTGACAGACAGGGCATCCATAACAATGGACAGCACTATCTGCTGTGTTTCAGGGTGCCTGTTTTGTCAAAGGAGTAGCGGGGCAGTCTGGCTGCTTTGTCGACAGAGCTGAGCACTCTCCTGATTGGCTTTTGTGTGTGGCTGCACTGTGTCAACAGAAGTTTTGTAAGGAAAGCTCTCCCAACAGTGACTTCTGTTGACAGAGCACTGTAGTGTAAGTGTAGTCTTTAGGACTGGCTGAAGAAAAGTCGGAGCCATTTATTGATTATCGGAGAATTCAAGGGGGAAGGAGAACAACAAACATATTACCTGTCTGTGGGGAAAAAAAAGGGAATAAGAACAACTTCAGGTCAACCAACTTAATTATGCTACCTACAAAGATAATCAATGAAACATCAAATAATCTATTTGTAAGCACCAAAAATAATAAAGTGATATGTAAAAATCAACATGGATGTCAAGAATAAATCATGTCAAATCAAGCTAATGACCTTCTTTGACAGGGTTAAAAATTTTGGGGATGCAAGGAAGCAATGAACATGTCATCTCTTGACATCATCTCTCTTCAGTAAGGTTTTTGATATCATTTAACAGGCAAACTAGGGAAATATAGTCTAGATAAACTTACTATAAGGTAGGTGCATAACTGACTGGAAATCTGTACACACAGAGTAACTATCAAAGGTCTACTGTCAAGTGGGAAGGGCAGATTGAGTGGGGTCTTAGAGGGATCTGTCTTGGGTCTGGGTCCATTTAACAGCTTCATAATTATTAGGCTAAAGGCACAGAGTATATGAATAATGTTTTCAGATGATACCAAACTGGGTGGGCTTACAAAGAGTTTAGAAGTCATGATTACAATTCAAAATGATATTGACAAACTGGAGAAAAGGTCTGAAATAAAGATGAATTCAATGAGCATACACTCAATGGACTACACTTACAAAGGAAAAATCAGTTGGATAAACTCAAAATGGAAATGATTGCCTAGGAATGTGTACTATAGGGGTTTTAGTGGATTGCAAACTAAATAGGAATCAACAATGTAATAATGGTGTAAAATAGATCATTCTGGGCCTTAATAGCAGGCATGTTTTAAACTACACGCAAAAGTAATTCTGTTCTACTCAGCACTAATAAGGCCTCAACTGGAGTATGTATACAGGTCTTGGCACCGCACTTCAGGAAAAATGTGTCTGTGTTGGAGAGTGTCTAAAGGGGAGCAGCAAAATCATCTAAAGGTCTAGAAAATATGACCTACAAGGAAATATTTTGAAAAACTGGAAAAAAAAGATTGAGGAGGAACATGAAACAATAGTCTTCAAGTATGCAAAAGGTTGTCATAAGGAAGAGGAGGATAAAATGTTCATCTTGTCCATTGAGAATGGGAAAAGGAATACAGCAGTAAAATGCAACAAAGGAGCTTTAGGATAGACATTAGGAAAAACAAATTACCTAGGGAGCGTGTGGATTCTCAATCACTGGAATTTTTAAAGAACAGGATAGATAAACACCAGTTCAGGATGGTCCAGATAATAGTACTGCCCCTATACAAGGTTCCTTCCACTCCTACATTTCTATGATTTTATAATTACTGAAAGACAAAATATAGTAACTTTTTAACTGTCTGAAGGATAAAGTCAATACAAGTGCTTTGTAAATGAATAAATTAATGCAGTGAAATTTAATGAAAATTTTCAAGTCAAGCCCTTAAACAATGAAATGAATTAACTGCTATGGCTTTATAAATGAATTAATTAACACAATACAGGAACTGAAACAGAATTATTTAAAGGGCTTTAATGTTTTTATATAAAAATGAGCTCTATATATGATTGCAACTTTTTAATTGGGTTCAATCTGTGGGAGCTAGGAACACATGCCACCTTCATATGCAATTTTGAATTATATTTAGTTATTCTTTTTGGTCATGATGCTAATGGTAAATTAAACATGGACACAACAATTACATAATCTAACCCATCCCCTAGAATGTAAAAGTGTTCCCTATAGAATGTGTGTACAATACAGTTTTTCATGTCTGAATTGCCCTAGGGTTATCCCCCTTTCCTTTCGGAGACTAATCCTCAGTTACAGTCATCAGTTCTTTATAGTCACCCTATATTGTATCTTACTGTATCTCATTGCTGCTAGCTATAATCCATTGCTTAGAAGGTGTTCTGAAAAGAATTTGTGTATGACACAAATGATAAAAAACAGTTAGGAAAAACATTTATTTCACCATACTAATTAATCAGTACAAGATTTGTTACTTAATACATTAGTCCCAAATGATGGTTCACAGAGCATTAGTAGTGTTCAGAGAGATGGCTAGTTCAAACTTGTCTCCAGGTGCTAAAATCCATTAAAAGAAGCTAAAATGTACAATATACTAATATTAGTTTTCCATATAAGCAACTGTTGTAGCTATTATGGGGATGTCATTTGATCAGCACTGGATGGGTGGAGGTCCATGCTATAATGATTGTGAGAAAAAGATGGTATATTAGATATTTATTCCATTATGAAAGACAAAACTTCAGTAGCCTCCTCCTTGAATAATTCATCTTCCTTCTTGGTGTTAAGGTCACAACACTATACAAAACTGTCTCAATGACTGGGCTGAGCAGTAACAAGGGATGCATTAAGACAATGAGGATCAACGAGCCCAATGCCACCACCACACTGGGATGACCTGGAAGATGTGGAGCAGTTCACCTACTTGTGGAGCATTAAGGACCGAGATGGAGGAACAGAGAAGAATATCAATGCTGGGATAGAGAAAGCAACAGCTGCATTCAAGACTCTCCATCCTATATGGAGTTCACAAATAATATCTGCAAAGATGAAACTGTGGCTCTTCAACACAAATGTGAAGTGTGCTCTTGTATGGATGCAAGACCTGGCATACTAAAAAGTTTTCAAATCACAAGCTACCGACATTCATAAACAGATGCCTGAGGTACATCCTTCACATCAAATGGCAAGACTTTGTTGCAAATGAGGAGCTTCGGAACAGAGCAGGACATGAACCACTGGATGTTCAATTTAAGAGAAGAAAGTGGGGATAACTAGGCCACAATCTCAGAAAACTATCACTCAGCATAGTCCATCAAGATCTCAGATGAAACCTGCAAGGAAAACACAAAAGAGGAAGACCTCGGACAACATGGAGAAGAGCTGAGATGGAGAATACTCCTGGAGTGGAGGATACTCCTGGAGTCAGCTAGAAGTTTTGTCACAAGACAGTGAAGTGGAGGAGACTTATAGATGACCTATGCTCCGCTGGGAGTACAAGGGTTTAACACACACACTTGATGTCTTTACTCTTCAGCTATTTGTAAACAGCTACATTCTTCCCTTACAGGTGTTTATCAAAGCTACAATTTTTAGTTCTTTTATCCAGCAGTAGCAAGTGAACTTAGCAAATGAGTAGGTGAATCTAATGCACAAGGTGAGTTTCTCTTACACTGGAGCAATTCTGGAATAATAAAATAATTTGAATATTACCTGCTATATGATTCAAAGAACATAGGTGAGGCCTGCACATGAAGTGGTTCCTGTGCTATAAATCTGCTACCTCTTCATCATTTGCATTGCTTTACACAGATTTTCAAAAACGTATCCATGTTTCAGGTATTGATGTCCCCAGAATGGACAATGATGCATACAAATGGTATTCACTGTATTAAATCTTTTAAATTAAGTTGTATATTGTGATGAAATATTAATCTGAGATTGTATCTAAAATATTACATGTTCAAAATGTATTCAGAATAATTTATGCAAAAGAAATAGCATATTATCTTTGTGTCATGGATACAGTGATCAGATATATAAAGACTGTCAAATTTTATTGACTCTTAACAGTGCCGACTGCAACATCTTATATTAAGGCTATTCTAATCTCCTACACAAACCTATATAAGTTTCTGTGTGCCTTAAAGTGAACCAATGTAAATTCAGTTAATTTATCCAAGACAAACTTAAGATTGACTTGATCATGATCTCCAAGTAGACCTAGTTATACACTTCTAATTAAACCATTTCATTGGAAAATGTCATTTTGTTTAACCAGAAGTGTCAGGTGAAAGCAAGCTGGATTTGACAAACTTTTGACATGCCCCATGCAGGGTTCCAGGGGAACCTTAATAGCAGCTGTGAAACTGACAAAAATAGCAATTTCACACATCAGTTGCCAATCTGGGGAGCAAATGTAGTCTTGTTCCAAAATGATTTCTCTCAGGATTTTAAGTTTGTAGAACATTTGAGAAATTTGGTTGTGTTACAATTTGAGACAAATTGGCTCTATAATATATCACAAAATTATAATCAAGAAATATTAAAAAAAGACACCACAGGCTGTGATTTTGTTTCAGTGATGCCTTTTAGGGAACATAAAACATAGTAAAGTGTTTTTTTTCGAAAAACACAAACAGCTTTTAGAAGAGGCATGCAGGTACTTTGCACAAGTTTTTTAAAATTGCATCAAAAAACAAGCTACTCAGTGTTAATACAACCATTTCCCCTCTAATATGCACCTTATATGAAGAAACAAACACCTCATTTAAGGATTCACAAGCCAATGGGAGTTGTGTGCACTCAGAAATGTTGACATCGTGACATTAGCCTCTAACCAGAGAGACTAGTGAACTAACCAATGACACTGAACTTCAAATTCCTTGTAATAGGAAGAAATAACCTGATGCAAATGGTGGTATGTAACCACAGAAGGTCAACATATTAAAAGTCAGAAATGTGGAACCTTTAATAAAGCCATTCAGCTCTCTACAGTCTGCTAGCAGAGGATGTAGCCAAGATAGTGTTGTGTTTTAGAATGAAAGTTGATAGTACTGTAATACAGAGCCTCAAAGAGAAAGACAGTAGGGCCTATGGAAAGAAAATGCTAAGAGGAATTATGCAGCCATACAACAGAATTAATTATATGCTAAATGAGTTAATGAAAACAAACATTAAGTCCTTCCTGCCTGAATTTGGACAATGGAAAACTCTGATAAAGGCCTGAGTTCTATAAATAGTTAGGATGACCCTGAAAGAAAGGCTATGGACAATCTCTAGAGGAGTGGCCCAATTTCAGAACAAAGAGCTGATTTCTACCTAGACAAAGGCTGAGCAAGATCATTTGTTTCAAAACATTAATTTTGAAGGGATTCCAAGAGGTGCACAGTTTGGAGGAAACTATCTTTCTTACTTCCTCAAGTATAAATTGTTGGTCACCTCTTTCTGACAGAACAAACCTACTGGTGAAGAAAGCAATGCTTTAGTTTGCCTCTCTTAAAAACCAATACCATGAAAGAGAACAGATGATGCTGAGGCAAGGGAAAACGCTAAAACAGAGCAGAAGAAAGAAAAGGAATAACATCCCTATTCTTATCTCCAGAGGTTGATTTTTGTGCTTCCAACAGTACAGAATAACAGGTTGCTATGGTTTCATATGGAGCTGACTAGAGATGATGAGATTAATAAGGAATTAGGAGACAAAATAAAAAAAACAAAAAACAAACAAAAAAACCCCTAAAATGGGTCCCTGACGGGACAAAACACATACCCTGATCAGAGGAGGAGGAATAGTAGCTGTTTGAAGAGTCTGAAGGGTTTGTAGTTTCACTTTCCTTGAAAAGTCCTGGTCTTGCTCTGTATTATTATAGGGATTCAGATATTTAGGTTCTATGTGGATACTGAGAGAAACTATTTTATGGTGATGACAAAACCCAAGGATTTTAGTATTGCATAGGCTTTGCACCCCTTCTTTTGGGTGATGGCTCTGGATGACCCCATTTTCAACCACTTATTTGGACACTGCTGTCCTGAAGATAACTGATTATTGAAAAAGGCAAACTCATTGATATTAAAACCAACCAATTTTTATGCAAAACACCACAGGATTATAACCTCTGAGCTATACTTTTTGTTGATACATGACAATGTACACTTATTATTGTGTTCCCTGTCACAATAAAATGTTTTGCAAAGATTATGGAAATGTCTAAAATATAAAAGAGTTTTTTTGAAAAAAACACAGCCCTGATGTTGCAAAGATCTTAGTCAATGTTGAAAATGTTTGTAAAATCAATGGTTTATAAAAATGAATTTTGGTTTGGCTAGAAAGTACAGAAATAGCATACAAGAATTTTGGATGTCACAGAGATTAGATAGTCACTGTTTGGAACACAGCTTTACAGGCTGTTCAGTTTGCAGCATATATTTTCTGCCAATATCTACATGAGTATAAAACTGATATCAGACATATTGTACATTTTATTTCTTCAACAAAAATGAAGGTGAATTAGAACTAGAGATCTGTTAAATAATTCTTCAGGATATTATCGTGAATAGATCTGTTACAAAACACCTCTAAATTCAGTGCTGAGATAGTCAGCACAGTAGCCCAAACTCTTTGAATCTGAATGGACAAAAAGTGCCATTAGTCATTTTTTGTAATTTGACTTCCATCTACAACTGCGCCTCACAAGTAGTAACAGAGATGTAGCTGTGTTAGTCCATTCCTAACAAAACAGAACAGGAGAAATGTAGCACTTTAAAGACTAACAAAATGATTTATTCAGTGATGAGCTTTCACAGGACAGACCCACTTCATCAGATCAATTGCAAATGTCAACAAACCAGTGAGGCAGACTGATGTGCCCCAGAACAAAAACTACTACACATTAGTACACAAAGGAAAGAACATTAACTTGCCTAACTGAAACTACTGGAGAAGTTTACAATAAAAAAGGTCATTAGAACTAAGTGTTGGAAGTCACAGCACAGTGAACCATAGAAATTTGCTGGAACATCAGTTCAGAACTGGCTTAGAGGATAGAAGGTTGTCAATACTTTTTCCCTCAGAACTCAGGCATCCTTTGAAGAACTCTTATTTCAGTGTTGTTTCTTAACATCTGTTGAGATCCCAGCTCCAGGTGCCATGCCTAATGATTCTCTTCAGTGATCAGCTTAAATTTGCATTGCTCTTTTCAAATCAGAAAACATGTTTTTTACTGAGTTTTGCTTTAGTATATTTCTTTCATTAGTTAATGTAGTGAGTGGACTCTAATGACCCAATCCAATTTCCACTGAAATAAATTGAAAGACACATGCATTTCAGTAGAATTTGTTCTAAGTTTGGATGAGGGCCAGGCTCCATCTAAGGTGTGAGGATTTGAAACCCAAAGAATCCAGGAATATTAAGACTGACATCCAGATTTGTGTTAGAACTCTGTCAACAAGCAATGGGTAGCCATTACCAAAGACTACTTCAGTAGTCCAGAGTGTTATTTTTCTTCCAGTAAAGAGATTTTTATGGGATCTCAGTTATAAAGAGAAGCCAAATTAAATAAGCACTATACATATTATATACAATTTTCTCTGGGGGTGTATATTTGAATTAGGCTGGTTTGACTCTCAGCATTCGAGAGCTGGGTTACTAAGCTGAACAGCTACAGAGCTTTTTCCTCATCTCTGTCTTCTCAGAGTTGCATACAGCTGTTCAGATCTCAACTATATTCACTTAAGAGATTGCCTACAACACTATCTTTGCCCTTAACAAGTTTAGCTAAGCTTTTACAAGCACGTTGCAATTCCTGCTTGTTTCATATAATCTGATAGGATGAAACTTTTTTTTTTACCTCTACTAGAAAATAATTGGTTGCCTATCTTCTACAATGCTCTCCTATCTCTTCCCATGTGGTTAAAACTGTTTCTGCAGCTTGCTGGTCCAAACTCTGAAAGCTGAATGGATCTCAAAACTCACTCTTTCTTGCCAGCCAAGCTCGAAATAGGGTATTACATTATAAGGTAGGCACATGAGATAATACGCGTTGCACCTCTGAAAACCTGCATTCTCTTCTCCAGCAACACTCCTTGTGCAGCAGGACAAGGGATGCTCCTGGACCAGAGAGCCAAGACAAGGGGGCACCCAAGCTGGCTTCCTGGCAGCTTCACAGGGGACAATGGGTCTGGAGGTGTCATCCACCAGCAGCCCCATGGGTGGCCAGCGCCAGGTTGCCAGTCCCACTTGGAGCTGTGGTTGGGGAGTTAGCATTTCTTGCAGCCCTGCTTGGACCTGCAGTCGGGGAGCTGGCATTCCCCAGCAGCCTAGTGCAGAGCTGTGGTCAGGGAGCCAGCATCCTCCGGGGTGGAGCCGGGGTCAGGGAGCCACAATCTTCCTGAGTGAAGCGAGCATCCCCCAGCAGCCCAGTGCAGAGCTGGTGGCCCATGTGGTGCCTTGGGTGTGGAGCTGGGCTCAGGGAGCCAGCAGTCCTCCACAGAGCCATGGCTGGGGGGGCCTCCCACAGTAGCCCCACATGGAGCAAGCCCCAGGAAGCCTGCTGCAGGAGTCACGCAGAGGTAGCAAGGGACAGGGGACATTCACCTCTCCTGGTCCAGCAAAATCTCTTGCCCAGGACCACTGAGGTCCTGGGTTTGCTGGACCAGGGAGGTTCAACCTGTAACTAAAAAGCAGTAGAATGTATATTTTCAGCAAGCCTTAATTTTAAATTTAGAATGGACAGCAGTCCCAGCAGGTATTCCCCCCGCCCAGGTAATAGTGTCATAAAATAAAGTTGTTCTGAAATGCATGAAGGTGCTTTTCTATGTCTCAAAATAAGTTTTAAATTATATGTAAAAATCAACAATTTGACATACACGGGACAATGGGCTTAATTTTCAACTCCCTTCAAAATCAATACAGTAATTTGAGTTGAATTACTAATTCTTTTAGAAAATATGGTGGCTGTCTGCCTAGCATAGGTCTAGGCCTAGTATATAGCACTGGACTGGGAGCCAGTGGATGTGAGCCACATTCCCTGGGCTAACACTAATGTGATGTGTCAACTGTGTAGGTCACTTTGGATAACGTTTGCAACAGCCTTTAGCAGATAGAGGAGCCTACTTTCCATTGACTTTAATTTGGAATTTGGGCAACTAAACCACTTAGGTGCTTTTCAAAATGTTACCTTTTACCTCTCTGTGCCTCTGTTGGCCCTACTACACTTTGCCGGTCTTCTCTAATGAGAGTGTAAATTCTTTTAATCTCTAAATGGCAGACTTGTATACACTTAATGGAATAGCCCCTTATGTCACAAAAAGCCCCACTCCCTCAAACACTTCCTGTGTATTCAGGATTGAGGCCTTGGGCACCACCCACATTAAGACTATCGCTATCTTGTTTAAAGGATGAGAAGGTTTTATGCACCACTAAAGACACCATTAGATCCCTCCACCTACCCTTTCAAGGATTTCATTCTAAACACAGAATTGTGCTTTAAACTGCTTTTGTTTTGATCGTGTTGAAAATGCAGAATGCCTATATAAACTTCAAAACCAAAACACAGTGATTGTGTTCATTCTGAACTACCTCTCTCATTTATACTTCTCAACTATCCCTCCATTATGACCCACACTTTACTTTCAGGTATGCTGGAATAAATCCAGAGTAACTCCAATGATTTTAATGGAGTTTTTACTCTTGATTTACAGCAGTATAAACAAAATCAGATTGTGCCTCTATGAAAGCTGGATCACAAATTTATTTATTTATTTACTTTCATTGCAAACAAAGACTATATTTTCCTACTCTCTCAGCTGCAAATTATCTACATTCCACATGCAGACAAATGAAACCATGGTTACAGAAGATGTTAAGTATGCACTACTAAATCATTTTAAGTCTCCTCCCTTGTTAGGGTTAGGTAGTAGCATTGAGTTACCACACTAGATAGGAAAGGTGGAAATGATTTTATCCTACATTTAGCTATGTTGTGAAGTATGTTTGCAAGGGTTCGAAGGCTTTTACCTTACTAATTATTTTTTGCTATATCTGTTCCTTTGTAACCATCTATTTTAAGATCTCATCCTGAAAAGTAATTACTTTTGCCATGGAACAACTGGTGAACATCCCTCTTGCTGTATAACTATTTATTTTATGAATGTTAAGGTCACGAGTCAATTTTAAGACAAACATTCTGCTATAGAAGTCCTGTGGCACCTTATAGACTAACAGATATGAGCTTTCGTGGGCAAAGACCAGCTACCTTTCTGATTCTGATATAGAGGGTCTGTATTATAGTTTTCAGACCATTAACCAATTAACTGAATGTCTAAGGGCCTGATTCTGATGGCAATTGCAGTGCGTATATATAGCAGTGCCCCCATTAGCTTCTTTTGAGGTCACATTAATGTAAACCAATGCAACAGAGAAGAGAAGCAGGACCTACACCTGAGAATCTGGTTCTGTAACTTTGTTTTGTAAGCAAGGCTCAGTATCTGGTCTTAATTCATTTAGGAAAAGGTAGGAAATTAGTAGCTGGGGACACTTATTTTGCAACTTCAGAGGCAATGCAGTCATCTCCCTAGAACCCTAGGTGACTGGTGCCTGTAAGAGGAAGGAAGGAGTTCAGAGAGGATAACCTTGAGGAAGAGGAAAGGGGGCATGAGAGGGCACCCCTTTTAGCAATAAAAAATTTTGGCAGGGGATGGGCAGGGGAAGAAGTGCACCCTACAAGTACTACCACAGGTCATTGATTTCTGGAACATAATCATAATCCAAGCATAGAAGTGTGATCATTCTTAGAAGAAATCTAATCTTTTCTGAATGTAGAAGTATCTGTTCTATTCTTTTGACACAAATAAGAATATTAGTCTGATTTCATATAGCCCAGGCTTAATTGATAAACTTGGGTTTGTTTTTTTATTTTTCCTGGTTGGGTAATTACCCACCAGGAGAATAAAAAAAAACCCAAATCAACAGGGCCAGACCAATACCCAGAGACCATCTACTCCAAGATAGGCCCAAAAAAGCCAAGCACAGAACACCACTGGTCATTACCTACAGTCCCCAACTCAAACCACTGCAACACATTATTAAAGACCTAACCTATCCTTAATCAGTATGCCACACTCCAGAAGGCCCTAGGTAACAGGCCTTCTCTCTTCTACAGACAACTTCCAAACCTTGAGGATTCACACCAACAATCACAGTCTATAACGCACATTATTTACAGAATCACAGGCACATCCTCATATTCCTCAACTAACATCATATATGCCATCATGTGCCAACAATGCCCAGATGCTTTGTATATTGGACAGACTTCAAACTCTCTTAGACAAAGAATTAATGGGCACAAAACAGACATAAAAACACTCCTGATCCACAAACTGGTCAGCCGGCATTTTAATGGAGTAGGCCATTCTGTTTATGACCTGAAGGTTTGTGTCTTACCAAAGAGGAATTTTCATAACAGATTGGAAAGAGAAGCTGCTGAACTCTCTTTTATATTCAAATTAGACACATTAACATGTGGTTTGAACTGGGATGGGAATTTTTTAGGTCATTATAGTGGCTCTTTTGCATACTTGGCTTAATCTAATTCTTGACACACCCTTCCACCTTCTGCCCCTTTACTCTCTGATTTGTTCACCTTGATAGTATCTTTCTGATTTGTCAACCTTGATTACTATTTTTGGTTCTCTGTGCCTTAAATATTGAGTCTGTTCTGGTATGGCTATGATCTGAAGAAGTGGGTCTGTCCCACAAAAGCTCATCACCTAATAAATTATTTTGTTAGTCTTTAAAGTGTCACTGGACTGCCTTTTTCTTTTCAATCATCCATTGTGTGGGAGGGAGAAAGATATTCAGATACTTGCTGAGGGAATAGGATGTTAGGCCTTCCAATCACACAAGTTTACTAGTATTCTAACAGATGTTGGGCAATATTTATGTAAGTCAAGAGCATGTCCACAAGAGGTTTAAGCTCTCTACACTAATCTTCAGGCCTTCCCTCTCAACACCGCATGGTCTTGGCATCCTGATCCCATGTAGATGGGAGACAGTTGAATGACTAAAGCTGGGAGATACTGACTTTAGAGCTTCAAGAACTTCCACAGGATAATTCAGTTTCAGAAGGGATAATGCTGGACAGGCCTTCATTTGCTGATGCCCTCCTAGAGCAGAGGAGCTCCTTTTCTGCTTAGTTTTATATGAAGAGATTCCCTGCAGGTGAGACAGATGTTTGTCATCCTCCACATATCTCAAAGAGAGGGGGACAGGGATAATCCTCACTCCATTTATATCCCTGTCTTGTATTTGATCCTTAAAATTTTGCTACACAGGGTTTAACTTGAATTGAAATAATTAAAAACAGACAAACAGATTCCTAACCATCTGCTCGTGAATTTAAAATAAAGTAAAATCAGTTTTTATATGGTGTTGGGTGAAAGAGCTCAATATTTTGTTATTTATAAACATTAGCATTCATAGTAAAATACTGTTCAGCCATTTGTTATTTTCTAGGATATCTGTTTAGTAGCAAGATAAAATGTGTAGAGCTATTCATGCTGCTGTGGGTATTTGGTGACTCAATGTGATCTATAAATAAGCACAGGAACATCTCAGTTAGTGGAGAAGGAAGATAAGGATGTATTCCAATGAATATTAAGTACAACATGGATTGATTTCAAATCATTTTTGGTTCCTACTTAGAAGTGTTGACTTAAGTGTCGTTTAATTATGAATGCCATGTGGAGATGTCTTTTACAAAAACTGTTCAAAGTCAGTTCTCTGCAGTCAATTCCCTGATCTGGATCTTTATCATATTAGAGGCTAGAAAGAAGAGTAGAGAGGGGTGACACTTCAGCATCTTTTCCTGTGCAGATTTCCTCGGAAAAGAAATGGAATTTGCTTTGGCTCTGTGTTGGCATTTTCCAAATAGTCTCACAAATTTTCTTGCAGCCCTAAGGAGTCCCTCCAGGGTGGGAGAAAGTGGAGGAGAGATGGATGCACATTGAAAAATATCTTCTTGCTCCATCGCACCCTCTGCTTGAACCTGTCTGACCCTCCCCTTCTGTGCCAAAGCAGTTGCAGCAGAGCTGAAGTCTACACTGCACAAGAAATGCACACAGCTGTCCCACTTAATGAGCCATGTCTAGAAGCCTTCTGCTTTTGGCTTATTATGCAATTTTTCTGCAGCAGGACATCACTTCATTCCAGTGAATGGTTTTGATCCATATCCTGCGAACTGGGTTTCAGGTCCATATTTCCTGTGAGACTGTGTCCCGTGTGCAGGAGAACTGCAGGGCCTGCAAAGAGAATGTTACCTGGATCCTAATCCAGTACCATTATATGGGAATTTTGCCATTGAACATAGAATCAAGCACAAGTACTAGAACTCAGACATTAGCTAGTAAAAGTAGAGTGCAAAGTCCCTCCTATTTCCTTAAATAATTACCAGACAGAATTTCGTCCTTCAGACTGCTGTCCACATGGCCAGGAGGGCACAGAGGCGATGTGCCATAGCATCGCTTGACCAGGTAATAATTTCAGATCCATGCCCCACCACCATATTTTGCCATATCATGAGATTTTGGGATGCCTGAAAACTTTTTCTAATTGATCCAGGAACTCTGAACGCTGCACCGTCATCTGCTCCGTGGAAAGAAGCACACCTGAAATTTCTGTCCACAGCAGCATGAAGCAAGGCTGCTCCATCAGCCCCATTGTTTTCAACTTAGCCATGAAGTCGCTCATTTGAGCAATCTCCAGCAGTCTAAGTGGTTTTGACTTGTTTGGCACAGACTGACTATACTAGTCTATGCAGACAATCTAGTCCTGATCACAGACAACCCTCAGTCCTGATCACAGACACCTTTGAGTCACCAATAAAAGCAAGATGTTACCAGCTAGGTTGTCATTGGATGGGACTCCACTTCAGCGCCAGGAAGCGCACAGCCCTACATAATAATGACAGTAAAAGGGACTCAGTCCAGGTGACACCACTGCAGGTTCATGTTGAAACCCTGATCTTCCTTGGAGAGGAGCAAGCATACCAACATCTTGGCATGCCCACAGGTTTCCAGATCCAGCAGACACCCAAAGATATCACCAAAGAGATCCTATAAGACATGGCCAAGATCAACTGTTTCCTACAGGCACCATAGCAGAAGACCAACTACTTCAACACCTCGCTGATCCACCATAATTCATTCATCCTGAGGGCATCCATCATGGCAAACAAATCCCTTCACAAGGAGGACAGCTCCATTAGACATCTAATGAACAAGTGCATGTGTCTTCCCCAGAGAGCCACCAATGAAGTTGTGGTACATCTCACAAAGACAGGCTGGTGACAATATCCTTTGACTGGATGAGCTATGCAACATTGTGGTGATCACTTACACCTTCTGACAATGCCCAGATGTCACAGTGAAGAACATCATGGAGCATGCTATGTACAATCTCATCAAGAAGTCAATCCTCAGGACATCTTCCAACTAAGATGTTGCAACCTACCTGAGTGGCTCCCTGGAAGGCGAATTTGGCAGAGACTGGGGACATTCTGCTTCACTCTAGACTTGTGCCCACAACAATCTACGATGGCTAGTTAATCTAGTAGCAGCATATCAGCTGCTACTAGATGTGGTGTGAGGACTGACAAGATCTAGGAGTTCTGGTACCAAAGGTGAAGAATACAGAACACACAATCCTCACTCAGAAGCATGCTGGAGAAGACTCTGAAGGATGAAAGTGGGACACCACCAACCGCTTCCTTTCTGGGGCACCTATATATCCAACTGGAGATTCATCTACAGGTCTCTCTCAATTGTTTTGCACTGCATGGAGTGATCTGCCATGGGAAGCAGGAAAAACAATGCAGGAAGTGCAGCTATGCCAATGTTATGCTACCCCATGACTTTGGTAGCTGCAAGACCCTTTCCAGAGCTGGCAGTTGCATCACAATGCCAACCAACACTGCCTAATAAAAAGCTTTCCTGTCATACATGGAGAAGGTTACAGTGAACACTGCAGGATGGACAGCCAACTGCAATAGAACATTTTAATCACTGTGGAGAACCAGAAGATCATCATCATGGTGGACATTACAGTGCCCTTTGAGAAGAGGGACCTGGCCTTCTGCAATACCCGAGATTGAAAGGTGAGAAATATGCTCTTCTGGCTGACGTCTTAGGAGCTAGGGTTACCAGGTTCAAATGCATGTGCTGATCATCAGCACATGGGACCCCTGCTCTGAGAAAGTGCTTCACAAATGTGGAATCAGTGCTATGCTCACTTAATGCAGCAATTCATGGTATTAGAGATCATCATATAGTGGAGGGACATCTATTTAGAACACATGACTGGACATTAACAATACCAAGTGAGATGAGCTGGAATGAGATTGAGAAGCAAAGTTAGGAAAGCAATTAGAATACTTTTCTGATAGTATTTATTGAGGGTTAACCTATTCTAAATGCTCATTCACTGATGGACAATCTGTACTCCTTGCTATAGTTGCTTTCTACAACCAACTCTCTGGCCGTGTCTACACTAGCCCCAAACTTTGAAATGGCCATTTCGAAGTTTACTAATGAAGTGCTGAAATACATATTCAGTGCCTCATTAGCATGTGGGTGGCCGCGGCACTTCGAAATTGACGCGGCTCGCCGCCGCATGGCTTGTCCCAACGGGGCTCCTTTTCAAAAGGACCCCGGCTACTTCAAAGTCCCCTTATTCCCATCTGCTCACAGGAATAAGGGGACTTTGAAGTAGCCGGGGTCCTTTTGAAGAGGAGCCCCATCCGGACGAGCCACATCAATTTCGAAGTGCCGCGGCCACCCGCATGCTAATGAGGTGCTGAATATGCATTTCAGCGCTTCATTAGTAAACTTCAAAATGGCCATTTACACGGCCATTTCGAAGTTTGGGGCTAGTGTAGACATGGTCTCTGTGTAACTTTTCATGATTGATGAACCGAATAGTTGAATACTAACACGTAAGGTATACGGTTAAATTTATTGATCTAAATTTGTGTTATTGCTGGTTACATGCTAAAATATTTCATGGCTTAAAACATTCTGAACCATTTAAGCACTAGCCCCAGATGTACCAACACTATTCCTTTAACCTGTGTACTATATGGTTTTTATATTAGTTTAAATAACATTGTAAAATATAGACATGAATGGAATAGAGTGACATGTTCCAGCTAGCATTTTTTACTACGAATAACTCTCTCTTTCCATGCACTTTGGTGTTTAGGTAAGGTTCTCACAGCAGTTTGCAACTTTCTAAGTAACCCTGATGGTACTGAGGTATCTTGTAAAGCTGCGAACATCCAGGTATACACAAAACTCACACAAAACAGGATTTTTGCCCCCAATTATACTAGTCTAACAATTCTGCCATCCCAATTTTTCCTTGCTAAAATACAAAGCTTTATGTATGATTTGTTCCTGCTTCACAATCCCTTTTTATATGGAGTAGAAATTAGGCCTTTAATCACTTTTTATTATTTGTTTTAGGGTGGTCAATAATGTGCTAAGTGCTTTATCCAAAGCTGAGAAGAAATATCCCCATCAAGAAGAGCTTAAAAAAGTAAATGAAAGCATAACAAGTAAAAGGAAATTGTGGCAAAGGGACTGAAAGGCAGATGTAGGATACAACATGATTTCTTGGTAGCTTAAAATGAATATATGCTTTTTGAATAGTAAGAGAGAGAGCCGTGCTAGTCTATATACTATCAAAACAAAAAAAGCAGTCCAGTAGCACTTTCAAGACTAACAAAATAGTTTATTAGGTGATGAGCTTTTGTGGGACAGACCCCTTCTTCAGATCATAGCCATACCTATTCTGTTCTGGTATGGCTATGATCTGAAGAAGTGGGTCTGTCCCACGAAAGCTCATCACCTAATAAACTATTTTGTTAGTCTTGAAAATGCTACTGGACTGCCTTTTTGTTTTGATATGCTTTTTGGTTAATGCATAGTTGTAACAGTTTTGTTTTATTTAAGTCAAAGAGGCTATGTCTACACTGGCACACAACTTCTAACTGGCCATGCAAATGGCCAAATTGAAGATTACTAATGAGGTGCTGAAATGCATATTCAGCGCCTCATTAATAATCTGCAATTTGGCCATTTGCATGGCCATTTCAAAGTTTTGTGCCAGTGTAGACATGGCCAGAATGTTTTTGGACTACTAAAACATGGCTATTACAGCTATTAAAATAAGCCATATACTCTACATTTTGTTCTGTGCTGAGTGAAAGGCTCTTCAAACCCACTTTAATCCAAAGAGTGTCAGCAAAGAAGTAAACTGTCCTTTGTTTGCTTATGTCATTATCATAACTTCAGTATTTATTGATTTTTAAATGCAAATATTTCTATACTCGTCTCCAATTTGCACTTCATTTCTACAGGGCTACATATATTGCCCCTGCATGCAGATTTAAGGCATATACTGCACTTAGAGTGCTTTTACTGTACAAAACACCATGCAAATTCTTAGCCACATGGTTTTAACTAATTCTGAACTAGCAGGTTTTCTTTTTGTTAAAATATGTGGGCTACTCATATTTTCTACAAGTACTTAAGAATATTTAAAATGTATTCTTTTGTTGGCAAAAATCACCATTTTAGTTATTTGTTGCCTTGTGATATCAAACTGCATTTCCAAAACACACAAAATGAGACACATAGGCCGTGTCTACATTAGCCCCCTTCTTGGAAGGGGGCATGGAAATGACACAAACTGGGGAATATTAATGAGGTTCTTCCATGCATATGCAATGACTCATTAGCATAATGGCAGCCATGTGACTTTCGAAGCTGCTAACTTTGAAGTGCTGACAGGCAGTGTAGACATGGGTGCTTTGAAATATGCACCCAACTTCAAAATTCCCTTACTCCCAATTCAAGTTAGCAGCTCTGAAATTTGCACAGCCGCCATTATGCTTATGAGGCACTGCATAGGCATGATAGAACCCCATTAATATTCCCTGGTCTGTGTCATTTTCATGCTCACTTCGAAGAAGGCGGCTAGTGTAGACATGGCCTTAAAAGAGTGCACATTTATCATCATCATCACAGCCTAATGAGGAATTATTATTATTATTATTATTATTAGATACCTGTTAGAATGGCTCCCTTCGTTTCATAAAGGGAAAATCCAACAATTGATACTGTCTGCTGAAGAACTGAGCTACAACTGTACCACAAACCCCACATATAAGGAAAATATGTTGTAGTACTGCCTAAGGAACAGCTCAGGAAGCTCTTGTGAGTGTATCTTGTTCCATGCCCTGGAGGGAACATAATTTGTGCCAACCTTGTATCTTGTGTTGTATACATCAGTAGGGGGCAACCAAATCCACTAACAGGGAGAGGCAAGCAGGGAGGCACTGCACATGGGTCTGGCATTTCAAGGGGCCCAGAGCTCCCAGTTGCTGTCACTGCTGCAGTGGTGGTGGCAGCTGGGACTTCTCTGCCTCTTTGAAAGATCATCAGTGTTACTCCACAACTCTGAGAAACTTCTGAGTGCTTGGGTGGGGGACAGTGACATGCTTCCAGTGGTGCTAAAGGCTGGCTGTCCTTGGCCCTGCCCCTTTTGCCCAAGGCTCCTCCCTTTCCTATGTTACCAGCTCTCACAATGTTGTGTGAAATTAGTACACACCTCTCTTCACATACCCTTGATTTTTTCAAAAGGGGAAAAAAAACTGTGTGGATGAAAACCAGGAGAATTTGGCAATGGTAAACAAATGTCTTGGGGGTCACACCTAGAACCCTGATGAGCTGCATGTGGCCCTCAAACTGCAGTTTGCCCACCACTGGTATACATAACCTAGCACAACTGTGAAGCCCTATGTTCTGGGGGCGGGGGGGGGAGGTGCAACAAGGAACATACCTCCACTCCCTGGCTCAGCTCCCACCCACCTACAGGAACAGCAACTTACCAAAGGGTGCATCTCTCCAAGATGCTGGTAACCTGCAAAGTGGAATGAGGGGGCTCATTCGAAATATTAGATGTCAACACCTACCACCAGCTTACCTAACTCTCTCACAACTGATTTTGTACCCTCTTCCACACTGTCTCTTACATAACCTTGCCTCAACTGATATCGCAGACCTCTACCTACTTGTCTTTCAATTCTCTTCTCAAGGGCTGATTCTCTGACAGTTAAAACAACTAGGGAGTCAGGGATGGTAGTTTCCTAGAGCTGATGCATGTTTAAGATTTCAAGATGAGAAAGACTTTGTTCTTCTGTGTGCACAGCAGCTAGCATACTGTGGGCACTACAAAAATACATATCGTATGTTAATGATATTGGTATATTGTCAACTGACTAGATTTTGAAAAGTCACAGGGAGGTAACCATGTTAGTCTGTATCTTCACAAAACAAAAAAGCAAACCTGTACCGTTTTAAAGAGTAACAAAATAGTTTATTAGGTGATGAGCTTTCGTGGGACAGACCCATTTCTTCAGATGCCCCATGAAAGCTCATCACCTAATAAATTATTTTGTTACTCTTTAAAACGGTACAGGTTTGCTTTTTTGTTTTGTGTAGATTTTGAAAGGTTCATGTTATCCCTTTGTTCTTTCCTTCCATCTTATAGATGTACTTATAATTGTCATGAAGTGAAATATTTAAACTAAGACAACCTTTAAAATTTATAAAATATAAATAATTAGAAAATATTTATAAAATAATGATTTTGTTTCCCCCTCTAAGTCCAAAACAAACTTCTATGTTGGAAGCCAAAAGCAGAAGTTAAATAAAAAAAAAACACATTAATATGCTACAAGTTTATAATGGGGACACCATTTTATAGCTTGCTAATTCACCACCAGACACTTATTTGGCACTGTCTCTTTTCTTTTTTCAGTTATGCAGCAAACTACAGAGTTAATAGTAAAATTAGTTATCTTTTATGACAGCATTTTGGCACTTCATAGTAACAACAAAAATAACTTTAAATCAGGAGACCTTTACATTGAATAAACATACATAACCACATCTGCTAGCTAGTCTAACAAACAATCAGCTGCTGTTTTCTTTCAGTGTGTTTTCAGTGCAATCTATGAGGTAATCTGTATCTTATCTCGAGATGATGATTGTGTAATATAAATTATATAAGCCAAATTACTGTGGTATATTGATTTCACTCAACTCTTGGAAATATATTCACAAAGTATGTGAAAATAAAAGTTCATCATCTTGTGATACTTTTAAATATTAAAAGATGTTCATTTTTAGTTTATTAGACAAAAATTCTCAGCTCCAAAATGTTGAGTTAGATGGGGGGAAGAAACCTGTGACTGAGACACCCAAAAAATCCAATTTACAAAAGACAGACTATGTTTCCTTACATTCCCACTTCTATTAATGGTTTTACATTTGTTTCCACACTCTTTTACATACCTATCCAGCAACCTTTCCAAACAAGGGCTGTGTCATTGTACACATCCAGCATGTGGGCCTCACAGAGAGCTCAGTACTGAAAGGTGCTGAGTATTTCCAACTCTACCAGTAAAATCATGTGGATGAAGTGGGCCCATACTGCAAGCTTGGGCCATCACACTTTATGCTAGCAAAAAAAGAAATGTGTCAAATATTTGTTCAATTCCATTAAAAAAAAAAAAGCTAAACCTGCAGCACTTAAAGAAACACCAGCTAAGTATGACCTCTCCTACATTAATGTAGCCCATTTGTACGCATGCATTTTGACAGTCTTGTCCAACATCTCCTAAGTTGTCTCCAGCAGTCAGGAATTATGCTTGAATATACAAAGCAGGATGCAGAGAAATGTTATCATTATGACAAGACAAATACACAAATTAGTAGCAACACAGTTCCATGAATGGAAGTTGGCTAACTTATTTTGTAGGCTAAATTAAGTGTCTTCTACTTTAGAGAAGACAACATTTGTCTCTCTGTATGGAATATTTCATGATTGATAATCTGGAATACACTATATATTGAGAATTTAAAATTTCATTACACAGACAGTTTCAGAATTGCAACGCTTATTTAGTATTTTCAATTTTCAAAGCACTGTGTAAAATATTTAACTAGTCTTCATATCATCTTGGTTGGATATGTATTTTCTACATTTTATAGATGGGAAGACTGACCCACACAGAGCCAGATGATCTTACTAAGGGTACTTCAATATACACTTCTTCAGGTCCATCAAAGTTTTGCTTATATGATACTATGTTAACCTTGGAAATCATCTGATATAAAGGTAATATGGCAATTATAAGAGTAGGAATCTTCAGATATTAGATATAGATATACTATATATGCAGATAAATAAGTAGAACTGGTATAGTGTTTGTTTTTTCTTATGTTTTTGATTTAATATGTAAGTCTGTGCCATCTTGTAGCTTCGTAACTTAGCAAGAGATAATACTGCAAAAACATAAGTGCAATGCTAAAAAACAAGAAGATCTGGTAATTAAAATACTCTAAATATAAAGTTTAAAGAAGACATCTATTTTTGTCGTTTAGCTTCTTACCTATAGCTTCCACGTCAATATAGCAAAAAAAAGTTGGAGAGCATGTTTCTGGTTTGACATGGTCTTCCTGCAACTGGAGAATCCGATAGAGAGAAGACCATCTCAAGAATCTGTGGCTTTGCACTTTAAGGCTACGTCTACACATGAAGCCTACATCGAAATAGCTTATTTCATGTAGCAACATCGAAATAGGCTATTTCGATGAGTAACGTCTACACGTCCTCCAGGGCTGGCAATGTCGACGTTCAACTTTGACGTTGCGCAGCACCACATCGAAATAGGCGCTGCGAGGGAACGTCTACATGCCAAAGTAGCACACATCGAAATAAGGGTGCCAGGCACAGCTGCAGACAGGGTCACAGGACGGACTCAACAGCAAGCCGCTCCCTTAAAGGGCCCCTCCCAGACACAGTTGCACTAAACAACACAAAATACACAGAGCTGACAACTGGTTGCAGACCCTGTGCCTGCAGCATGGATCCCCAGCTGCCGCAGCAGCAGCCAGAAGCCCTGGGCTAAGGGCTGCTGCCCACGGTGACCATAGAGCCCCGCAGGGGCTGGAGAGAGAGCCTCTCTCAATCCCTCAGCTGATGGTCACCATGGCGGACCCCGCTATTTCGAAGTTGCGGGACGCGCAATGACTACACGGTCCCTACTTCGACGTTGAACGTCGAAGTAGGGCGCTATTCCTATCCTCTCATGGGGTTAGCAACTTTGACGTCTCGCCGCCTAACGTCGAAGTTAACTTTGAAATAGTGCCCGGTGCGTGTAGCCATGACGGGCGCTATTTTGAAGTTAGTGCCGCCACTTCGAAGTAGCGTGCACGTGTAGACATGGCTTAAGAGAGTTACTTTGATCTCTTTCAGTAGCATTTTGGAGAAATGGAGGCTAGTGAGTGGGTTTATGGCTGGTGTGTGGGTTTATAGCTGGTTTTGACACCGTAATAATAAATATGGGTTGTGTTCAGTTACGAATCCGAGAATGGTATTTCAAAAGGGCGATTATATCTCCCTGTCCCAAATACAGGACAGGGAGATACGCAGGGGACAGATGGATCCTCCTGGCTGCACTGAACCCGGGGGAGCTGGTGCCCCACCCCTCAGCCCGAAGAGGTGGCGGCCACAACAGCGCCTCGCCCAGAGCCCCAGCGATGCAGTGGGCATTCCCCACCTGGAGCCCCAGGGATGAAGCGGGAGTAGGCACTCCCAGCCCTGGAGTCCTGGGGAAGCGATGGCCATGGGCACTCTCACCACCACCACCCACAGCCCCTGAGGGCCTAAATATGGGACAATTTGTCCCTTTTAAACAATAAGTAGGGACATCAAGGTGTCCCAAATATGGGACCATTCCATCCAATATGGGACAGTTGGTCACTCCATATTTCAAGGTCTATATTGCACCAATGGCACAATATTGTTGGTTATCTGGTTTATCTATGGCACCCTCTGGTGCTTAAGTTCAATTTACTATCATAATAAGAGTAACAAGCAGAAACTTGGCTACAGACTCTTGACTCACGATAGCCAGTATTAGCAGTCCCAAGTTAATTTCACCTGGTATTTGCTTACAAGTTTGTAGGTTTAAAAACATTACCTGAAAACACACTATTCTAAAATAACTAGCAGTCAGGTAGCACTTTGGAGACTAACAAATTTATTAGGTCATGAGCTTTCACAGGTAAAACCCATTTCTTCAGATGATTGAAATAGAAAAAAAAATGGAATCCAGGGATTATATGGCAGGAAGAGGAAGGAAGGGAGGGGAAAAAGCATTACCTACCACTAGTCAGACCAGTTGATGAAGCAAATTAAGTTAGATGTGTCCCATTCCCATGAATACATAAACTGCTTGTTATTTCTGAAGATACAGCTAACATGGTAACCCCACTGACTCTATTCTAAAGTAAGACAAACTTCTAAAGGAAGAATTAGGCTCAATGTCTATTGTACAGGGTATTCATCTGTGTATAAGGTTGGAAGAATTGATTCCATACAAGCATATGTAAACAGTGTCTTGAATTTACAAGTTTCAGCTCTAAGCTGTGAATGTGAGATGTGATAACCTCAATACTATTGATTTTTAGATCGTGAGTTGAAAACACGTGTTTCATGTGCCAATCTATCACTAGCAAACATATCTGCTTTACTTTTTTTTGTACATTTCAATCGTAACTTGGAAACACCCAGATGGAAGAAATGTTAGGCTGTCCTATATCCTCGCTGTGGTTTTTCTATGTGAATTTCAATACAAATAGGAATAAAACATTAACTACACCGGGGGTTTTTGTTTGTACTGATTAAACACCTTCCTGTATTTCTGTAATTTCTTGTCACCAACATGACAGAGGCTTTTAATACAAGCTACTTGCAACTTTGTATTGAATTTAACAACTCCAGTGAATCTGTTCACAGATTTGGCATATAGGAATTCCACATAATTGGCTCTGGCTGCAATCCAAAACCCTTTGAAAGTCAACGAAAAGGTGCCCACAAATTCAGTAGGTTTGGACTAAGCCCTGTTGGTTAGTATGGTCAAATTTTGAGTCATGCTAAGCATGACAGTATATACATTTGATTAATTTCCTGGTCCTGAATGAATGAAACTGTGATGTGGTTAAACTATTGATCCAAAATCTGACTTCCAATACATTGTATCCCACTCAAAACATTTCAAATGAAATCAAAGACTACTAAAATACCTATATTACAAAAAAAAAAAAAAAATGGAAGAGTGGTTACTACCATTAAAGCTGTTGTCATATATATTAACAGTTAAATGTAACAGTTAACTGATTTAGGGCCCAGTGTTGATGACTTTAAAATTGCTAAAATCTAGATGAACTCAGTAGTTGAATTCTTTGCCAGTCGGAATAAAATATATCAATTGCTAAACACTGAAACACCCCTTCTGGCCTTCTTATAGCAGTTAAAAACTAAAATATGGGCATAAGTACGTCAATGTCATAATGTTCATAAACTCCTATTTATAATCCTATCCATTCCATCTGCTCCAGAGAAAGGATCATGAGAAAACCAGTCAGAGGAAAAGAAAAATGCAGTAGAGAATTCTTTATCTTTCAGAGCTTCTCAGAAGATCTCTCAAAGAATGTAGTTCAGCCCTCATCAATAACACTTTTCCATGTATTTTTAATATTATTCTAATTAGCAGCACACACATATTTGATGATTCGGGGCCAAATAATGATTCCAATGTAAAGCTTAAGGACAAGGGCCTTCCACTTGACTTCAGGAGCGATCCAATCCTCATTCCTCAATTAAAAGTGTGTGCAAAGAGTGCCAGTAAACCCAGGCCTTGACTATACGGTAGTTTCTGTTAGTTTACTCTTTCCCTGACCCCCACTACCATTCACAGAAAACGCTGTCATAGATCATTGAACTCGGGATTGCAGAATTCTCCTATATGAGCTCATCACCAGTGTTCCCTCTATTTTTCCCCATCCATGGGCAGAATAAATTTTATTATGTGTACCATGGTATATGCATATGTGCACCACCAGTAGAAATACAAGCTGCCAGCTGCGAGAGCTCTGGAAACTAGACTCGACTTCTCCAGGTGCCTTCCAGTTCTAGGATTCTAAGGACTTCACAGAATTGAAAACTGAAGTAAAAACTGATTAGAGCTCATATAGTGTGGCAATGCCTGAAATGAAAACCAGACATCAATGGTAAAATTCTGGCCCAACAGAAGTCAATGCAAAGTTTTACCTCAGGAGTCCAGACACGATGTGCCTGCCTCTAAGCACCACACAAACTCCTTTTCTGTTACCTCATCAGCGGTATGCTAGACTCAGGCAGCTTTCCTTCTTTCTGAATAGTAAAAGTTTCATTATCTGGTTTACCAGCTATGCTGGATGATAAAGTGTGCTGGTTATTTGAGCTGGGGCCAGCAACAGCCCTGCTCTACCTCTGCCCTTCCCTCCCCGCCCCCCCCCCCCCCCCGCAGGTGAGCAGCCAGCAGCTGCTCCCACTCTGCGCCCCTTCCCCTCAATGGGCAGCAGGCAGCAACCAGTCACGACAGCGGGTACCAGACCATCAGCTGGGTCTAGCCAGGCCACTGGCGGCCACAGTAAGGCTAATAAAACTTCTATAAACTCCCTTTTCTCTCACACCTGCACTATCGCACATAATGCTCCACACAGTTTCTGTTTTTCAATGCCACAAAATATTGATTACAAAAATGGACAATGGTGGATCCCATGGTAAAGAAGTAGGATATGAGAAAATGTATAATTATATTTCACACTCACTACAGGTAAAATTCAGACCTCTGTAACCTTTGAAATACCACTGTGCTGATTGCTGCCTTTCTGCTGCAGAGAGGGAAGAAAGAGGTTTGACTGTATTAATTAAAATTAGCTTGGAGCTTCCTGAAGGTCTCCAATAACTTTTCTAATTATAACTTAATGCTTCAATCTAGCCATTACAAAATTGAACTTTCTCTCCTAATGCCTACATTTCATACTTGTTCTTTCTCTTCCCCAAAATACATACAGAGATTCATCTAGATTGTGAGGTGGCTATACATCAGCAGTGCCTCAGGCAGGAAAAGGATTTAATATACACCACCACCATTTCCTGTAGCTCATTTCCATAATGCAGACTAGTGGGCTACAATATTTATTACAACTTCTCCAGTTAGTAGGTGAAGTTGGTGCATTAAAAAGACAGGCACATACACATGTCCACATTCATGGGAGGATTTGGCTCTACAGAGTCAATGGAAGTTTTGCCAGGACTTTAAAAACAGGATTCATTGAAATTAATGGTATCTAGGTATCCAGAAATCTGGGATCGGTACACACTTTTCAGTACCATTTAAAGCCATGCATTTGGCTGCATGAGTGAAGAGGAAGCAAACTATCAGCAAGAAGGACTTTACCACAGCATCCTTAGTTAGATTATCACGTAGGTCGACAGGGTTGCAACAGAATCAAGTGATCTTTACTTTCTGTCAACCTGCCACAGCCTGGAGTGAAATGAATAGTAATCACGCCAATGAAACTAACATTGATTCTGGAATGATGGCATCTCTACTTCTTGTCTCCATATTAAACAGTAATTAGTTTTACATGATAATGGAATCTTTTGCAATGGTATGACTGCCTATTTTCATAGTAGTATTTTAAAATAATGGTATAGTTGTGCATTAATTATTTAGAATGAATTCCTATACTATTGCATACTATCTACTCTCCTCCTCAATTAATTTATCCTGATTGTGATTCCTATGGACACCAAATAAAATACTCATTAGCAGACACCTTTATGAATGTTAACATTTTCACTCTCCCTCCACAGTTTCCTGTAATAATGAAATAAAGGGTGACATTTACAGAAGGCGATATATAATATTGTGTAATAAAACTTGAATTTCAGAAACTTTCCCATTCTAAAGGTTTTACTGACTGTAATATATTCTCAGAATAAAAAGAGGACATTTCATTTTTATTCTTTATAAATGTTCCTGTTTGAATTGAATTCTTTTCCGAAGCATATATCAAAAAGAAAGGATTCAGTATTTGCTAGTACTGTATAACTTAGATTTTGAATGTACAAATTCCTGTCTATGAGCTTTGAAGCATCAAGGCTTTAATTGATGGTTTCAGCCATTGATCTAATGTTCATATCACGAAGGAAGAAAGAGGGGGAATCATTCCTCTCTGTACAAATAACCTTTGTATAATTGCATCTTTTTCTTTCAACGGGTTATATAGAGAATTAACAATTTGCTATGTGGACAATTAGCAAACAAAATTATTTCAAAAGATTGACAAGTATCTTGATAAAATGAAACCTGAAACAAGAAATTTGGCAAATCTATACCGCTGAGGATCTCATAACATATAATAGTCTGAATTCTTTATAAATTAAATAATTAGAAACCATTTATAAAAGTTACTTTTAATTTTGTTGTGGAATCCCAACAGTGGAAATGGATAATTACTTACTCTACACTTAAAATTTGTATTAAAATTCACACCGTTTTGTTTCTCTCTTGGAGGAAGCTTCCTCAGAATAAGCTAAAGTCAGTATTCAAAATTATGATGGGTTTAGTCTACTTTGCAATGCATATGCAACAATTTGATTATTGGCAACCAATAGATTTCTGGACATAGGAATTTGCAGAAATTTTGGAAAAAAATCTCTCTCTCTAGCTGGCTTAAAGGATATCTAGTGATGTTTATAATTTCCATCGATCTTCGATCTTAAGAATATTCAAACAAATGGACTTGAAATAGGAGCAAACCATTTCAACTGTGGGAATCATAAAAATTTGCATGTTGTTGCTGAACTATTTTACCATTTGGAAGTACAATGGAATTTCAAAAAGATTATTGAACAATGAACCACCAGTCCTAGCTTCTGTCTTTTTCCCCAGGATGCCAATTGAGGATAATTAGCAAAATACCTATGGATTATTACATAAAGCCTGCAAATAATTATGATAAATAATCATAATAATTAGGAAAGAATGCAAAAATGGCTAACAATAACAAATAAAATGCAGAAAGCATGTACTTTGTGTTCATTAGCTTGGAAGTAAGAATGGTTCTTGGAAGTATTACCCTGACAATTCTATACATTAATCAGCATTTCCTCGCTTCTGAAATCAAACATTAAGACTAATTTATTATTCATTGATTTAACTAAAAGTATTATCCAAAATCACATACTAAACAGTTGTCAAGTGAAGAGGTTTTTGGCAGACAAATACTACAGTAAGAGAAAGCAGCAACAGAATCTTACCATATTAATAAACCTAATTCAGTATAAAACCACAGCAATAGCTTAGATTCTTCTAAACACTGTGATAACGAGTCATTACATTTCACTTCAGAGTATGATCTTACACCTTTCACACACTTTTGACATTGCACATTAAGGCAAGAGAGAATTGAATCGCTATATTTATAGCGGGTCTGAGTTTGCCCACTATTGTGGTCGCAAAGTAGTAACGTCACTAAATGAGAAAATGAAATTATTTCACAGCATAACGTACTTTACTGCAGACATGCAGCTCTTTGAACTGTAATGACAGCTGTATAATCATGTAACAAGGATTACTATTATAATAAACAAGAATATGCTGATTATAAAACCGGTAGGTTTTTGAAGCTCTATGCATACAATAGCAAAAGGGAGTTTATGGGTATGACAATATGAATGTGAGCAAAACTGTTATTGTAAATTACACTTAGGCTTTCTCCTGGAAAGCACCTGGAATATTATTGTTATTATTCTCCTCAGAGAAAAAGAAGAGACTTCCAAGCACAGAGTTAAGAAACTGGTAAAAAGAAAAAGCTTTCACATAACCAAAAACCTTCCAAACTGCAAAATTCTAAAGCTGTGAGACAATCTTATCTCTACTTGATGAGCTTTCATGGGACAAACCCACTTCATCACCAAATAATTTTATTAGTCTTTAAAGTGCTACATTTCTGCTGTTTTGTTTTCTAGGAGTACAGCCTAACTTGGCTACCTCTCTGTTAGTTCTCTACCTGTTAGAGTGAGGCAAGTCAAGCAAATGGTAGCTATATAGGAGGACACTGAGTGTAAGTCTATACTAGGGAAACAAGTCAATTTCAGATACGCATTTCTAGCTATGGCATTTGCCTAGCTAGGATCCACGTATCAGAACTGACTTACTTCCCTTGTGAAGCCTTTCTAGTCTCAGGTTGATGTCCCTTACTCCACACAATAAGATAGAGTACAGGGGTCGATGGCCACACCCACAGAGGTTAATTTTGCTGAGTCTTCACCAAACACCATATCAACGTCCAGAAGATCAACCCCCAATGCATCAATCTTCCACTAAGTATGGACAAGCCCTAATTTTCCTGCAATTTTAAGTCTGATGATTCTTCCCTCAGAACTGGAGGGAAGGGAGACAGCCTATGTTAAAGAAGAGTAAAAAACAGAAATCACTACTTAAAAGCTGATGCAAAGAAGGGTCCCGTTTGTTAAAAAAGATATTTACCCTGATTTCAAAACTTATATTGGTTTCCAAAATGTGCTAAAATAACACTTCTCAGCCATGTCTACATGTGCACGCTACTTCGAAGTAGCGGCACTAACTTCAAAATAGCGCCCGTCACAGCTACACGCGTCGGGCGCTATTTCGATGTTAACTTCGACGTTAGGCAGCGAGACGTCGAAGTCGCTAACCCCATGAGGGGATAGGAATAGCGCCCTACTTCGACGTTCAACATCGAACTAGGGACCGTGTAGTCATTGTGCGTCCCGCAACTTCGAAATAGTGGGGTCCGCCATGGCAGCCATCAGCTGAGGGGTTGAGAGACGCTCTCTCTCCAGCCCCTGCAGGGCTCTATGGTCACCGTGGGCAGCAGCCCTTAGCCCAGGGCTTCTGGCTGCTGCTGCGGCAGCTGGGGATCCATGCTGCAGGCACAGGGTCTGCAACCAGTTGTCGGCTCTGTGGATCTTGTGTTGTTTAGTGCAACTGTGTCTGGGAGGGGCCCTTTAAGGGAGCGGCTTGCTGTTGAGTCCGCCCTGTGACCCTGTCTGCAGCTGTGCCTGGCACCCTTATTTTGATGTGTGCTACTTTGGCATGTAGACGTTCCCTCGCAGCGCCTATTTCGATGTGGTGCTGCGCAACGTCGAAGTTGAACATCGACGTTGCCAGCCCTGGAGGACGTGTAGACGTTACTCATCGAATAGCCTATTTCGATGTTGCTACATCGAAATAAACTATTTCGATGTAGGCTTCACGTGTAGACGTAGCCCTCATCTGACTTAAGTACTGTGAAGGGGAAAAAAAAACGTACACAAATTATTTTCATACTGAAAAGATGATTTACAGAATTTGCATTCATGAAATTATATAACAAATAGTGAAAAAAAAGTGTGTGGGGGGGCAGAGAATATCTTATTGTCTCTATAAAAATCCATGGTACACCCATATCTTGAATGCTGTGTACAGATGTGGTCGCCTCACCTTAAAGATATATTGGCACTGGAAAAGGTTCAGAAAAAAAGCAACAAAAATGATTATGGGCTTGGAATGGGTGCCATATGAAGAAATATCAAAAAGACTGGGACTTTTCAGCTTAGAAGAAAGGAGACTAAGTGGGGGGATATGATACAGGACTATAAAATCATGACTGGTGTGGAAAAAGTGAGTAAGAAAAAGTTACTTGTTCCCATGACAAAAGACCTATGGGTCACCAAATGAAATTAATGGATAGCAGGCTTAAAACTAACAAAAGGAAGTTTTTTTTGGGGGGGGGGTTGTTTTTTTTAAAGCAGCACATGTAGGCCTGTGGAACTACTTGCCAGAGGAGGTTGTGAAGACTGAGACTTTACCAGGCTTCAGAAAAGACCTAGATAAATTCATGAAGAGCTGGTACAACTCCTCACCCTCCTCTCCCCAACAAATTCCTGCAGCTGGGGCTGTCAGAGCGACGGAGGAGGCTCCAGCTCTAAGGCACCTCATATATTTATAGAGTTTGCCCAAAGACATACGCACAAGGGGGCAGAATGAAATTTGCATGTGCAACTTTAAATCTAGCATTTCCTAACTTTTGAGCCCTGGACTTCACAACATAACTGTTGTTCTTTCAATGCAGGTTGGTGATTTGTCTATTTTAATGTAACCTGTTTCTTTCTGACAAGGAAAGAAAAGTAAAAACAAATTCTATTATATGTATCAACACAAGAAACATTTTCATAGCTGTAAATTTCCTCATTGTCAAACAGATTGTGTTCTGGGAGAAGCAGCACACCCCAAGGAGCATGCTGTTAATATTCATCTGTGAGAACTGTTACCCCGGAAGGTGAGAAATGGGCTAACCACTGGGGATCTCAAATCAAAGATATGCCTCCTGTGCAGGGCTTGATCTATACTGAAGTTCAGTTTGTTACAAAGCACTGAGATGTTAGAGCCTCTGATAAAATGGTTGAGAGAATATTTTATAATAGAAGTGTTAGGAAACAAATATAGTGGTCACGCTATCAAATCTATAATTCCAAATTAAAGAAAAAAATATTTAATTAATTCTAAATTTGGAATGAATGTTGGCTTTGTGCCTTGGGTGCACCAATCTAACCTTTCCAGATCTTCAGCAATGTGCCCACAAATGTTTTTGCTTTTATGAGAAGATTTGGTGTGCCATGAGAAATTTGTGTTATGAACATAGATAATGTCAATTCTTTTTGCTGCTGACAACCCACAACTACCATCAGGGAGAATTATTTCAATTTGATGCATCTGTGATGTAGAAATATCATTTACATATAAGAATCTGAATTTTGGCAATCAACACTACTTATTGAAGAGTCTTTTGAATATAAAGGAAATGAGCCTAATTAGATACTGAAGTTTTCTATAGAAATTATTCTAAAAACATGCAGGATATTGTGAGGCTGTCATTAAATGCCTTAGGAGCACAAGTACTAACCTCTGGGCAGACTGTTAAGAAGAGAACATATCCTGAATTTGTTGAGTGTTACATTTAGATTTCATCAACCAGTTATGAAGTGTAAACTCATCTAGCATGACAACAGCCTTAAAATGGAGTGATAAACAATACCTTTAGGTTCTCCAAACAATCTTGCCTTCCAAGTAAGCTTGCCTCAGTGATAGATGTTCCCTAACACACACAACTCATAATATTCAGGTTACTTCTTGTTGCAAAGGACCAGTAAATTATATCTTACACTTGGCACCAAAAGACGATGCTTGTAGTCAATCCTATAATACAAGATTTTATAAAAAGCAAATTGTATACTTCCCTTAGTGCTAACCAATGGGGATCTCTTGCTTATACCTAGAAAACCTTGCCCACAAGCACTCACACAGTATAGAGATACATTTTCTGCTTGTCAGGATCCTCCCTCTCCCTTCTCTGAGCTGCAAATCAGAATCAGATGGTGGGATGAATTCTTCTGCATGTCTCTACTTTGTGGACAGGGAAAAGCAACAGGGTTTTTATCCTCTGTTGTCCTGTAATAGTTCCTCTGGAATTGATGGGCCTTCTCTGTTATGCAGGACTTCACGTCTTCCGTTGGAATCCAGCAAGTCAAACTCATTCAAGTTTCTGTCCTGGCCTGGTTTTGGGAAGAAGGGCCTTTCGAAATCAGAGGGGTTGTTTCGAAAGGCCCCCAGCTACACAGATGGCGTGAGTTTAGAAACTGGCAATTTTGAAGCACATGCAGCTGCCATTATGCTAATGAGGTGCTGCATATTCATGGACGAGCCTCACTAGCATCTTCCAAAGTGCCACATTACCATAGCCCCTCTGAAAGGAGGGGCTATTGTGGCCACAGCCTAAGGACATTTTTATACCTCTACTACCTGTTTTAGTAATATTATCACACAGGTGAGCCATACTAATTTTGCCAAGTATTTGTCAGTGTCCAAGTAAGGCATGAGGATCTTGGCAAAACTGGTGTCTGGTTTGCCAGCCTCATATACAGATTAGAAAATCAGATCATTTTGTAGATAATTATTAGTTCAGATTATATAATGTAACGGAGAACTTTTCTCTCCTACAAAATTTTGTAAGTAAATTCAGATTTTTCTGTAAAAGGTCATAATTTTCTATTAAACTCCATGTAATTTGTAGCAGTACTAAGTAGGAGATATAGGGTGGCTTCAATGTCATTCAGGAATGTTTATCACATTCCAGAATTCTGTGTTGGCACTCCACAAGGTATGTTACCTTATTTCCACTAGAGACCACCCAAGAGTAACACTCACATGTATTTTATCAAATGCCCCTACTGGATTAAAGGAAAAGGGGGAACTAGCTTTCAAGCACACACTTATAACTTCCTGCACTCATACACTTACACAGGCAAACTCACATGGGGGAAACAGTTACACAGAGACAGTGGAGGAAGCCAAAGTATAGCGGGTCCAGTGTGTCTGCCCACAGTTATGAATCCAGGCATTGAGCTGATTGTACAACCTCCTTGTCAGCTTGCTCTCTGGTAAGCATGGTACTCAGGAGCAGTCACTACCATGCATCCTTCGTAGCCAGCCAAGACAAACTCCTGCAGAGTGGTGATGGCAAGGAGAACTCCAAAACCAAAATATTTCATTACTTAACAGATTTAATAAATTTGGCACTGTTGTTACAGTGCACTGAAAAGCAAATAGACAGTTCTTCATAATATGACATGTTTAATTCTTTGTACACTTCTGTGAAAGCTTCTTCCAGCATAAAATGTTTGCTAGAGTTTTGTAATTTTGTTTTTTTGTTTCCAGAAAAAAAAGGTTTGCTAGAGTTTTGTAATTTTTTTTGTGATGTGTTGCACATGTATTTTCCATTCTTGGTGTACTCATTTCCTATGCACAGTAGTTGGACATTTTTCCCTTACTTGTACGCATCCTGTTAGCTCAAGTGCCCTCTGATACTGCACACCATGGTATGCCATTAAGAGCCCAGCAGTCCCAAACCATTGCAGTTTCTCCTTGTTGGACACCTCTGCTGCAGATGGACAGCATGGCCGATTATGGAAAATACATGTGTAACACATTTGATGTAACAAGATACAAAACATTAGTAATCATTTTTTCTTCTTTGAGTGAGTGCCCACATGTTCCACCATGAAGTAGGAGGAGGGATTAAAGTTCATATACAAGATGACTAGAATATCTCATCCAAATTTAGCATAATCTGTGGAGTAGGAGTACTGATTACTGGCATAAAGAAATAAGAAGGCATGAAGAAGACAAGGTTGCCACTCACACGTCTTCTGGATTGGGCTTGCACACGGAATGCTGCTGAGACCAATTGCCATCCTGTGGAACGTGCTACTAGATCACAATGAACAACAGTACAGGAAGTTACCTAAGCTGTAATTCTTTGCGAAGAGAAACTGGGAAATTCTGTCTGCTAAGGTCGTAAATAATTGGGTCGACTAACAAAACTATATAGTCCTGTCTATATAGCATGCCAGTGTCCTTTTAACATTTAAGACATGCAGACAATTATCCTCTCTATTGTCACGTGGTTCTGCATAAAAGATAGGCAAGTACATTAACTGGATAATAAGAAATTTGAGTACACCTTTACAGAGACATCATGGATGAGGGTGCAAGCACACTTCATCCTTCATTAACACTGTAGCAGAGGCTTAGATGTCACGGTACACAGTTTAGCCCATTCTCCTCCCTGAAATAACTAATAAGAAAGCCACATTCAGCAATAGTTACAGAAAGGAACACGCTGCTAGAGGCTCAAATGAACTTCAATAAAACTAGGTTCAAGTCCCAGGAGGGGCACAAGTTCCCTTAGTTGAGAGTAAAACCCTTCCAGGCTTTTCACACATCTATCATATCGCTACTAAATACAGAACAATTACTTACATTATGATGGAAATCTAATATCGCTTGATAGAAGAAACTGAACCTGTGCTGTTTTTGGTACAATAGATATGTCCAGCATATCCTGGACAGAAGCTTGCATTGGCAAGATCTCAGATTTACATGACCCAACAGAAAAAAAACAAAAACAATAACAACTTCCATTTTGATGGTAAGCAGCTCTGGTACAACCTTTTCTACTATTAAACAAGACACTTCCTCCAAGCAAAACTCATCCCTAAGATTTAGCCTTGGAGCCTCCAGAGCATTAAATGAAGTGCCAGAAGGTGTGGATTCAATTGAACACGATCTTAGAAGTGTAGGGCTGGACAGGACCCACATTGCTTCTGATGATGACCTTGGAGAGGTTGAGGGTTTTTCTGAAGGCCAGAACAGGCAGGGAAGATTCAGAAGAGAGGATGAGGTCCTCATTCAGTGTGGGTTGTAGTTATTTTAAGATAGCCCACAAACTCCCTACAGAGCAGTGCATGTCAACTCAAAATGGCATTAGATCCTGTCAGAACCACCGATGAACCTCCACTGCCTCAATTATCAACTCTATCCACTAGATCAGTGGATCCTACACGACTATCACAACATGTGGTGTACCTCAGCCAATGCATTAAATGCCTGAACATGTGGGTGAAACCAGACAATCACTACACTCCTCAATGAACTCATATAGGACAATGAAAAAAAGATGTGTTGGTGAACACTTTTCACAGCACAATCGCTCTGTATCTGACCAATCAGTCCCATTTTCAAAGGAAATCTATATAGCACTCTCACAAGATGAGCCTGGAAGCTTAAATTCACAACTTTGCTGGACACTAAAAATCAGACCAATGGATTTATAGCTTATTACAACATCCTGTAATTCCCTAACCCCTCCTGCTTTTGTCTTATGTCTACAGAAACGTTAATGGGCTACGTCACCTCGAATGGTCTCTTAGATTATATGCTATTTACCCCCAAAACTATCTGTACCATCTTGTATTTAGCTATGGGACTCCAAGTGCAATTCCCAGACTTAAAGAATGGATTTGTGTAGCTCAAAACTTGTCTCTCTCAGCAACAAAAGTTAGTCCAACAGAAGATTTTACCTCACTCTCCTTGTCTCTGTAATATCCTGGGACCAATGTGGATACCACCTTGTGTACGATCCTGCAGACTGGCCTGACATTTCCCAAGTATTCCATCAAAATAACACTGTAGGGGTGTCTAGATGGAGTAGGCATTGATACAGAGGCAGAAGCGGGAAAAGCACTACATCTAACACCTATTCTTCCAATTATTTAAGTTCGGACAAGAAACAGGGACAGAACAGCAGCAGCTTTACTGTGGGTGGAAATAGGATGGGACAGGTGTGCACCATCTCAAAGATTTTAGAATTACCTTAAAGTCTCTCAAGCCAGGGATCTTAGCCAGTTTGCTCAAAAACCAGCAAACACCTTTCAAATAGCAGATCCTCGATTGCCTGTTGCACCTGTTGTGAAGGCCTCAAGGATTGCAACCAAGACTTCATGTGCATTGCCACTGCAGAAACCTGAACCCCAGCCATCAAGTCCACTGTGTCCAGCTTAGTCTACAGTGAAAACCTTACTACAGAGAGGTCCAAGAACTGATTTATGGACTGGGTTATGTAAATGATTCTCAAAGAAAGCATTGATAAAATCATTTATGTACAGAGAAGGTCTAGTGGGACAGTTATCTGATATGGCCACTTAGTTTCATATGACATGTTAATTTTACATTGTAGTAATTTTTAATGAAAATGTCATGTGGTATCAAGTTAAATGACTTACAAAGGTATAAAGTATTTTACATCAGCAATATTATCTTTATCAACCAAACTTGTAATTTCATCACAAAGCTCTCAACTGTTACCACTATCATATATTACTATCACTTCTGTTCTCCTGCAGATGCAGAAAAGAAATATTTATTAACTAGCAAATTGACTGAGCATTGCTTGTGTATGTAAGTGAAGGAAGAGGAAAACAAGAGTAAAAATGTACAAAATGTTCAAAATGTACAAAAGGAAAATGTACATAGTTTATGCAAATGATCATATTTTTGGAAAATGAAAGAAAAATATGTTTGTATTAATAAAAGTCAGAGTGATTCAAAGAATACACAGAGCTGGTTGGCAGACAACATTTGCAGTTTTCCTGTCTTCTGCTAGAATCAATAGAGAAGGTAAGAGAAAGTTGGGGTGTGAGAGGGCTCACAGTAGGGGGTGGGTGGTGTAGGAGAAAGAGCAGGGGGCTGGGAGAGTTGGGGGGGTCAGGGCAGGGGTTTGGGCGTGAAGGTCCCCAGGACAGGGAATGGGGGTGCTGGAGTGAGGGTAGTGTGGTGGGGAGCACAGCATTTGTGTGTGTAGGGGGGGTCTGGCTGGAGAGATAGGACTGCAGATGTCACAGCAGGTGTTTTGATGTAGGAGCAGCTTAGGGTAGGGATGGGGCACGGCAGAGTGAGGGCAGGGGTCAGGGGACTGAAAACTGAGAGTTTTGTAGAGGGGCTTTCAAGCAGTGTTGGGGTGTTGAGGGCAAGCTGTGTCCAGGAGTTGGGGGTGAAGGAATGCAGGGGCTGGGAAGGGTGAGCTTAGTGGAAGAGGTGGAGTTGGTGTGGTAAAGATAGGGAGCAGGGGGTAAAGGCAGAGGGTTCCGTGTTGGGGGGAAGATCAGGGCAGAGGGTGGGGGTGCAGGTGTCAATAGGGGTTTTCTTGGGGGAGGGATTTCAGAGCAGGGGATGGAAAGGAGTGGAGTGAGCCCAGCAGGCAGGAAGCGGAGGATGGAGGGTTCAAAGTGTGTTGGTGGCATCACAGAGCAGGGGGCTTACACCAGGTGATTGGGAGGTGTCAGGGGGTCTTACTGGGGATGGCCACAGCAGTGAAGGTGGACCTTGTCCATGGTGGGGAAGGGCTACACTACCCAGCCCTGGCATCTCCTCCTGGGGGTCCAGGTCGCAATTCATGGCCCCGCATCTCAAAGGGCGAAGACTGGGCCAGGTCTATTTCTGCAGTCCCAGCCATAACTCCTGTGGGAGAGGTGCCATCCCACACTCCACAGAAAGCTGCAGCTGTGCTCCTGGCAGCAGGACAGGGGCCTTCCCTGCTGAAATAGGAGGGCAGAGCTAGAGCTGCAGCACCTTTCCCCTGCACTGGCGAGAGCAGTGGGGTGGAAAGCAGTTACAGGGACTGCCACTCTTTCCCCCAGCCCTGGTACAGTGGCTTGGGGTCGGGGGAGAACAAGAGCTTCGTTTCCCCCAGCTGCAAGGACACTGGGGGGTGGAGCCTTGACTGCAGCTTTTTCCCTGGCCTTGGCACAGTGGCAGCAGATGGGCCACAGCTACGCCTCTTTTCCATGGCCCCATGACAGCTGTTTATAAGGAGTTCCTGAACGAATGACAGAGACAGACACTCTAGATAGTAGCTCATTTGTATTTTTTCTGTACTCTTGCAGGTAATTTTATTCTTTATTTTAAGCACACAAGTAATTTCATAGGTGCCAGACTACTGATGTGCACAAATGCTTGCAGCATTGGAGGTAATCATTTCTAAATGTTACAGACAACATTTTTCAAAAATGGAAGCTGATTTCATGCTTCTAGAACTGGTGGGCCTAACAGCCACTGCAGGCTCTCGGACAAGGTGGAGGAGCCAGCTCTGCACCCAGAAGGAGCAGGCCTCAGGTGGGGTCGGGGGGCCTGAGGGCAGTCATCCCTCAGGGCTGCATGAACTGTGGTGCTGGGCCACACCCCAGGCTTCAGAGAGGCACAGAGCAGTGTTCCACTGGCACATTCAAAGGGGCCTGGGGTTCTGGCTGCTACTGCAGCTGCAGCAGCAGCAGGAGCTAAGAGCTCCAGGCCTTGATACAACTGCCACCCTCACATCCCCCTGTGGGTGGGCCTGACTGAAAGAGTACTTTGGAAATCAAATAAGTGGCCAAATTTAAAAAAAAAAATCTATATGCAAGAGCTTCCTCTGTAGTATGTTTAGAAAAGTTGATCACTTCTTCAGATCTGGACATTCAGAATCATATTTCAACAAACTGTTGACAAAAGCTGTGTAGATGCTCTGGGGACCGCTTTGTCAGCTGCTGGCCCTGCCCCGGAGCCCCAGGGGAAGTTGCAGCCACTGGCGCTCCCCGAGCCCTGGGGAACTGGCAGCTCCCCACGCTCCTCCTGCTTTCCCAGGGCTCAGAGAAGTGAGGTTGGGATGGCCTAAGGATGGGACAATTATTCCCTTTTAAAAAATAAGTTGGGCTGCCTTTTTGGCATCCCAAATATGGGACAGATGGTCACACTATATTACTGTCATAAAAACTTTGGTACAGGAAAAAATAAAATAATGTAACCTTCCAGATTTCAAGTCCCCTCTCAACTCAAAGGAGTTCTAAACCATCCCATGCAACAGAGGCTAGGCCTAAAGGCAACGAGGCTGGCAGTTGTACAGTAACAATAATGCAAGCAAATGAAACTCAGCATCTCTTCGTACTCTAATGCTGCTGTCAAGCCTTTGCTCACGCATACCAAACAGTCTAACCCACACAACCCACTAGAAGCCCAGGTTTGAGGTTCAGCTGCAGTAACTCTAATTAGTATTAAGATCTGAAGACTGTCAGATGGGGTCAGTCTACTGTCACAGTCATTGTCAAAAGAATAATAGTATGGCAAGAGGCTTTGGTACGCCACTGTGATGGCTTATGTACTGCTGCTGATAGAGATGATGTTTAAAGTCCAGCACTGTAGATTTAAGCTAACAGAGAAATAATCCCCAATCCTATTCAGAGCCTTACTGGAAACCATCCATGATGATGGATTATGGACCCTAGGGAAGCATACATGTACCGAGCCTCAGGGATTTATTTGTGTACACATATTCACTAAAAGTAAGTGAATCATTCCTAAGGAGCAAAAAATTGATGAAAGACACCAATTTTCGTGTTCATGGATCATCTGTAAATAGACTAATTTTTTCTCAAATGTATTTATTATGGAGAAAATCATCCAGGGCAGATGCACAGAATACTAAGCGCCATCTAGGTCCTACTAAAGCTCTGTCTGGGGGCTGGAGTTGCATGAATAGGCTTTAAAGTGGTCCTCTTCAGAGGAATGGCTTTCACTCTATTTGACACCAGGTCCAGACATTCTAGGCACAACTTTGGGAGTTAATTCTGTAACTCATCTACAAGCTGTTTGCTCTGATCATGGTCCAACTTGTTTTTATTGGTACTCTGGTCATGCGGAGGTTTTTGTTTGCTGGTTGCAAAACCATGACATTAGAATTGGAGTTCCAGCAGGAATACCAATAAGGAATCCGAAATAAGTTCTCAGTGAACTATATGAGATTAGTAGCTTGCTGTTTCACTGAACGTACCTGCCAATAAACTTGTCTGCTAAAATGTCCATCAAAAGGTAACACTCGACACAACCTTGTTTTAAAGTGTGAATGAGTCTTTTGGAAAAAATCAATGCAGTATTTGCCCAGCTGCAATACTTACATACAACTGCAAACTTTCTAGAATCAAAATTAATCTATCCTCCTAAAGGTGATTTCTTATCTTGTTTTGGAACTGGGAATGAATTCCTGAATATAGTTTATTCTGAATTCTAGACTCCAGCTATGCGTATTGCAGCAGGTAAACAACTTGATCCCAATAATTTTATTCAACAATTTTTTCTGGTCCTGAATGATCTGAGAAGATATGATAAATAATTTTCAACCTATGGATTTCTTATGAACTGATCAAAGCAAGTAGAGCTGGCTAAAATTTTTTTCTTGGGCATGATTTTTCTGATAAATACCCTTTTTGTGAAGACAAAATTTACCATGGGAAAATTATCAATTTTAGCAATTTAAAAAAACCTAATTTTCCTTGAGGAATATCAAAAACACTGGATCCCTATCTATAGTTCTGGAAGGTGCTGCCCTCAGGAAGAAAGCAAAATAAGCAAAAGCATTAAAGGTAGGAAGCCAGGTGGCTACAGACAACTGAAGAGGAAGCAGAGAAGATGAATATCATGAATTTCTCTCTCCCCTCACTGACCAGCTACCCCTTTGTCAGTGTTGCAAGGAGGTAGAGAGCCAGAGTAGTGATCAACCTCTGTTCTTTCCTTTTTGCCACCTACTTGGAAAACTCTTATTGATTTCACTTTGTTTGCTGGACAAAAGTGAAAATGGTGAGTACCTTTCTGGCAGTCAGCCAGCAAGCACCAAAACATAATTTTGGAATTTTTCTGGCAATTTCTTCCTGCATAAAAATTTACAGTATTTATTTTTCATTCAGATTTAGGATGAAAAAAATTACAAAAATATTTTTTGGAATAGAGTGGGCAGAGAGATTAACTTTCTGGCCAGCTCTAGACATTATTCACTATTCATCCTGCATATTTGTTCCCCTAAGACAAATGATTTTATATTTATCCAGAAATGGATCAACTAACCCATAAGTCTCTCTCAAAATACTCAGGTGAATACATTTGCAGCTTATGAATATTCATTTGCCTTAGTATTCAGAATGCTTCTACTTTCTGTGAAAGATAAACTCACACACTTAAACATATATGAATAGGTGGAAAAAGGAGGATTGCAATTATTCACCAGTGGCAATTTTGTTATTGTTCTTTTTACCTATTGAGCCATGTATCTTCACTAACAGCACATTATTCTGCAGTGATTCTGATGACAAACATCTTCTTAATATAATATCATTGCCTTCTGTAGGTTACCCCAGGTCCCATGTGATTTTCTATTCCCAGGAAGTTCTCCATTCTGCAGGGCAGAAAAGCAATGTCACACAGGTTGAACCTCCCTAATCCAGAACACTCTCATCTGGTAACTTCCACAATCTGTCATGATTTTAGCTGGATGACCTTTTATCATGGGTGTAGCCAACCTTCCCATGGTCCCATAAAGTTTGTTGCCAGAAACCAGCCCTAGCTCTTAGTGTTCTGTGCTGTTATTTACCTGTAATTTATCCCTTAATGTCTTCTAAGAGCCCCATACGCAATGGAAATGTTGGTGATGCTGCTAGACAATATTGACTTCCCATGGTTCAGCAAAGTGTCTCATTTGCCACTGGTCAGGTCCTAAGCGTGCCAGACCAAGTTACAGAAAGATAAATTATGCCTGCCTTCCCATGACCCCAAAGGGCCATTCTGGCAGCTATGCATGGCTTCTGTGGCCAATACTTTACAACGAGGCTCTAACAAGATCAGTGTGAAATCAACAGTGGTAACTTTCTATCATTTGGAGATTCCCCAATGAATGGGAATCTTTGGAGGGCCGAAATTTTGGGGTTTGTGGCTCTTTTTGGTACCCTACATACCTCATATTAAAGACCATAAAACCTCCTGAAATCTACACTGGATTTTCATGGCAGCGTGGAAGAAAAAGAAAAATTAAGAGGCCCCCCAAAACAGCAAAAAATATAAAATAAAATAAAAAGCCCAAATACACACACTATCAGAAACACAGATAAAACTCAGGCTATCAGAAAAATGCTCATTTTATACTCAAAGTTTTCCTGTGTGAGTTTGTGTGGAGGGAGTGTCTTCCAATGGGTAAGGACTCTTAAGAATAGACCTATGGCTAGTACCCGTGCAATTGCTTGTCATAAGGAATGCATAATCGGGCTCTGTATAATAAATCATGGACTCAAACCTACATTCATTAATGTCAATGGGAGTTTAGTCATTGATTTCAGTGGGAGCACAAGCAGCTCCATGACACTCTCTTAGATATTGGTATTGCCCTCTTGTCTAGCATACTGAGCACAGTGCTTTTCCCTTATCAACATGAATAAACATTGAGTTTTCTCTGTGGGTCCAGATAATCCTGTCAGACTCAATCCTATCAGTGCTTACGCTACAAAACTGTTATTGCTAGCAGGTAGTGATATATCCTTTTCAACTTGCTTGGTTTCTTTTATAGTTGTGGGTTGTTCAAGCACATCTGATATTTTCTTGATTCTTGTAACAAATATCAGAGGGGTAGCCGTGTTAGTCTGTATCCACAAAAACAAGGAGAAGTTCTGTGATACCTTATAGGCTAACAGAATTTTTGGAGCATAAGCTTTCGTGGGCAAAGACCCACTTTGTCAGATGGAATTGACGATGCGGGTCTTTGCCCATGAAAGCTTACGGTCCAAGAAATCTTTTAGCCTATAAGGTGCTGCAGGACTTCTTGTTGTCGATTCTTGTAGGTGCCCATGGTCTATTTCCAGAACTTTTCAAAATTGCACCAGAGACTTTCTATGTTGAATAAATGGCTTTTTTTATTATAAAAGCTGTCAAATATGTAATGGTTAGTCTGCATATTATTTTTCATTTTCTCTAATCTGCAGCAATCACTCATTTGCAATACTTTTTTCATGTTCATTTTTTATTCACGCAAAACAACAACTTAAGTCCAGAGGAACTCTTTTTTGTAACAGTCATTTAAAAATATATGTAGAGCATTGCAAGCTTATTACTCATAAAGAACTCAGTAAATAAATCCTCACAAAGCAGCAATCTCAAGTCATTGGTTACATCTAATTGATAACTTCATAGCTGTGGGCATTCTTTTAAAATTCATAACAGAAACTCTAATTACTGAACTTTGTTTTTTTGGCAAATAACAATGAGGATTACTAAAAAAATTACTTGATTTAGAAGAGCATCTCAAAGCATTTTACCAGCCTTTTAATGGGTTAAGGCTGTCAAGTAGTGAAGTACTACTGCAGTGTTTTAAAGTGATGCCTCATTTTGGGACCCTTATTGCCTACATGACAAACTTGAACCCCAGCTGAAGTGGAACCTAAATGACTTGGTCAGGGTAGCACTGGATTTTTGTGCCACAATTTGTTAAACCTAAGTACAATCACCAGAAACATAGGCCAATACAGGCCTTGCTCCAGTAAGCAGCTGAAGGTTATAAAGGGAATTGAGGTTACTTAGAACCCCACAGAATAAAGTTATTAGTGACTGCCCTGATTAGCAAAAGATTAGATTCTGTTTGTAGAAATATTTTTATTTAATGATTTGCCTTAAGATAAGCACAGTAGAAAGCAACAAGTTCCATAATAGAGGTAGAAAGACTCTAGAAGAATTCTAAAGGCCTTTCACATTGAAGCTAATACCAACCAACCAGAATTCATAGATATTCATTATGGCATTAAGTCTACCATGCATGAGGAAACTGACAGCAGAATTTGGTGCCATGAACATTTATAAACTGTTCAATATAATCTTGCAAAATAGAAAATTTTCTTCTCTGGCACGAGGAGGATACATTGTGCCTAATTTTACAAGCAAAATTTTCACAAAAATGTGAACTAAATGTCATTTTTTCGAGCCAGCAGCTAATCTAGGGTTACTAATGCAAGTCAAGACACCTTGATTTCTGTATCATTTGTGAACGAATTGGCAGGAAATTGGGAATAGCATTAAAATGCAATACTTTGAAAATTATAATACGAATGTTGGTGTTAACATACACACCCACACACAGAAATAAACAGGCTTAACTGGGACATTTCATGTTCACAGACAAAATGGCCATAAATTGCTCATGTTTCTGACCTGATGGATGAAATCAGGACTCTCTCTTTCAATGAAAAAGTTTAATACTTGCTGGGAGAAAAAAAGTCAATAAAATGGAGGCAACATAGTTTGGTTTAAAAGAAAAGCAGATTAGTAGGCCTGGTGTTAACACAGAGAAGCAGACAAAAAACCTACAGAATGAACTCTTAAGTGACTGAGGATATAATCCACATCTCAGATAAAAACATTAATAAATTTCTGAAGAAGCATATCAATCATTTCCTGGTATGAACTGAATATGAAAAGCCATTCTGGCTAGACCAGCAAATGACTCCTGAGAATCAGTAGGAGAAGCTACATTTATTAATGCAATGACAGGGTCAATAGGACAATATGAAATTATTGTGTACAATCCTAGAGTCTCAACCAATGCCACAATGGAAGATAACTCAAAGTTTGACATTCAGAGCAAAACAGCAGTGGACAGTTTCTCTGGTGGTCTGAATGACAGAAATCAGAGGAATTAAAGATTTAGCACTGAAATGACACCAGCTTTGTCACTCACTTTCTCACACACAAACATCGCCATGCTGATGCCTACGCCTAGAAGACACACTTTCTCTAAATATATCGTCTATCCCAGCATTCTCCCTCATATCCTTTCTTGGAACTAACTTCTGATGTGAAGACTACAAAACATGAACCAAACAATTCCAAGAATTAAATAAAATCATTCAAAATTAAGTACAATAATCTAACATAACCATGTCCACCTATAACATCCTTGTTTTCTTTCTCTCTCTGTCTTTGAAGTCAGGGTAGAATTTAGACTTTTGTGCCATGGTCTTTCTCCAGTTAGGTGTTCTGTGAGTGCATAACAAACCTTTTGGGGTAGTATTTGGTGGGGAGGGGGGAGGATGTGTCATACATCTGTGAAATTACCAGGGCCTCTTTGAAGAAAAGCGATAGTAAGTTTCCTAATGGAATAAATTGGTTTATTGAATGTTTGAATACATAAAAAACTAATTATACCAGTTTGCAGGGGCACATTACAATATGTAACACCGACAGACCTGGGTTGCCAGCTGCAGGGATAGAATCTGCAAGCATAGGATCTGGAGTCCTACACTCTACCACATGAGCTAAAGGTCAGCAGGCTTTCAGCTGAGGCTGTAGACCAGAGGCTTCACTAACCCCAGATGAGATCTCAGTACCTCTGAGTACTACAAGTAGAAGCAGTACTAAGTCAGTATTTACCAGCATTGTCACCAATAATTCTTGCTCTTAGTATTGGGAAAACAGTAATTTTAAACACCATGATGTGCTAACTTTTGTGAAAGTCCACCATTTTCATGGCAATCCTGGAGTTACTCCATTTAGTAGTGAAAACTTAGCACACTCAGACTTAACATACAGTGAAATCCCCTAGCTATAAGGTCCTGCATACCACTTTGGTTTATAATCCTGCAACATCCTCTGGCAAATTCAGTAGTTACTTATGTGGAAAATTAATAATGAAGATGTACTCTCTCAGAAAAGAACCCCCCACACACCAATTTCTATTATTTGATCTGAAGTACAGACATATAATCTTAACTAAATAATAAAGAACATTGTAAAACATAAAATAAAACCCAGATCAGTAAGCTATACATTTGATTGTTTCCCTATCTTTATGTGCCTGGCGGTGCTGGGAGCCTGAGCTGCAGCACGGTGGCCCAACAGCTGGTGGAAGCTGGGAGCATCACTGGGCGGATGACAGCCCCTCCTGACTCCCAGATAAGGTGACCGTCTGTCCTGTTTTGGCCGGGAGAGCATCATTCCCCTTGTCTCATATTTGGGCAGGGGAGATATGGTCATCCTACCGATCACCCTCCAGCCAGAAGCCAGGCAAGCAGCAGCAGCAGTTTTACCATTATCAGTTTCATCACACTGCCACCAATAGTCTACTGTTGCTCAGCCAATTCATTACATCTCTTTTCGGGAACCTGGAGCATATTGTATTGCTGATGCTTTTCCTGTCTGACCCAACATGCTTTCACATTCCTGAGAAGACTCAGAGCTTGACCCAAATATCATAGAACTTAAGAGAGAGACTCTCACTAAGTTCCACTGACTTTGGATCAGGTCCTTATTGACCAAACCAATTGTGTGTGTAATATGTATTGATAAGCTGGGGGGTGGGAACCATGGCACGAGACCAGCTCCCAGATCCCCTAGCAGAGGGAAGTTGTGGGGCAGCCTTGCCACTGCGGGGCAAGTGGGTGGCAGCCGCTTGAAAATACAGGGCAATTCGCCCTTTGACAAAATAAATCAGGACGCCATCCTGGCATCCCAAATACATAACTGTCCCACCGAAACAGGGATGGCTGGTTACCTTATTATCATACAACTAGTCATAACAACCAGTCTGCTCCAGCAGATAGGGTAGATTGTTCACAATCACACTGTGGGCAGAGAAAGCCAGCACCTTGATCCTCCCTTAAGGAGGATGTCTGACCTTCCAGGTCATTCAACTGTGGCCCCTGTTAGAAGCCAAAAATGAATGATCAGTTGGCCTGATGGACTGTGGGCAAAGGGGTCCTGGAAAGGAGGATAGTGTGAGCAGCATTCATTTACAACAATTATAAAATGAAAGATTTTTAGGTAAAATATTGCATCAGTGAGAAGAGACAAAGCAAAAGGATGAAAATTGCTTGCTTGGTTTAGAATGACCATGGACAGGACATGTAGCAGTAACAAACATTTATTTTAGGACAAGAATGCTATTTACCATTGAGTCTCTGATGGCAATTCTACCCAAATGGAAATAAGATATTTCCAGTTCTACACTTCGCTAATTGCAAACCTTATAAGAGGCAACCTATGTCTTCTCAGTTGTGATAAACAGATGATATTATCTTTTTCTGTCATAGAAGGTTGTATGTGTACTAGGACTGCCAACAAGGGACAAAGAGGACAACTGCCCCAGAATCCAAATGGGCAACAGTAGCAGCCAGAGTCCTGGGACCTTTAAATTGTTGCCAGAGCCCCAGGTGGTGCTGAAGGACTGACTGGGGGAGGCTAACCCCTAGTCTGACCCCTTCTTCTCAAGGCCCTTTGTCTTCAGGTGAGGGGAGTAGGAGCTGCTCCCCCATCTTGCCCAGAGCCCAGTGAAATCTGAGAGCTTCCCTGTTGTGTACCTATCTCAGGAAAGAATCACACCCACACACACAATTTCTATTATTTGATCTGAAATACATACATACAATCCTAATGAAATAATAAAGAAAATTATAACACAAAGTAAAATTTATATCAGTAAACTATATGTTTGATTGTGTTCCATCTTTGTGTGTCTGAGCTTGTAAAGCAGACCTTCAGACGATATATAAAGGTCTGGGCATTAATTGGAGCAATCAACTTCCATTCTCCGGTCTGACGAATGCAATCATCACAGCTCCCATTCAGTAATTAGATTCTTGTTTCACAGTACAAATAGAAATGGTTTAGTGTAACTTGTCAGAAAGCCTTCTCAAGCATCTTGACCTTATATTACTAAGTCAATGGCTATCTTGAGCCACTTTAAAAGCATGAGTAGCTAAAGACAAGACTTGTTGCTATGCCACTGCCGTTATGGAAAGGTGACATTTAAATTAATTGCCCAAAGACAAGAGAGCTTCCTCTCAACAGCCACACAAATACTCCTCAGTTTAGGACAAAGTTTCTGGAAAAACTGTCAACTCAATTAGAAAGTTTAAAGAAACTGAAGTAACAGATAATACATGAAAGATCAGAAACTGGAGGTTCTACATGCCAGCAGAAAACAGAAGAAATGACACCTCATTCCAAAAATCTTGGAAAGTAAGTTTATATCAGTTGTCTTGGAATGAATTAAAGGAGCAATTTTGGTGTGACAGAGAAAGCCTTGTATAAATACTATGCTAGGGCAGCATATTTTTAGCTCAGTTTTTACTCACTGATTTTTACTTCTGTTTAATTTATTGGAAGAACACTTTAGAAGAACACTTTGTACAAGACAAGTTAACTAGTAAACAGCTTTAAATTAGGAAAAAAGAACATACTACCCAGTGAATTGTGTACATATTGGGAAGAAAGTTGATCCTAAGGTAATATGAGGTTTTGAAACAAGTGCCATTCAACCTTTCCAGCTTACCCTACCCTTTTCAGGAGTTAGATTGTTTTGCACACCATCAAGTTACACCTCACTTGAAAACTACTTACAAAAAGCCATGCAAAACCAACACAGAAGACTACTACTGAAAACTTGCTGACTTTCTACCATCTTATTATAAAATAAATGAATTGTAATAGAAATATTGTACTTACATTTCAATGTAAGCCATATGATGCAGTAGAAGCAAGTCGTCTGAACGAGCTTTTAGATTGTACTGACCTTACTAATACTTTTTTATGTAGCCTGTTGTAAAAGTCGGCAAATATCTAGATCAATTGACGTACCCTTGGGAAGACCTCTGTGTACCCACAAGGGTTGGAGAAACACTTGCATAGAGAATAATTCTTCAGAACTGAAGCCAACTAGTCATGCAAATTACTTTCATGAAGAACAGAGAATGCAGCTCACACTTGGAAGATTTCATAAACAAGCTGTCAGTTCTTGGAAATCCATGTGTTTAATGGTGCTGGGTGATATACGGGAACTCATATAAAATTTATACCACCTCCAATATGCTAGCTCTTAAAAACTGCATTTGTATACTGAACAAATTATTGTGCTATGAAAAAAAGAGAAACAGCTTTTTTGTCCTCAAAATAAGTAGTCTGTGTTCTTTAAAAATTGAGAGATTTGCTGTGAAATATCCTAAAGGGCTTTGAAGAAGAAAATTTCAAAATTAACACAGCAAACAGAAAAATGTACTAATTTGCATAAATACTTTAGTTTTCATATAAAATTAGCTGTACGTCAATGGTTATCTCTAGTTGCAACTCATATTCTGATTATTGTGGAAGAATGAGAAAAAATGAGGAAAGTCAGTCAAACAAATAGGGTTCATTAGATACCAAGAGTAAATAGAAGAAAACAAACAAGACCTGTAACCAGGCAGAAAATGGGGCTCCTCCTGCTTCCTTCAAGTTAATGGAAGTGGAACTAGACCTTATTTGGGTCTGATCCTGCTAACTCCTCGCCTCCTGTTGGCTTTTATGGTAGTTGCATACCTGCAGGTTTTGCAGGATCAAGCTGCTTATGTGAAATAAATTTAGAAACCTGCAAATTTGAGGATTCTAGCAGTTTGTGGCTCCATATATGTAACTAAATATGTGCAATATTCTTCTGTAAAATACAAATATATTTTAGGAAAGTTTCAGCTCTAACCTTTAGTTCCATCAGCAAAGCAGCCATACAGCCTGCTATCAGAGGATCATCCCAGTGTAGAGATTACTCCAGCAATAGAGTTGCATAAGGATACACTTCACCTTTTAAATGTTTAAGGCAATTGATTGGGGAAAAGAAGCTTGATGCTTCCCTGAGTCCCGGTGACCCTCTGCTGCCATACAGCTTCTTGTGACCCTCTGCAGAGGGCATAAATTATAGCAATCACCAGACTAAGCTAAAGTAAACTAAAGGATGAGATAGGTGCATAGGATGGTCCAGGATTAGAGGAAAATAAAGATGACTTCAAGTCAGCTTTGCATACACACTTCTTTAAGATGCAACATATGGTCTTTGGCTGCACCAAAGGATCAACATCTTTCTTTCGTACACAGTTATTTTAAGTATTTTCTCTTTATTCTTAGAGAAAGAACATTAAAAAGCTTTCAACAGGCTATTTTAATTATAGAATGGAAGAAAAATCTGGTAAATATTGGATATTTTGATATGTCACAGTTTTAATCACGTATACTAAAGTGAATCAACATGAGTCTTCATGGGTTTTGTAATACTTTTGTTTGCATTGGAATGGCAGCTGTGTGCTGTAATTGCAAATTAAATGGAAAATACATGCAATACAATATTCACTTTCTCCCATTGCCATACATTGTTCAAGAGCGCAAAGTTTCCATTTTACCATTCAGCCATTTTTAAAGAGACAACCCTTGAAAACGTCAGTGGGGAGGAGGAGAGAACGGGGGGTGGGGCGGGGGTGTAAGTTCTGGAGTTTCATACACAGTAAATTCTACAAAAGTGGACAGTGACTTTACTAATGATACTCTTCAAGGCACTGTAAGGACAAACATCAGCTGAAACAATCAGATCAAATAGCAAAATACAAGTTATAAATTAATATAACTGCAAAGATAATGAGTAGAGCCTTGTAAATCTGCAGAGACCTACTTTGTATCTGTGGATCATGAATTGGATGTGGGGTGCAAATTTTGTTTCCATATGGGGCTCTAGCAATGAGGAATGAAAGGTCATCTGGGATGGGAGAAGAGTGAATCTTTTCACCTATTAAATCAGCCTAACACTGGCCACTATAGGGAAAGAGAGAAAGAGAGGTATCTTCACCTTGAAGATTTTTATAGTGCTCTTTTTTGCAGATATGGTCCCATATCAGAAGAAAAAGCAGAGATGTGCTCAAACACTTAAATTCAATTTCAGCAAGCAATGATCCAGACACATACAATGTGAAAATTTTACTATCCACATCTCCATAATGTTTTGTTCAGATGTATAACTTATAACAAAAAAGAAAATTCAGGCACTATAGCCAGATATATAGGTTTAATATGCTCCTACTGACTTTTAGATTACTTTTCTCAGAAACAATTAGGAAATAATGAGATAAGAGAAAGAAAAAAAAAAGATCATTCTAAATGTTAAACTTGAGAGTTGTCAAAACTTTGGAAGGAAACATTATTATCCTTTTTCCCTAGCAGCTTCAATGTAAAACTGAAAGAGAGACTTGGGAAGACAGAGAAGCGACTAGAACACAAAGTTCATCAAGATCTTCTGAGTAATGAAAGACTGGAATATTCTGGAGCAGAATACTGAATAAAGATGAATTTACTTCTTGAGATTGTGTGTATGGAAAATGTGTATACATCCATGTGAATAGACGATATTCGTGATTTTTCATTGCCACATATTATCAGAAGCAGATATGCAAACTCAATCCTTCGGAATACGCAAACTCAATCCTACATCCTGCCGACATATCTTGGTTTACAAATGTGTCAAGTTAAACAATCCAGTGACAAAAACCCTACGGAAATAAGAAGGCAAGAGTTTCAAGTGTGATTTGTTTCCTTTAGGAAATGGTGTTATTTTATTTTGCATTAAGAAGTTTTCCTCTCATTAAGCCTGTTTATGCTTACATCATTAGAAAATAGATGAGCAGTCCAGGTGGGTCACTATCAATCATCTGCTTGAAAAAAATACTGCAACAGAGATATTTCATCCCATCAGGCAGATGAGCATATGGACAGAACTTCATCCATTCTAGTTTTCTAAACTAGAATAACACTCTTGAGATTCATGAGAGACAGAGAGAGACCTTTAGCAGAATGACCCTTAATGTTGCTCTACTCCAAACTATTTCCTATCTGTATTTGTATGCAGCATAACATCAAAACCAGCAACAAAACACAAATACAAGCTAAAAGGCCACTCTACTGAGTGCAGAAACATTTTAACAAACATCTTTTACTAAAATTCCCTGTGTTAGCTAAATTAAAACATAATTGTTTGCTTTTCTCTCTCAAGTGTAAACATTTCACTTGATATTTTAAGAGGAAGAAATTGAGAAGTCCATGTTATTAAGTACAAATAGATTTACTGAAAAAAATGTTTTGAAATAATTTTACATGGGTCAGCTTATTAACAGACAGTAACAACACAAAATAACACCAATGATAGCTATAAGGTGCGCTTTTCAGTCACTCGTCTCCATTTTTTCAGGTACAATTTAAAACTGGCACAGTTTGGTTCACAGACTAAATTATTTGGATGGCCAATATCCAAATTATCAGATGCAATCAAAGGCCAAAGGGCTTGTCTACATGTCACAACAAAGCACACTGAAGGAGCATGATCTGTGAAGCATTCTAACATGTCAGGGTGTAATAGTCTGGTGTTAATACTGCTTGCACAATCTAAAAGGAACCTAGTTTGTGTTAATGTAGTCCCATTTCAAACAGAACTACACCAACCTGAAATAGGTATCTTTTAGAACATGCATGCAGGACCCTCACAGGATCATTACAGCATAACCGGTTAGCGGACTTCAAAAATCTCAGCCCTTTGGTGTCCTTCACATTGTTATAATGTTTAGGGGCTTCTGGATGCTACAATCTAAAATTTGAATACAACTGACTGTAAGGACAGAACAAAACTTGAATCTACTTGCACTCATAATTGTACTACCAAAACATACGAAGCCCAGATGAGGATAGGTTGAAAATACTGTTCATAAGAACTATTTTTCATGACTAAATATCTTGTTAAAATAGATGGTGCTGGAACTGTGATACCTGTGTAATACCAACAGACCTGAATTGCTGGCCCCAGGGATAGAACCTGCAACACAGGCTCTAAAGCCCTGCACTCTACTACATGAGTTAAAGGCTAACTGGCTGTCAGGGGAGGCTGTAGAACAGAGACTTCACTCATCCCAAATAAGGTCTCAGTACCTCTGGGTACTACACCTGAGATAAACCAAAACTTATTTTGTTGCATGAATTCTGGGTTGATTAACTGGTATTTTATTTTAAAATAGGGGTTGGGTCAAGTTGCATACACAAGTGTGAACTTTTGCATGAGCAGAAATCCAGATGGAGAAACAGAGAACGCAGAAATTTTATGAGTTGCATAAAGCATGTCTGAAAAATATGGCCTTGATTTATAGTGTAAAAACAAAACAAAAAAAAACCCCATTAGACAGACCTATTGTATGCAGTTTTTAATATACTGAATTATACCTTAAAAACCCCACAAGCCCTTTCAGGGAAGAAGAAAAAAAAAAAACTGTCTCAGGCAAATCTTAGAATGGCAGAAATGATACATTACTGACATATCCTGGCCTCTGAGCTCCTTCATCCACAAACAAGCATATTTTTAACCAAACAATAAAATAGCAAATAATTTAATAACCACAGTGTCTGGACAGCTTCTTAATATCACTGTGGAGGGTCTAGAATAACAAGCATATATAAAAGCACTCATGGTATTAAATATTAAAATAGTGTTAAATTTTAAAACACAACCTCTAAAAGATAAAGGGAAGTAAAAGTCACTACCTATTCTATTATTTCACTCAGTTTGTCTCTTTGTAAAGGAAAAGATGTGGGCTGCTCATGAGAAAGGAGAAAATAACAGCTAACAGAGTATCACAATGTTAACCCTCCACTTTCTTTTGATTAAAAAAATCAGTCAAAATTTTGACTAGCATGACAAAGTAATCATCCATCCTTTTATTCTTTCTCATCAATAATGTGCTCAAGGCAAACATTTCTTTGGTAAGTGATATCAGACTGGCAACCTATCTACGCTTTCAGAACCAATGTACTCCAGGAACAAGTACTCTCAACCTCTTTTTTTTTTTCTAAAGAATAATCCTTACTATTTCTTTTTTTCAAGACCTCTAGTAGGGCTGATTGAAAAGCAACAATTCTATTTTGCAAAATATTCTAAGGTTTCAAAATATGTTTGTTTAGTGACAGATGTGTGACAAAAGTGATACATTTAAAAATCTCTCTCTCTCACACACACACACACACACACACACACACACACACACACACACACACACACACACACACACTCTCTGAGAGAAAGAGATAGACTTGAAAATAACGGTACCCAGAGGCTAGTGCACATATGTGAAGACCCAGTAACTCCAATTATGCAGAACATTTCGTTGAAAATGAAATGACATTTTTGATGTAGGGTGGGGTGGTTTTTGTTTGTTTGTTTGTTTTTTTTAAACTGTCTCTTCTGAGTATTTGAACTGCTCCAAGGACATGCTCATACTTCCATGAGAAGTTTTGTGAAACAATCAGTACAATTTCTTATTTAAGGAAATGGTGATTATATTCATAATATCAAAATGGTTATACACTTATTGGGGCCTCTCATGGTAAATTTATACTGCAACTAGACACTCACATTACTGACCCAAGCCAGCTGACTTGAGCTCAGGCTAAGAGGCTGCTTAATCACATTTTAGACTGAGGCTGTTGGACCCTCCCACCTCACAGGGTCCTACCTCCTGAGCTCCAGCCTTAGCCTGAACATCAACACTTCATTTAAATGGCTCCTTAGCCCAAGCCCTGTGAGCCAAATCAGCTGGCAGAGGCCACACGTGGGTGTCTAACTGTAGACATACCCTCAACTATCAGATTGGAAGCTAGTATCTGAAGTCAATCCAATCATCTTCTCCACAACACTGAGGGCATTCACAATCTGAAACACATGGATCCAAGGAGGCATATGGCCAGTGTTTTACAAGGACAGTTAAGGCCTAGAAAGGCCTCTGACAAAACAGGACCATCCAAATATCACGGATTCGATAGTCAGTGAGTAGTTACAGCGAAATTAAACTTTCTTCCCCATAATCTGCTTTTCTCCCCACAGACTTCAACATGCTATGGTTGATTCCAATCTTTATCAGAAGTAAATGCTGATCCTCAGCTGACCTGGATCTGGCTGCTGCTCACAGGAAGAAAGAAAGAGAGAAGCAGCTAGCAGGGGAGGAGAAAAGCACTAAGATATTGTGCAAGGATAGTGAAAGGAATGAAAGGTTGGTTTATCTAAAGGGAGAGAGGATAAAGAGGCTGACAGGCATGAGGACTTGCAGTTGTGCTTGACCAGTCTCCAGTCTAATGCCTACAGCAACAACATATCTGACTTCTCTTCTAGCTTTGCCAACTTTGGTTGGATGAAATCCTGAAAGTTTCATCTCATTACATGATCTTCAATTAATCTTTAATTGCTGGAAATTCAGGACAGTCCTCAAGGGTTAGCATCCCTGTGCTCTATACATACACCTGTGGCAATGACCTCTTCTGTGTTGCCCTGCTGCTACCCTTATTCCAACCCTGATCCTACCGTTTCCCAGCCTTGCTCTTCCGCTGTCCAGATCACTTCACCTCTGCTTCCTTGCTTAGTTCCTGACTCAGTGCTGACTCCTGACTCCTTAGTTCTGACTCAGTGCTGTTTCTGGCCTGACCCTCCTCCAACCAATAAGTCTGATTGATGTTGCACCACTTCATGACAGAAGCAGACATGTGGTAGGGGAGAGGAGGATTGGAAGCATCAATGAGAGAGGACAGAAAGGGTAGTAGAAGAGAAGATGAAGGTAATCAGACCTAGGACACTTTTGGGACATTGTCCCTGGCAAAAATGTTTGAATGTTATAAACTATTGAAACCCCAGCTCTTGATTTAATTATATTTATTGAGTTTATTATTATGACCCATATCCTTCTAAACAAGATGAATATAGCTTGCTGAAAAGTGTCGTGTTGTTGGGTGGAATAACCCAAGAATAAAAAGTAAACACAGTTAATAATAAGTAATAGTAATAATAAGTAACACAGTAATAAGAATAAACACAGTTAAATATTGACAGGATAGCACAACACTCACCTCTTCCTCAATTTAATGCAGAGTTCAGGGGAAAATGCTATTGTAAACACCAGAGGGCTAATTTTCAGCACAGTGTGTGGGGATTTCCACATAACTTCTGTTAAGAACAATCGGAGTTGTAAGTACAACAAGCCATGAAATGTGCAGAAAATTTACCTTCTGACCGCTAAAAGATTTAGCGTACATTTCTTCTGATACTCTCTAATCTGGAGTAACCCCTTCAATTTCTCAAAATTGGTTAAACATGTTCAATTTTTTGTTTGTTTGAAGAGCAATGCAAGAAAAAATACATTAGAAAAATGATGAAAATAAAAAGCAAACTGGCTCTACAGCACCTCCCAAGTAATTGTACCTTTCTTAATTTACCAGTGTAACCATGGTAAATAACTACTGCATACTCTGAAAAGCAATTCACTAGCATTAGTCATTCTTGCTGTTAAATTACCTTTTCACATCCTGTTCATGAACAATTAAATTATGATCATAAGAACAGTAAACATTTTTTCTTTCAAAGCTTTGAAATATTGTCTGTGGGTTATACTGTACTAACTTCCAAAGGAATCTTCTGTTCATTTGTGCAGTGGACATTAACAGTCTAATTAATGACACAATGCCTTCTTAACATAATTCAATACAAACCCAGAAGGTAATCCGGCCTGGAATTATGCTCCCTTAGGCACTCCAACAGTATGATGCAGCTTCAGTCATAAATTATTACAATTTTCACGTGTTCCTGAGATATTACATTTTAAGGCTCATTGCCAATGTTTCCTTGTCATGTTAATAAACTGTACAACAAAAGATCAGCTATATTTGTGCTATTTACAATTTTGAGGGACAATTCAATTTCATTTCAATTGAGAAAAATGACTGGAGAAACTATTTGCATGAAAAAATCTGCACTAGAAACAAAGATCTGCCAGTGAGGATGGGGATAACACATGTGTCTAGAAACCACCTTTGTGGTCCTAGATTGTGGGCTAACCCAGATCACAACTCTGTGTCAGTTTTCAGGAGAGAGTTTTTAAATAATATAGTTCTCAAACCTGACATGCTATAAAGACATACTTCCAATGTCCCATAACTCTTGGCTTCAGAACACTAAACAAAAAAGCCCAACTGAATTCATGTAAAACAATATGCTCTCCCCTTAGCCCAAAGGTTCACAAGTCTGTTGATAACAGCCACCAGGATACTTACTGTCCAAGTAAAATTAAGACTATATTGAAATGTTGCTTTTTTCAATGGATCCTTGTTTTTAGCACTTTTCCTAGAAAGAAGTGTCATATATAAGCTATCATAAATGTCTTTTCTTATACAAATTAGTACTATCAGATCTCTAATGGAAGATGTGCACCAGAGGTTCAAAGTTCAGATATAAAGCATTATATATTCACAGGTGTTACATTTTTAAAATAATATTTAGGTACAGTGGCTATTAAAAACTGCATTTCATTTGCACACCTATCTTTCCTCAGCCCAAATACAGTTTGTCATAAAACTGTTTTCTAACAGGATTTTAAATACATGTTTTGAAAACATTTATTACTGATCACTCCTGCATGTAAGAGGTACTTTATTGATCCAGAGTAACAGATGTTCAGTCCCCTCCCACCCATCCAAATCAGAAGACAATATGTGTGTATGCCTCTGACCAAGAAACGAAGTGGACAAGGATCATTCTGATGATTATAACATTGTTTGCAAGGCATAAAATTCAGGTGTACCTCTTACTGTTTCGATGCAGGTAAAGGTTTTTGTTGCAGTTAACTCGTAGTTCCAATAAAACTTTTCCAGCTTTTTGCATTTTAGGGCTTGTTCAGCTAGCTCAATGCCAACTGCTTCAACATTCACACAGAACTGGATACACTGTTCATCACTTCTCCCGTAATAAGTTATGCTTCAAAACTCCTGTGTCTTGACTTTTGGCCCACATGCAGCTTCTGTTATCACTCCTCTCAAATCACATAGCTGAAGAGATGGTAAAAGATTTGTTGATGGCTCCACTGCAAGGCAGTGGAAGAATGATGACTAGAATCCACTCCCCAGCTCTAGATTCCATGCGGTAACCACACTATAAATCTGCCTGTCATTTATTAGATAAATCCAGAAGGTAATTAAAGTGACAGGCCCTTATGGCATTGTACAGCAATGTATTAGCATGCAATGTACAAACACAGACTATGGCTGATTAACAATAGATTATGATAATCAGAATGCTCAAGTGGGACACAAAGTTCCATGATGAAATCTGTTTCCATGCTCACTGTTAGATTTCTGGGCAAAGATAATACATCTCTGCTAAAAAGGATAAATTCCAAAATAGAGAATGAACATTCAGACTTATTACAGCGATTATTTGTTGCTTTATTCTTCCTATTTGCTATTGTTGTCTATCACTATTGGTTTCACACTTCATCTTGGTTTTCCTTGGACCCTATATGCACTGTGTGCCACTAGTAGCTCATACTCTTTCAAATCTAAGGTCCTCTCTTGGTTTAATAACTAGTTAAAAGACAGGAAAGAAAGGGTAGGAATAAATGGTGAGTTTTCAGAATGGAGAGTGTTAGTTAGTGGTGCCCCACAAGGGTTTGTACTAGGACCAATCCTATTCAACCTATTTATAAATGATCTGGGAAAGGGGGTAAACAGTGAGATGGCAACATTTTCAGATATTAAACTGCTTGAGATAGTTAATAAGAAGAAGATTGTGAAGAGTTTTAACAAGATCTCACCAAACTAAGTGATTGGGCAACAAAATGGCAAATGAAATGCACATTAGAAAAATATTCACAACTATGCATACAAAATGGAGACTAATTAGGTATAACTACTGAACAGAGATTGTGGAGTCAACTGTAGATAATTCCCTGAAAACATCCATTCAATGTGCAGCAGAAGTCAAAAAAGCAAACAGAATGACAGGAATCATTAAAATGGATAGAAAATAAGACAGAGACTAGTGTATTGTCTCTATAAGAAGGCATCGTATGCCCATACCTAGAATACTGCATATAAATGTGGTCCCCTACTTTCAAAAAAGATGTATTGGCATTGGAAAAGGTTCAGAAAAGTACAACAAAATTATTAGAACTTTGGAACAGGTGCTGTATGCAAACAGATTAAAAAGACTAGGACTCTTCATCTTAGAAAAAAGGAGACTAAGGAGGGATATAATGGATGTCTATAAAATCATGACTGGTTTAGAAAAAATAAATTAGGAGAAGTTACTTCCTTTTCCCCACAATATAAGAACTAGGGAGTCACCAAATATAATTAATGGGTAGAAGGTTTAAAACTAACAAAAGGAAATTTTTCTTCATGCAGCACACAGTAGGCCTGTGGAACTTCTTGACAGAGGATGTTGTGAAGACCAGGATGTTAGCACGTTAGATCCATCCATGGCGATTAGCCAGGATGAGTAGGAATGGTGTCCCTAGCCTCTGTTTGTCCCACTTGAGACATAGAGTCTTCAAGAACTGGGACATTTATTCCAAGATAAAGCTCCTTGTACACCATGCAGTGGTTGTCCCAATGCTACTACATACATTTGAAACTTGGACAACACACAAGCATCATTTGAAGGCACTTGAACAATGTCATCAATGCTGCCTCAGAAGAATCCTAAATATCTCTTGGGAGGATAGGCACACGAACACTAGCATCCTGGAAGAGTTGAACATGACTAGTATTCAAGACATTGTTATTCAACAACAACTTCATTGGACTGGTCACATGGTTCAGCTCCTCCCAAAACAGATTCTGTTTTCCAGATTGGAGGAAGAAAAGAGGAGCATCGGAGGCCAGTGTCAGTGATATAAGGACATGCTGAAGTAACACATGAAAAAGTGCAGCTTCAGTGTTGACACTTGGGAGAAACTTGCCCAAGACCATCCCCAGTGGAGAACAGCATTCTGCAAGGTCCCACTGCAGTGCATATGAGGAGAGGTGGAAAGGAAGAAAAGAGCATCAAAAACTGCCCCACGCCCCTCCAACAGCTACTAACACCGGTCTCTTCTCTGATAAGACCTGCAGTTCTAGAATTGGGCTGACCAGCCATCAACACTCACAGATAGCAAGATGACGTGAAGACATCCTACTCGTTATCAAGTGACTGCCAATCAAAGCTCTCCTTCTGGGGCATCTAGCATTGACCACTGTTGGAAGACAGGGTAATGGGCTAGATAGACCTTGGGTTTGACCCAGCATGACTGATCTTATGTTACGGAACTTTAGAGAAGAGCCTGTCTTTTCATTACGTTATTTAAATGTGTTAGAGAAAAACACACACATAGTGAAGGTCTGCATCATGCTAAAGCTACATACAACTGGCGCTCTCAAAAACTCCATATAGTTGCAGTACACACAACAGGTAGGTATAGCAAAAGTTTACAGTAATCATTTGGCTGTTTGTGATTAAATATAAATAAAGCTGTACTTCCATATTGTCCGTAAGACTCTAAAGAGATTAATTAACAATATTTATTTTTACATAATTTTGGCATTCATTATTCCTAGCCATTTTCATAACAAATCATAAAACAGTCACTCAGCTTGATAAAATATAGATTTGAAACAAGTGTTAATATATGATGCATTAATAGTGTGGCCATAATATATTTTTACCATATGTGCATGTATTTGTTGGTATGACCATGTAAATTGTTGCATGTGACCTTTCAGCCCTTGAAAATCTCTAGGAGGCTCCAAGATAAAATGTGCCAAAGTAAAATTATCTTTTTTCCACCATGGTTTTATATTTTGTTTCTTACTTTCATCACAAACTCAGATGCTAAAGGATAAGGAAATACTCTAGAACTGTTTTAGAAGTTCTAATATTTCCTAATCTACCACAGTGAACAACTCTTCTGAGACCCTGTGGGGAGACTTCAAGAACGTGTATTTTATAATCATGAACTATGTGCTATTGCTTTAATTTTGCATTTTTATGAACTCAGCAAAAGCTACTTAAATTTAATTTCCTTCTAACCCATCCTAAGACAACAGAATTAATGGCTGTTCTGCTCACAGATATCATGGCTCTCTGTATTCAGGCAGGAGATTGATATGCTAGGCAATCTTCAAAGAACAGGACTGAGCAAATAGACAAAGAAGATTCCTGAGCAATGTGTTTGAAGTGGGTGGTCAGAAAAGAACATTGTGCATACAGATATAATCTTTTTCTCATTTCCCATGCTTACAATGCACTTGCATTTCCACCAGCTACATCTACTTTGCATCCTAACATTGCTACTGTCTGTTAGGCCTGGTTTACATGGGCAGTCTCTGTTGATAGAGATCAACAGAGATCACTGTGGACAGAGAAACTTCAGCAGGACTCTGTCAACCGACAGCACACACACACAAAAGCAGATTGAAAGAGCAAGCGGCTCTGACATAGTGCAGTCAAACTGCGTTGCCCTCTGCTGGCTGACCGGAAGCTCTGCAAACAGGGCTGCCTGGTGAACTGGAAGCCCTCTCTGTCAACAGAAGGGTGTATAAGGGCATTTTGTCAGCAAAACACTGTCGACAGAGGTACTATACCTGATCAGGAACAGGGATAACTGCTGAATGAACAGCTGAGTTTTGTTGACAAATTCCCAAGAGAGTGCTTTTAACCGTGTAGACAGCCAGCAGGTTTTGTCAACAAAAGCCCACTTTTGTAAACAGAAGCTGCCTGTGTAAACACAGCCTCAAGGTACTTTTCCCTCATTAATTACCCCAATATCTGAATTCAGTTGTCTGAACATCTTACATTGACCAGACATGGCATGCACCAGCTATCTGTAGATATTATTAGTGCTGATCTCATCCAAACTTAATACTGATATTGCTGATATGTACGAACCCAGAAGATGAAGTGAGGTACAAGGAATTTGAGGAAGAGCAATCTCTGTTCACGGATTCCATCAGACATGCCTCATGAATACATGAGCAAGAGCTCTTATTTAGGTTGTACTGCATGTCATCTAAGAGGCCATCTATTGCCATGTTAATACTGAATCCAACAGGTAAGACACAGCTTTGGGGCAATTGTGGAGAAGTTGTAAATATGTTGGCTTGCATTCCGGTAGCCATGGGAATTGCTTTGTTCCCTAACCACAGAGCTAGGCTGGCCTCTCTCAAAGTGGTTCCCACAACTCCTGGACTGCACTCCAGGGGTGACAAAATGTGAGAATGAAAGTCTCCCTTAACACTCCATCAGAAGTGTCAGAGGTGTGGTGTAGTTGCACTGCCACAGAGGCCACCAATAAAATCCTACAGAATTCTTATGGGGGACTCACATAACAGTTTGCAATAGCCTGCCTGCACACAGTGTCCCTCTGGTGATGGGCAGGTCTACCCTGCCAGGACAGGTCACTCTAAGCTAAGCAATCTGAGTTACGTCAGTAGCATAATGACTCACGTTGACAGCTCTTAGATCTATGTACAGTGGAGTACATGCCACACTGGGGCAATAGAGGAAACTCTCCCATCAACTCTCCTCACTCATCTCATTCTGGTGGGTACCAGCATCAATGGAAGGGTGATTGGTACTTGATTTAGCAGGCCTTTACTCTACCCGCTAATTGACCTCTCATGGGCAGATCACTGCAGCATCAATCCACCCCATGGTGGAGACAAACCCAATAAGGGTGTAACACAGTCCCCATCTTCTGATCTAGTGCAGTATGGTCCCAACCTTGCCTTATTGCTTTTCTCCCTTTCAATCAACTAGTGTTCTCTAGACAGTAGGGCAGAGCCTAAACAGAGGCACAAGAGGGGGAAGAAACTCCTTGTGCTTTCTTCCCAGTCACTTCTGTACCCACATAGAGGCAGGCCAGAGTCTTGCCCAGTGTAAAGCCCTGAGGATTTGGCCGATAAATCTTCCATGAAATAATGCACCAGAGATGGATGTAACCTCCATTGTGGCAGTACAGGGATAAAAATTTAAGCAATATTATAAGGTCAGTCTGGCACCTCTTCACTGTCTGAGCCTAACAATTCAGTCTTTTTTTCTATGTTGCCAATAATATATTTGCCACCTCCAGCTACCAGAAAATATACATTTCTCCACTGTAGACTTGATGAAATATAGGAGGTCTGCAGACAGATTCAACTCAGAAGAACATTCCTGACCATATTTAATTCCCATCTATTGTCTAGAATTTTGGACTAAAGTCTGAAAGAAATAAAAGTCACATCCCAGTTTGTGTGGCTTTCTGTGTCTAGACTTCAGAATGTCCTACTAATATACTTTTTTTTTATAAATACATCTTCATGTCGTCTTTGAAAATACCATCTTCTGTGCACAACATGTATTTTTAAGCCAGTCTTTTGTTTAAGACGATGTTGGCACTTTACAATAGTTTTTATGAATACATTGGAAGATGAATAAATACCCTAGATCTGTCAAATATCTTTTAATGGAGAACATCAGTATGTTATTTCGCCTTGAAATGATGGGTGTTTTACTCTTATCACAGTTTTATTGCTTTATTATTGCCAGCATCCTCTTAATTTGAGCATCCACTTTAAAAGGATGCCTGATACAGTTTTTTTTGGGACAATGACACATATAAACGGTATGTCCACTGCTGTCTGCAAGTACCCTGGTGCTGTCATTTAAATGACATGCGTACTGTTGGCTGAAAGCCTTTTGAGAATAGTGAATTACAGATTCCAGCTTCCCTGATTTATTACAGCTGAAAAATTACTCTTATCCTAGGGCTCCATGCGCCACAAGTACTCTGCTGGAGAGTGCAATGAAGGAACATGACACTGATGTCAGTTGCCTTTGTTGGAGAACAGAAACAAGCAGAAGGCCCCTATGTGTGTTGGATGGGAGCAAACACTTAGCAACACTTCCTATTACATGTCTTTTGTGAGGACGTAGCACAAGCTTTCCCCTGACAATGGACTGCCAGTCAGTGCCCTACAGTAGTGTTTCTTTTGAGGTGCTCACACTACTGGCAGTGCTATGATTAACTACAGTCTGCACTAAAGTAGTGTAAACAAAGCAAATTTGTGTAATCCATTCAAGGGTGGGTTATTTTTTATTTTATAAAAAATACAGAAATTGGTGTTGTTCAGTCAAAGTCAATTCCATAAATGTTGCCCTCCCAAATCAAACACAAATGTGTTTTGAAATTCTGTTTTGATAGTCTGTTATTCATTGCAAAGACTTTCAGAAGACTATATGTACAAATCCTTTATTTCTTTTTCGGTTTGTTTTTCTTATGTATGGAGAAAGTATACTATATAATCACCAAAGCTTGAATTTTGCGACAAATTTATCAGAACATGTTGGCTTCATCTATTTCCAGACAACATTAAACCACAGATCTCAGCAAGCTGTTCTCATTTATAATACAATGCTCTTGTAGTGTTGGCAAATAGGAAATCCCAGAGCTAGTGAATAAACAGAAAGCTTCATCTACTGTTAACAATCCCTCAGGATCCTATTTGTGAAGAAATGGCCTTAGAATGCACATGCAAAAATATGCAGTTTCAATACTTGGCAGAAAGGTTATTGAGTTTAGTGCCAATCCTTTTAGAAAACACTCATGCTCTCTGCCTCTTTCACTCACACACACAAAGAATATGTTTTAATACAATGGAAAAGCCCTGTTTAAATCACCTCAATTTTACTAAAAGAGCATCCTACTATATCACCTTTAATGTTTGCAGAACAATGCCGTTATTAAGAAACACGTTGCTTTTTCATAATTAAAGCATAAATGTCTGTTTTAAGTTTCCTTTTCACACCTGTCCTAAATGCCATTAACAAACAAGTCTTGTGCAGTTCAGTATGTCCCAGCCAGCCTTTTCTCACATCATTTGAGATACAGCAGAAAATTGGATTTTGAGATACATGGCCAGATCCTCAGGTGATGTAATATATCATGGTTCTATTAACTTCAGTAGAGCTATGCCAACTTACACCAACTCATCATTTGGATGAATTTGCCCCAACATTTTAAAGAGTCCAGTAATTTTAAAACTCTTTACAATCCTGCTTTGCATTCATCCATTCCATTTATACGTTCATCTAAAATTAGAATTGCTTTTATTTACTTAGTCTCCATAGGGAGTTGTGCCTTTCACTATAATTTTTTCCTTTAGATTTATTGTTACCTGAATAGATATTCAGAACTTCTATCATGTACATACAGAACTGAACATCACGAATTGAACACATACGCAAACTAAACACAGAAATGAACATGAGTGACACTTAACATCTAGCAGAAAAGGTAACAAATTTACATCCAACCTTACTTCCAAAAATATAAAAGCAGCAATTATGCACAGCTCAAAGATAAATGTCACTTAGAAGGGCAAGGCAGTTCACTAGCAGGCTGACACAGCACTAGCCTCACAGACAGTTTCACTACCAACTCAACAATCAGCAGTAGTCTTGTCCTAGGTTGACAGGCAATGACTACAGTGGGGCACAGGCTTTACAAGAGACTGTCGATGCACAAATGACAAGTATCAGACTACCTGCTGCAGATTTTTCATGTGGTATTTAAAAGCTGCACAAACAAAATATAATCAGCACTGTTATTCTTTCAAATATCAGCACAAAAATTATTTTAGAGTAATTCCTTCCTTAAAGTAGGTATAGGCAAAAATCAAAAGCATTAAGAGACCTTCCAGGAAGTACATACTCTGAACTTGCAATTTCTAAACATGCCTGGCATGCTCTGTAAGCCTACATCTCCACACCAGAATATCTTTGAAACAAGCTATTCCTGAAGAGATTTTCTGGAATAGCTTATATGAAAATAGCACATCGACACACAAAATGGCTGCATCTACACTAGTGAGTTCTTTATGAAAGATTTTTTGAAAGAAGGCAGCTCTTTCAAAAGATCCCGTGGAACATCTACATACAAAAAACATTTTTTCAAAAGAAAATCGAAAGAAACGTGCCACTCCTTTCGAAATTGCTCTTCCTCTCCCATTTCAGGGGGAGCACTTTTCTTTAAATAAAAAGGAAAAAAACACCACACACAGATATTCCATGGGCCCTTCTCCCGCCCCCCTGCCCCAAAAGAGCAGTCCTCATGGCACCTGATTTTTCAATCCCTGGCCCATTCTTTCACAAGAGCAAGAGCTGAGAGTGTGTGTGTGTGTGGACACATTCTTTCAAAAGTTCTTTCAGAAGAGATCTTTCAGAAAGGCTGCTTTCTTAAGATCTCTGTAGCGTAGAAGTAGCCAATGTGTTCTGAAATAGTGCTCAGCTATATTGAAATACAGTATCCAGATACAATAGAGCCTATTTTAAAACAGAGCCCTTGGGTATTATTTCAAAATAGCCTCTATTCCCTCTCTACACAGCCCCTATTCTGAAATATCTATTCAGAATAGGCACTATTCCTTATGAAATGAGGTTTACCAAATTCAAAATAAGCCTTCCGCTTAGTGATTGTGTTGTGTAGATGCTCATGAAGTTATTTTGAAATAGCAGTCATTATTCCAAAATCGGTTTGCTGTGTTGACATGCCCTCAGAGGACTAAGATTACATATCCAAAATAAAGTTAGTACTGATGAATTTAAAAACAAACACAAAAAAATCCCCTCTTCAACCACAAATAATTAGCTCCCATTGCTTTCAATCCAGGCCTTGAGACAAAGCAATTGGCAAAAACCTAAGACTTGCTATAGTACCAGCCTACAAATTCAAATTTTCTCTGACCATTGGGGGAAGTCAATGCCAGAGTTGAGAGCTGTCCATGAGCACACCCTGCCCCCAAGTCTACCAGCCATGAAAGTCAAAGAATAAACATTTCTAATGAAAGCAGGGGAGGATTTCACCCAACTGAGGGCATATGATCTCATCGGAACTCTTTGGCAACAGAAGGAGGGGAAGTGCAGACTGTAACAGAGCCAGGAATCAGGATAATATAGAATGCTCCAGATTAAAAAAAGCAAACAATCTGGATCAAAACAAGCATGTGGACTTGGAATGTTGGGAGGGATTTTTTGTTATGTGAATCACTAACAGATTATTCATCACATATGTGCATGTGTTTGGCATTCAGCCTTGTTTTGCTGTACTTACAGTTTTGATGAATAATTGCAGATGAATCCTAATCTGGCAAACTATTTGCTACAGACGCTCAAAAGCCAACATCTGTGGTCACATGGCATTGTTTCTGCTTACTAATTGGATGACTGAACATTCTGAACAGGAAATTAGTAAACCACAAGTGATGCACTTCTAGTTTGAACTGTGAATCTGAATGGATTCAAAAATATTTTCACAGATACAGATAGCTGGAAATTACATCTTTCTTAAAACATGTGCCAAGTTTACACCAGATATGTTTTCACAGAAGTACAGCAAACCAAATGACTTTTGATTCTGTTGAAACTGAATTATATTTGATTTACAAATTCTCAATTCTTAAAAACATAGCATTGAGGGATTGCATAAAAAAGTTACATATTTTAAAAAAAGATACAGTAGATGTTTTCCCTGAAAACACCGTAATATGAAAAAACATGTTATAAGTATTTATAGCTGAAGTTTACTGAAGTAATATATTGCATATGTATTTTGGAATTTATATTTACAAATAACTGTAGACAGTCTCTTTCAACCCTTTAATGTATGAGAACAACACCTGAGAGCATGCCTTCAACTTTCTTGCTTAACTTTATACTTGTCATAATTTTATACCTGTTGATCCAAAATGTGATAAATCTTCTGCATAATTCTAACAAAAATTCAAATAAACAAATGTTTATATATATTTTTATTTTTACATCAAAAACAGCCTCTGGGAGTTGGAGAGGGGAGGAGAATATCTGTGTAAAATGCTGAGCAGTGAAACAATGTTTCTGAGGATAGTATTTCATTTTTCCAGAGGAAACAGGGACATTGATGAGCAAAGGTAAAAATCTGGATTGAATGAAATTAGCTTTTCCATCATATTACCATGGTTTGAGGCAATTATAACCTATTTAATCAAAAGTATAAATTATGAAAAATGTAATGATGTAAAGTAATACAAAAAGGAGAGTCAAAAATTTCCTTGTAGTAGGGGTCAGCAGGGTGGGGAAGGGGCACAACCTCCTATGTCTAAGAAAGAACATCCATGAATACTTCGCAGGATTGATTGAGGATTCCTATGCTACTGAATATAAAACCAACATTTAAAAATTGCTCCCCTAGAAAGCAGGTGGTGCATTAAATATTGTATTTACAATGTACATTCAGTTAAAGTGTATTGCCTTTATTTGAAGCAGCATTTTAACCAAACAGTACCAAGATTCCAAAGTCATTATAAGCACTCCAAACATACATCACAAAAGTGATCTCTGCCTCGGAGAAGAGAGCCCAAAATGCAGACAAACAGACCCAAATGCAGGCAACAAAATATCCTCTTATGATATTATACTGTTATCAATATACTTAGTGCCAGGCATCACTGACAGATTTCTCTAGTCTATTTTATAAATATGCAGCTTTGATGTATGAGATCAAACAGTGCATCAAAACAAGCAGTACAAATGAAAATTATTTGCCTTATCACTGGCATAACTGTTTCCCGAAACTAAGAATAATTTTGTCTTGACCTCAGAATTATCTGGATTAAAATCTGAGCTTCTGTTGATGTTTAAACTAACTAGGTAAAGCAAGAAATATTTCTCTTTTACTATAGGATATTTAAAAGCTCAAGGAAAGCAGGAGGATAAGCAGCTAAGATTACATTACATAATATAATCACACTGGATCATGGCAATGCATTGCATTAAATGGTTTTCAGGAGAGTTCTATTCGTTTAAAAGTAAGGCACACTCTCAAACAACAGCTGGGGAACAGATACTCAAGACAAGTAGTATTCAAGTGCAGCAATAAATCATGGAACCTGTATGTCTGACACAGGGAGTTGATCAGGAAAATGAATTACTGTATCCTGAGTGCAAAGTATAATAAACAGAGGTGCCAAGAAATAGTCATACCTGCCAGTAATAATTTGGAGTTGAAATATAATCACACACAGTATACTTGATAAATAGCATGAAACTAGAGCTCCAAAGACACAAAGTACACATTTATGTGGAATTGAACATTTTTGCTGACGCGTTAAAAGATGTTAAAGAGTAACCATGAATGCTGTGTTGAGATGCTAATTCACAAAACACACAACTCCTAAAGCTACAAGTTTTCTACACATCCAGCTTTCATTTTCAAAGATGTAAACAGTTTCAGCCAACAGTATATCTCCAGAACATTAAAAGGTCCTACGGACTTAATACTGAAACAATGCAGGGTGCTAAGTATCCTACTATTATCCTTTAAGAAAGGATTGCCTTCTTGTATGATAAACCCATCGGCAAAAGCTAGGAGGAAAAAATCTGCATGGGGAATTCCTGCCCAACCATGGTATAAAACCTTCCCTTGCCAGTGAAGAAAACTAAATTACTGTTGGCAGATCCAGGGAACACAAGAAAGCTACCACCCACTGCACAAAGCCTTGTGCCTCTCTGATCCCAGTGGTGCACCTCTAGCATCTCCCCACTCCCTCTCTTGATGCCCATGCTACTGCAAAATCCTTCCAGCAGATGCTTACCCTGGAAGAGATTACATGGAGAAGATGATCAATTGAAAGCCTACTATCAATTTATTTCCTAATTATTTTTTCCCACTGGTGTTTCATTTCCTTTATTATAAATACCCAAACATTGCTCCAACCCAAAACACAATATGATTCTCTCTTCCCAGGAATGCACGTGCCATAAAAACACAGTGCACTTCTTGAATGAGCATCTAGGTGACCTTTTATTTTAATAGTCTGTTACTTAGTCGGATAATCAAGATGTTTATTATGGTCCTTAAAGGTCAGGATATAATTAAATATCCTGTGCAAAAATAAATTAAAATCACATTCAGCAAGGAAGCAGAGGAGTAAGTGGCATCAACCTCATGGATCAGGGCCTGGTCCAGCTCCCTCTGAAGTCAGCAGAAATCTTTCCAGTGACTTCAGTGAGAGGCAGGCCATGCCATAGATAGGTACGGGATTGCTACACAATGATTTTGTGATTTTTTTCAACTAAGTGTAATTGAAGGCTCAGCATGAATGGCAGGGAAACTTTTTCTGCTCCGACCACTATATTATTTGGAATTATATCTGAATGTTAAATTACAAGTGTCAGAAAGGTACAAAATTTTGCACAAAATATACCATACTTCTTTTTTTTCCAGCTCTAGTCCATTTTATGTTTTCTGTACATTCCTGTAGCAAGAGAAAGTTTACTGCTGTGAATTTAAAGGATATAACATCCTCCAAAATCTACATTCTTAGGGTTCACCTTTCAAAAGCTTGCATGCACTCAAAGCCACAACGAACACTTACGCTTGGGAGCAATCAGTGATTTTCAAAGATGGTGCTACAAAGCACTGCAACAAACAGTCCAGTCTACAGAAGAGGCCACACAGAGAAATGCAGAGTTTATAGTATAAACTTAAAACCTTTAAAACGGATTTAAATATTGTTCTCCAAAACTATGGGTATGACATAGGATTGAAGCAAGCTATTCATGAGTCAGGTACACTCAAACCTGCAGGTATGGGTTTAGGAGCTTCCATTTAGCTCTTCTCTAGTTGCTATGCTAGTCATTTCTGTGCTAAAGGAGACTCAGCTGAGGCGTGTCTTTCTTTGACACAAAGACACAGGCTGTCAGATAGTTCGTGGAGAGCATTCTTGTTGTTGGGTTTCTTTCTAAATATTGCCATGATACCAGTATACAAAATTAAAAGGAGCAATATTAGCCCAGCCCTTAGGACAGATTAAATAATATTGTTGTTTTCCAAAACTGTAATTCAGCCCCTGGAATGTTGGATGGAATTTAAATTCCGAGAGTACCAGGCACAATTTATTTTCTCAATTAAAAAAAAAAAAAAAAAAGAGAGAGAGAGAGCTCCTCCTGCCAGAATATCCAAGTAAACCAGATAGTCTGGGTTGCTAATTCTTTCAATACATGTTAGATACAGGGACATAATATGAAACATAATGAGGAGCAATGATCATACCTATTTTTGTTTGATTTCATTAATGTCTTATTTTGAGGACACTAAGATACAGCATGGTTTTAAGCATAAGTTTTTGTTACTAAGCCTTTCTAAGTTTCAGCCACTGGTTTGCACAGGACACCACACCTATGTGGTGCTGATTTGCAGAGATCAAGGTACCAGAATGGCATTTAACCTTCAGGCACCATCACATGGAGGAGAACAAGACATTGTTCACCTTATAGGCACTGAGGCAACTCAGTCTGAGATGTCAGGCTGTCATTGTATCTTAGGCATTGATGACTGAAGTGACTGAGTTGGGCTTTCCAGTATGGCATCACGCAAGTGCCCGCACATGCCAGCACAATACCTTGCCTTGACAGTCACATAAATGAGGCCTCTAGCCTCTAGAGCCCTACGCAGCTCTTCCCTTAATGAAGTGCTTTAACAAGTCTGGCTAAAAGGACAGAGTGTCTGTCCAGGAATCCGGAGTCATGGATGTCTGGGGACCTAGAAATCTGGCAATCAGAAAGCACTGCAGGGAATGAACACCTTGAATACTTTATGGTGAGGGGAAAGGAGTTTTTGCACAGACAAATCCTTGAAAAAGCAACAAACAAAATGAAGGGAAACATTAAAACCTGTCAAAAATCTAACTCAAGAATTAGACAAACCAACTCCTCTCAGATTTTATCATCTGAAAGATACAGTAAGAACAACACCAGTTCCCTTAACCATTGCAGAAAATAAACAAACAAAAAAACCACCCCAAATAAACAGAAACAACTCACCACCAACAAAAAAATCCTCATACAAAGCAACTGTTTTGAGCATTCACAGCCAGACTGCAATTCCTCTGCCCTCAGATTAACTATTTTAAAAGAAATCCCAACTTTTGCAGATAAATGCCACTAGAACCTGAGACCAAAGGCTCTGCACCATGAAAATTAATTAATTGGAGCTACTGTTTAAAGGAAGGAAAGATCTTTGAAGATGTGGCGAAACTAACTAAATTGCATATCCTAGATGGAGTCAGAACAACAGAAAAAAACTAGATGCCTCACTCAGGTAAAGAGGTTTCTCACTGACTGCAATAAGAAAAATTGAGTTGGCTCTAGAGAAGTTATGCTAGATATCTGAGACCTAAGAGTGGAAATGTGTGTCTGGAATCTAAGAAATAATGATAATTAAATACACACCTTTATACTACAAGGATCTGCCCCACCTCCTGATGCAATAATTCTTTTCTCAAAGACAATGGTAGGTTTTTGTTAACCTCTTGTATTTATTACCTTTTGAATTTTTTTAAAAATCAGTTTTTAAAATTGGTAATGCAATATCAAACATGCAACATATGCATGATAGTATGTTGCAATTTGTAGCATTTCACCATGATATATAATCTAGGGCAAAGGTACATGTGTCCCACTGCATTAAATTGTTTTTCTTCATTTCAGGTTTATTGAAGTTGTAATAATACCCTCTTCTCTGCTGTAAAACTAGAGACCTTTATGAGAGCTGGCTCATGCCTGTTCTTATACAAACTTGATTGTGTAGCGTTGAATGTCTCTGTTTTGAGATTCTTGGATGAAGTGTTGTTTTAAAGCGCTATCCAGTAGTTTTAAGAGGTTGTTTCACTGCAAGCAAATAGACAAGAAAACATGTTCATGAGATAAGAAGCAAAAGCACTGTAAAAGCAGATTACATCTGACAGAATCCATAATTATCTTTCAATGTTTGCTTTTCCTGCAGAGAAGTCAAATTTAAACCTGTTCTGAAGAAGAGCTACATGCACATAAAAAGTGAATAATCTGTGTTAGTGCAAACTTGGAAAACTTGCCACCACCAATATAGCACTACATCGAGTTTGAAGAGCTGACTGTTACATCACTATGCTAGTATTTATGTTGCATTTTAATAAATTTAAGGGATTTATTATGTTGAAGGGATTATCTCTACTGCTTTGCACTATCCAAAGCAATAAATGGCTGCCAACTTTGATTAATGGCCTAAGCAAAGCTCAGGCATTTAATCAATCTCAAAGCTTTTATTGCTATTATTCCACAAAGCAAGAGATTATTCCCATTATGCAACAAACCTCAGCATGCAAAGCAAATGAAATCGGAAACTACTATTTTTCCCCTTATGGGGGATTGAAATTGTTGTCTAACACATTCTTGAACTTTCAATTGGCATTATTTCCAATTATGGCATGGCATATATATTTATATATATATGTACACACACACACGCACGCACGCACGCAACTGGGACTTTATAATGAATAGCTCAGTGAGTTACATGCAAAAAAGAAAGAGTAATATTAGACACCCGTGGCCTGATTTTCAGAATTACCCATGGAAAAATGCTCATGCAATGGTGTACCACCAGGTAATTATCTGATTTCATGTGTAATCAATACTAAGACCATAATTTCACTAACAGTTTCAATGTCCTTTCATCAGGAGATACTTTCCATTATAGGGTGGCAGCAATTGGCGGGTTCTCATATGTTTAATTTTTAATATGAATGTAGTGTTCATGAGAGGTTCCAGAATTAAAAGCTTGGAGACCATACTCCTCTACTTGTTTAAAAGCACAGGCACCAGGAATTAGTATCTTAATGATTTTGACACCATTGTGCCCTAGCTATGTGAAATGGGGACCAACTACACAGATGAGCAGATCAATTTTGTTTCTGTGCCAAGAAAGTCCACAAAGGTTTCATGCCCTTTAGAGGTTTTTCGCACGTTTTTTGGTCTGTGCACATTGCAATACAAAAACCAATCAAACAAACCTTGTTGCAAGCAGCCACTCTTGCTACACAAACCAACAGCAGCAAGGAAATTAAATGTCAGACCATTGAACAGTACGCACATTCTACTCCAGATGCACACGCTTTACCATTACAACTTAAGCTCACCCTGGACCATGAACTCCAATCTTAATGCCCTGTTGCTTTTGAGAATTCTCTTCTTTAAATTATTATACTACTCCCACACTAGTAGCTGTATATATCTCACTGAAGAAGTTAATTGCGGGAAGGATAGTTCAGGAGGGTGATGAAAGGCTGGCCTTCTTGGCAGGGTAGAGTTGTGTGTTTGGCAGTTGTGGTGAAGGTGTTTTTAATGCTTAAGACTGGATTTGTTCATGTGTAGGTTGGCAAAGAGGCGGACCTACGGGAGAAATGAGCAATGCAGCTGCTATGAAGAATAATATTTTATCCTGCTACAACTATCTTTACACACACCTTAAATTATGATCAGTAACAACTAAATATGACTAAATTCAAGCAATTTTTTACAAAAATATTCATTGCACCTAACCTATTGATAATCTACCTCCATATCATTTTGGTACAGACACAATGTTTTTTAAGTTATGTCAACAACAAAAAGTGGAACTCCCAAGGACAAATGTCATAATTTTCAAAATCCAAAGAATAAAAAGTATACACTGTACAAAATTTTACACCCATTAGTCACCCATTTCTAGAGAAAGTCAGGAATTTAACATCCCATTTCATGCCTATTTTGTAATGCAATCCTATCTATGGTGACACCAGGCATCTTCATAATTCAATCCAAGGAGGAAGCCAAAGAGCAGAAGCTAAAAAGCCAAAAAAACCCACAATCCTAGCCTCCCAATGGACACCTTAGTATTTCCCACTTTCTATTCTTGACACTAAGAGCCTATGAAATGTCAGCTTTGCATGTTTTGGGGAATCAGGACCAGGACACAAGAGCTGTTCCTGTCATTTCCCTTCTGACCACTGCTTTTCTTGTGCGTATGTAAGAACCAAACAGAATCTGGTCCCAGGTTTTGTACACCACTTGCTTTTATCTCCTTGGTTTTAAAAAGATGAAGCATCAATTCACAAGGCAAGTTAATACATTGCATGTGATAAAGCTCAAAGTATGTAATGCCAGGTTTTTCAAAGTGATCTGGTATTCAGAGTATCTGAACTTTGGGGCAACTATTTGAGCCCCTTACACTAGCCTGATTTTCAGAGAGATGTTCAGTATGCTTTGAAAACAGGCAAAACTCAGCCTCCTCTCCTGTACAGGTCACTACTACCTTTTGGAGATCTTGGCCTGAACTCCTGCGCTTTTAAATACAGTACAATATGACAGGTGTTTAGAAGTAAAAAGGCTATGTCTACACTTGTTCCCAACTTCAAAGGGCGCAGGGTAATCAGGGTGATTGGAGATTACTAATTAAGTGCTGCAATGAATATGCAGTGCTTCATTAGGCAAATTCTCCCACGTGGCAACTTCCAAGTGTCAAATTTCAAAGTGCCAGCATGCTGGGTAGCCATGGGAACTTCAAAGTGCCTCTGCTACTTCAAAGTGCCTTTACACCCATTAGTCAAAATTTTGAGCAGTAAAATTTTGTATAGTGTATACTTTTTATTCTTTGGATTTTAAAAATTATAACATTTGTCCTTGGGAATTCCACTTTTTATTGTTGACATAATTTTTAAAAACATTGTGTCTATACCAAAAATCACATGGAGATGGATTTTGAGGTGTAAAGGCACTTTGAAGTGGTGTGGGCACTTCGACGTTCCCGTAGCCACACGGCATGCTGGCACTTCGAAGTTTGAAACTTTGAAGTTGCCGCAGGGGAGAAGTTGCCTAATGAAGTGTTGCATATTCATTGCAGCACTCCATTAATAATCTCCCATCACCCTGATTACCATGCCGCCTTTGAAGTTGGGGGCAAGTGTAGACATAGCCAAAGTGACTAGGGGCTTGATATCATAGCTCTCATTATAAAAAAGAAAATAAAACAAAAACCCTTCAGTGTCTAGCAAAGTTATATGACAGGGTGATTTCTTCTTGAAATCGGACAGTAACATTTGCACACAAGAGAATTGTACCTTAATCAGTTCAAAGCTGTGCTGCCAATATACTTACATTTCTAAACAATAGCAGTGCAGTAGTCATAACGAGAACTAAGATACTAGAGTTCTGTGGATATTGGTTAATGGAATTCTCTGCTTCAATGATGAATATGGTACTTAAAAGTCCAATTCCACAAAACTTTAAACAAACAACTTATTTGTAGTTACTGTCATGGAGGTATTTCATAATTTTGAAAAACTAGACAGATGCTATACTCTCCTATTTTATAACGTGTATTAGGCTATATTTAATAACAATAGAATACTGTAGGCCTCTGACAAAGCTAAATCTCTATAACCAGTACAGACTATGACAGTTAACAGAAGTTTTTCCTAACGCCTTTGAGGTAATAATTACCAATTTATAGCAAAATGGGAGAATGTGATAATAAAAAAGCCAGTAGCACAGAAAAATGGATGAAGTAACTCCAGGATGACAATAGAAGAACCATCTTCATATATATGTAGTATAGCCATCCTTTCAAATAAATAAATAAATATATCAAAGATCAGAACTGTTAAGTTTGGAAAGGAAAAATAGTATGCAGTTATATTGAGGGCCCTATCTTTTCCCTCCTCCCAGATTGTTTTATTGCTTTTGTAGTGGCAAATTAAAGATATTTCCCATAGACACAATTAGTTTTTCTCATCTATTTGATGAAAATAGGGGGTCTTCATAGGGAGTGGCGAGATGTGGGAAATATCTCTTCGATGAGTTTAAAAGAAACAAGAATGTGTTACAAGTGCTGGAGATTTCTTGGGGGTTCCTGAGATGGAGTGTTTCTGTCAAGGATGGTAATGAAAGCTCTTTACCCTTTAGAATCTATGCCCCCTTGGGAAGGGAGGCAGAAGATGTTACAGGTATCCATCCATGTCAGATCGAAAGGATTTCTTATTTTAAAGTGATTTCACAATGTGGACCTGTATGGTTAAATAGCGGTCTACTCTTTTTCTTCCTATTATGCTATATTCGTGGTCCCAGAAATTATTAGCAGATGATTATTCAACTACCACGATGTCAACTGGAGTCTTTCAAGTGACTTTAATAGGAGCTTGAACTTACTCTGAGGGTATCATCTACACTGCAGCAGTGTGGTTAGCCAGACCTGCACAACCACTGCTGGACACAACATGCTAATAGCAGCAGTGCAGATGCTGTGGTACAGATGTCAGCTTGGGCTAGCCCACGCCTGCTTAACACTGACTCTGAGCATGAGTAAGCAGCCTGAGCCACCACCTCTTCCACACTTCTGGTTTTTCAGCATGCTAGCTCAAGCAGAGCTAGAACTAGACCATTTGCCCATCCTGGAAATCACATCTCCCTTCTGCAGTGCAACATTATCCTTAGTGCCCTGCATATGGTTTACTGACCTGTGGAAATTTCATATCATCTCAAAGTCAGAGTCACACTTTCTCTATAGCTATATGAATAAGAATAATTTGGTATATTCCTCTCTCATAATTTTAGTTAGCCAGATGACCACTCATGGGTGTGGCCAAGTTTCCCATGATTGCATAAAGTTTCTTTACAGCCGCCAGTCCTGGCCTTCAATGTTCTGTGCTGTAATTTATCCCTACATGTCTTCTGAGAGCCCAGTAAGCATTGGACCCCCTGTCTTATGGCAAATTCTCTTGTCTGATGGCGGTAATGTTGTGAAGGTGCTGGATAAGAGAGGTTCAACCTATTTTTGGAATATAGAATCAGTGCAGTAACTGTCTCTCTTACTATATTTTAGGTGGTACTATGCCTGGCATAATGCCGATCTAATTGTACCTGAGACCTCTAGACCTCAGAATATTAGAATCTTAGTTGTAAGTATAGTTACTTGTATACCTGATCTGTCATATAACTATGGAGAAGAAATGGAATTTGACTTTTATGAGAGTGTTATACATTTTTAACATTAAGAAGGCTAATAACATCTTTCGAATAAGCAGAATGCAGGGAAGCTTTCTTACTCCGACACATATCTTTCTGCGTAGGCATACACATTTCTGCACCCCCAAGGATTATGACTAATGATCAAACAAGCACCAACCTACCAGACGCAATTACACAGCAACTTTCTGAGACTGTTTTCTGCAGAGGAAATAGACTTTTCCCAAAGTTATAAGACAAAGAAACAGATTCTGTAATACGAAAGTAGATTTTGCTTGAGCTATTCATCAAATAGAACAACAAGAAAAGAACCATTTGACAATAAATTAAGTAGAGAAACAAGTAGCTGGTAATGATGACATTTAATGTATGTTGAAATCAGTTATCAAGTTTCTCAGTATTATACCAACAGCTTTATGCATGTGGAGATTTAGCAGATCCTTCATATTTAGTGATATGAAGTATTACATCTGGGTCATATGTAGATTAATAAATTTTATGCCTAGAGAAAACTGCATCATCGAGGCTGAGCTCCTGTGTAACACAGGCCATGGAATTTTAATCAGATACCCTTGTACTGAGCCTAATAACTTGTTTTTGACTGAAGCATTTCTTCTGGAAAGGCATCCAGTCTTGATCAGATGACATTACAAGAGAATCCACCACATCTCTTGGTAATTGGTTCCAGTGGCTACTTACACTATAAAAAGCATGTTTCTTATTTCTGATTTGAATTTGACTGGCTTTCACTTGCAAACATTGTTTCCTGATAATCTCTTTCACAAGAGAAAAGTATGTGGTATTTTATCCCCATGAAGAAACAAACACTCTATCCAAGATGCCTCTCAATCTTGAAAAAAAGTAGGTCAGCCTGGTTAGCTTAAGTCTCTTCTCTAAGGCTGTGTCTACACTAGAGAGTTTTGTTGATGGAAGAGGCCTTCTGTCAACATAACTCAGGGAGCATCTACACACACAAAGCATTCTGTTGACAGAGTCTCGACAGAACTCTGCATGTGTCTAGAAGAAAGAATTCTGTTGACAGAAGTGTAGTGTAGACACTTCTGTTGACGGGGGGCTTCCAGTTCACCTGGCAGCCCTGTTTGCAGTGCTTCCAGTCAGTGGTTCTGTCAACAGAGGGCAGGGCAGTATTGCTGCTCTCTGTTGACAGAACAGACTGCATTCTGTAGCTTCATTCTCTTGACAGATATTAGTGTCGACAGATGTTTCTAGTGTAGACATAGCCTAAGATATTTTCTCCAGCCTGCAAGTGGTCAGTTTCTTTTGTGTGTGCTACTCTCCGTTTTTTCAAACTCCTTTTAAACAATGGGGCTGCCACAACTATACACAGTATTCCAGTACTGGTTTCATTTAGTGCTGTAAATTGAGTTAAAGTTACCTCTCTGTTTCAACTCACTATCCCCCTTTGATAGCCAAGGAGCGCGTCAGCTCTGAGGAGTTTCTCACCTCCTTAGGATTCACCATGAATACAAGTGGGATTCCTATACAGAGTCCTCAATTTATGTACATATTGTACTCCAAAAGTTTGTTTTTAAAGTTGGTTGTTTGGAACTTGGAATACATTTTTCTCATAGAAACAATGTTATAAATGGGAGTTAGGGTTCCCAGGCTAGTTCAGAAAATCCTACTTAACCTATAATGTAGCTGAAATATTGTATATTTGCAATGAAAAATAGACTTATTTCACACAGAATACTGGTGGTTTAGAAAAAGGCAGGTTTAATCGAAAGAAGAGAAAGAGAAAGATTCTGAAGGGGACATCTGAGCATCCCCTGGCTACCATGTCTCCTTCCCTCCATGGGCTCTGTGCTGACTCCTGTGGCCAACCCCAGCCCCCTGCCACCACCCTGCAAGGGCTGCACCCAACCCCTGCTCACCAAGAGGTGGCAAATGTGGACTGGAGGATTCCAGAAGAGCAGAGGATGGCTGTGCAGCTAGTGGCTGGGGAGAAATTGTGGTTTCCCATTCAAAGCACTGCTTCTCTCCAGCCACTGGTTGTGCAACGACCCCTGCTGGTCCATAGTCCTCCAGGTACCACCTGTGCTTCTGCTTGCCACCACCTGTGTCTCTTGCCTGCTCCCCTGAGGTCATGGCTTTCCTTACCCACATGCAGCTGGGAAGGGCATACAAAAATTTGATGCACAAGTGAGTCTCAATGTCCACCTACCACTTCCTATCCCTGTTCTTTGGCTCTGCTTCCTCTGGAGAGGGGGAGCTAGTTAAATTAACAGTGAAAAACCTACCAGACCTATTAGCAGAACATCAAATCTGTGAAGGAGCCATTTAAGTGGTAATGAAGCAATTTAACAGACATTTGCCAACCCCAGGTACATACTGTCAGTTTCTGAATGTACTGTCTCAGAGGGGTAACTGTGTTAGTCTGTATCTTCACACACAAAAAAACAAGCAGTCCTGTAGCACCTTAAAGGCTAACAATTTTATTTATTAGGTAGTGAGCTTTCGAGGGAAACACCCACTTCTTCAGAGTTATTGTATTTGTCTACAGAACCCTGTTTAAAATTTGCTCTAAATACCCATACCTATTCTCATAGAACTGGAAGGGACCTTCAGAGATCATTGAATCCAGCTGGCAGCACTCACAGCAGGACCTGTCACCATCCCTGACAGATATGTTTTAATCTATTTGTCCCAGACCCCTAAATAGCTCCCTTGAGGAGTGAAGTCACAACCCTGGGTTTAGCAGGCCAATGCTCAAAATGCTGAGCTATCCCTCCTCCTGCCTCCAAACTCTTTTCATTAGCATGATGCTGAAGATTGTAAAATCACATCCCTAAAAATAGTCATTTCCTCTCCCAGCTGCCTTTGGACCTAGAGACACCAGTCGAATCAGAGGTGACAGTTCTGCGGACTGGGGGTTGGGGGAGGCACACTGGACAAATGTCCATGCCCTACCCTCTTCCTGCCCCTGCTCCACCCATGACTGCCTCATCTTACGGAACCACCACACCACTTCTGGCGGATGTAGGGACCGTCATAACCGACCCCTGAAGTGGCGCAGCCTAAGAGTAGTGTTTTGAGACCATATCACTGCAGGAGGAGGTTGGGACTGCTCCTGTACTAATCAGAAGTGGAACAGTGTTCACTGTGGGGTGGGGGGGAGCACCCCCATGAATCACCTATAAGTTGATTAGTACTGTGTAGGGCCCCATAAATCCTGACTGTGTGTCTGCCTCAGGTTACATGTGAGCTTTTGTTTGTATGTGTGGATGTTCCTAAGCTGGATGTTTGTAATACAGGAACTGCCCGCATATGGTATTGATGCAAGATGTCAAACAGCAAGGAGATGTACAAAGGGCCATACAAATGCCATGTATCCCATAATTGCCGTACTTTTCATCTGGGGCACTCAGTTCCCATTAAAATCTTATTAAATGGCCATATAGTCAATGTTCTCACAAGAACAGGTAGAGGCAAGGGCTATGTCTACACGAGCCCCAAACTTCGAAATGGCCACACAAATGGCCATTTCGAAGTTAACTAATGAAGCACTGAAATGCATATTCAGCGCTTCATTAGCATGCGGGCGGCCATGGCACTTCGAAATTGACGCTCCTCGCTGCCGCGCGTCTCGTCCCAATGGGGCTCCTTTTCGAAAGGACCCCGGCTACTTCGAAGTCCCCTTATTCCCATCAGTTGCATTTCAGCGCTTCATTAGTAAACTTCGAAATGGCCATTTGCATGGCCATTTCGAAGTTTGGGGCTCATGTAGACACGGCCAAGATGTTACACTTTTAGGAATATATCTTAAAAACCAAAAAGTCAAAGGCTGCTTCTAATCCAGGCTTCCTGTGCCAGTTTTACCCAAAGGTTTTCTGCCCAGAGCAGAAGGCAGAAACATGGAAGGGGTGCCAGCTCCCGGCACTGATACAGACTGTGGCACTATGAGGGCACACCACAACCCTCAGGGAATACTTCAGCATCTTCCAGCCAATGGCAGCCCTGTGGTTTTAGATCTGTTATTGATGAGTCCTGGCACTTCTGCAATGCATTTGTGGTTGCTGGGAAATTGTGGACTGCAGTCCATAAAAGACAGAACAAAGGAGATCTCATTAATCCTGTTCATTTTGGTAGTGCTTAGGGCCAACTAAGATGAGTGCCTTACTGAATTAGGAGCTGCCTCAGTCTGAGAAGTAGTTGCTCTCTCTTGTTGTGCCCTTGCCAGTAGGAGAGCCCACCTTCCCTGATACTTAGGTTAATGTTAAGATGAATCGTCTGTTGCACATCTGATAACCGTTACTATATCATCAGTTTACTCAATTATGTGTAAAATGCCACATTCTATTGACAACCTTATTCATGAAGCACTACAGGCAAGGATTAAACAATGTGCTGTATATCCCCATTATCTGTTTTTATATAGATTGTTTTTGCCATTTTAAATGTTTTGTTATATACTTTAGTGCCTAAGGCTGCACAAAACTAATGAGCCTAATGCTGTTGGGAAGAGCATTATATGACAAAGGTTTTATAATGTGTTTGTGTAAATTTAGAAGAGGCTTGTCTTGACAGTAATGTAGTACTGCTGCTTCGTTTTGTCAGAATACAGACTAACATTGCTACCTCTATGCTACTATTCAACGTCTTGACAGTAGGCATTTATACAAAATTAAAAATATTACAACCAATAACATCTTACAAGATAATTTACCACTGTTGTCTAAGCTATCAAAGAAGTTCAATTATCCAACAGTTATTATGGATATTACCATAAACAACACCCTGAAGTCAGTTTCACAATCTTCTCATACTATGGCCAATATCCTGTTCTGCCTTTTAGGATCAAGTTCCATAAAGGAAACCTGTACTGCCTCTAAGAAAAGGCCTGTTATTGAGGTGGGGTTAATTGAGGAAGCTTGCAGCTACATTACACAATAAAACTGATTGAATGCTTTTTTACATTTACCTCTGCCTTTGGAAATGTGCTTTTTGAAACCATTTCGGAGAAACATAAATAAAAGCTTGACAAGTCCAAGTGGATAGTAACTGGCTGTTACGAATACTTTCTTACCCAGTGTTCTCTCTCCATCATGGCAGAGAGCTTGTGCTGTCACACTCAACATTTGCACAGTACACACAGTCTGACTCAACCTTCACATTTATTTTCATCTCAAAGCAGTAATATCCCAGGTGTCTTGGAAGAAGGAAACACTTATTTTGCAGAAATTCAAAATTCTGTCCAGAAAGGTATCTCCAAGCAGAACAGGAGAGTCTTTAAGGCTACATGATCCAATCTAAAGCAATCACATGATTCTTAATAAAAACGTTAACATATTTTCAAATACCTGAATGGCAAAAGATATGTGACTAACCTAAGGACAATGGATAGAATTTTAAGTGTGTAATTAACCCATTTCAAGTAGCAAAACAATTGGATAATTGAAACTGTACTGCTGTTTTGTCATGCACTAAAAAACCCCACAACAGTAAATTTAAAAAAAAAATTAAAATAAATTGTGCCATCATCTTGCTCTATGCATCACCCCATTCCCATTTGTGCCTCAGTGCTCAGAAGGTTCCAAAGCCACACTCCGTGGAACTAAAAGAATAGTAAACTCCAAGGTGTTTTAGAAAATTTATATCAGATACAGCAAAAAGGAAGGAAAAAGAAAGAGGAGCAGATTATATAAGCATGTAAGAACAGTCATATTGGGTTATATCAGTGATCCATCTGTCCCAGTATCCTGTCTGCCAATAGTGGTCAATGCCAGGTGCTTCAGAAAGAATGAACAGTACAGGAATAGTCAAGTGATCCATTCCCTGTCATCCATTCCCCGCTTTTGGCAGAGACTTAAGGGTTGCAGCTTTGCCCACCTTGGATAATAGTCACTGGTGGTCTTATCCTTAATGATATTATCTATTTCTTTTCTGAGGTCTGTTATAGTTTTGCCCCTCACAACATCCCCTGACAATGAGTTCCCTAGATTGACCGTGCATTCAGTCAACAGTGTGATGCTGTTGCAAAAAACAACAAACATGATTCTGGGGTGCATTAACAGGAGCGTTGTGAGCAAGACACAAAAAGTCACTCTTCCACTCTACTCTGCACTGAATAGGCCTCATTTGGAGTTGTGTGTCCAGTTTTGGGCACCACATTTCAAAAAATGTGGAAAAATTGGAGAAGGTCCAGAGAAGAACAACAAGAATGATTAAGGTCTAGAGAACATGAGCTATGAGGGAAGACAAAGAATTTGGATGGTTTAGTTTAGAAAGGGAAGACAGAGAGGACACAATAGCAGTTTACAAGAACCTAAAAGAGCATTACAAGGAGGAGAGAGAAAAATTGTTCTTCTTTTGAAGTCAGTGGTAATTCAATACTGCCCAGATTCATCAATGATGATACAAGAATATCCACAGTGAAAATGGGCTCCTAGAAGTTAAAAGGGGAATTTTGAAAATCACAGTGGAAGAAAGCTATTGAAGAAAATTAGGAAAATGAAACCTAAAAAAAATATATACAATAACCTTGGCTCATGCAGTTCAGTATAGTATATGTGGTTTGTGTTCCAAAACTATCTGGAGTTCTTAAGTAAAAGTCTCATTGATGTGGGTTTGGGGAATGCCAATATAGCCAGAAAATTCTGGGAACTTAAGAAAAAAGTTGTGTTTGCATTGGAAATAAAGTGAAGTATAGAGAATTAGAACATGAATCTGAAATTGAACACACTTCACAATAACTGCTAACAACTGAGGCACCAACACTCAGGTATATTTGAAGGAATTGTGGTCATTGTTCTTCACTGAGGTGAATGGAACGTAGCACACATCATGGATATGTGAAGAAACTTAATGGAAGTGGCAATGAAAACTTCTTAGGCTAAGTTGAGTTAATGGAAAATTTAAGCCTGCAATGAAGAAAATGAAGGACAGTTCTTTGCAAAAGGAAAATGACCACATTACTTAAGCATTTCAAAACAAGATGCATCATTCTGAAATCTTCAAAAGGCAACAAAGAATTATTAGCATCATCAAGATCAAATATGATTCCATTATTCTGTATTGGACATCTGGTATCAGTCACATGCAACGCTATTATTTGAGGCATATAAAGATGTCACAAAAACAAGTCAACATCAATGAGTGCTTCCTATAATTTTTGCATGTGCAGAAAACTACCAGAAAGGCTCTGGCAGATGAGATACTTCAGGAATTATCCATACATAATATGACATTTGATAATTACAGGGGACAGGGATATGATAATGGAGCTAACGTGAGAGGACAGCATAAATGTGTGCTAGCTCATTTAATTCAAGAGACCAAAAAAATCATTTTTGTTCTTTGCAGATGCCATTTTTTAAATCTAGTACGGAGTGTTTGTTCTGGTTTTCTCCAATGTATGTACTACTTGCAGGAATGGCACCCATCCCACTTAATGTACTTCTTCCACAGGTCCTGTTAAAGACAGGAGACTTCCCCCCGCCCCAATTCCCTCCGCTATATGGGCCCTGGATTCTTATATCTGTTCCAAATATGATTAGTGGGTCTTATCCACGAAAGCTCATTACCTAATAAGTAAAACTGTTAGTTGTTAGGTGCTACAGGACTGCTTACCTTTTCTATGTACACGGTGTTTGCAGCTTCACGCATTAGGATGACATCTTTGAAATCCTGTGCAAAAACAGCATTACAGCCTCTATCTATCACGAGATGGAAGAGCAAAACTGAAAGTGTTACAGCTCTGAAATTTTAGATACAAAGTGTGTGATTGGTATTATTAAAATGGAGAGAAATGGTGAAAACATTCTGGTACATGCAGAAGCTGGATCATTGGCAGATAAATGCTCCTCATTTTGGTTCATCATCTGACTTGCAGTTTGGCACAATTTACTGATTAAAAATTAATATTGTAAACAAATAACTGCATAGCTCCATGACTTAATGTTGATAATGTCATCAAATTAATTGCATCTACACAGATAGAACAAAATTATCAGGAAAACAGAATCAAAGAGGTATTGTTAATTACTATCCAGATAGCGGAGGAAATGTCAGTGCCTGTGAAACTACCTGAAACATGAGTCCGCAGAAAGTTGCTGCTCAGCAACAAAGCAAAAGATCAAGTCATTGGTAATGAGACTTAAATTCGATTTCTTCAAATAGAAATGGAGGTGGGTGGCAGCCTGGGCTGCAGCAATCATGAGATGGTAGATTTCAGGATCCTGACAAAAGGAAGAAAGGTGAGCAGTAAAATACAGACCCTTGATTACAAAACAGCAGACTTTGACTCCCTGAGAGAACTGATGGATAGGATCCCCTGGGAAACTAATACGAAGGGGAAAGGAGTTCAGGAGCACTAGCAATATTTTTAAGTCTTACTGAAGACATAGAAACAAATCATCCTGATGTGTTTAGTAAGAAAAGCAAATATGGTAAGCAACCAGCTTGGGTTACATGGGAAATCCTTGGTGAGCTTAAACTCAAAAAGGGTGCGCGTTGCATATATGCTCACTGTAGTCGACGTAGTACGTTGATTGTAATGTGTTTTTCACTGTCAGTCCCTTGGGTACAATGTCCATTTTCTTGCATTTGTTGCATTTTCTTGCATTTGCAGAGAAAGATGATGTCTGTCTGGATCTGGGTGAGTTGTTTCATGTAGTTGATGGATCTCCATCACAAAACGGCTAAATGTATCAACTACATGAAACAACTCACCTTTTCTCTCTGTTACAGTTCAAAAAGGGTGCATATAAGAAGTGGAAGCTTGGACACATGATTAAGGAGGAGTATAAATGTAAGGCTGGAGAATCCCGGGGAGTAATCAGGAAAGCAAACACACAATTGAAACTGCAGCTAGCAAGAAATGTGAAGGGCAACAAGAAGGATTTTTACAGGCATGTTAACAATAAGAGGGTTATCAGGGAGGGTGTGGGGCAGTTACTGGACCCGGTGATCAATGATGTGTGAAAGGAGGGAGTACTCAATGCCTTTTTGCCTTAGTCTTCACGGACAAGGTCAGCTCCCAGACTACGCCACAAGGCAATGCAGTATGGGGAGGAGGTGGACAGCCCTTGGAGGAGAAATAAAAGGTTAAGCTCTATTTAGAAAAGCTAGACAAACACAAATCCATGGGTCTGGATTTAATGCATCCAATGTACTGAAGGAATTGGCGGATGTCACTGCAGCATCTTTGGCTACTATCTTTGAAAATCATGGAGATCAGGAGAGGTCCTTAGTGATTGGAAAAAGGCAAATGTTGTGCCCATCTTTAAAAAGGAAAAGAAGGACAATCCAGGAAACTATAGACGAGTCAGCCTTACCTCAGTCCCTGGAAAAATCATGGAGGGAATCCTCAAGAAATCCATTTAGAAGCACTTGGAAGAGGGGGAAGTGATATAGAGTAGTTGACATGCATTCACCAAGGGGAAGTCATACCTGACCTATCTGATTAACTTCCATGATGAGGTAAGCAGCTCTGTGGACATGGGGAAGTCAGTGGATGTGATATACCTTAAAAACTTTAGCAAAACTTTTAATACAGTCTCCCACAACATTCTTGCCCATAAGTTAAGGGAGTATGGATTGGATACATGGACTGTAAGATGGATAGAAAGCTGGCCCAACAGGTAGTGATCAATGGCTGTATGTCTGGTGGTGTTTGGTTCAAATAGAATGCCCTAAGTATCAGTTCTAGGACTTGTATTGCTCAACATCTTTATTGATGACCTGGATTTGGGGATGGATTGCACCCTCAGCAAATTTGCTGACGACACTAAGCGATGGGTGGAGAGGTAGATACGTTGGAGAGTAGGGATAGGATCCAGAGTGACCAAGATAATTTGGAGGATTGGGCCAAAAGAAATCAGATGAGGTTCAACAAGGAGATGTGCTGAGACCTGCACTTGGGATGGAAGAATCCCAAGCATGGTTACAGGCTGGGGACCAACTGGTTAAGGAGCAATGTAGCAGAAAAGGACCTGGGGAATTTCAGTGGATGAGAGGCTAGATAGGAGTCAACAGTGTGCCCTTGTAGCCAAAAAGGCTAACAGCATGTTGGGTCCATTAGGAGAAGCATTTCCAGCAGATCTAGAAGTTACTATTCCCCTCTGTCTGGCACTGGTGAGGACACAGGGCCTCTGGAGTATTGTGTTTAGCTCTGGGCCCCCCAGGATAGAAAGGATGTGGCTGCATTGGAGTGTGTTCAGCAGAGGGCAACAATTGCGATTAGGGGGCTGGAGTACATGACCTATGGGGGGAGACAGAGATTTGCAGTTATTTAGTTTGCAGAAGAGAAGATTGAAGGGCAATTTGACAGCAGCCATCAACATCCTGAAAGGGGGCTCTAAAGAGGACAAAGAGATGTTGTTCTCAGTAGTGATGGACAGCAGAACAAGGAGCAATGGTCTGAAGTTACAGAGGGAGAGGTGTAGGTTGGATATTAGGAAAAACTATTTCACTAGAAGGGTGGTGAAGCACTGGAATGTTTTGCCTACAGAGGTGGTGGAATCTCCATCCCTAGAGGTTTAAGTCCTGGCTTGACAAAGTCCCAGCTGGGATGATTTAGTTAGGGTTGAGCCTACCTTCTAAGGTCCCTTCTAGCCCTAGGGTTCTATGATTCTAATATTGCTGCAAATACTTCCCTGATAAAGCTGGGAGAATATTTTGAATTACTGTGAGAGCATGTAAGTATGTGTGTTTATTTCAACATGCTATAAAAATATTTCAAAACCCACACCTGACCTCCAACAAAGAGCACTGGAAAAACGTTGCAGTAAACTGGATTTTTCTCCGATGGCAGTATTGTGAATGTAGATGGGTACAACCTGGTATGTAAACTCCAGAGTCTTTCTGGTGTTTTGTTGTAGCTTATGGATGCACTTGAGATATTTGAACTCATTTTGAGGAGGGAGTTATCCCTGATATCTCTAAACACATTTATTTTTCTGTAAGTGTTGCTCACATTTCTAGTTTATGTTGCAGAAGTTTCGCAAAGCTTAAGTTTGTAAAAAAAAAAAAATGTCATCTCATGTTCACCATGTCATGAGAATGTTTGATAGAACTAGTTATTTTGTCCACAGAAACAAATATTTGCATAACACTTGACTTCAAGGATATGATGGAAGAATTTGCCAGTAGAACACTCAATGTCTCAGCATAAAACAAGAAAGAGAAACATTCATTGTACTTTTCTGTCAGTGTGTAACTGCTGAAGAAGTTTCTAAATTTGTTCACCTTCAAAGTTATTAACAGACCATTACTAGGTGTGGATTTCTATGGCATTATTTACATACCTGAATTACTCTGATAGTGGATTATTAATAGAAAGGGGCCGCCAAGGTTCTCTCAGCAAGCCTCCAAATTTATTGTTATGGCAGCAGTCAAATATCCCTCCCTCCGTAGATGTAGTCCATACATTTTCCAAACATTCACAAAGCTTTATTTTTTCCAAAATATTTTAAATTTCCAACCACTGAACATTTGTGGTCTCAAAGCCTCGCTACTGACGTCAAGCTATGTGTAAATTCTCTTAACCCAGATGATGAATTCCCTATTAATTTATCAATTGTATCTATCTCACATTAAAAAGAAACATTAGAAGTTTGGTATCAATTTATCACACTCTGAACTCATCATACTAGCCTTAGCTTAGTTGAAAGGCTTTTGAAGGGCCATATTTTTGTCATCAGTGAAATTATGTCATCTTTGTTTCAGTCCTTATTAAGCTGATAAGTTTTTCCTGCTGAAAGTTTATAGATTACAGCAAAATTATTGCTAATAGTCATGTTTTCCAATTTAGCTAGCACATATAGAAAACATATTTGTAAAACAGTGTGTATTAACAGTGGAAAAATAATAAATGAATTTTTGAAAAGATACCAATAAATCTATACAAAATTTATAGTAGATTCCCTAAACTATTGGTCTTGTATGGGAACTATTTTATGTCCAGATGGTATCTAAAATATTTGGATCCACATTCTAAAAGCCTGTCAGCTGCATCTTGTTTTGCTCTTCACATATCACTGCTTTGAATCCTTCAATAATTTGCCTAGAAGCAATTCATATTTTATAGGCATTAAAGGTCCAAAGCTGAGTGTCTTAGCCCGAGAAGATTTGCAGATTTCCCTGACATTCATTTATTGTCCTTTAATATTAATTTGAATCACCACCAATCCTGACACCTGTCATGAAGAACAAGCCTTTCAACCTAGAAAGATACCATGAATTTGTAACTGACACACTATGACTTGAGAAGAAAAAGCAATTTATCATTTTTTTAAAAGAATGTATAATATAAAAAAGAACCCTGGCTGTGCTTTCCCCATTAAAAGTGTGAGGTTTAAGTGACAATGCAAAGATTTTTCTATTACAAACCATGGTTAAAAATAACTTAGGGAAAAGGGAAATGGACTAAAAGACAGAATTTTCTGAGAATACATTTTACAGAAATTCCAGCTCTCATTGGACTCAACTGCTTGATCACTTCCAAAGCCTGAAAATCTCAGACTTCCTTTTCTGTTCTTTTTCTAATGATGTAAAAAAAGTTCAATTTTATGTCTTATGTGAGAAACTCAATGGCTCTTTCCTACCATCCATATTAAATAATGAATCATTCTGAACTCATTTTGATTAGAGTATGTTGCAAGTAGGGCATTGCCAAAATGGAACAGCATGCAGCCATGCCCATGAAGCTGCTGTAGACTAAAAATTGGCATTAATGCAATGCTGTAGTTGTTGCACTGAGACCATGACTGCAATGCACCTAAAGTGCAAAAGTGGCAGTAAGGCTTTTAGCACGAGACTGGTATCTGACTGTGAATTTCGCTGTCACCTCTATATTAAGATTATTTAAAAACAAAACAAAAAAATCCCACCTAATAGATACTAAAATGCACATGTGAAGTAGCTTTCATCATTAATATTGTTAAGATCTGAAGAAGTGCATCTGCCTCACAAAAGCTCATCACCAAATAAATTATTTTGTTAGTCTTTAAGGTGCTACATGGCTGCTTGTTTATTTGGTTACTAGAAATAGCTTAGCTGCCCTGTTACAGGTACTTGTAATTTACTATAGTCTTTATATTCCTATAATGTATTACGTTCCAAAAATCTTTAAATATACTTTGGATTATGATATATTCTTCTTTGCTGTAATCACACAGCTTCTGTGCTAGATCTGCTGCTGGCATAGATGACCATAATTCTGAAGTCAGTGAAACTGTGCCAGTTTACAGGAGCTGAGGAGCCAGAGTGTAAAGCAGCGATGTAACGTGTCAGGTGGCATTATATTGTCCAGCTTTTTCAAATATAGTACTGTGTCTGTATTGACAAACAGCCTGTCTTTTACTTAAAATAATGAAAAATATAGATGCACCAGTTCATGAAAATTTTATATGATCCAGGATACTATACAAAGGATTAAGCAAATATCTACTTATTTCCTTTGCAGAAAGGAAATTTAAGATAACTGGCTCCATAAACATTGTACAAAATCTGTACAGGACTCAACACAAGACATTATAGCATTATAGATTTATTACAAGATGATGTATTCCCTATTAGTACTTCTGATAACCTGTTGCACAATTAGAAACCTACTATGTACTAAAATGTTGAGTCCAATTTCCTTGAAGGAATGGCCCTTAATGTACTTTAGGCCCTCATTTTCAGTCCTCCTCTTTTACTTTCAGAAAATGCCATGGTACCCCTGTGAGCGTGGAGAGATTTTCCATTTATTTGTTTTGATTCACTATATATAAAAGTTTCTCTCCTTAAAACATTGCATTTTATTAGATCTTTAAACACAAAGATGCACAGAGATACAGAATGCCCTGTATATGGCATTACACAGTCTTAGGAACTCATTCTGTTGTGGCCAGTAGTATAAAAAAATCTTATAAATCCATAAATTAAGTACATACAAAAGAAAACCCAGTTTTAAGATTTGATCAAATGAATAAAATCATAAATTTGGAATGAATAATTTTTGCTATTAAATATTTAATCATTGATGAGAAATTAATCATGCTTTCCAATGAGCAACCATATTTTATTGAATGTTTTCAAACAGTTTAAAGTAAAGGATGTTCTTTCAAGAGCAGCCAAATCACTCATTTCAGTAGCCCTGTCAATTATCCAAACAGAGTCAGATTTCCATTTCTGAATAATTAACATTTGGCAAGCATTATAGCTCTTAAGAGACATTTGCCTTTATTGCAATCCAAATTCCTCAAAAGTAGAATTTTATCTAGAATGTATCAGTTTTTTTTAAAAAATAATTTTCCCTTTACATCTCTTTATTATGTGAAAGCTTTATGTTTCATATTAGGGAAGTAAAACAAATTGCTAGCACAAATATACTTTCAAGGTGTCCTGGTTACACTATAGACAGCGGCATTAGTATAGCCAGTGCTTTCTTTGTGCTTATACTTGTTGGTATTGAGTACCAGCACCTCAGCAGCCTCAGCCACAGGACTGGCTGGGGGTGGACGGCAGGGAGCTGGCTGAGTACTGCCTCCTCTCTCTTTTTTTTTTTTTTGGTAAAAAAACTAAAAAGGCATCAAGAATATCTAGTGCAAAATAGTGATGTGTGTTGTCACCTTTGATAATTGGGTAAGATTACAGAGTCCCTGTCTTGTGGACTGGCTGAAGAAATCACTTCTGAGTTCCTAGATACCCATTAAACTTGACCTCAGTCCCACAGTCAAACTGAAATGGGACTGCTCAAAGGCAAAGTCTTCTGTTTAGGCAGATCTGCTTGTACTCGGAGGACTAATAGGGGACAAAACTACAGTATATGTCATTGTATAATAGCCTTGCCCTGGCTATCATTTGACTAAAACCCCAATGTTTCTAATTTCTTAATTGTACAAAGTCTTAAGCATGTGCCTAACTTTTATGTGCTCAAATTGTTCCCTTTGACTTCAACCATTCATTTTCTTGGGGTTATGCACGCTACGTAAAGATCTCCATACGCATACATTTTTGCGGAATCCTTTTCAAACACCATCCATTTCTTTCCACATGAATTGCATCTCTCAATATTTTGTCCTTTGGGAAACATTAGGCCTATGTCTACACTGGACCCTCCCTTTCAAAAGGGGCATGCAAACATGGCAGATTGAAAATGCAAATGGCACTAATTTGCATACCCAGTGCCTCATTTGAATGGTGGCAGCCACTATTTTTTCAGGAAGAAGGGTGCTTTTGAAAGTGGGGCTTCCTTACTTCGGCACCTCATCTACATGGCTGTTTTTCATGTCAAAAGCAGCTCTTCCAGAACAGCGAGTGGCCACAATTATGCAAATGAGATGCAATATATTCAAATTAGCACATCATTTGCATTTTCAAACCATCATGTTTGTATACCTTTTTCGAAAGGGAGGGGCTGGTATATACGTAGCAGAGATTTTTTGAAAACAAATGTTGTTCAATTCTTTGCAATAGTGAGATAATACTTTAAAACCTTTCTTAACAAATGTATGGTAGGGCAGGTTATGTTAAAATGACAAGCCATTACATAGTACCTTGGAGACTAAAATTTATTAGGTCATGAGCTTTCATTGGTAAGACCCACTTTGACAGATAACCCTTTTTCCCCTTCTTCTCTTCCTGCTATTTAAGCCCTGGAATCTATTTTTTTCCCTACTCATTATCTGAAGAAGTGGGTCTTACCCACAAAAGCTCATAACCTAATAAATGTGTTAGCCTCTAAGCTGCTATGTGACTGCTTGTTATATGTGAAGCTACAAATGTGGTGGATTTTTCATTTTTTAAAAAACTCAGCTGTTTTTAGAGTTTTATTTGCTCAGTTTCTTACTCTAGTACCAAAGAAAACAATAAAAACACAAATGACAGAAAATCTATAAAACATATAGATGAGTTAAAGTTGTCATCTTCAGTAGGAGGCTAATAGAATAATCTTGTTCATATCTGGCATTGTATCATCCAGAACTCTCAAGTAACTGGCATTTAAACCATAAGTAAATTTTAGCTACATTTTCCATAAGTACAGTATACACACAGTATAAGTTTACAGTGTACATGACTACTGTTTGTAAATAAAATACTCTGCACACGTTTTTGTTTCTTAATATCTAATCTTGTTTGTCTTTAGGTGTTACCTATTGCTAGGTATACCTCTCTGTTATCCAGAGAATATCTGAATCTCTGGCAACCTCCTGATCCTGGGACTGCCAGATACGGCAGACTTTACCATATGTCACTTCTCAAGAGGAAAATTTAGCTTCTCCATGTATTACACTTGTAGAACCAGGATTCTGGTGTTTCTCATGACTGTATACTCCCATTCCCCATTTTTTCATTGCTATCCAAAAGATACGGTAGACCCGATTTTTGAGGGTTGCACTCCTGCACACCCTTGTGTAACTCAAATTTCACGCAAGTTGGGACAAAGCTGGAAATGAGGGGGCAGCCTGGCTTCCAGCTCCCCTGGACTTGTGAGAGCTGGGAAACTGAGCAGTGCACCAGCGCTGGTCAGTTTCCTGGATTCTGGAGTGGCCAGGCATGAGGCTGCTGCCTCATTCCCTGCTCCCCACCACTCTGGGAGCCAAGCAAGGCTTCTCTCCTGCTTCCCCCGCCTGGACAAAGCCAGGTGGACAGACAGCCATGGCAGAGCAGCTTCTCCCTGCCTTCTCCAGCTAGGGCAGCTGGGGGGCTGGAGCAGTGAGTTGGCAGAGCAGCTACACTCCCACCAGCCCCCAGGAACCCCAGAGTTTTGACTTGTGCTTAACTCTCTTTAATGCAAGTTAACCACAAGTTGAAATTGAGCATATTGGGGGTTTACTGTAGATATCATTTGCTGAACTTTTCAACGCTCCTTCACAAAACACATTTGTAAAACAAAACCAGTTGGCTGCACAAAACTAAGTAGTTCCTTGGTCAATAAAGCTTCCAAGCACCACTAAATACATTTTCAGAGAAAATAGTTGAGAGAAAGACTAGATAAGGCACAGAAGCTGTATTGTTCCAGCAATGCATCTTCTTATTTCTTTGCACATAAAACATTGCCCCTTTGCAACATGTTTACTATTAGGAAAATAGTCTTCTGTTTTCATACAGGCAAACAGACTTGGTTTTGATAGGATTGTTCTGCTCTCAATACCAGACGCTATCCATACATTTCATTTCACCCATAAAACACTAAACTAACATTTTTATTGCTTCTTCAGTCACTGCTGATGGTTTCTGAGCTTTTATTTTTCAAACCAGTATTTTGTTAAGAAAGTGCTCAGATGTTGTTTCTTAAAAAACAAACAAAAACCAGACCCTCCAAAACCCATGCTTCACAATGAAGACTGTCTTAGTTAACACACAAGAACAACTGTGGGGAGAAGAGCTTTACACACTAATGAAGAAAAATGTCTATTCATTCCAAAACTTGCAGGTAATTTAAAAGTAATCTTGGTTTCCCATTTTAGTGTAGCAGTATTTTCTGTACTTTCATATTAACTATAGATCTATTTTAGCAAAGTTGTAGCTAACAGTCAGCAGTTATTGTTTCATAACATCAATTTTAATAGTATCTAGACTAGACAATCTTAATTGGCAGCATAAGCTTAGACTGCTGTGCATACATAAGAGTCATGTCTATTATGGGATGCCAAGTTTAAGAATTGGTTACTTATATATACACACTTAATGAAAACAATCAAAAGCTTCAGTTTGGAAACAGCACAATGTTTTACATAGCTACCCACTTAATGATAGTCCACTAACTCCATGCCTACTCTCTTTTGAGAAGTTCCTGGCATCATTCTGCCCTTCCCTGCAATGTTTGTTTTACCACTAACAAGAATTTATGGCCTTCCTCCCCTCAGCGTCTACATGCTTTCCTTAATGGACGTGACTGAGCAAGTCACTGAAATAGCATGACAGTAACAAACAGTCACCTCAAATCTTGAATCTTCTTGTACATAGCCTGTGTCTCAGGGCACAACCAACTTATGGGGAGATTGGAAGCATGGAAATTGGTCTCCCAGTATTGATTTAGTGGGACTTATGAAGACCTCCTAAACAGGCCAACGATCACTCTCTCGTCAATTTTGGTACTCCATGAGAATGAGAAGTGTAAAGGAAATCCAGTGAGAGAGAGTTTCTCCTGTTGACTCCCTGCCAACTCAACCTAAGAGATGTCAAATCCAGCTAGGTTAGTCACATAGTTGGTATTGCGTAACTTAGCTCAACATTGCCCAATAATGTACACCTGCCCTACTATGCAACACCACTCAGAAATAAGAGTGGGAGATGTCTGTAGCAAAATGCCGAACATGCAAATTCCATATAATATCCCAATGAAAGGGGTGCAGGAGGAGCATTTTGGTAAATCTCCAAGAGTTGCAGGTGCCCATTTATTGCCAACTGTGTCAAACCAAACTATGGAGTTTGCTTTACTGAAACCACTTTCACACTGAATTTTGAAGGATTCAAAATTCCAATTAAGTATTTTTGCTTTGATTCTTGATTAACTCTAACTCAAACTCAGATGTGAGACAATGGAATTCATTTATACCCTTATCTCACCCCAAATGTCTTTGTAGTGGTATCAAAGTACAATTGAAGTCCATTTTGAACAGTTTTGCAACTTCATATTTCCCTGAAGTCTGTGTGCATAGCATCTTTTATAGAAATATTCATTATGTACATTCCAGTACATGCTGAAAACACGAGTTTTTTAGAACAACATTCAGATCCTTTAGAAGGAAAAATGAGGCAAGAAGGCTCTTCAAAGTGAACTATAATTGTACTTTGATAATATGAAATGGAACTTATTAGGCAAGATACAAGGGTATAATCATTTCTGAACTGCACTGCTGCTAAGGGATTTATGTGTATAACTCATCTTACACAGCAATGAAATAACACTACTGTTTGATTTCAGCACTTTGCTCCAGCTATATGATTGGAAGAACACCTGGAGTTCATCTGTGTCTCATTATCTCATTATCTCTAACCTCTAGTCCAGATATTCATCGGGTGTAAACCACTCTAGCTCCACTGAAGTCAGGGTTGCTATGAAGATTTTACACCCCAGCTAAGGACCAGGCCTTAAATGTCAATTATAGATTGCATTCTAAATCATATATGCATACTTGAGAAGGAAATCTTAAGTTTCAAATGGACTTTAATTACATTTCAGCAGCATTAAGCACAGCTTTTCCGTTCAAATCACAGACCATAATGAACTGTGAACCACACCATTGCAAATTCTAACACAAAAGCAGAAGCAGCCATATGCAGCCAAGCTAGTACATGCTGAAGTTAAGAAATGCATGCAAATAATATTACACAGGCAAGTGATGGTCTTGCTTGTATAAATATAGGCATGCTTGTAATTTTTATTCATAACCATCCGTCACTACACTTTAAAGATATTACATTGCACAAGCATATACAATGTTCACATTTTGTAAAACCACAAGAAAGATTGATCTTGAGAAGGTCTGTAGTATAATTCCAGAGATAACTGCACCTCTGACTCCTATGTGACATCCTTGAGATTAGTTTATTTAGCCAGAGACTTCAGACATGTTACCTTTATTGGGGCAGAATCATGCAGTCCACCCCCTCCAGACCTGGGAGTTAGGCTGCAGAATCTTGTAATGGCCCGTGTTCCCCTTATCATGTCCAACTTGAATCCAGCCCCTGCAGTCTTTTGCTATCCAAGGCAACGACAAGCCTAAACAATAACTAGCCAGCCTTCACGAAGCAAAGTATATTTGCTTGAGACCCAATTAATTAGACGGGAAAGATATCTTAAAAAAAACAACAATATACTGCTTACATTCATGTGACTCTTGTCATCTTCCATATGGCAAGTTGCAAAGTATTTCAGGTATCAAGTTTATATTTACTGTGATACAGGAGTGCTTCTCACCACACATTTAATTTTGGTATATGACATTCTTCTCATAAGATTGTAAATAAACTCTGACCTAGTCAAATACACTGCGTTTTGCAGAAGGAATATGTAGTAACTAGAATCCAAACTAATGAACCAGTGCAGCAATGCTCAAGCTTTTGTGATAGAACACTGGCTACTCCCCACTGACTTGGGGGTTTGGTTAACCCTGACATAATTACAGGCACAGAAGCTACGTTCCTGCTACTCACACAGTATAACCGGCTTCCCAGTTCCTCTTACACACTGCTGTGGAGTAAACCAGAACAGAGCTGTTCTTTGCAGTGTGCGGACAAGTGGGGTACACTATTATGTCCGCTCTACGGTGATGTCCCTGACAAAGGGAAATGATGAAAGCAGATCCAAAAGTTGACTATAGTATACTAGATTTTCCTTTATAAAAATTAAGAACCAGGCTTATCAGGAGTAAATTGGTTTAGCTTCACTAAAAGCAATGGAACTTCAGTGATTTGCATCAGCTAAGGATCTGGTCCAGAATATGCAATATAAATATCTATAACATTATAAGTATCTTCATTTATTTATATCTTTTGAATCAATACCATTGGAACAAATAATACAGAATATTCATGAACATCATATTTTTTGCATTTTATGTTTTGAACACCTAACATATTTTATATGATCGCTTCTATGATGATCGCTAGCTATGCCAAGATTTAAATGATTAACCTTGCTGTAGAATGAACTAGGAGGAAGAATTATTCTGTCTGCCAAAAACAGTTCCTGTACTTTCCAACACTAATAGACTATGGCACTACAGTGCAAGATATAATGAGCCCCAAATTGAATTCTTCATGCATTTTAGTGCAATTTTATGCTGAAACCATCAGAAAAAGTAGTTCTTGTTGGTTCAAATTCTAAGGAAAAGTGCCCGACGTTTTCACAAATATATAGTAACTTGATATTTAGAAAGAGACCCAGAATGAGAAGCTTCTTCCAAGATATGTCAGATTTACAGTAGCTGCTTAAACTTAATATACAATAGTGTGGAGTATGAAACTATCAAGGTCTCATTCCTTTTTTCAACTCAAACAGCTGCTACCATCAATGAAGAAGCAGGTGCTGAAGCATGAATGATATTACTGCTAAAAAGAACAGACTATTTGGTTGTAACTTTCCTTACTAGAATATTGTGTCAAAATACTTTAAAAATTCCCTGAAGTGTTCAGGTGGGATAAGAAATTAAACCTCAAAGAGGCTTTTAAATACAGATTTTTTTTTTTTTTTTTTTTTTTACTATTACTCACTTCAAATTCCACCATTTTTCCTGAAAAGTTTTAATTAATTTGGGGCACTCTAAATAACAAATGTGTAGCTATGTTAGACCTTCTTGGCTCTACTGACAGAAAGCCTGCTCCCAACTCAATGAACCAGAAATGAAAGGATCTGCAGCCTCCTAAATGACAGCTTGAACCTTCTCAGCATCATTATGCAGAAGATCTATCTCCTGCAGTTCTCATATATCACAATTCAACCTAGAACAATATTGCCACTGACAGCATTTAGGGATTTAGGCCATTGCTCTGGGCAGACCTTTATGAATAGCTGTTTAGTCTGCTGTTCGCAGTGCACTGTGGAATGCTATCCTGTGTATAAAAGATACTCCTAATCTGCAAGATATTTTAATACAATTCCAGCATCGCACTGCAGTAATAGAACATTTTGGGAATAAAGCTTCCAGGAAGTTACCAGTTTCATTTTGAAAGCCAAAAGGGAGGAAGTGTTGGAAGGTTTTATTCTACTTCATTGTTTTTTGTCTCAATAAATAGATCTGGAAGTGTTTTTACAGATGAGGCAAACCAGTACTCTGACCCTGGGGCCGGGGGGAGCTGGTTGGTTTAACTGCAAAACACAAAAGCAATTGTGGGTAATAAAAGATTCAGAAATTACTAAGTAGAAAGAAAGTGTTGTAATGCTTTGTGATTTAATGGACCTCTTGTATATACATGGATATCCCAATGCGTGCATGAAAGAATAGATTTAACACTACATCCTGGTCTTGTTAGAAATGTTTTCAGTACATAAGAAAGCCCTGGCCAAACTTTAATATTAGTTATGGGCAGGAGGCAGAATTACGAGTCCATTGAGTCCCACTGTATCATACCTTTTACTGTACCCTAAAAGGAACAGGCCTAAACAGTCATCATCCTTTTGAACAATTACTTTGAGGAGCAAATGGCTGGGTTAATTGTGAAACGACAAACTCAGAGGAGTGCCAGGGAACCTTACAGGAACATACCAAAACCTGAATGCCAATTATATAAGTGTAGCATAATGTAGCGTGTGCATGTGTGTGCACGCATGCATGAGAGAGAGAGAGAGAGAGGGTGACTTAAAGCAATAAGACTAGTATAGAGAAAATAGCTGCTTGGAAAAGCTTACAGATTTCATTTCTAAGGCAAGTGTACTGTTTACATTGACTTCAGTAAGCAGGCCTCTCTGGAACTGCATGTACAACTAACAGTAGATCTAGGAGCCGGTCTCCATAAGGGCCTGAAACTTTTAATGATTTCAAAGAGAATTATGAGTGCACCATGCTTTTCAGAATCAGGCCCCAAAGAATCTCGCATAAATTGCATCAGACAAACGATCCAACTAGCTGAGTATCCTGCAGTCAGACAGTGGCCAATACCCTTTGCCCCCAGAAAAATGAATAGAATAGGCAATCATGAAGGCTACTTCTACACAACAGAGATCTTTTGAAATAAACTCTTCCAGAACATCTCTTCCAAAATAACTTCTTTCAAAAACGTGCATCCACACACAAAAATGCAGATCAAAAGAGTTTTCTGCTCTTGCAAAAGAAAGGGCAATAGATTGAAAATGAGGTCTCTTCTTTTGAAAGAAGGGCCCTGTGGCACATCTATACATTTTCTTTTGAAAGGGGGTGCTCTTTCTGAAACAGAAGTGGAAGAGTGCTTTCGTAAGGAGTGCCATGGTCTTTCAATTTACTATCGAAAGAATGATTTGTGTGTATAGATGCTCGATGGCTCTTTTGAAAGAGCTCCCTCCTTTTGAAAAACTTTTTGAAAGAACTTGCTAGTGTAGGCGCAGCCCAAGTGATCCATTCCCTGTTGCCCATTTCCAGCGTCTGGGAAACAGATGCTATGGAATCCATCTACATCCATCGTGTTTAATAGCCATCAAAGGACCTACATGCCTTAAATTTTGCAATTCCTTTTTTACACCTGTTATGCGTAAGGGGACTGTTGGCCCCTTACTAAAACTCAGTGAGGGGTTTTGGTTGGCTAACCATGAGAAACCAGGGCCATGAGATGGACAGTCGCCAGGGACAATGGAAGAGGCCAACACTCCAGGTCAGCCAGATTGACGGGTTGGACAGGCCAATGTGGGAATCAGGAGGCCAAGTCCCATCCTCTGTGTGAGCTGGTTTTTGACTGGGTCTCTCGGAGGAGAGGAGAGAGGGCTAAGAAGAGCAGGAAGCAGTGTAGCTGTGCTCAAAGGCAGACCTGCAGTGACAGAGCCAGGGGCACACACAGCCCAAGAAATGCACCTGTGCTGGGAGGCAGACCTGCAGTGAGAGAGCCAGAGTCCCATGCAGCCCAAAGAGCACTGATCCTGTGCTAAGATGTAGACCTGCAGTGACCAGAAAGACAAAGGGCTCAGAGAAGCAATGCAACGAGCTGGACGCTGGCAATACAACATAGTCTACAGCTGGGCGTGGTGAGCAGATGGGACCAGCAAAAGCTGGGGAGAGGCTCTGGGCAGGGAAACCCCACAGCTAGACAGTCTTGCAGGCCAGATTTAGAAAGGGATCGTAACTCCAACTGGCAGAGGGGCCCTGCCACTTAGAGCCTTAAGTCCTGTGGTCACTGCCTAAGCAAGCATGTTCAACCTGCAGCCCCACCCCTGCAGCACAGCCAGGGCCTGAGAGCGCGCGCTGGGACTTAAGAGGAACAGGCTGAATTGTGCTTACACTCAGCAGATTGCTGGTTGTGATGGGTTCTCCTTTAACCTCTCATTTTTCCTTATTCTTTTCTTTTTAATCAGTTGCTGGGTAATGAATTGTATTTGCTTTGAACAGTATGAGGTGGTCAGTGGCTCAAGAAAGTATCCAGCATGAAGAGGCACCCTGGATTGGGGTTACCTTAGCCCCTACCCTAAGTGACTGCGAGGTTAGAGGTTCAGCTCCAGGAAACCTGGGCCCAACATTGTTGGGATTTCAAGGACTTTGCTACTCAGAGGAGTAGGAGAGAAGCCTTCAGGGTCAGGGAGGCCATTGGGTAAAGGGAGTGGGAGGGAGGACTCAGATCCTTTCACTGGTCCACGTATAGAAGCCAGGAAGAAGTTCCCCACAATAGCAGGACCCGTCCACACACTACTAGTCTTGGCCTTCACAACATCCTCTGGCAAGGAATTCCACAGATTGCTTGTGCATTGTGTGAAAAAAATAATATGGCCATTTGGTGTAAACTTGCTATCTATTAATTTCATTTGCTGACCCCTAATTCTTCAGTTATGAGGAATAAACAACACATTTACTTTTGCACATGACTTTATAGACCTCTGTCATTTTGCTCCTTTATCATCTCTTTTCCAAGCCATGGAAGCTGTTCCTTACCTCTATTATTTTGCTCCCCTTTTCACAACATTTTCTTCTAGTATCTCTTTTTCAAGGTGGGTCAACAACTTTCACACGCAGCATTCGAGACGCGGGTATGCAATGGATTTATGTACATATAACGTACATATACAGTGTTTTCTGTTGTATTATCTATCCTTTACTAACGATTCCCAAAATTCTAGTCATTTTTGACGTCAATGTATATTGCATCGATACTTTCAGTGAGCTAGTTACAATGCCTCCAAATACCTTTTGTGAGTAGTAAAAGCCAATTTGTACATCACCATTTGATATATTGTACATTTTCCAATGTGCACTACACTGCATTTATCATCTACACTGAATTTCATCTGCCAATTTATTGTACAGTTACTGAGTTTTGTGCGATACTTTTGAAGCTCTTTGCAGTCTGCATGGGACTTAACTATAGTGTGTAGTTTTGTATCATCTGCAAAATTTGGTAATTTCTTCAGTGGAGTTTGCATGGACATTTCCATCGTTTTCTATATGCATGGTGTTTACATATTCACAATTTTCAAACAGATTTAATCAAACCCTAAAATGAAACAAGAAACTGACACATCTTTTAATGACAAAAACAAAATTTGTCTTTAGTCACTGGAAACTGGATCTAGGTTTCCTAGAAGAGTTCAAAACTTTTGATGTCTTAGCAGTGAATTTGTAACTAATCCCCAAATCAGAGACATAAGAGTTTGTGTTCAGTTGAAAACGTTTTTAAAACAATAACATAATAAAAAAGGATACAGTTGTGTGTGTGTGTGTGTGTATGGCATGGTTATTCCCATTGGCTGGACAGAAAAAAAAAGTCAGAAGACCTTCAAGTGACAACTTCTTACATTTCCTTCCAATCATTTTCTTAATGTGGACAGGTCTTGGGGATTCTAGGGAGTTCAGAGGAGGTGGGTGGGCTGGGAGCGGGGAAGATAACGCCCATACCTCATAAAGGTAATAGGAGGAAGCAGAAACCTGATCTGCTAACTAGAGATATTGAACATATTTGCCATAACAACATAGAATGAAGTCTGAGGGTATTTTTGGTTTGATCGGTCCTGCAGTCCTGTTTCTTTTTCAATTGATATTGAAAAATAATTTGACAAATTTTACAAATGAACAGTGGATTATTCATGATGTGTTGAGGGATCATGTCTTGAGTTACTGCTCCTAGGATCCCACCAGACAGCCCTATTTGTCCTAGTAACACATGAACCCCCCGCCACACAACAATGATATATAGAGGATGGACAGTTCTGATAGGCATTGTTGAGACTGCTAGTCTGATACTCACATTACCAGGGGTAACTGGTGAGGGAGAATCTAATGGGAGCGCCAGCCACATGACCCACACCCAGGCTAGGGGAGGGTCAGGTTTCCTTGAAACCTCACATTAGAAATAATCCTATATAGGAATATAGATATCAAAAACATCCCACATACTGTGATTTCTACTACAGCTATCAATATACAAGTAGTAAAAACTGGAAAATGGTTGTAAAATACATTGTGTTGTATCCATTATTTTCTAGGGATACTGGTATCTTCTCATTATGTTCATGTTTTCATGTCTCATATTCGAGACTGGAATAAGCAACCTTTAGCTGCAGCTGCATAAATGGATAAAGATGAAAAATGGTTTAATTTTCATCAGCCACAACAATAAACTCTGCATATTTTATTGAAATAAATGCAACAGGACACACTGGTGTAGAAATTCTCCCCCTCAGATCCATTTTACAGTGAGGCTAGCGAAGCAAACATCTGCCTAGATTCTACCTAAATAGGGTAAGAAAAAAACCAAGCTCAATATCCATTACAAAAGTACGTGGCTAGCATACATCAACAGCTAAATCTACATTTAAAAGTTGGTATAACATTGGCAGAGACAAGTTAGTTCTGAAACCGCAGTTTCTACTGATTTGCTATCATGTACTGTATTTTTTTTTCCTTTTCCCTTTTTAAAAAATAGGGAAATAATTCAAGTTAGACAACATGCTCAAGTATCTTGCTGAATCAGGGCCTTAATTAACCATGCATGTTTATTTCACAATTCACTTTCCTTGATAATTAACACACAAATACATCTCAAACATCCTTTATTCTCCTGAATCCTTTATTAAAACTAATTTTACTGTACTATTAAATCAAAGGACAATTAAATTTTATATAAAACCTTTTGCTTTAACTTCAAGAAATAATGAATGAAGACAATATGTAGGAAAAAGTTTTCAATCAGTTTTTACAAAAGAATATAAAAATATTTGTTGCTTTAGGAAAAAAATCTCAGGAACCTGGGCTCTATAAGCTTCCTTTAATCCTGCATTCTAGTACATTAAAACACAACAAAGTAAACACACCTTTTCAGACAGGTGGCTGGAGACATTCCTTCTTGGACCATTAATTTCAGGAAAAAACGCTTTTTCACAGTGAGCGGAAAAAAAAATGCAGCTGGCTAATTCAGCGAAGCTTGGGATGTTTGGGAGCTATCACCAAAAAACAGATTACCCAAATATAATTATGGAAGAGATGCCATAATCTAAAAGTATTTTTGCTTCTTTATTATGGAAATAAGGAGAATTTCTTCAATACTACAACATAGCAATCAGATTATGTGCCATACACACATTATGCTACCACTAATTTTATAACTGAATATTTATAAAATACATGAAAAACTCAGAAGGAATTTCAAGTGTGCTGCTTCATATCGTCTCAACTAAGCTAACAAGGTGCAAGTGTAGCTGCCTTATTCGGTGTTAGAACAGTAGTGACGTTAATGGAGTTGTTATCAGAAAATAACCAAACACCATTAACGTGTCCAAGTCCAAAATCTGAGGAGCAAAAGTCACCATTCCCCATGGAAACAATGGCTCACAGTAATGACACTAGTCACATTGTTTCACAGGCAATTACAAATAATCTAACACCAATGTGCACAATTTAAGTGTATATTTGGTTGGCATCAATTTACACCTAACATATTCACTATCAGGGAAGTGGCACTATAAGGTTATTTATCCCTATGGAGAGCATATGGTGTTACTGCTGCTGCTATCCCCACAGATGCCATCAGAGAAAGACAGTTTTGCATGGCCAGGGCTAAATCAGCATATCCCTTACTGTTCAAGTCATGGCCCCTTCATGCCTGTTCTGCATTTGACAGAGAGGTTGGCTACAGGAGGAGGCAGTTCAGCTAGTACTGCCTTCTCCAGAAGGTCTTTCTGCTAAGGACCTAGTGTCTAATCCAGCATAATTCAAGGGCGGGGGGGAAAGAAGTCCTGTGACACCTTCCAGAGGAACAGATGCATGTGACAAAGTGGGTTTTTGCCTAAGAAAAGTTATGCTCCAAAATATCTGTTCACCTATAAGGTGCCACAGGACTTCTTATTGTTTTTGCAAATACAAAACATGGCTACCTCTCTGATACATAATTCAAGAATAAATCAAGTCCACTACATGCTTACCGAAATACAAACTCAGACACTCAACACCAGCTGATTGAACTGAGGAACTTAGTGGTAAACAAACAAATTATGGTTGTGTCAGCTATTATATGTAAGTATGACATCATCCCACAAAATAGCCACCCCCAGAAGGGAATCCCAAATTGCCAAAATAAAACATTCAAGCCAGCATTTTGTAACCAAACTAATTGTTTAAAAATTATTCATCTTTTGACCCATATGCATTCAGTACCAACTCCTCATGGGGTTTCCTCCTAGTAGGTTAGAGAGCTCCAGAGGTTGTCATATTGATTTGTTAGGGACAGAAAGGAGAGCAATTTCTCTGCCTATCTGGATTCCAGTCCCTGCTCTGATCTGCTGTATGGTTTCAGGCAAGTTGATTCCCCTGTGTCTCTATTCCCTCTCCCATTCTGTCTCCTTCCTGTTTAAAGACTATGTGCAAAAGAAGACTCTTGCCATGTGTTTAAGCAGTGCCAAGCATAAAGAGGCCCCAGTCATCGATGGAGCTTTTTGGTGATACTATAATACAGGTACTAACATTGCCATCATCGTAGTTACCTCTATAGTGTCCATTCAAGCAGTATCAAAACACTGATCATTTAGTACTGACAGGGCTTTGGGGAGAAAAAGGACATCAGATATGGAAAGTGTTAATCTCCACAGGTTGTATGCAAGTGAAATTAAATCCCTGGCTTCTATCTCAGATCATGCCACTAACATCACAACAGGATATCAGTGATGATTGCTTCCTGTGAAGCAAACAGATCTAAGCTTTATATTATCCACAAATCTGGATGCAATATTTTAATGCTAAAGTAGTGAGTTGCTAGAGGAAGTACTGCCAATCTGTCTTAACATAAGGTTTTCTAGTTCAGTTCTCTAGACAATGTAAAAACCTGGACCAAAGTAGGAGGCATGAAATAGCGACTCTGACTGGATCAGAAAAGAAAGCAGGTCTTAATGATTTTAATATTTGGACAAATTCAGCAAAATACAGTGCTGTTGTAGCCAAGTTGGTGCAGGAGACACAGTGGGATTCCATATATCTTTTATGGGACCAGCTTCTCAAAATCTTGTCTGTTTCACCAACAGAAGTTGGTCCCATAAAAGATAGTTTCACCTGCCTTGTCTCTCTAAAGCTCTTCAAAATAAATTTATTTTGCATTTGAGACTGTGACACAAAGGAAAAATGAAGCAATAAGTTCAAAAATCTACCCAACTACAAATATATCTAAAAGCCTAAGTCAGTTTTACACTCCAAATGCCTAAACACTAGATAAGCAACAGTAGTCTAGCCAGGGTCAATGGAGTGGAGACATAAGAGTTCTAAAACCATTCCCTGTTACCACCAAACATAAAGATACATTTCTTACTTCCTGAGCTTCACTGTCCAAGATAAATTCTCTCAACCCTTCAGGGCTCTGTAGCTTACAGCAGGGGATTCTATCATTCATCCACTCCCCACTGCAAATTTGCTGCACCCAGTATATCACACCAACTCTTTGTTTCTCAGACCCTCTAATTAACTCTTCTCTCTATGGCATCTTCTCACAGCAGTGGCCTTGTGCACTCATTCTCTCACCCGATATTGTTTGGCAGCTCACAACGAACAAGGCAGCTATACCAGGATGCAAGTGACTCAGACTATTTAGGCCTCTTGCTGACTTTCCTCACTATGTTGCATCTAACAACTGTTCTCTCAGTCTCACTCTCTCCCTTGTGAGAGGAGGCTCCCTCCCTCACAGTAAAATGCTTTCTATTTATTAGATCTGCTGGCTGCATTCTGTTTTCTAGCTGGCAACTTTCCTTGTCTCTTCTCTCAAAGTTTCCTGATTGGCAAACTCTTCATCTCCACACTCTGTTATTCTGCCAACAGCATGCAGTATTTCCCAGCCAGCATCCCTCTGCAACAGTGCTAACAGGCTTCACTGGATCTCACTCAGCCACCCAAAACAGGCACAGACACAAATTCAGATGAATCAGATGGATGTAGAATCTTTTAAAAATATGAAAAAAAATCAGCAAGACTGATTACATAAATAGTTCTCAGCTCCCCGTCCATATTCCAACTAGCTGAAAAAGACAGAGACTATATTCCTGTCTAAGTTATTTTGCCATCTAAATGCCTCCATACTGAAAACGGCATTTGGAAAAACAAAAATTCCAACGATGAAGAAGAGACTAAAGTGAGACAAGTAACAGCAGTATCTTCCACAAGTCTTGATATACCACAACAAACAGGGAGATCTTCCTTTCTTTAAGATGGGTTTTGGCATTTTAATGGACCCCCCCACAATCTGGACAAATGAGTTTATCCTTTTCTTGAAGAGACTGACAAGCTGGAAACACTGTAGATTCATGCCCAGGCATGGGATTGCTCTGTTCCAGTTATGCAATATACCAGTTCCTGTTTGCCTCAGATTTGTGCTACATGCCTATAATACCTCTCGTACACTCCTGCAATTTCATTGACTTCAGTACAATTGAATGTAGAATTTGTCCCATCTATTATACTGTTAGAGACTTGCCCACTTGCAGGCTATTAATGGTTGAAAAGAGAGAGAAAGAGACTATAAAATACCTAGATTGAAATTCACTACCGTCCAGGCTTCTTTTGTCCTCCCTGTCAGGAGTCAGACAAAGAAATTTCTTTACTCTGACAGTCTTGCCATCATTCTGCTTCCCCTCCCTTTAACAGTTATGAGCCTATATGAGCCTCTGACTGAAAAAGAACAGCCGCAAACCATACAAGCACCACTAATATTACCAATCAGCAAAGCCCTTCTCTGCTCATCCAGTGATATTGAAAACATAATTTTCAGAAGCACCCACACTGTTAGGCACCCCAAAAATTGAGACACCCAAACTAACAAACACTAGGAATATTTTGATCAGAGCCTTTTACTGTTGAGGGTCATTGCAGCTGCCACTAGGCTATTCTATACTTGTGGCAATATCTGTCTTGCAAACCAAGAATATTGGTTTTCACCTCAAGGTAATGGACAATTATGGTCACAAAAACAGATCAAATTTGGTATTTTTTTCTGAAAGTTATAGGTTTCCAAAGTGGCAACACAATGGTTTACAGTAATGTAACATAATAATTCAGATACAGTGCCAGAAATTTAAGATATTGGCTACGTCTACACGTGAAGCCAACATCGAAATAGGCTATTTCGATGAATAACATCTACACGTCCTCCAGGGCTGGCAGCGTCGACGTTCAACTTCGACGTTGCGCGGCACCACATCGAAATAGGCGCTGCGAGGGAACGTCTACACGCCAAAGTAGCACACATCGAAATAAGGGTGCCAGGCACAGCTGCAGACAGGGTCACAGGGCGGACTCAACAGCAAGCCGCTCCCTTAAACGGCCCCTCCCAGACACAGTTGCACTAAACAACACAAGATACACAGAGCCTACAACTGGTTGCAGACCCTGTGCCTGCAGCATGGATCCCCAGCTTCCGCAGCAGCAGCCAGAAGCCCTGGGCTAAGGGCTGCTGCCCACGGTGACCATAGAGCCCCGCAGGGACTGGAGAGAGAGCATCTCTCAACCCCCCAGCTGATGGCCGCCATGGAGGACCCGGCAATTTCGACGTTGCGGGACGCGGATCGTCTACACGGTCCCTACTTCGACGTTGAACGTCGAAGTAGGGCGCTATTCCGATCCCCTCATGAGGTTAGCGACTTCGACGTCTCACCGCCTAACGTCGAAGTTAACTTCGAAATAGCGCCCGACGCATGTAGCCGCGACGGGCGCTATTTCGAAGTTCGTGCCGCTACTTCGAAGTAGCGTGCACGTGTAGACACAGCTATTGTAAGGTTAAATATGCTAAAAATGAATAGTGTTCTTTTCTTTAAGCTTGTGAAGGATTCTGATAATAGGATTGCATTTGTGTTTCCAATAAAGGTTTTGCAGAATTAGAGCTAATTTGAAAATATGATTCAAAATATTGATTTGAGAAAAACAACATTTGTCTATTCATAATGAACTCTATTAATATATGAAAATGCCACAATTAAATAACTTGAAATGTTGATGAGCCCATTTCTTCTCCCCATGTAATTCTCTAAGTGATATCACTTTGGCTTTCCTGGAAACACTTTTTTGTACATATATTGATTTTAACACAACTATTTGGTAAATGAGGGAGAATTGAGCTGTTAGAATTTATACTCTTGGGAGAAAGAAGGATCAAAGTCTAAATTTTGTATGACTTTAAATTTTTCCCATACAGGTCCATATACCCCTATGGAACTATATCTTCTTCTTCTTCTTCATCATCATCAACAGAACACTTCAGTAACAAGCCTAATTGAATCCCTTCATGCACAGAGTTGCCTCCCTCCAGGGAAACATCTTCCTTCCCTTCTATGCAGCTCACAAAAGGCTCAGTTTAATGCAGATGAAATACACAAGGGAGCTGATGGCACAGAACCAGTACAGTGACATAGGGTCTCCACATAGGTAGATGTCTTTGACCTCCAACATATACATCGGAGAAATATGGGCAGCTTGTGAACAATCCATACAATTTGTTCTATGGCATGGCAGAGTTCAGCCTACTCCCTTATTGGATAAATCAGAGAGAGCTCTCTGATCTTCCATGGCACTTTGTTGCCTTTAGCCTCTTCCTTTGTGGCCACCTGGGGAACAAGGCGACAGAGAAATGATAATCCACAACCATAACCATGCAGTTGTTGAAAACAAAAATGTAAGAGTTAGCTGCAAAAAGACTAACTCTACTTCTCGCTTTTCTTTAAGTTTTAGAGGAGGACTGTAAAAAGAAGTACCTCTGTTGAATTCAGGTTGAAACAAAAAGAGTAACTCTTAAGAGAGAGAAAGTGAAAAAAATTATTTCCTGCTGTAAATGAGGGAATTTTTAAGATTAGCAAACTTATGTTCTGGTATAATGTACCCTAGTCAGCACTGCAATATCTATTTTTTCTCCAATTTTAAGAGGAAGTTAGTAAACGTAGTTGACATATTAAGAAATAAGAGTTGCCATTAATTAAAATCCATGTATATTAGTTGTGTGAGTTGTATTTTGCCAATACTGTTAGAGAAACGACAAGAGCAGGGAAAAGAAATAGGTTCAAATGGACACTTTGGACCTAGTTGGACAACCTGGACTTCACCGACAATCTGGCACTTCTGTCCCCCAGCCACCAACAGATGGAAGAGAAGACATGAGACCTTGCTGACTTCTCAGCTACTGTTGGCTTGAATGTCCACAAGGGGAAAACCTAAGATCTTGAAAATCAACATCAGTAGTACAGAGCCAGTAATATTTGGTGGCAGGGCACTGGGAGAAGCTGAGGTCTTCACATACCTGGGGAGCATCATTGATAAAGAGGAGGGTACCGATATTCATGTGAGAGCAAGGGTTGGGAAAGCAAGAAGAGCTTTTCTTCTCAGGAAAAGCATCTGGAATTCTAAGCAGATCAGAAGTCAGACTAAAATCGGGGTATTCAGCTTCAATGTCAAACCAGTCCCACTGTATGAAGCAGAAACTTTGAGAAAAACAAAGAGGAGCGTCAAAAAATCCAGACATTTATCAGTAACGGCCTCCTTAAAATCCTCTGGATCCACTGGCTATACACCATCAACGGCCAAGACCTATGGAAACTAACACACAAACTACCTGTCCAAGAAGAAATCAGGAAGAGAATATGGTCATTGATTGGATAGACCCTTAGAAAACCAACTCACAAGGAAAAAGGAAAACAGGGCGCCCAAGAAACACCTGGCATAGAAACCTGAAGGCAGATGCTAAAACAACGGGATACACCTGGTCAGAAATGGAAAAGATCGCCCAGGACAGGGGACACTGGTGAATGGTTGTCAATGGCCTGTGCTTCAACATGTAGGAGAAGACGCTTACTAGTATTACTACATTAGAGAAACAAACAAGCAGTCAAGTAGCTTATGATCTGAAGAAGTGGGTCTGTCCCACAAAAGCTCATCACCTAATAAATGATTTTGTTTGCCTTTGAAGTGCTACTTGATAGCTTTTTTGTTTTTATAGAATACAGACTAACACGGCTATCTTTCTGTCATTAAAAAACAGATTTCCTGAAGCCAGTCAACCCAGGTCTGCTTTCAGATGGCGCTCAACACTGTCAAGAGGAGCTGTGCATATATGTGTGACTGCAACATCTGTCCCAAAGGAGTAATATTACTGAAGCAAGTCACTCTGACCAAACACATAATGTGTGTTTCTTAACCAAAGCTAAAAAGTCTTCACAAATAATAAAATTTCATTTTTTTTCAAATTGGCCAACATATATGAGTGGGCCCAAGAATGTGCACGTCATTAGTTTCAGCCTCAAAATCCTTCATTTCATCATGCAAATTCATCTTGCACTCAGAGGATTTGATCCTCTAGAGTGTCACAGCTTACATGGTTATTTACACTTGGGCAAAATGATACCAACTCAGAGTGGAAACAGTTTGCACCACTTGGCAGAGGTGAAATTGATTATCCCAAAGAGACAGAGCTGGCAGCTGAGGTGTCTGATTAGTCAGGCAGCATATACAGATGCAGGTTTTTGTGAGTAGAAAGGTGTGCTTGTTCATTTTTGTGGGCATTCACACTGACATCAGTGAAACTATGACAATTAATACTGCCTGAAGCCCTGATCCTTTTTTTTAAATATTCCATTTATTATTTACCCAAATATTCTTTGTTCAATTCTGTCGTCCTTACATTAATTGGTACTATGGCCTGTGAACAATCTTGTCATAAGTCACAGAAGGGTAGCTGTGTTACTCTGGATCTTCACAAAACAAAAAAGCAGTCCTGTAGCACTTTAAAGTCTAACAAAATAATTACTTTGTTTCAGAGCTTGCATGGGAAATTATGGGAATAATTATTTTGTCAGTCTTTAGAAGCGCTACAGGAGTGCTTTCTAAATCTTGTCATTAAGCCACTAACCCCAATAGATGCAATATCAGGCTATATTTCTTTTCAACATTCTTTTAAAGATTTGCACCAGAAGAATATTTAAATATTAGTCAAGAGAACAAAGTAAAACCTGTGATGCCCAATTAAATACCTCTACTACACAACAATACAATCTGCCTTTGGACTTGGATATGGTGACCAGTTGAAGTTGTTTTTCTAAATTCTATCAAAAGACAAAGCTACCATTGCAATCTGCACAATACACCATAACTGCAAGAGAGACAAAGATCAAAAGTGAAAAATAATTTTGAATTGCAATGCTGACAAAAGGAGGACTGAAAATTTGGCTAAGCTACACAGAATCTTTCTTTTTCTATAAAATAATCACCAGGAGATTACTTATGGTCTCTCAAATGCAAGCGCCTCCCCAAATACATTTTTAAATATAGCTAAGCATCAAATTGGAGGAAGAGTTCAAATAGTCTGTTAGACTAAACATATTAAGTGCCTGAAGACCCAAACAGGCAGCAAGCGGTATTTTCAAAGTACCTAGGCTCCTAACTCTCATTGATTTCAATGGGAGATAGGTACTAATTATTTTTTGAAATTCCACTAGGTGCCTATCTTCATCATTAGCCTGGTACATGATCTTTGGGGAATCTGCCTATTTGTGAAATGTGCTACAATAATTGCATTATGACACACTAGAAGAATACTGCTGTGCCTCATTCTGGAGAAAATTGAGTGCAAGGGAACTTTCTGGCTGAAAAATAAGCCAAATTTATACAAAATAAATTCAGTGGCACATTCAGTCTGCAGGTGCCATATTAGAAAAGAGTCAAAAACAATGGTAAAGTGCTGCATGTTTTAGTGGGATTTTGAGGAGACATTTGACAATATTCAACACAGAAACATTTTTTTGGAATTTTACATCTGGTCAGCTGTGGTAAAAATGTAAGGTTGTTAAAAAATCTTCACATGATAGCTTTGGTATTTGTGGGGCACAATCAGAGTAGTTGGTTTGATGTGAGGACAACTTTCAGACAAGGCTAGCCATTATCACCCACCCTCCTCAAACAGCTGGCTTGAAGAAGTCTTAAAAAGAATCATTGGTAGAAACTTACAGGAGAGTATATCTGGTGACAGATGACTAAATCCCCATTCCTAAATTGAAAGGACGAGTGACAATCAGGCAATTGATCTGTGGTACATAAAGCACATACAGAATATTAATAATTTGTAACAAATACTCAAGTCACATGCCTTATATATGAGATTGCATGTGTTGGCCCCACTGAATCCAAGGTAATACAATAGCTCACAAGCACAAGGGGAAAACCAAATATACGGCTGCAGCAGAAGTCTTTCTATTACTCCTCTTTAAGGTGTCATTGGAAAGTGACTCACTGGTTACAGGGGCACTGAGGTTTGCTCCAGATCAGAATACGTATAGACATATTGGACATACAGCTCAAAATAGCTCTAGGTGAGTTAGGTTGTGTGTAACTGGTAGCATAGCCGCCCCTAGCAGACGCAGAAGTGGCATGGCTTACCCAAGACAAACACAAATCGTCCCAACATTTGTGGCTATGTACTCGGCACAACTAAGACATACTGCCACTGCTTGTACTACTGCACCTATACTACTAGCTACAAACCACAAAACCACACCACTCCTGACAAGTGATTTTAAAAATTAAACCAATATTTAAGTTAAAGTTTCTGCCATTTCCCTCCCCATTTATTTGGAATGCCTTATGTTACCCTTGCTGTCTGTAGCATTCATCTGAATACAATAATAACCCTTACACTGAAAGAGAGTGTGTTTTATGGTTTTAGAACTATCATATTTCAAGCTGCCAGGGCAAGGAGGCAAACTTATCTAGTCTCCAGTCTCTCTGGGCTTCTCTTCGCTGCAACATTTAACTGGAGTTAGCACACTTGGGTTGCTTCACTCTAGCTAGCTTACCTCAGGGACAGTGGCCAAACTGTGAAGTAACATTCCGGCTACAAAGAGTGATTAGATTAACAGAGTTAATAGGTTAGCAATAAAATTGTGCTAATTTAAGCTACAGTCAGTAGATGCTTTTCACTGCATTACAATTGTGAACATCTGAAGTACTTGAACTGCAACCCAAACCTTCTGACAGGCCGGCTACATGAACTTGAACCACCGATTAACCCATACTAGCCATTGTTGTGTTGGGTTAGCGGTGACAGTAGAATCATACTTCATTGTAATGTTACAGTGAAGACAAGCGTTTTGGTTCCTCCAAAATGCATTTTACCTATATGCAATTAAATATCAGATGGGGATAAAGATGGCATGAGTTTGCTATTTAGGCACCAGCTGATGGAAATTAGTTTACAAACAAGGGAAAGGCTTATTAAAAACCAGGTCAGACAGTTTCACAAGGCATTTTTAAGAGTTCATTTCTTTGATTACAGATCACTTCCTTAGCAGTTGTCGTTTCAAATCTTATTCTGGTTCTGTTGCCAGTGAAAGGTAGTTGTAGAATCTCAGTCTCTTTCTTGTTCATGGCTTCAAGACCTTGGGAATATTTTATAAATAATATTTTCTGAATGTATTCCACTCTTATTTCCAATTACATTGGAAAGAGAAGTGATTTAAAAATTGTACAAAATGCCCACCAATTAATATAAACAAATTTTAGTTTTGTGGTACTTTTCTATCTGGAATGTAAACTATAGCCATGCATTTATATTGCACCTCAATTCACTTTTAGCAGTAACCACTGTATGCCATGGAAGTAGAAAAAACAGCACGAAGAGGGCAAGGAAGTCAAACATATTTTGACTGAACAAATTTATGTCTCTTGAACTCTAGTAATGATAATAGTAACCTATGCTGAGAAGGAACTCTTGGCTCTGCTGACGTCAAATAAAGTTTTTCTACTGATTTCAACAAAATATTTTGTCAGTAATATGGTAATATCCTAGAGGAATATGGCTAGAGATTTCAACTACTAAATATTTTAATTACGTACAGCAGATTACATCATAGCTAGTACTAGAGGTTGGTAAAGTAACAGAGCCTTTGCTGTGTGAGCTCTGAGTAGCAGTGTCACATTTACAGTTTTCACAGAGATGTAATTCCATGGATATACGTGGGGTTACTCGGAATTACACTGGCATAAGAGAAGAATCAGAACCCACGTCTTCATTCTCTCTCTAAAGATCTATTATGTTATTAAATACAAAAGTTTAATAAATACTTTTTATTCAACAATAATCTGATAGTAAAAACTCGAGAGTCATATAGTACAAACTAAAGTACATGTATAGCAAAGTTGGAGGACAAGGAACACTGGAAATGAGCCTTCAGAGATATGAGCCTTAGCTGGGATTAATGTGAGAAAGTAAATGGCCATAAAAAAGGCAGAAGTACAGAAGAGTAAACCCCCAAAACAGTAACCAAAACAATACAGACCAGATTCTCTCATCTGATATATAGGCATGTACAACTTTCGTTGAAGTCAAAATAAGTTACACCCAAGTTATTGAGCATGGGGTTGGGTTTTACCTTCTTCATCCATAGAACCAGGAGAATCATTTAAGCATAGCGATCAGACAGTAGAAGAAACACTCAGTTATACAAACAGAGAACTTTTTTGCCTTTAATACATAAGGGGTTTTGTTTTAAGATACTGTAAAGTTCAAATAACATCAACACAAGGTTTTGTGTTCTGCTTCCAAAAATGAGTATAATCTGGATTTTCCTATTGCTGAATTTCTTAGTAACACTTTCTTTTATTAGCATTATAAAAATGAAACAGCCATTGAAATTGCACTATGAATTCTATAGCTAGTCCTTCTTTACTACACTAAGCTTATCAACTGTTTTTTGTTTAACTGATTGGAAATGAGGATTATTGTAGTTTCACTCAAGAGATGTTCACTTTACACATGCTCATGACATACTGTGCTGTTGCCATGCTGTGTGTCCTTGGTGAAAAAGCACAGCATCTTTCACCTAGGAAACTGAATATTTACTTTTTCCCTGCTGGTAAGAACCCTGTGTATCAGTATTTGGATTTGTAAAATACAATCTGTGATAACGTTTCTTTACAAAGATGATCTGGTGAAATATTTTTGAAATCAAAAAGGGCTACAATAAAGTGAAAATCTCAGTTTATAAAAATCTAAGAGCTTTTATGATTAAAACTAGAATGTCATTTTCAATTCACTAAAGAGAAAAATATTTAGTGTCTCACTCATTAAAAGAGCAACCTCAAAGAAAGCAAGACAATTCTAAATGTAGAAGGAAAAGACAAATTATACTGGGCTTCTTTGAAGATGTATTACATTAAGTGTGGCTCATTATAATTACTAACACCAATCATCCCTTTTAATAAAAGGTCAGCTGCTTTATTTGTCAAGAATACTGACACAGATCATTTTAAATGTAAGCTGCTGCAATAATCACATTTTCTGCTAATGATTTCTTGTGGCTATTTGTCATTAGTTTTTAATGGGAAAGCTTTCAATCAAACATTTGTTAAGGTGTTGCAAAAATACAATTTTTTTTACAGTAGCAGGAAGATTTTTGCTCTGTAGTAATAGTAGTATGCAGTTGTTGCATGTAGTGCTAATAATCAAACATAGTTGATATTTGCAAATCAATGCTACCTTATTTGCCAAAAGAGTGGGATCCCAAAACCACCCTCATTTATACTCTCCTCCACCCCAGGGGGCTTCTATGTTTGCACAAAAGCACAAGACTTACTTCATTCTGAATGCCAGTTGGTTAATTACAAATCTATGCCTTGTCTAGAACAATTTCACTGATGCAAAATTCCTACTGATATCAACAGGAACAGCTTGAGAATGGAGTACAGGTTTGGCATCTCCTTTGTTCACCCTGGAATAGTTTTTTTTTTTAATTAACTGAAAAGAGGAAAAAAGAGGATTCAAAAGAAGAATGCAAGTGTAGACGCACCCTGTGAGTGGCAACTACGGTAAAACAGCATGAGAGGTTCTTATTTGTTTGTTTTTTAAATATATGCAGCATTATGCAACCTTCTGCCCAGCCCACACCCCAATGTCTATGCATATCATGAAAAAGTTAATGAATGTTACTTCAGTTTTTTTTCTGAAACAATTAGAATACACTATAATCTTCCTTCCACATTCTAAAATATCAAAACAAAGAGCAGTCAAGTAGCACTTTAAAGACTAGCAAAATAGTTTATTAGGTGAGCTTTCGTGGGACAGACCCACTTCTTCAGACCATAGCCAGACCAGAACAGACTCAATATTTAAGGCACAGAGAACCAAAAACAGTAAGCAAGGAGGACAAATCAGAAAAAGATAATCAAGGTGAGCAAATCAGAGAGTGGAGGGCAAGGTCAAGAATTAGACTGAGCCAAGTATGCAGACAAGCCCCTATAGTGACTCAGAAAGTTGTCCTCCTTGCTTACTGTTTTTGGTTCTCTGTGCCTTAAATATTGAGTCTGTTCTGGTCTGGCTATGGTCTGAAGAAGTGGGTCTGTCCCACGAAAGCTCACCTAATAAACTATTTTGCTAGTCTTTAAAGTGCTACTTGACTGCTTTTTGTTTTGATAGTGTATAGACTAGCATGGCTTCCTCTCTGGTACTATTCTAAATATGTTACCTAGAGGAACACTGAGTAATGTTTACTTGTGTGATTTAAAACTTGATTACTGAATCCATAGGAAATCCTGGCATACTGTGTACATTTTCTTCAAAAGGAAGGAAGACTTCTAACTTTAATAATTTGAATAATACTTTATTAGTAACATGCACTGTAAATTAACAAAATGTCATGGATACCATTAATTCTTGCAAACCAATTTAGAACTCTAGAGCAAAATAACTGATTAAAATTTTTAAAAGACCCTGAAGACTCAGGCTTCGAGGATTAATTTAAAAAGCTTGCAAAATGTAGATTTAAGTTCCAGATGTATGTTAATTCATTTAGCAAAGTACTGAACAAAAATATTTATATTCTTTTTATGGCACTAGGAAAGTTGACTTATGCGAATATCTTCATAATACAAATCAACAATATAAAATTTCCATAAGGAATAACAGAACAAAAAGAATGGCTTTGGTTTTATGAATTGTTTAAAGCATTAGTGTGACAGGACGGTCTCCATGTCCTGATGACCAAAAGGATTAAAACAGCTCTTAGAGAAGGCTGTCGTAACAGCCAATAAGGGGCATGCTTGGGGTAGCCAGCTGGAGAGTATGTGGAGGTTATTGTAGGGCACTGCTGGACAGTGACAGCTAATTCCCAGGGCTGACCTGCAGGACGCCCCACTGCAGTGAGCCAACCAGCTGCCCTACACTATGATGGAGAATGTGAGCCTAGACAGTCATCCCAATACAAGGGGGAAGAAAGAGGGACAAACATTGAAGCGCAGGGGATAACAGATCCCAGGTATGCAGAGGTGTTCCTTGCCAAAGGTTCCTGCACTGCTCCATACTGTTCTCTGAGTCCCGTTTTTCCCTGAGGAAAGGAGGGGGCTGACCGTACAAAAGGCTTGAGCCTAGGGGAGGGGATCAGCATTCCCTGCAGAGGCACTGGGAGCCAGAGTTACCTCTGCAGCAATTGTTGGGGCAGCTAGGAGAGGAACAGCAGGTCCTGCTTAATCTCCTCTGGAGGGAGTTTTGAAGGAACCATGGAGGATGTGGAGAGAAGCTGAATGCCTGGGCCAGGAGGCTGGAGGCATAGTGAAGAACCTTGTTACACCTCCAGGAGGCATAAGCATATAAGGAGGGATTGTCCAAACTATGATGAGGGCAAAGCATCTCACTTAGCAGAAGGAAAGGGGCAAGGTTCTCTGGAGTTACCTGGTAAGGGGAACATGTAAACATAAGGGGTGAAAAGAGCACCATGTTCCGAACAGTCCTCAGATACAATGATCTGAGTTCTGGAAATTGTCACACCATACAAAGCACCAGGAAGAAAAAACTCTTAGACAATTGAAAATTTGGCCTATTGTCAGGAAAAGAATACCACCTTTCACGGTAACCCACTAATGGGCCAGAAGAATTTTTGCTGACGTTGACTGTCTGCAGGCAAACCCCATCACAGATCCCTTTGGTGGCAGTTTGTTGTTCCCAGCTCAGGAGAGCTTCAGAAGCAGAATGGATTGCAGGGACATGCAGGCCGCCACTTCCCCCAGCTCTCATTTGCTGGGAATGGTGAACTGCAACCAATGGTAGACTGAGGGGAGCCATGCCTGTGGACAGTTATCATCAGCAAAAGGTCTTGTAGCCTATGAGTGGATTATTCTGATAGGCCACATGTGGCTTATCAGACGCAGGAGGCCCACCACTACTCTTGCTATATCAATGTAAATATAGAAAACATATTCCACCAACTCAAAATCAAATCGCAATTATAGTAATTTTATCCAAGGGAAATACATGATAGTCATGAGATATGCAAAGGCCACCAAGTCACTGAGCACAAATACAGATTTTTTTCTTCTTTTGTGCTTTCATTTCTACCAAATGCATCTGGACTTAGAGAAATCTGTAACAAAATGAAAGCTGAAACAAAAATCCCTTTGGTTAAATATCCTAGCAAACATGTCAGAGTGCTTTGTGATCTTTCAATGCAATAAAGGGGAAACACAGCCTACCACTCAGCAAAGCAGTGCCATGTATTTGCTTGTTTCATCTGTAGCTTCACTCTGTGTTGGTCACTTGGAAGAGTGACATCATGGCATTTCAATCAAGTGGAGTGTTCCACCTTCAGGAATTCTGTAAGACTAAGTGTAGCAGGAATGTTTAGAATACTTACCTGAAAATAGCGTTTTAATGGGATTTAATGGGAAGTATAAATGAGGGCAGTGTTTGCCAAGGGTTGTGGCTTAATACTTAAACATACTGGTTTACAAAAAAAAAAACCACAAGCCTCTGGCAAAAAACTTTATAGAAACTGAAGAGCTCTGATGCCTTGGGACCAACACCAAAACTTTTCTAGATTCTATAGCAAATTATAGGAGACTGAATGGATGGAACAGAAAAAGTCCCAGGTTTGAAGAGTTAACTTTTCATACGCTTGCCCATGTATCTTTAGATAATTCTCAGTAAAATGAGATTGTGATAAATCATTCTCAGTAAAATGAGAGTTTTGGAATTTTTTCTACAGATGCTCCCAGGCACCCCTCATGCTTACCGAACCACAGCCACTTCATATGGCAAAGCCAACTCTGGTTATCAGATCCATTTTCACAGTCCTCAGCTCTAGCACTCGTATGTAATTTTTATAGGAAAGGATAATTTCTCTTTTATTGTTCTTTGCTCCATTACCTCCATCTCCTTATCCACATACATTCAGGTTCCAGAAGACTGAAATACAAGCACTGCAATTGAAGCTGGTCTCTGTGCAGGGATGCAAGGTTGGGAGAGATGAGCAGATGGGGCTCCCTGTGCTGGCTCCTCATTGGCTCACTTGCACATGAACAACTGCTATCTGATCAGTTTTTAATTCTCCCATGTATTTCTGTAAAGCTGAAAGAGGATGATTAGAACTGGTGGAGGTTAAAAGGGGTTACAGACTTTAATTGACTAATGTTTGTAAAGAACCATCAGATCTTCAGATGGAAAGTGCTACAGATGTGCTAAGTATTATCATCATAGTCATTTTCATCATGAGTCCAGCTGTAAAAATTTAGTCATTCCCAAGCATAGGGAGTGAGGAATAGAAGAGGGAGGGGGAGAGAAAGAGAGCATGGATTTTGTTTTATACTACTTTCTGCAGGAGACTTTAAAACAAGATGTATTTAGTTCAAATGTGAATATTATGTTCTAATCACGAATTTACCAGAGTAGCACAAATATAATTGTGTATGCAATCAAGCTGTGACTAACAGAAAATCAGAATGCATCATGACTCCTATGAATATTTTTTCTTTAGAACTTTTATTTTTACTCTGATTTTTACATCTAGCGCTGACTTGTAAAATCTGTTTGAATGTTAAATTGCAAATATGCAATTTTCATTTATAAATCAGATATGGTATCTGCATTATAATGCAACATTGATCCAATTTCATCGTTTCATCAGAAAAAAATTTAGTACTAGGCCTTTTCAAGGTTTGTTAGACATGGATTTAGCATTTTATAGGAAGATGTGTATTAAACTAGAAAATTTATAATGGACATTTTGAAAAATATGGAGCTGGATAAAGTAGCATTACAGCAAATTAAGATTAATTTTAGATTATAACAGCAAATCATGTAGAAAAGCATCACTGAATTGAAAAAATGGTGTATGAGATTTCTGTATTTAAATAATACAAACTGTGCAACCAAAGAGCAGGCATGATTTAAAAAGAATCGCTCCAGCAACCAACAAAGTATGTTTCCAGTTAAAAATAGATCAAAGACTTTCAAGCCTTTTATAAAAGCCAGTTCCTCTCATTCCTCACTCCTCCACCTCGCCCATATTTTAGTACGGTTGCGTCTACACTAGCCGGCTACTTCAAAGTAGATGGCACAACGTCGAAACAGTACACGTCATGTCTACACGTGCCGTGAGCTACTTTGATGTTGAAATCGATGTTAGGCGGCAAGACGTCGAAATCACTATTCCTATCCGAAGATGAGAATAGTGCCCTACTTCGATGTTCACCATCGAAATAGGGCGTGTGTAGACGATCCACACCCTGCTACGTCAAAATAGCAGGGCCCTCCATGGCGGCCATCAGCTGAGGGGTCGGGAGACTCTCTGTCCAGCCCCTGCGGTGCTCTATGGTCGCTGCGTACAGCAGCCGTTAGCCCAGGCCTTCAGGCTGCTGCTGCAGCTGGGGGTCCATGCTGCATGCACAGGGTCTGCAACTGGTTGTCGGCTCTGTGGATCTCGTGCTGTGCAGGGCAAGTGTGTCTGGGAGGGGCCCTTTAGGGAACAGCTTGGGGCTTTCCTGGCCCCTTATTTTGATGGGGAGTGCTTGTGTGTGTGGACGCTCCACATTTCCTTCCGGGGCGGCTCCCCTCGCTATTCTCCATCGCTACTTCGATGTTGAACGTCGATGGCACCAGCCCTGGAGGATGTGTAGATGATATGCATCGAAGGAGCCTATTTCGATGTTCTTACATCAAAATAGGCTACTTCGACATAGTGTGCTAGTGTAGACGTAGCCTAGGAGACACAAAAATACGTTGAAGTATGTTTGCCCTGAAGAACCATCTCAGTCAACTCTAGACACAAACAGTCTCTGCCCTGGCTTGACTGAAGCCACCAACCAATTCTGAGCCTCTCTCCTCAACCAAAGCAACAGCAAGCTCTTAGTTGCAGCTTCTGTTGTGAACAGCGCTCCACACAAGTACAACTCCTCTCCAAAAATGGAGGTGCCCTATCATGCTTGCACTCTTGAAGAGGAGCACTTGTACTCTCTCTCTTTTCCCCCAAGGCATCATGAGAGTTGTCTTGAAGGCTGGATTACAGCACACAGGATTCGTCCCAACTAGAACAATCCCAATTCATTTCAGAGACCTCTTACGTAAAGGGTGCCTACACAAGGTGTTACTGGAAAGTGCAGTTTATTACCACACTGGAAAAGGTCAAACAAGAGACTTTTTTTTTTGGAAGTTCAACATACTATTTCAAGAGGTGTGGACAGTTCTCCGAAAACACCCGATCAATGTGCAGCAATAGCCAAAAAACAAACAGAATATTGGGAATCGTAAGAAAAGGGAAAGATAAGTGAGAAAATATATTACCTCTATATAAAGTCACACAAATATGCCCACATGGTGAATACTATGTACAGATGTGATTGACTCATCTCAAAAAACTTATATTGGAATTGGAAAAGGTACAAATGTATAATTGGACAAGGGCAACAAAAATTATGATGACTGGTGTGCAAAATAAGTGTCATTTGGACCTTGTAACAAAAGAAATAGGGGTACCAAATAGGCAGCGGGGTTAACACAAGGAAATATTTTTGTTATATAACACAAAGTCAACATGTGGAACTCCTTGCCGGAGGATGTTCTGAAGGTCAAGACTAACAGGATTAAAAAAAAAAAAAAGGTTGATACATTAATGGAGGATTGGCAGGGTGTCCCTAGTCTCTGCTGGAAGCTGCTAATGGATGACAGGGGATGGATTACATGACAACTCCCTGATCTGTTCATTTCTTCTGAAGCACCCTGCATTGTCACTGTTGAAAAATGGGATACTGAGCTAAATGTACCTTTGATCTGATCCAGTATGGCCATTCTTATGGTCTCTGGAAGTAAGTCAGACAAGACGACATTCTTCAAATCGTTGTTAAACTGTAAAAAGAGCTGACAAATCCATCTCTCCATGTACTAGCATTCATATGACATACTCCACTACCTTAAGGAGTCCCATCTAGCTAACAGAATGAAATGTATCTTGTTTTGTAAGAGTTCTCTGAGTATTTATACTATGCTTCATCCAGTCAAAGAAACCTTCCCTTTCTTGGAGCAGATTCATTTCTCCACTGTGTTTAAGTAGAAGAACAGAGGCTCCCTTGTGGAAAGCATGACAGATTCAGCTTCATTATGTAAACAAGGCATTCTTATCTTTCCAAATGGATGAATAGCACCCAAAATGGAAATCTTCCCATCTGGATATCTAGTACATTTCCCCAAGTGAGAACACCATAAACTCATATCCGACATTCTATCATCCAGAACGCTCAAATAACCAGCATTTTAACCTTAAGTAAAAGTTAGTTACTTTTGCATAAGCAGGGCTTTTTTCCCAGTGCAATGCCACAGAACGCTGCTATTTTAAAAAGGCAGCAGGGCAGCTCCAAGTGGCATATGGCTCTTTAAGGAGCCATTTACAGCTCCCTACCTGCTGCCCCACCTCCATCTGCTACTCCTGGGATGCCACCGCTGGCCCTAACCTTGCTCAGGTGGATGGTCAGGCTGTTGGCAGGGGGCTGATGTGGGCCTGGAGCTGGGGGGAGGTGAGACTTTTGGGAATATGGGGAGGGGGCAGCTCAGGGCCACCACTTTTTTTTTTTTTTTTTTTTTTTTTAAGAAAAAGCAGCACTGTCCATAAGTACAGTACAGTGAAAGTAAATATAAATAAATACAGCAAATACAGGATAAGTTTACAATGTACAACACTACTCCTGTTGGTAAATAAAGCACTCTATAAAGCACTCAGAATACATTTGTTTGTTTCGTAATACTTAATCTTGTTTTTCTTTAGTGTTATGCATTGCTAGGTATACCTCTCTATTGTCCAGAATATTTGAATATCCAGCAACCTCCTGGTCTCAGGGCTGCCTGATATAAGAGAGTTTACTGCATGTCCTATTCCCTGTAATTTTTGGCCCAAAACTGATTTATTTTAAGTTGGGTTTTTATCAATGCCAGAAGTGCACAAAAAGAAACTCATACAAACTGAACTGTCAATGAGTAAGTGTACTGCTGAAGGAAGGAGTTCCAGGATCAGGCCTTTAAAGAGTAAAATTGAAACTTTGTATAAGTAGGTATATCTCTATTGCAACTACATTGACTTCAAAGGGACTGTATTGTTCATCATTAGCTTCACTGTCTGTCCTCACTATATATGAAGAATTCTATGGCTGCTAAAATCAGGATGATAGGATTATATTCAGGTAGGAAATAATCTGGGTTGATTTTACTGAAGGTTATTTTACCTAGAAAAACTAAGGCAGAGGGGGGAAGAACCAGAAAAGAACCCGAATATTCCAATATGTTATACACTGAATTTATGGATAGAAAAAGTTCATAATAATAAACCCAACTGAAGAGTAAAAACATGGATGTTTGAAACCGAAACACATGAGTGCAGTTAGTAAACCACTCAGTAGAATAAGATTTTTGACACTGATGTCAATGAAACAGCATGGAAATCTCTGCATGCTAAGTGATTTTATCAGGCTTCTAGATAATATCTCTGAATCCATGGGGGGTTTGGGTTTTGTTTTGCACTACACAGTGTAATATAGATGAATTAACACAGGGCTGCTGGAAATTATATTGGGGAGGAGGGTGGAATATTAGAGGGCAAAAGTGCAGTGAAGGAGGGAGCTATAGAGAGGGATAAATGTGGATGGATCCTAGACGACAGAGCACAGGCTGGTATCTCACAAGAGGCATGGCAGCCCCCAAGTTCTGCCAATGTCACCCAAATACGCAGCACTCTCACCTCTGCTGATGTGTCCCAATCATACTGCACCACACCCTTACATACATGGTAGTTCTGCCAATGCAAACCAAGCACCCAGCGCCCTATAGCTCTGCCCATGCTTCCCAATCACATTGCACACAATAACCATGCCAACCACCCTGAACCTCAACCTTCCTAGACCCCACTGCCCCTGCAGCCCCAGGTCATGCAGGCAACCCAACTTCCTTGCACTTCAACCCTCCTGCACTCCAACTCACCCCAAGCCATGCACAAATCTTACACATATCCAATAATTCAATAAGACTTCAAGCTTTGTAGCAGGGACTGTCCCTTATTGCCATGCAGCAGCACCACTACAGTTAAGGTTGCATCCTCACTTCTGTTTAAAGGTCGACCTTTCTAAATGCTCTAAAATTGACAAGTTTAATTGGATTCCTTTGAAGCACAATTGGCCTCACGAGGGTGCAGGGTACAGTAAATTACCCAAATTTGGAGGTTTTTGAGCTCAGTGTTGCAGAAATATAAGCTATGAGAAAAAGCCATTTACAAAAAGTTTCTAGATTTTTGTTGGGCCTGTTTCTGGGTTTGGGTCCCCCCGGCCTGCCCTCCAATTCATCTAGTGAACAAACTGTTGATGTGATTCTAATAGCATGTCCACACATACTGACAGCAGGTTAAATTAGGTTAATTAACCTGATAGACTGTGCCTGGAGGGGAGCCAGGGATTGTTAATTTAAGGTCCTAATAATTAGATAAATTGCTAACTTCATCTTTCAACTATTCTGGAACATGACCAGGAACACCATTTCACTGTAACACAGCCGGTCTTTGCTTGAGGCACAGCATGCGAGTCATGCGGGGTAATGGCCATTGCACACATGGATGGGATGCGGGGAGTGATGGCAGTAGAAGTCTTTGTACACCAGCAAGTGAAACTTCAGAGCGAAATGCTCCCTGCTTGTAGTTGTGGGTCCTGGGTACAGTAAATAGAAAGGGGGTCATGCTAGATGAGAAAATGGTATGAATGAGTCAGCAGCATGGCTAGGCAGGTGTGCCAAAGAAAGGCTGTTAGGGCACAGCTAATGTGGAGAGGTGTTTGGCTTGTTTGGTATGCAAATATTTGTGCTTATGTATAAATGACTGCTAACTCCAATTAACAACCTATTAAAGAGATCCTTGGAAAGCGAATGACAAAACACCACATTCATGCAGGAGTCCTTAGTGGTATGTTTTCCGCATGAAAAACACTGAGCTGAGAAAAAACCAAACCTCTGAACAACTTGAAATGCACTGTGTAGGGTATCCATGCAGCCTTAAGTCTGCCCTCTTTCAGCAATACCTCCATTAGGAACCCCTTTAGTACCCATAACTTTATTCTGCCAACCTCAGGCTACTATAAACTTTTCACATCATCCAACTTTATTTAATGATAGGCTGCACAGCTCCCCCATCTGTAAAACACAGAACATTCCATTGACCTCAGAGGACTGCTGTGAGGATTTGTTAGCTCTTGTCTGGAGCATTTATCTGCTTTTATCATACAAAATGCTTTATCACACTTGCTAAGCACCTTTTGAACTTGCATGGCTACAGCTCTTAAAACCTCAGGCTATTCAAGTGGGCAACAATTTTAGAATGAAAACAACAGGGAGATACACCAGTATTAGTTGCTGTCAAAGAAGAGTAAAGAAATAAAACTGTACATAGATTTCCTGGAGCTTTGGAAGTATTGGCCTCAAAGTTTCTTCATCCCATCTCCTGCTGTTTTCACTGACAATGGACAAAGCAATGGGGAATCCTTCTGAAAGTCCTTCCCACTGGCTAGCATGAAGTACAGGCTTAGCTCAGGGTGCAGTGTGCCGAATAAAACAACTCTGTAACTTTCACTATTTCCTCTCTCCCCCTCTCCCACCAGCACCCATGTATTTTATTTATAAAGAAAACAGCATGATTACCTATACCAGTGGTTCCCAAAGCATGCTCTGGAGGAACGCTCATGTTCCGCGAGTTATAGCAGTGTCCATCCACTGAAATACAGTAATTCCCCATTCTCAGGGAAAAAATAAATTTTGGGATAGAATTTTCTTGATTTTACAGTTTCCTTGATATGACTATACAGTAACCAATTTTGTGTGTTTTGTTAATGTCTGGTTTCATTACTTGTTGAGTTGCATTTACTGTACAATAATTTAATTATTATGAAATATTTTCCATTAGTAATGTTCCTCATAGTTAGGATGATGATGTGAAAAAGAAAATGTTCCACAGAGAGCACTGTGATGTCCAAGCGTTCCACAACCAGAAAAAGTTTGGGAACTGCTGACCTATACAGCTCTACAGAGCTTCCACAGCAAAACAAGTACAGCTGCATCTACTCCTTCCCACAGGTAGAGAAAGGTGAAAACGTACATGAAAGGACTCATGCCTGGACCTCTCTGGTGGCCAAAGAAAGTACACATCCCCCAAACAAAATTTGTATCACAAGTAACAAATCTCAGTAACAGCAAAAATTTTAGAATCCAATAGCGGGGGACTGATTCTGAAATCCGAGAGTTATTTTATTTTTAGTAGTTTGTCAAGTTTGACCCTTCTCCCAGATTCATTTTGAAACTATGAACCCTCATATTCTTCTGATGAATTCAGGTTTGTTTAGTTTTTTTTTTTTTTTTTGGACTATCACCTCATTTTCTTAATATTTCAGTGGAATGCTTTCTAGTCTATTATTTTCATGTGGGCCCAATTCTTTATTGCCTGACTTTTTACGTACTTATGAAAACCTACACAAAGTGGAATTAGAAACTTCCATTTCCTAATACTCCACTTCTTTTCTCAGTAGCACTTAGTGCAGATCTACAGGCTTATCCAGAGTACTAGCCAGCAGACATTCTGCAGCTTGCATGTGCTCTAAGTAAAAATATGGGATTTCACTTTTACAATTGTTGAGGAAGAATTCTGTTGCATTTTAACTGTTTCTAACAGCTTCTTATGTAGAGACAAAAATTGCCAACAATTTTTCACTAAGCATGTTTTGAACTCTGGAAATGGTCAAGTCACCTTAATCAGAAGAAAGCCCCAAAAGATCTTAAAAAGCTGAGTGTTTTGTAGGAAGTACCAACAGTAGAGACTACGGGCTATTCAGAAGCTTTAGGTGTTTCAAAAGCTCTCCATAGATAGGTAGAGGATGTATGTGATTGATATCATGGCCAGGGCATGTGTACACAATCTGGCAACTTTCTCCAAACCTTCAATTAGTGGCTGTAGTGTGGCTGCATAGCCAGTCTGGGTTCTAGAAGATTGTCCTTCACCCCCCATTTTTCCCAGGGTGGAGTACAGCTCTGCTAAACAGGCTTTCCTCTATTTTCAGAATAGGCCACACAATTTTTTTTTCTAAATTATAGACTTCTCTTATTGACTGCTTAGCTACCCATTACGCCTCTAACATATAGTCTCTCAACACACTGGGGCTCCTTCCATACACTTTGCCTCATTCTAATTTAATCAAAAATGGAATTTCTAGCCTTCCTCCTTATTCAGAAAGCTTTGCTATAAAAAAGCATATTTGAACATATTGAAGTATTACATATGTTTCTGTTTCTAGATGGCCAGTAGCAAGACCAGATCATGGCACATTCTCCTTTAACAGAGTATTAATTTTCAAATCCCACCCTTCAAAATCATAGCATAACCCAAAAAAAAAAAGTAAATTCTATTTTCTAAAATGTTTCCACATGTTTAACTTCCTGAAGCCTACTGGTGAAAATGAGAATCATGTGACACAAAAGTATACACTACAGACTGTGCCAATAACAAGTTTGTATTAAGTCACAGAGAGGTAGCCAGAGTATTCTGTATCTTCACAAACAAAAAAGCAGACCTGTAGCACTTTAAAGACTGCTTATCCAGATCTGAAGAATTGGGTCTGTCCCAAGAAAGCTCATCTGCTAATAAATTATTTTGTCAGTCTTTAAAATGCTACAGGATTGCTTCTGAGTTTATATTTAGTAGACATGGATCATAATGTTTTAGATAAATCTCTATGCACAATGTGTCAGATAAAATTTACATGGATATGTTCATTCTTTCCATTGAATATTTCACATTCTGTTCTTCAAACAGCATTCCATAAACAATAGGATGGTTAATCCCTGAAGTTTTTCAAAATTATCCACATATCGTTTTGTAACTGGGGACACTATACTGTAAGTAGAAACGCTTTTTTTTTTCCACATCCCAGATCCACAATAATAGACTCCAAAATTTCCATTTGTTATTACTACCAATGCAACACAATTTCCCTATCCATTTGTGAAAACAAATGAACAATATCATTTTATGTACTTAAGATTACACTTGCATTGTTCCAGGATTTATCTAGCATTTCATTAGAAGCTCCCCTTCATCTCACAACCTTAATTAGCAATTGCAGTCTGGGATTACCTGTGACTGTCATGGGGTGAAAATCTCTAGCTAATGAATTATTCAAAGTAAATTAAGAGACTGAGGGAATTCTTTACCTGTCTAGGACTAATACACATCTAATTAATGAATACTTTCACCTGTGACAGTCACAGGTAGATCATAGATTGAATGTTTATGCTCCTCTGAAGGGGATTTTGTGGTGGTGGGAGTCAAACCCAGAGTTTTACTGCTATAGAGATTACATTAACACTGACAGTTAGTTAATTAGATTCTTAAAACTATAGCATATTTTATTAAACCTGGATACTTTGAGCCACAGTTAAGCAGCCCAGTTTGTATTGCTCAAAATTCCAGAATGTTAACTGTCACTATTTTACAACTATAATATAATTCCTCTCTAATACTCAGTTTTCTTGGTATATTTCTTGAAACTTTGAATAAAACGTGAGTAACAATCTTATACCTAAAACAATGAAAGCTTCAGTTGACTTGTTTTAGGACTTCTTTTATACAAATTTATCCTGAATGCTGATCGTCATGGCTATGGGAAAATCTGCTCTACATCAGATCAGCTACTTCACCTTCATGGTACAAATCAGCAAGGACATGAAAGTAATTTTCTAACCAACAGTCGACACGGAGATCTGATTACAAAGACAAACTTTGTACAAATGAGTTTCTCTGCATGCCCTAAGCCCCAGAGAGACACTTCCAAAAATGCACTGTCCGCATCACAGATAGTGTTTTTAATCATAGTTAATTTCACATGAGGGTGAGTTTTTCTGCAATGTGCTCCTCAAATCACCAGGTGGGTGCTTTTGTACACAGTGTTACTTTTACCCTTTGCGTACCATGACCAGTTAAAGTAGGTATATAATGACAGATTATACTAAAGCAGGAGCAGATAATTCTATGGGAAGCCAGGGTAAACAAGTGCCAGTTGAACTAACTACTCATAATACAGGGGGGGGTAAAAAATCACAAATCTAGAGGCCAAAAAGCTCCATCTTTAAAAGATAAAACATTTGTAAAGCCATAACGTCCTAGAGCTCTTACATCTGGTTTTACATGATAATTACTGTATGGAACTTTGTTTTCTGTTAGATTAGATCTCTGGACCACTATTCATTGTTCATCCTTTACTGAGAAAACTCAGTTGACACCGCATGTATCACAAACAGCCATGCACCTTGTATGGACACTCTTAGAATTTCTTCCCAGATATGGCGAGAGAATAGTTGGTTACATCTTCATATGGCTTATCTACACTTGTGGGTGGTTTTTTCCCCCCAAAAACACTTTTTCCCAAAACAATGCCCCAAATGCAGAGTGTTCATACTGCCATGCATGAAAAGTCGAGATAAGAGAGCTTTCCCTTGAAGAAATAATCCCAGTTCTTGGAACATCTTTTGTTAACCCCTCCACCACCTTTCAAGGTCAAAAATGAATGTGTGTGAACAAAAGCACACGTATTACCAATTTACGTGACTGTTCCTGTAAAATGCTGTGGTTGTAAATGAGAACGCTCAACTTTATAATCCTGTGGTTGTGTGAATGTGGTTTTTTAACTTGACTTATTTCAAACTTGGAACATCGACAAAAGTACTGCTTAAAAAAAAAATGGAGCAGAGATACAGCCTAGTCTCCAGGGGCTACTCCGATAGGACTGAGCAAACCTAAACCATTGCTGTGCCAGATGCAAGCCTGTTACAACTTGGAGCAAAGGCCAGCTCCTTCTCCCACTGATGTCAAAGGGAGACTTCCACTGAGTTAAATGGAGATGATAGGAAGGACAAGTCATGTCCAAAAGCTGTAAGAAAAAGGATCTGCTCTGATATGTCCATAGCAATCTACCCTACCACCATGGTAATACAACAGTCATTTTTGACACAGGCCACTTCCTTTGGAAGTGGCATGCTAATACACAGAGTGAAAGATGCTAATGAGGCACAGATGCAAATTCCCCACACCTCATTGGCATAACATCACATGAGTTTCAGGAAGAAGGGGCCTCTGGAAGAAGGACTTGCTTCTGGAAGCCCCTCAGGGCCGCGCTTTTACACGACATTTTGGAGTCTGGAAGAATGGTCTTCTAGACTCCAAATCATGTGACGTTATGCTAATGAAGAGTGGGGAATTTGCATCCACGCCTCATTAGCATATTTCGCTCCATGTATTAGCATGCCACTTCTGAAGGAAGTGGTCTGTACAGAATTGGCCAACATGTTGCCAAAATTGAACAGCCTTTAGGAGCTGGTACTACTGTCAACCCAGTGTGTAAAATAGCAAGATATTTTCTTCCCTTTATAGCTCTGCTTATCCTTAAAACTAAACTAGCAGACATATAATCACCTTCATAATAATTATAACACTAAACAGCAAGTGAAGCATATAATTGCCGTACATTTACAGCAGGAGAATATTATAAGGCACAACAATAGAATTTTGAAACTGTTAGCAGCTTATCTATCAAAATTAAGACCTGAAGCTGTAATGCAATTTATTAAATTAAATATCTTTTGATACTTAATATATCAAGTATAGAAGTTAAAAGCACCAGTAAATAAATTACCAACACTAATCAGGGATACTCTAATCTCCTTGCAACATGACAGCTCTGTTATGGTGTACGCTCCCAAAGGACAAAGAGTGTCTTCTCAAAGATATTGATTTACTCCACCGCTCTTTCTTCTACTTACTAATTATTATCTGTGCAGTCCCTCCAATTAATCAGCCCAACTGAACAGTAACAGTAGTCCCTGGTTTTCACATTCATTATGCAGCTAGTGACAAAGTCAAGGCTTCCTGCACAATTGCTCTAATTACAAACCTTTTTGGTCAAAGACTGCAAAAACATAAATAATGAATGGCATTGGTTTGTTACAAACATTTATGCTGGCAATATGTTCACTAAAAAAAAAAATACTGAAGAGTCAAGATTCCTGCTTAAGAAAAAAAAAAGAATGGCCCTGAAACACAGTGGAAGCCTACAATGCTAACTGGGAAAGGTGACAATTTTCCACTTGGCATATCTTATGGCACACCAAAATAAAATAGGAATCAGGCAGCTAAATACATTAGCTACACAGCCCTCAAAAATATTCTCTATGTTAAATAGATTCAATATATTTAGATGGATTTAAAAGAGGAGCATAAATGACAAACTATATCAGGATTCTATTTTGCCAAAAAAAATTAATGTAGCATTAATTGAACTAATGAGCATTGCTTGCATGAATCCAAAAGGCAACATTGACTCTAATCTGTACAGAATTGTTTATTTGGGGGAAGAGGGTCACTTGATAGTTGAGAACACAAGGAAAATATATTGTATGCTAAATAGTGAATAATCATCCACAAAAATCTTAGGGCCTCATTTGCTACTGTGTTACATCTTATGCATTTCTAAATCAAAGGTGTCAAAAACCCAAACCGTCTTTTACATTAAGGAAGAGGAAGACACTGAATTTGCAATATTAATATATAATACATGGATATTTGCTTAGAAAATACAGAATTCACTTCACCTGTGTTTGTACTTCCCAGGAATATTCTGCCAAAAGGATTTAATGGAAGGACTATTTTCAAATTTTAGGGAGATAGTTGAAAATATTCATGGATAAAATGATTGAATTTTGAATATAGCAGATTAAAAGTTTGATGGAAAGTACAGTAACATCAAGTACAAAATGTTTCCTGGGTACATTGCTTTTAACAAAAATTGGAAAGTTTCTGAAAAAATGCAAAAATCTAACTGGAGTATTTTAGTTCCCATGATCTCATTCCACTTTAACTACCTTGTTTTATTCTAAACTCCTCATCATTTTGATTTTTATTATTTTTATACTTAATATTGAGCATTTCAAAATGTTGACAATTCCACTTCAAGGGATGGCAATTCCATTTTCCAACATGCTGTGCTATTGATCATGCTCTTTTTTATGGGCCAAGCTTAAATTACATAGAATAGGAAACAACTACTGTATGCAGAAACTCAAACAACATGAACTGATAGCTAATCAGAAAAAAATGATTTTTAAATGACAACAAATGTATAATTTGAAGTGATTGGAGGTAACGGCATAATAATTGCTACACAAAGTGCATCATACAATGTGATATAAAATTCAAATATTTTTATTACCTCAGGGACTATGGAACCATAGTCACCATATTTCATAATTCATAGAATTAAACCAGAAGGGCTCTTTATTAGATCATCTTAGTCTATGTCTACACTACAGCATAAAGTCCATTTAAAGGCACTTAGCTCGATTTTACAATGAGATTGTCTTCACTGAAAATACCATTAGGTCAATTTTAATGGGCACTAAGGGCACCTTTGTCACCTCAACCCTCCGACGCAGTGTAACGCCAAGTTCAAATTTAAAAGATCAAATTAATGCTAGTGTGGAAACCATTACTTTAAATTGATTTTATTGACTTCCAGAGGTATCCCACTGTGCCCAGAATACGTATGTTCTGTCCACTTTCACCTCCGCTGCTCTTCAGGTGTGCAGGAAGTAGGAAACAGGAAGACTGGCAATTTGAAATCATTTCTTTATGATCAGCATGGCTGTAGCCTCTGTCCATGAAAGACAGCCCCAGCATGAAACCATCAGGACAGCCAGGGTCTCATTTCACCTAGTGGGCTAGCCCCCACACCACCACACCATGGCTTTGTCTACACTTGGAGAAAATTTCGAAACAGCCATGCTAATGGCCATTTCAAAGAATGCTAATGAGGCACTGAAATGCATATTCAGCACCTCATTAGCATGCCACCAGCCACAGCACTTCGAAATTGCCACTCTTCACTCCTGCACAGCTCATCCAGATGGGAGTCCCTTTCGAAAGGATCCTGTCAACTTCGAAATCCCCTTATTTCTATCTGCTGGGGTGGTGGCTCTCTCCCTTCCCAAAGTGTATCCTGTTTGCTGTATATTCATTGGGGAGTGGGGCAGAAGGAGGAGTAGCTGAGGGCCATGTTGGCATGTCACATTCATTAAAAGTTACTGTTTTTCCTTCCCCTGGATTCCCTACTTTTCCTTCTTTCCTGCTTTGCTTGAGAATTATATGGCACAGTCAACTGGATGCTCCCACAGTCCTTTTCCTCGTCACATGGAGCCAGTTTTTTCCACTTGGGCATCATGGGTACATGGTACAGTCAGCTGGTACTCTCACTGCTCATTTGGGTGCTTCACCTTGTGACCTCACTCCCTACTTTTCTTTCTTTCCAAGTCACACGGGCAACATGTGGGAAATTAGTTGAGTGACCTGTTGACCTGGCATTGTCAGCTGGGTGCTCCCAGAGCACATTTGCTCAGGGTGCTTCACCTTCTGAAACCCACCTGTTTGATTTTCTTTAGCCTGGCATTTCCTACTTCTATCCCTCTGAAAAATGGGATGGGAATGAGAGTGATGCAGTCTGGGAAGATGACACCACTCACCCACAAACACTTGCAGGGTACTTTTCTCTCATAATGCACCAGCAAACAACCCCAGAATGCAACAGGGCTGAAGGAACTGTGGAATAGGTGCCCACAATGCACTGTTGCAGTCAAACTTCATGCATCCCCATTAAAATTGCCAAAGTCGACTTTGAGAAGGTGAAGACACTCGACTTTGACTTTCTAAAATCTAGTTTTACGAAGTCAACTTAAATAAATTCGACTTCATTTTGTAGTGTAGATGTAGCCTAAGTTGATATCCTGTATATCAAGTAACATTAAATTTCACCAAATGAGCTCAGTATTGAGCTCAATAACTTGGGTATGACTAATAAACTGCATTTGGCTACAGCATATCATCCTGAAAGTCTTCCAGTTTTAATCTGATCATATCAGGAGTTAGGGACTCCGTCCCTTCCCTTGGTCACTTGATTAAAAGAGGGGCACAAATGACAAACTATATCATCAGAATTATTTTATTTTATAATTGATAACTATGTGCGCATAATTTAGAATTTTTCCTATTTAATTTTCTCTGTTACAAATAACAATGCATTTTAAGTACTTTAATTTGTATTGATTTAAATTCTCAGTTCAAAAATTACAGGGCTCAGAAAATAACCATATAATGACAGACGTTGAAATTCAAAAAGTTTATAATTTATAAGCACAAACTTAAAACAACAAGTCAAAATATACAAAGTAAACTTGCTTAAATAAAACTCAATATCAAGCAAAATTTCTTGTCTACCAATAAATTTTGATCAACAATGAAAAAACAGTTGGTTTGTGTTTATATGAGAAAATTGAAATTTAGTGACAAAAACCTAATCCATTCAAGCCTGGTAGTATTCTTATCCTTTATTTAGAATCTGAATCCCACACCAGCTTTTCCATTTATTTTGCCCTAGGTTAATATCAGATTAACTGGTCTGCAGATGTTTAAGTCATTCTATTTGCCCCCTGTAATATACAGGCACATTAGCCACATTAGCACTCCACCAGCATTCTAAAATTTGGTTTTCCAAGATTTACTAAAAAATAAATCAGCAGGGCAGAGTTCTCCTCAGTCAACTCTTAAGACTCGTAAATAAATGTTATCTGGCTACTAACCAATAATCAGTTACAGTTCCTGCATTTAGTGATAGAGTTTGCTTGCATTCTCAAACACTAGAAAAAATTGTAGTATTTTATAATACCCATAATTCAAATTATCATGACATGGAGTTTAAACACAAAACCTTATTGCTCCCATTTGGAGAATTGCCTTCCCAATAGCATACAGCATGACCTTCAACTCCTAAGAGCTGAAGCAGAATTTGCACTCAACCATTCATACATATATTCATATATTCAGAATCCTTATATTACATTGTAAGATTGATATAGCTTTTGTTGATGCTGAATACTATCCTTCACTTATGTGCATCTATGACAAATAAGTATTTCCTAGCACAGGTATCACATTTTCTTCAATGGTTTGTTTACCTCCTGATGAAATGTAGGTGTTTTTCATCCATAACTACCACTGAAATTCAGGAATGAAAGTGATTTAGAAACTAAGTTATCTTTGAGAAATATATTTAGTTTCACATGTCTAAAACAATTAAAGTGAAAATGCACTCCGTATTTGTCACTGTTTTCCATTTTATAATTCTAGAGAACATAGCTTAAGAACATACATCAGGAACACAAGAATCATCATACATACCAGTGGACCATTTATTTCACCATCATGTCACAGACAATGACCCAAGTTATATGTCTCTGAGAAAGGTATACAGATCATAGTGCACTTAACTGGCACAATTTAATTTTCAGGAAAGTTTCTTCCTTTTGTTTTTTTGCACCAACTGGTGATTAATGTATGCCTTAAAGCAAGAAGCTAGATAGTCCTTGACATTTTCATCCTAGCTTCTCTAAGTGAAAATTATCATCAAATTGTTATTTGTATTAGCATAGTATCTAATTATCCAAAAGTAGTCATGGAGCATAATCCTATTGTTACTAGCTACTGTACAAACAGAAGAAAACCAGTCCGTGGCTCATCTTATAATCCACATGTGATTTTTACAATCCATGTATAAACTAAAAGACAACAGATGGAGGCGCAGACAGCATAAGAAAACAAATGAGACTGCATGGGTCAGCATGATAGGCAGTGGTCTTACAACCCCACATGTCTATGCAATTATCAAGTTTTTTGCCGCAACAGCAGAAAAGGAGACACTTCAGGAAGATTTTGAAGGAGCATAATGAACCAGTTTGGAGAAAATGTATGTGATGCTCCTTACAAGTTGGAGCAGCCATGGGAGAAAGCATGAAGATGTTTCTTTGAAAATTAACAAAAGTGGGCAACTGAGGCTGCCCATTTTAGCTGGTGAGAGGTAAGACTTGACAATACAATAGTGAATGAGGTAAGGCAGATCACGTGAGGAGAGGCCATGAAGGACCTTGAAAGTAAAGATAAGCAGCTTTTTTTGATTCAACAATGGAATGAGAGTGAGGGTGGGCAGTAGAGGGGTGCAAAGAGTGGTTATATGGTTAAAATGACAAGTAACACTAACTGTATTTGAGTAGCAATCTGAATATGAGCAAGGCAAAACTGCATCTGTGATATTATGAGAGTTACTATGTGAATGGGAAGGAAAAGCTGTGTCTAAGGGTACACTTACATTGCAGCTGGGAGAGTTTCAGAGGGGTAACGTGTTAGATGACTGCCTGTTTGTGAAGCTATAGACCAGCACCTTAAAGACTAACAAATTTATCAGCCAGTAAGTCTTCCCCATAAAAGCTCATTACCTAATAAAGTAGTTAGCCTTTAAGGTGCTATAGGACTTCATGTTATTCGTACTGCACAGTATGCTTTCTAGACAGGCACAGGATAAATCTGCTAGGGCTAGTGTGCTGAATGTAGCTGTATGCCCCAGGTAACACAGGCAACAGTTTAAACAACATATCACCAGGAGTAGATGGTAATCATGCAAGAGTTCTTAATGATTCAAATATGAAATTGACTAACATCTGTGTTACATATACCTATTGCTTAAATCAACCCCTCCGACAGATGATTGGAGGAGAACTAATGCAATGTTAATTTAAAAAAAATACTGCCGAGACAATCCTGGAAAGGACAGGCTAGTGAGCGTAACTTCAGTACCAGGCAAACTAGTGGAAACTATAAGAACTAGCATTACTAGCCAACACTTGTTTTGTAAAGCAAAAACCATGCCTCATCCATCTATTAGAATATTTGGGGTGGGGTCAAACACACATGGACAAAAATGATTCAGTTGATATGCTATCCTTGTACTTTCACAAGACCTTTGTTAAAAGGTCCTCAATGGCTCTTGTTACAGTAGCAGTCATGGGAGAAGATGGACCATCCTCTCATGGATCAACAATATAGACTCAGACCCCAGTCTAGTGATTGCAAACATCAAGATAAAACAAACTGTGTCTTACACTATCTCTTTAGAAGAAAAATGTGGTGAGGCTAGGTGAGGAAGAAATAGGAAATGGGTACAGAGCAGTGTTCGAAAAGAAGATTATGAATATGGCCACAGACAGAAACCTAGATAACAGAGTCAAAGGGATAGCTATGGTAATAGAAGAGGCAATTGTGCAGACTGTTCCAGAAGAAGAGAGGGCCAATAAGAAGTGGATTATGCAGGAGACCCTGAAGTTGATCCAAGAGAAGGACATATTATCTTAAATAAATTGAAAAAATGTGGAAAAAGTGAGGTGGCAAAGTTACTCAAGATAGTTAAGTCCAAAGCAAAGTGTGAAAAGTTACAAAGTGCTGCCACAAAATTGGCTAACAAGGCAACAAAATGGCAGATGGAATTCAATGTTCATAAATTCAAATGCACCCTGGAAAACAAAGTTCCAACTTTGCATATTAAACAATAGGGGCAAAATCAGATGTTTTGAGAGCAATAACTCTACTTTAAAAAAAAAAAGATATTGGCGTTATTGTGAATGGTTCTGTAAAACCCTGTCCTCAGTGTTTTTTCAATAAAAAGAGGAGCCTGTACTCAGCCAGCTCTCCACAACCCTCACCAGACAATCCTGCAGCTGGGGTTGCTGATACTCAGTACTGGCACACAGAAAAAGCACTGCATGTCCTCAATGTGCAACAGCTGTCAAAAAAGGCTAACAGAACATTAGGTGCTACCTAACCATATAATGTCATTGTAGTAAACCACAGTACACCACACAGTACTCATGCATGTCATGAAGCGGAAGCAAGTCTTTGCCCACGGAAGCTTATGCTCCAAAATATCTGGTAGTCTATAAGGTGCCACAGGACTTCTTGTTGTTTTTGAAGACAGACTAACACGGCTACCTCTGTGATACTTCAAATACTATAACAGATAGCTGTGCTAGTCTATATACTATCAAAACAAAAAAGCAGTCCAGTAGCACTTTAAAGACTAACAAAATAATTTATTAGGTGATGAGCTTTCGTGGGACAGACCCACTTCTTCAGATCATAGCCATACCAGAACAGACTCAATATTTAAGGCACAGAGAACCAAAAATAGTAATCGAGGTTGACAAATCAGAAAATATTATCAAGGTGAGCAAATCAGAGAGTAGGGGGTGGGGGTGGGGTCAAGAATTAGATTAAAGCCAAGTATGCATACGAGCCCCTATAATGACCAAGAAAATTCCCATCCTGGTTCAAACCACGTGTTAATGTGTTGAATTTGAATATAAGGGGTTCAGCAGCCTCTCTTTCCAAACTGTTGTGAAAATTCCTCTTTGGTAAGACCCAAACTTTCAGGTCATTAACAGAATGGCCCACTCCATTAAAGTGTTGACTGACAGGTGTGTGAAACAGGAGTGTTTTTATGTCTGTTTTTGGCCCACTCCATTACATGAATGGGTATTTCTGTTAATGACCTGAAAGTTTGTGTCTTGAAGAGGAATTTTCACAACTGTTTGAAAAGAGAGGCTGCTGAATTCTCTTTTATATTCAAATTCGACACATTAACATGTGGTTTGAACGGGGATGGGAATTTTCTAGGTCATTATAGGGGCTTGTATGCATACTTGGCTTTATCTAATTCTTGACTCCCCCTGCCCCCCTGCCCCCTTGCTCCCCCTTCTGCCCCTGTACTCTCAGATTTGCTCACCTTGATCATATTTTTCTGATTTGTCAACCTTGATAACTATTTTTGGTTCTCTGTGCCTTAAATAGTGAGTCTGTTCTGGTATGGCTATGGTCTGTCCCATGAAAGCTCATCATCTAATAAACTATTTTGTTAGTCTTTAAAGTGCTACTGGACTGCTTTTTCAAATACCGTGTACTGTTCTGGTCACCCTACTTCAGAAAGATAGATTAGAATTGGAAAAGCACAGAGGAGGCAAAAAATGATTAGAGGTATGGAACAGCTTCCACGTGAAAATACTGGGACTGTTGAGCTTAGAAAAGTGACTAAAAGAGATTAGAGGTATATAAAATCATGCATGGAGGGAGAAAATTAACAAACAAGTGTTATTTACCCTTTTACATAAGCCAAGATACTCCAATGAAGTTAATAGGCAGCAAATTTCAAACAAACACATAGAAATAATTCTTCCTACCCAAAACAGTCAGCCTACAGAACTCATTGTCAGGAAATATTGTGATGGCCAAAATAAGTGAATTCAAGAAAGAATTAGGTGAGTTTATGGGAGATAGGTCCATGAGTGAATATTAGCCAACACAGTCAAGGATACAACCATATGCTCTGGGTAGCTTTAAGCCTCTGAATTCCAAAAGCTGGCACTGTCTGGCAGGGTATGGATCATGTGATAAATTGCCCTGCTCTGTTAATTCCTTCTAAATGTAAGCCACCTTTCACAAAACATTCTGCCAAATTTTTCCAAGATGCCAAGGACTGCTGCCATATTAAACTCATTGCAGAGCAAAATTCTGCCTTCAGTTATACCCACCACACTTGCAAAATATTTGAGAACAGAGTTTGCCCAGAGATATGAATTTACAGTATATACTACAAGAGGGAAAAAAATCTAAATCAATTTACAATTAGTTTAGATTAATTAACAATTACTTTCCTAAAGCTTACATCATTGTGAAAAATACTGTACAAATCATAAACAAGCATCTGTTTTGCTCTTACTGAATGACAAAACGTTGGATTTTTACACTTCATTCCAAATTATAGCTCTTTAAAACAGAGCAGTGTTTAGGATTATGATGGGATTATGTGTACCATCTAAGCCAGAGATGGACAACAAATAGCCCATGAGCCAGACACAGTTCACCAGGGTTAGTGCCAGGAGGCTGACTGATTTTTTTTTTTACCCACGAGTCCACAGGAAGGACTGCTTATAACTCCTGTGGGTAACAGATCATTGTGTGAAAGAAGTGTCCTAGTTTGCACCTCTTCCCACAGCTCCCATTGGCCAGAAACAGTGATCCCTGGCCCATGGGAGCTGCAAATGGCTGTACCTACTGATGCACAGGTAAATAAAGCATCTGATAGCCTACCAGGGGCTAACACTGGTGACTGGATCTGACTCTTATTGCTCACCTCCAATCTGAGCAGCACAGAGATGCCATGTCACCACCTGTTCCCAAAGAAGGTGCCATAATACTCCACTACTTCAGCTACCTTCATCATAGTAGAAGCAGTCTCTATTGCTATCTCCCTCTTGTGCAGGTTGGCAGCAGAGGATGGAGCAAGGTGAACACTGGTTGTTTCCACTCAACATTGTAGCTAGTGATGCTGTGGCTGCAAACAAGGAAATATATGCCATGCTGGGTACGGAACTAGCACCTTTTAGCCCTTTTCCAGAGTAGCAGATGAAGCTAGTTGTGATGAGTAGGAAATGAAGAGACTGAGTCCCAATCTCCTTCCCAGCCTACCGTAATGGCAGCACAACAGCGTGCTGGTACCCTTTATTCTGGGGTTGAACCCAGAGTGATTGCAAGATTCAGTCCTGAACTCTGTACTCAGGATACTTTGGTGGAAGCTTTGCTCCTGTATCATTAATTCAGGGTTAGACTCGTTGGACAAAATTCATCCATGGCATTAACAAATTTAGCCTCAGTTTGGTTTTGCCTGCAAATTAATCATGCCTTAACAAAAAGTCCTAAAACACAACCTTTTAGTTTTCAAAATTTATGCACTATTCTTTCCAGATGTAAAAATCTTCGATAATCAAAATTTGTGTGTACTTGTGCACTTTCTGTAGTTCTCATCATTATTCTATACTTCTATCACTCTCCTCAATCCTGTTAACATCCTTCCACCTTCTAAAGGTATTCTCCAAAATCCAGAGCATTGTACTTAAATTTTGCTGGGTATTATAGTCCAGTTCCTTGTACTTACACTGAGACTTTCAGATAAAGCAGTCTACAAATGTGCTCTTCCTGTTGCACACTAATTTAACAGTCATTTGATATGTCAGTTTATGTTAACAATTCAAAAAAAATTCTGTGTTGCTTTGGACAACTGCAAAAGCCTTTTAGATGCTTTGTACAACTAAAAATCTCCAAGAATAATTTTAAAAAGAATTGCCATATGCACAAGTGAATAACCACACTATGGATCATTTTCAGGAAATATAAAGTGCAAATCAGAAAGCAAATCTGTTGCGGTTATGGAGGGAAAACTAAGTGAGAACAGAATGAAGATACAGCTGGTGATTTACTACTAAAATATAAAAAGGGAATAATGGCAACTTGTCATTGTAAGTGACAGAGAGAAAAAATTGCACAACAGAAAAACAAAGAATGAGAAACTGCAAATTTCAACACAAGACAGCCAATAGAAAAATGTTTTGGTTACCAAAAAAAAAAAAGTTAAAACAAATAAAACCATGCATCACTTGAATGAATGACATAGGATGAAATCTTCATGCCAATGAAGTCAAAAGCAAAATTTCCATCTATTTAATTTAACCAGGTTTTCACCCATGAAATTTAACAGAAAGCAAATTATCTCAAAACTCATCTAAAATTCTCTTGCATTATCCTCACTGGTTGTTGTGATCTGCAAAAGATGCAGCACGAAGGAAAAGGGTTTTAGAGTTAGTCACAGTTCCCAAATGACTTAGGAGCCAAAGTCCCATGTTTCAGAATGACATGCATTTTAGATCCTCAGTCTCCTTGCAAGTCTATACAACTTGGGATTCTACATGCCTGGGGCATTTTTGAAACTAGGGCTTGTGCTCCTAACTCACACACCAATTTCTGAAAATTCCCCAGAAGTTGATCCATAACTGTTCAATGAATAATCAGAGCAAACTTAGTATAGATTTATATGAAGAAAAGGGGAACAGAGGACAATAAGCTCAGTAACAATCCATAACACCCCGGTGAATCAAAGTTTCTCTATTTCTGAGCATGCAATATGACTGAAAACTGTATGGAGATGAGTTTAGCTAGTTATTTTTTCAGTGAATATGGGGCTAAATTTGCAACCCTCACACAGATGGAAACCATTGGGACTATTAATAGGCCCAATTCTGTTATTTAAAGTTTGTTTATAAGCACTCTGGAAGCAGCGTTAATGGGTATCAGATGGACTATAAATTTGTGTGCCTTGTTGCTGTAGTCACACTCATCCCAGGACATGAGAGAAACAAGGTGGGTGAGGTAACATCTTTTATTGGACCAACTTCCATTTGTGGAAGGAACACAATCTATCATGCAAATTAATGGCTTCAGAGATTGAATACTATTCAAAGAACTTCTTGACTAATGAAAAGAGTGCCATCAAAGGCTACAAATTAATCTTTCATTCAAGGCAGGTAAACACACACACACACACACACACACCCCACTTAATCCCAAATCTAGAAAGTAACAACATAATCAAATCAGCTCAATAGTTTGGAAGAAAAATGTGATGTGTGCATCCAGTCATCCTATTATGCAGATATTTTCCGAAAATAACCTCAGCTGTATAAATTTAAGTCCCCCACAAACAGCAAAAATTAGAAAGAAAACCTAAAAACAAATGGATTGCAAAACGTAGGAAGAAACACTTTCTATATATGTTTGGTGATTGTGCAGGCAGGCAGAACAATCTAAGAAGCTTGGGTCAAGTCACTGTTACTTTGGTCTTGATCTGCAACTGTCTGAAGTCTATGAAACTATTTCCATTGCACTCTGTAGGTTTCAGATCAGGCCTTTGGTGAGGCTACGCATTTCATACAAGTCTTTCTTAACACCTGTCAACCTTCTATAAGAGAAACCAAGGCTTTAGAGACAGGCTTTTACTCTACCACATCACTGACTAAAAAGGCCTGAATACTATTTTATATTCTCAAAGCAGGAATGTCTTTGAGACACTTTCTGGCTATGTCTACGCGGGAAGCATCTGTTGACAGAAGTCACTATTGGAAGGGATCTCCCTCTGCAAAACTTCTGTCGACAGAGTGCATTTACACATAAAATCGGATCGACAGAAAGCGGCCCCAAAACCCCTGAAGGGAGGCTTGCATGGAGGGCAAGCCCACCCAAGACCACTGGTTCTACATGCCCTTAAAGGCCCGCCCCCACACATCATGACCCATGTTGAGGCTTCCCTACCTCCTGGGGGAAAAGCAAAGCTAGTACAAGGCTCCCTAGCCATTTGTGTGAGAAGCAGCTCTTACCAGAGCACTAAACGCCAGAGCAGCCGGGCTCACCCTGGACTGAGAACCAGCTGCTGCTGGTCCTGGCCCTGCCTCTGACCTTGATCAGGATGTGCCACTGCATGTGCAGGGGGATAACCTCAACAGAAAGCCCATACAGCATGCCCACAATGCCCCAGTGCCCCACCTAACCTTGCCAGCTCAGGCAGATCTGGTGATACCCAACAAGCTTCAATTGGAGGGACCAGCTGGTCAGGGGGCAAAGTGGTGACCAGCAGTAGACACAGAACTTCAGGATGTGCAACGAGACCTTCCCTGGCTCACCCCGCCCTCCAACAACAGGACACCAACTTGCAACTCATCATTCCCCTCAAGATATGGGTTGTAATCATCCAGTGGAAGCTGGCCACCCAACAGCCACTCCATAGGCCACCAATTCACCATCGGGAGGTTCACCAGAGGGGCTGTACTTATGCAGGTAAGGCACCCTCGGGCCACAGGCCCTGCATGGGAGGAGGACGGGAGGGGACAGAAGGAGAGGGCTGTGGAGATCACCAGGCCCCAGGGGTGCTATCCCCCACTGGTCTCTCATGGGAGTATCTGGTCTCCCCCCTTTGCAGGTGGTATGGGACATCAACAAGAGCCTGGTCTGGAGGCTCATCTCCATCAGCGATGTGGACATCCTCATGGCTGGCCTCAATGCCCTTGGCTTTCCCAATTGTTTCAGGGTACTGTATGTGACCCGCATCCGCATCTGGGCCCTGGAACGCAGTGCTACACACTACGTCAACAGGAAGGGCTACCACTCCATGGTCATGCAGGTCCTAGTGGACCACTGAGGACAGTTCCTGGATGTCTATGTTGAGTGATCAGGCTGGACGCACGATACCAGGGTGTTCCAGAACTCCAGCCTGTTCTAGAGGATGAAGGCAGGCACCTGCATCCCTTGCTGGGAGCTGACCGTCTGGGACACATAGATGCCTTTGTGCATGGTGGTGGGGGGGAATGCAGTCTTCCCACTCCTGCCATGGCTGATGAGGTTCCCACACTGGGCACCTGGACCCCACAGAACATATTCAATTCCCACCTCACCCAGGCAAGAAAGCCAGTGGAGTGCACCTTTTGGGTGCCTGAAGGGGAGGTTCTGCTGCCTCCTCATCTGGCTGGACATGGGGGAGCAGAACATACTCTACATCATGGCCATCTGTTGCTCACTCCACAGCCTGGTGGAGCAGAAGAGGAAGGACTTCCTCCAGGGTTGGACTGTGGGGGTCCCTATGAACAGCCAGATGTGGCCTCAAATCAACAAGCATATGGAGGTAGGAAGCACATCTGGTAGACCCTGTGGGAGAGCATTGCCTGCAGCCTTCAGTGAGCCTTGCCACAGCAGCCCCAAGGGTGATCTGGGATCCACACCTCTAACCCCCTCCCCACTATAACGCCACCCCTCAGCCACCAAGTAGAAATAGAGGGGTGGTGCGTGAAAAAAAAACTTAACAAAATTACAACTTTGTAAAAATAAACATTTCTGCAACAACGATGTAAAGGGGTAATGTGCCTGCTATCTACAAGACAGGATGGGGGGTTCAGGACCTTGGGCTGGGACATGCAGGCCACTGAACTGGGAATAGGGGGGCATCTCAACTGGGTTGAGGTCTTATTCTAAGGTGGGGGTGGAGGGCCACAAGCTATGCTGGCTCCAAGATCCCCTCCCATGCTGGGGTCAGGGCTGGGTTCGGCTCGGACCAAGGGGAGGTTGGGAGGCTGCTGCAGGGTCAAGCTCAGCAGGGGGAACAGAGGCGGACCTGTTGGGCATGGACCCTGGTCATGTCCATGGCCCAGCACAGGACCTGGTGGGAGTACATGGCATGGGGTCAGGGAGACCAGGGGCAGGATGGGGAGCAGCAGGTGCCACAGGTGCAGTGGCCCAGGCCAGCCAAGCCTCCATAAAGGTCCAGCAGCTGGTCAACCCAGCCAGCCACTAGTAAGAGGCCTGCACCCACTCCTGCTCCAGTTCTCTTCCCATCGCAGCTGCTGCTCAGTGAGCTTATTCTGAGGGTGGCTACGGAAGCCTGGAAGGTGTCATCCACTAGGTGGCAAGTCCAATCTGGGCATGGGCATGCCCTGCTGGAAGTAGGCTACCATCTCGCAGGGGCACTGCTCTGTGTTCTGCCGGCACCAGCTCTGGCTCCTCTCTAGGGCTGGCAGGCTGCATGGGACTGGGGGGTGGGGGTTGGGATGGAGCTGGCCTGGCCCTTGGATGGTGCAGCTGTAAAGGGAGAGGGGAGAAGATGAGTCCTTCATGAAGCACAGCCCTGAGGTGCCCCACCCCCACCCCAGCCATCCTTTGTAAGTAGCAGCCACCACCCTTGGGCCGTGAACGAGACTATCCTGGGTGCGTACACGTGTCCCCTGCATGGCAGGCCCTGCTGCATGGAGAGTCTGTGGTGTCATTAAACCGGTCTGACTGCAGCACTCCCCCAGCTCGATGGGCTAGCAGTCCAGTGAAGTGTTGGCTGAGGAGAGGTCCCAGCATGGGTGGCAGGTGAGCCAGGTGTAGCCATGCCCTCCTCAGCCCTCCACCACCATGCGTGTGGTTCACAGTTCTGTTCCTGGAGGCAGGTGCTACCTGTTGCCCACAGCCATGCCCAGTGGACAAGAGCTGTAATCCCTGGTCGTGTGCCTGGGGTCAGGCTGTCGCTCATGGAGCTGTCCCACTTCCAGTTGTGGGAGGGGCAAGCTGCCCCCCAATCCTCTAGGGCCTGGGTCTCTTACCACCCCCCCATGGGGCTTGCAGCAGGTGAGCTACCATGACTGGGGTCTGTCTGCTGGGTGTGGGTGGGATACGATGCCATGTACATGGGCACACATCCCAGGCCCATCGCATGGGTTCCCACCTGAGCCATCATGGTGAGGCCCAAAGCACAACCCTCCTGTTTGTCTCCCCCAGCCCAGAGGTTTGCAACCCCTGGGGTACTCACCAGACTGTCCCATGAAGAGGTCCGATGATGCCCATGCTGAGGTAGTGGCACTGGAAGGGCCGCAGATGAGGGTCCCCCAGCTGCAGTCTAGGTCATAGGGCAGGTACTGGGCTGGCTCCAGCAGGGTTCCCTGGTGCTTGGTCACTGGCTACATTGGTGGGGCTTCCTTCCAGGTGGTGTTGGTCTCCCGGCTGGATGCACCATCGTTGCCCCCAAAGAGCGGGTCCAATTCCTTATAAGGGGCAGATGGCTGTACCCACCCCAACCTCCACCATGCATCCCAGGCCCTCACCTAGCCCGGGCAGATGAGGCGGCCACACTCTGCCAGGCTCCGCAGATGCAGCCATAGCCTGGGGCATAGAGGCACTTGGCTCTGGGGTTGGGCAGGACCATCTCATCAGTCCACAGTACAAGCAGCTCCTTCAGCTCCGGATAGAACCAGGAAGATGCCATGGGGTGGGTCCTGGGACCCCTCTCTGGTGTCATGTCAGGAGGCAGGGGGGTCTCAGGTAATGGAGACATGTTTTCAAAGTGCAGGGAGTGGCTGCTGGGGTGTAGTGCCATTCGGTTGTTGCCAGCCTGAAGCACACCTCCAGCTCCCAGCACTGGGTTTCTGGTGCTCTCTGCCTTTAAAAGCAGCTGGAGGTGCCAACATAGAGCCATGACTGCTGTGGGGAGGGTGCCTTCCAGGTCCAGCTGGCTGGTGCCATGGATGACATGGCCCCCTAGGAACACCTACATGGCTGTTTTCTTGACAGAATACTGTAAAGAGAGGAGTTATACCTGAATGCAGGGAGGTATAAGGCTGCCTGAGGATGTGCCAGGTTTTGTTGACAAACTGTCAAAGCAGCGCATCTTGCATGTAGACTCACTGTGGTTTTTCCTCAACAAAAGCTCATTTTTGCCTGTATAAGCCTCTCGTGTAGACATATCATCTCTAATTCCAACTAACAGTTAATAGAAAAGAGGACCCACTTTTACCAGCTGATGGCCGCAGTAACCAATGCAACTATGTCCCATTGGTATGTTGACAAAAGATTCAGTGATGTTGTTGATTCTCAACTGAAGTCATGAGACTGCACCATTTTTTGACACCGCCCGCTCACGTGCAGAGCTTGTGTAACAGGCTTTAATCAACCATCTGACAAACATCTGTACCTGGATATCACCAAAACATTATGCACTTTATTTGTGCTACTGAAGCATTTGTAAAATTGGAAGGAAGGATACGGACTGGGATTCTGCATCCCAGACAATGCATATTAGGATACATAAGGTAGCAATACAATAATTTTGCTTACAATCCACGGATGCCGGCCAGAGAGCCAGATATCTCCCAAAGAGAGTTGGTATGGAAACTTCAGACTCACCAGAACGAAAATGGAGCTGATGGTTCATTGGCTTCCCACACGGACAACAGGGAGTTTCCTTCTCTCTGAGTACATCTACGCACCATTTGGGAGAAGCCTTCCACTATGGGTAGGCTGACATGCTCTGTCTCCAGTGGAGCTAGCAATTTTAAAATAGCAGCATAGCTCTGATGATGTAGCGTAGATGACAACTACGGTTACTTTCCTGAACACATACCCTTTAGTCTATGTGGGTTTGTACTCGGGCAACTAGCCTGAGCTGCTACTTATGCTCAGCCCAGCTACACTGTTATTGGTAGTACACTAGTATACAAGTGGAGATAGCACATCTGTCTAGTACACCTCAACATGACATTTCCAGAAGCAGATTCAAAACGCCCTCTGTAACCTAACAGATCATGCCAGCAGCAAATATCTTCTAGAACCCCAGGCTTAATAACTGTGTATTTTCTCTGACAAACTACATGGCATCTAAAGCCTATTTTTTATGAGTTCTGGTAGCTTTTCCCCTTCTGTAAATAATGACAAGAGCTAGAAAATCTGTACAGTGGAACCCACTGGATTACTATGAACCATCACTGATGGCCAAAAAACATTGGACCAATAAGAGAGATTGCCTTGCCCACTTTGTCCCGATCATTGTCATACCATAGCTCTGCATGGCTGCAACTACACTACATTCCCCTTTCGAACGGAAAATGCAACTGAGCGAGATCAGAAATGCAAATGAGGTACAGATTTACATACCTTGTGGCTTATTTGCATATTCTCAGGTGATCTCACTTCTGAGAGTGATTGCTTTCAAAACAAACACAGCCATGGAGACAGGGTTCCTCTGAAAACAAACCCCGTTTTCAAAAGAACACTTCCTCCTCTTTTGTTTCAGGAAGAAGGGTTCTTTTGAAAATGGGTTTGTTTTGGGGGGAACCGCATCTACACGGCTGTTTTCGTTTCAAGAGCGGTCTCTTTCAGAAGCAAGACTGCATGAGAATGTGCAAATGAGGTGCAAGATATGTAAATGTGTGCCTCATTTGCATTTCTGATCTTACTCATTTGCATTCCCCTTTCAAAAGGAGAATGTAGTGTAGATGCAGCCTATGGCTCTGCATCACAGGGTATACAGAACATGTTCCAACTTTAGGAAAGCAGGCATACAATGTGTATCCATGCACAAGCATAACGGAGAGAAATTAAACAAAAAAAACAAAAAACCATCACCTACGGCAAGCAGAGAAGCTACTGATCCCCTAGTAAAGGAAATGCGCTATTTGCTATTATATAGAAAAGAGTATAAACTCATAAAATAATAGTGTTGGCACTCGCACAACACACTGCCTTTCATGGGAGATGCTTTAAAGTATTTAAAGGACAAAAAAACCTCAAGCTCTTCAGAGACAGTAATGCAATATTTCTCATGCCCTAGCTCTCCAGACATTTTACCTAACCAGCAATCTCTGATGTCTGCAATTAACATCTTGTTTGGTGGACTCTTATGTAGTTATGATTACTGTGTAAGGGGTCCCAAAATTACTTCATCGTGATTTGAAACCTTAGAGAGGCAATAGAATTCTCTTCACAATTTATTATTAAGCAGTTATAAAAAGCAGGTTAAATATCCATAAGTTTAATGAACACTGAAATACCATTTAGAGTTAACGAGCAAGTATGTGAGTATCTATTATTGACTAGCAACGAAGGGTGAGTCTGTGCTCACGAAAGCTCATGCTCAAAACTTTTCTGTTAGTCTATAAGGTGCCACAGGACCCTTCGTTGCTTTTACAGATCCAGACTAACACGGCTACCCCTCTGATACTATTACTAACTAGTTTTACACTGTTTTAACTTGACTTCTGTATGAGTTATGATTTCCTGAATGCTCTGAAATAAATGTTGCATCACTTAGCTATCACACTGTGCTTAAAAAAAAGCACCCAATATTTTGATAAAAATGTAAAAAGAATTGTTTTTACACTTCATTTGATTACACAGACAAGTCTCCAGGAGAACCGGATATTTTGTATTTACTGGATGTGTTTCTAATTAAGGCAAAGGGGTGTTTATTCTATGGAGAAACCAAGAAAATGCATTCTCTCAGATGTAGTGTTTTAAAAATGTGGATTTGTATAAAACAAATTATAAGATTAGATTTAAAGAAATAGGTATTCTATTGTGAGTGCTTTGTTTGCCTAACTACTATTAAAAACAGGCCTCAGATTCATGGGTTGTAGATATTTCGTTCCTTGCAGGGTTTGCTATGCATATAACACTGTTACAAATATTGTTTTCATACTTTATGAATGTTTCCTGGAGCATTAATAGTTTGTTCATGGTAACTATTTATGCCAAATTAAGAATTAGTGAGTAGGACACAATGCAAATATTATAATAAAATTGCATACTATTATATGGAAAATAGGCAGTTATGCCATTACCTACAATTTGAAAAATCAAGCATCCATAATATTAATTTACACCTACTAAAAATCTTAGTAGTTGTCACAGAATGCCTGTTGGCTGGAAATATTTAAACTATTGCACTCTGATGTATCACAAGCAGTTTACACAGAAAGTGCTCTTTACACCTCTACAACTAAAATTAAACTTTAAATTCACCATCCATTCTTTATTCATATTTCTTCTTTCAGATACCTGCATGATAGGTTCAAGCAACAACTAAATCCTCAAAGTATTTAGACTTAACACAAAATAAATTCTCAAAGACCCCAGGCCTGAATTGAATCTGCCTCAGTAAACCCACTAAACCAAAAGTCCCATGCAAATCAGCGGGTTCTACACGTGTATAAGGATGTATCTCTTGTGAACTATGCTGTAAGGATAATTTTCCAAGTCTGTTGACTTGACCATGTTGCATTTCTCCAGACTCTCTGTTCTCTATCACATCAAACATAAATTGCTTGTCTTCATTTTCAAGGCCCTTCTCAGCCCATCCGAATTCAACCCCATTCACTATTGAGCCGTCAACTCCCATTCCCAATTTGTCGATGCCCGCCTCCATCACCCACTTAAATTTTCAAGCAAACACCTCTTTGCTGTCCCTCAGGCTTGAGAGGCACTCCTAAACAACCGAACACAAACCTCTACCACTATTCCCTTTCAAAGCCCTCCTTAAAATTCTTAGTAGTATTGCCTAAAACATCTAGAAAATGATTATGCCATTGGTTTGCCGAGATCACTCTGACCAACAATGTCTTGTTTCCTTACACTCCTCCCCCACTGCAAGTGAATGACAATAGAAAAAAGGATAATATATGGGAACTAATACACAGCAAAAACATATCCAAACTTGACAGCAAATACATTTAAGTCACTGGCCTCACTGCTCCACCTATCTGGAGTGATACATTCACTGACATTTGAAATTATATAGCTGTTCGGCAATTTCAGTAACTCCTGTTCCAGTAAGGAGAGAGACCACTCTTCCACTAAGCAGCATCAGTCATCTACTAAATGGTGCAGTATCTAGCTCTGCTTTCAGATATATTACATGTGAATCTATTGTTTCCAAAGTCAGACTTGGACCGATACATGTTTTATTTTGCACCAACATACATACATACATACATACACACACACACACACACACACACACACAAGCAAACGCCTAATTTTCTGCTAGTGATCCATGGATTTCAATAGAACTGCATCCATTTAAAACAAAATAAAATTTGGTCCACTAAGGCTATGTCTACACTACAGAAATAACATTGAAGTTGTTTCCTATGAATTGATGAAGTGTATCTTAATGTTCACAGTGACTGACTGCGTATAATCTCTTCACTATCCTTCCAGAATCTCTTCTTTGTGCAGCTAAGTCTGACCTGACCCACTAATGTACTTATTATCCATGACCCAGGGCAAAAACAAACGGTGATATTGATCAATATTTTGAGAAATAAAGTCTTGTCATGTTTGTGTTGATTTCTCCTACCTGGGTATTGCATTAAAGCCCACCAGTTGCCTCACTCTTGGATTTCCTGAACCCTAACACTAAAAGATGTGAACAAGCTTCATTTGTTTTCACTTCCACTTCCTAGACACTCCAAAGTCACAGTCAACATTTTTAGCCTAAGCACAGGGCAACATAAGTTTAATATCACCACCATTACTGCAGTCATCAAGGTTTGGTAGTAGAAAGGGATTCCTATTTTTTCCCCTCCCCTGGTGTCATCTGTAGGCTTGTCAGCTGTCTTTTAAAACTCTTTCCTTGGAAGTATCAGAAACAGGCACAGCTAGAAATAGCACATTAGGCAGGAAGGGGGCAGAGCCCTGAGATGACACTGAGAATTTGCTCAAAAGAGAACAAAATAATCTCTGCCACTGTGAGGGGCATGGGCACAAAGGCATGTTGGTCCTGCCTGAGGCACATAAAATTGACTCAACTCATTGGCTATAATATCCGAGTCTACTTTCAGTTGTTGGTCTCTGTGTGTTGGTATGGAATAGTACTGCTGGCCTAGGATATACGGAAGGTTAGACTAAATGACTTGGTGCTAACTTCTGCCCTGAAGCTCTAAAACTATGATGCAATTAGTTAGTAAAATTAATGCTCAATTAATTAATTAGTAGAATTAATACTTAGTTATATAAGATACAATAGGGACTAGAGGCCTAACCCAGATCTGGGACCTACCAGTCTGTTATGCACTGTGTGTATAAAAGTATACACAGCACATAATTAGAAAGAAACAGTATTTTTATACATGCAAATACACACACACACCCCGGCTATATATAGGGAGACAGTTCCCACCCTGAAGCATCTGCAGTTTTAACAAACACACAATAGACAAATGACATACTGTGAGAATAAGCCTGTGTACAAAAATTGAACTTAAAAATACCCAACAATTTTGAATACAGAATAGCTTTTTTCTTCTCCTCTGAGTGAGTTAAAATCTAAACTTTTCTCACAAATGTTGTACATCAAAAATACTATTGAGAAATTGCTCAATACCAAACTGGAAAAAAGGAGGTTATTTGCCTACCTGTGTAATGGGACGAGTTTAAGAACAAAGAATGTCTGTGTGGGCATGGATAAGAAAAGAGGTGATTCCCCACCAGCCAGTATTTCACTTTTTCAACGTCGACTTTTTGCAACTTTTGCATTTTTAAAAATTATTTTTGATTGTGGACTTTTGTAGGACAATTGGCCCCTCTGAGATTCTAAGGGAGGAACTCCTGCTTATTCCTTGATGGGTTGAGTCAGGACACACACACACACCCTACTGGAAGAAGAGCGGCAGAGAAAGAAGCATAAAAGGCAGGCCCAGAAGCTGGTTGGATGGAAGCTGCTGGAGAAAATGGACACCTATTGCTGGCTACTGGGGCTGGAGCCCAAAGAAAATCCTTGCAGTGCTGAGGACTTGCCAAAGCCACTGGGCAAGTAGGATGTCAAAGAACTACTGGGACTCCCAATAGCTATCTACACTGGGGAAACGGAGGAGGGCATCCACAGTACTGAGGTACCGAAACAAGAGCTCTTTAAGAAGTAGCCTGAAGTCACTCATCTATAGTCCATCTGTGTTGCTGCCTGAATCCAGGTCAGCATGATCTTGAACTTCTATTTGGAATTAATTCAGGATTGTTTACACTATTTTCTGATTATACAGTCTGATGTCCATGTGGACTTCATTTGCTGATACTAAACCAGCTCCAGAAACATGGATGTAAGAGTCATAAAATAGACTGACTGGTATGTTTAAGAAGCCCAGGCCTAGAAGGCATGTCTAATGCTGTGCTAAAAACCCTGCAGCGTGTGGTCAGGTGCACAGAGTTCAGGCTCCAGGCTGAAAAACAGCTGTGTAGAAGCTCAGACTCTGGCAAGAGCAGGAGTTCTGAGACCCTGAAGGGGAATGAGTGGCAGCACCCTAGCTCCTGCCAGAATCTGTAAGTGTACTTTTCAGACAAGTTTTCTGTGACATCCCCATCAAACCTTATTGAAATAATATCATTCAGTAAAATTTAAGCTAAATCTTATTGAATGAGTGTTAGAACTTTTGGGGTACATGGTACTGAAAGATAAAACTGTGTGTGTTACTGTGGCATTGCATGCATATTCTTAGTAGGAGAGGAATGGTAATGCACTTTATCCATTATCAACTCTTTGAAGCTAAGCCCTTGGAGAGATCTGTGTATATCTAGTTCTGACTGAATTCTCCAGGGACTAATAGAGAAAGAAAGGATTTTTGGATAAACAGCCTGATTTTAAATGGGCTCACGGCCTTTCTTCTGTTACAGCAAATGGACACAATCCGCGTCTCTCAGAGAGCCCAAACCTTTTGCAGGGCGGGAAGGACCATGCCTACTGAGGTCACATAAGACTGTATGCCTGTTCTGAGCTGTAGCTATTATCAACCTGAAACCACAAGAAACTTTGTGCAGTGGTGACTGCTGGGAAGGGACACAAAGAGGGCAGCAGCCATGTGACTGCCCTTTACATGCCACCAATTGAACAGCAGAGAGCCTACTACTTCCTGCACCCACCCCAATCCCTTAGGCCCTACCCGTTCCAGACCCTGCTCCATCCCCGCCTGGCCTCTTTCCCCAAGCTCCATCTGGCAAAAACAAGGCAGCCTGTGCAACCAGTGGGTGGCATGGTGCAGACACAGGTTGGCCACTACCACCCTTTTTGGTGGTGAAGGTAGAAGAAACCCAGTTCCAGGCCACTCTGCAGCCACCAGCGAGCGTGGAAGGGGACTCAGCCCCTGCAGCCAGTGCCAAGCCCTACCACCAGTCACCCAGGAAAACCTGGGCCCTGCAGGATTATCAAAAGCACAGGGCCCAGGATGGCTCTGGGCACAAGCTGCTGGCGCCTTATCCTTCCCCCCAACCCCCACTCCTTCATTTTACCCTGACCATGTTGGTAGGGTGCTGAAGGTTAGTATCTGCCAGGATTTGAGTGATGGCTGGTAAGTTTATTAGCATGTGTCTAGGCTCCCTTACTAAAGGTGCCCATAAGAGAGAGTATGCAGCAGGACAGTGTCTGTGCTGGGGATAAAATCTGGGTCTTGTGACTCCTAAGTGGGTGCCCCATCTACTAGAACAATTCTTGGCCCTTGTTTTCTCTAACCCATGGGATTCTAGGAATGAACCAGATATAGTGCTGCTCAATGCACAAAAATCTCTTGGCCTTAAAGCCAATATAGGCTTTGTCTATGTCAACTGTGTAACTCATTCAAAATTATGCTAGTTAAGATACATAAATTATGTAATTCAAGTGGATGTAAGCTAATGCTATGGCGACGGAAGATGCTCTCCTACTGAACTTATGTCTTCAGCAGACCCAATGCTGCAGCACTGATCACAGTGCTGTCAACTTAGCAGAGTAGCACGAACAAGGCCTAAGAAAACTTTGCATTAGTAGTACCTGTATTAAAGAATTCAACATACAGGCAAAGGCACTTAAATGTTAGTAAAAATATTATAATTTAACAATCTATAGCAACACTAAAAATATATAGAGAAGCAAAGCCATGTGAAACAGACTCCAAAATTGCTGCTGTTGGTGGTAAAGATCTCAACATTCTTAAATGTCATACCAAAATTTTGATAATCAAGTTTGTTTCTGTAGCATTTTAGAAGTATCAAAAAAATCAACTTAGTATCTACTTAATGCAATTCAGTATCTACGAATGCACACACATCTTTAGGATCATGAAAAAAGTTAATCAGATTGCCTTAAGCCTTACCTACACAGAGAAACTGAACTGCTTTTTAAACTGATTTAGTTAACAAGAAGGCCCTGTGTGGACACTTATTTCAGTTAACAAGTTGACCATCTGAATTTAGAACCACAGACTATCAGGATTGGAAGAGACATCAGGAAGTCTTTTGATCCAACCTTCTGCCCAAATCAGGACCAATACCGAATAAATCATCCCAAGCAAGGCTTTGTCAAGCCAGGCCTGAAAAACCTTTAGAGCTGTGGTCCCCAACCTTTTCAGTAACACAGTATACGTCAATGATACACAAAATTCCATGGCATAACCACTTATTTCAGCTGCATCAATTGCTCATAAGCATTACATTTACGTAGGTTACAGTCTTTGAGAGGTTTGCAGCACACTAGTCTCAACAACAAGCAAAAAAAAAAAAAAAGGATCAACTGCATTAATGATTCAAACCCAGTACAGAATACACTGTCTTCTATAGTGAGCACAGAAATTTTCAAGATCTGCTCAGCCCCATGCTAGGGATATTGAGTAAATGAAAAACCATTGAAAATTTCATCAGCTACTCAATTACTTGCAGGTGGGGAAGGTGGGTCTGGAAAGCAAGCTCCTCCCCCCCCCGCCCAGCCCATTGGAGTAGGATACGGTATTTAAACCATCCCAACTCAACTGGCTCCCGCCCTCCTTCCCTGCCCCTTGCCACAGCAGGGAGTGGGCTCCCCCATATTGTTCAGGCCAGGAAGCAGCATTTCAGCTGCTTCCCAGTGTGAATGGGGCCCCATGGGAGTGTCGGAGAAATTGACCAACCTGCACCAGCCACAGTGAGGGGAAAATGACAAACCCTGAGCCAATTCGGATTCAGGCAGTCTTGCAACTTGAGCCACAGCTGGCACGCGGTCATCATTTTCCACACAGCCACACCCACTGTGGCACTGCAAAGAGCTTCAGTGAGGAGAAACTGATAAAACTTCCTGGACTCTTGGACAGTTCTCACAGGACACTGGCTGAAAACTACTGCTTTAGAGGATGGAGATTTCACCCTATCCCTAAGTAACACATTCCAGGTCTTCACCTCCCTCCTAGTGAAATAGTTGTTTTTTCCCCTAATATACAACCTAAACCTTCCCAGCTTTAACCTGAGACCACTACTTCTTGTTGTGTCATCTACCACCATTGAGAATAGCCAGGGTACATCTTCTTTGGAATGCCCCTTTTCGGTAGTTGAAGGCTACTATCCAATCCCTGCTTTATCTTCTCTTCTGCATACTAAACAAGCCCAGCTTTCTCATCCTCTAGCAGTGCATAGGTTTCTTGCATCCTAAGTGCAGGATTCCACATCCTTGTTGAACTTTGTCAAATTTCTTTTTGTCCCAACCCTTTAATTTGACTAGGTCACTATCCTTACTCTCCAGTGACTCTACCACCCCCAGATTATTCTGATTCATGAAATTGCTGAGGGTGCAAACCAACCCATCATCCATTCATGAAGATGTTGAACAAAATTGGCTCCAAGATCAAGTTGGGGCACTCCACTTGATATCAGCTGACAATTAGAAATCACTACCTGTTGAGCCCAATGATGTAGCCAGCTTTCTATCCAACTTATAGTGAATTCATCTAATCCATACTACTTTAACTAGCTGGCAAGAATACTGTAGGAGACCATATCAAAAGCTTTGCTAAAATCAAGGTACATCACATCCTCTACCTTCCCCTTATCCACAGAGCCAGTTTTCTCTTCAAAGAAGGCAGTTAGGTTGGTCAGACATGACTTGCCCTTGATGAATCCATGTTTACTGTTCCTCATCACCTTGACAACCTGGTTCATGATTTTTCCTGCGATTGAAGTGAGGCTGACCAGTCTGTAGTTCCCCAGATTCTCCATGAGAGTGTTCCAAACATGTGAGTTACCCCACAAAGTCTGTTATTCCAGTCACGTCACAGTTCCTTGACTGTGCCAGGACTTCCAATTCTTACAGTTTGTTTCCCAGACTTCTTGAATGTATGTACTGACATCTAAAATAACTAGCCAATTGCCCTACTTTCGCAGTATGGATCAGAGGTCCTTCCCAGTTGCACTGTCCTTCTATCCCCCTTATCTCAGGATTCTCCATCTTTCTCCATCCACCAGCAAACCTAATTTAAAGCCCTTCTCACTACATTATAAAGCCTGCCTCTAAAGCTACTCTTCCTTCTCTTCAATAGGAATCCTACATTATGGAACAATATCCCATAGCTGAAGAATCCAAATACCTCTGTTTGGCATCACCTCAGAAACCATGCATTTACTTCCCTTTTCATATTCTCATCCATTTTCTTATTGGAGGAATTGTGCCCCAAATTCCTTTTATCTTTCTTCTCAGAGTCACACAATTTGCAGTAACCCACCAAGGCCATATTTGGCAGTTTCACTAGTGACCACCTTGAGACATGGGAAAGGGTAGGAGCCCAAAGGCTTAAGTCTTGGCAGACAGTTACATCCTGTATTCTGGCTCCACGAAAGCAGTTCTTCCCACAAGTCTCCTGGTCTAGACTGCATATGGATGCCTGCCTTCCTTAGGAGGAAATCCACAGTCACCACTGCCCAGCTCCTTCTCTAAAGTAATGGTAGTGGATCCCCCACCCCTACAACAATGCATCCCATGACTTCTGGTCAATGGGTTCTCCTCGTGATCTCTTTCCTCAGATGACTCTTCCAATTCATTTTCTGCCATAGTGCCTGCGCAGAGTGTCCAAAAATGTTTCTTACCTCTATCTGCAATGGAGGTACATGAGCTCTCCTCTTTCTTCTTCCGGAGGTCACATGTTGTTAATTGTCTTCACCATTCTATCCTCTATTCTTCAGCATGTTATGCCTGCAGCACTAAAGAATGAACGCTATCCAGAAATCCTTCCTTTTTCACACATTTGATACTTAGTATCTAGTCCTTTAGCCTTCTCATCCAATCTAGTTACCAGCTGGCACTTCAGACAGTCAGTTATTTCTTATCCTCTGTATTGTTCCCGCTAAGCTGAGTACTTGGGCAGCTATCCAGGAGAGAGTCAGGTGCCAGCCAACTGATTAGCAGAACACCTACAGCGAGCCACAGCCAGCAGCATATGTTTCTACTGGTGGCACGCATCTGTACATACCTTGGTATACATAAAATTCATTCCACCCATGGGCAAAAAATATTTCTGGGAGAGATAAACATTGTACAACCTGTGCAGGTCACAAGAGGTGATCACTCACTATCCATACGGTCTTCCTTGTAAGTCAAATTTAGTATAAACCATGTTAATAATTGGCTTAAGCTAATCAGAGAAACTTTGTTTAAATTAAAACTTGTATCCAGTACAACTTCTTGGATTGATTTAATTAAATCTGTTTAATATTACACCTTAAACTGGTGCAATTTTTTTTTGCATGTAGGAAAGACCTTAGAGACTGCTACCCACAAGGATATGGACAAGAGAAAGTCTATATTTTTATTTACAAAAGAAAGTAATTTACCAAAACCTTTAATTTTAAATATGTGAAGAATTTAGAATCACCATCTACTAAGCTACACAGGTTGTGGGTTATAATTTTCTTCCACTTAAATGTACGGAAGGGAGCAATTTTACTGAAAACAACACTATTGATTTATGTAGTTCAACAAAAGGTTAAAATCTTCCACATTTGTCCTTTTTGCTTGCAATGAAATCTTGTTCCCCATTCAGTCTGAGAAATTGACCTATTGGAGGATTTTAGTCCACTACCATCCTGATGTCCCTGGGGCTCATAGAGCCCAGTAGGAAAGAAAAAAAAATGCTCACATAGAGTTATACTCACCTCCCTTCTCTGGTGTGGTAGGCCATCTGCAAGTAAACTGATGAACAGCTCTAGCATGAGTCAGCCTTATTCATAGCACACAGTAGCTCTACTATGTGGTCTGTAGAAGAAATGGTGGGAAGCACTTGGAGAGGAAGAGAATCTCTTCTCACCATACAGATGTTGCTTATTCAAACACTTTAGTTTAAAACTGCAGGACAAAATTCACATATTCAATTTATAATCACATGCACATTATTTCTTAACTAGTCTTGGCAGCTTTCGTTCAGAGCTTCAAAACACACAAGTGGCCTTCAGGCCATTAGGTGGACACAACATCACTGTACTACACTGTATTTTCAGTATCACGCAGGACGTGTTAGCTGATAGAGAGGTGATTTCCACTATTAGATTTGATTTCAGTTGTAATGGGACTGACTTCATATGTGAAATATCTGATTTGAAAGATGATATAATTTATGAATGGTAATAGCCTATATTTTAGTTTGAACCATGTCACACTCAACATAAGATGTGTTTATTTCAAGACTATAATGCACAATATAGACTTCAATGGTTAACATTTTCATTTTAATATGACAGGCAGTCTCAGCTACCTTTTTTTTTTAAAACTAAATGACACTGTAATTATCCAAAGCTAAGGTTATGCTGGGAGTTCCTGTGTCAAGCTGAACATTTTAATGGGTAGCATCAGAGCCACAGAGGAACAAACAAACATCGAGTGTTAAGCTCCCTGTCAAATTCCTTTTAGATAATTAAAAAGTAGTAAATTGACATTTTGCAGTTTGAATACCAATAGCTGAAGCCATATTTCTCAGTATACCATGTTATAGCTAGCTGTTCACACCTAGATTCCCAGTAGTATCTCTCAATAGCTGGTAATTGCATTTAATAATTACGCTGAGCATACGCTACACATTTTAAAAAGATTTTCACCTTTCAGGCAGCAGAGTGCCCACCAGTTGATAATTAATAAATGCTAAGAGCTCTTCATTACCATGAGATCATCAAGAAATACCACAAAGTGTTGGCATAACAGACATCCAGCTGAATTTCTCCAACAAGACTGTTTTTCCACCCCCCACCCTTCATTTAAAGCCTACATGTTACAGTTCCATCTGGCCAACGTCTCTTCTTTTGGCAGCAAAAGATGGTTTGTGTTATGACTTCGTCATTTGATACAAGACGGCGGGCAGGGACAAGAGACAGAGGAAAATATATTGTACAATTAAGCCTTTTGAATTACTGACGTAGATACAACGTAGATACAACTTTATCAGTAAATACATAAGTGATTAACCCAAATGTTCAGTTGTCCCAGCATGTACATTAATCGTCAAAAGTAAAGGCCTTCCCATTCCTCAATTTTCACATCTCCTACATCCAACCTTCAAAACCAAGACTAAATCTGTGGTGAACAGAATTCACATACGATAAGAACCATTTTACCTGGGCAGTTTAATTATTTTGCTCCACTGACTTACTCCTATTTTACTGCTGTCTCCCAGCCTTGTGTCAGATCAAAGTCCTTCAAAACAAACATTATCAAAGATTACTGTATGGTTTTGTTGCTGAAAAACATTGCACCAGTTTAACTAAACTCTTTTAAAATATACCTAGTTAAATTGATTCTGACCCACTCTATAGATGACTACATAAGATCACCTGATCACAGGACAGCCCAATGAATCATCTAGCTCAATATCCCATCTTCTAAAAGTGGTCAGCTCCAGATTTTGCAGAGGGAATGAAGTCGACTGTTATCAATGATCCATCCTATGTCATCCAAACTCAGCATGCTGCAGTCAGAGATTTAGGGACACCCATAGCCAGGGATTGTGTCCCTGCCCATCTTAGACACTGATGTACTATCTTCCATTGATGTATGTACCTTTTTGAACTTAGTTGTAAATGCTGCCTCAGGAGAATCCTGAACATCTTGTGGGAGGATAGGCACACAAACACTAGCATCCTGGAAGAGCTGAACATGAGTAGCATTGAATCTATTATCAACTTCATTGGACTGGTCTCGTGGTTCAGATGTCTGACCAGTGCCTTCCAAAACACATTCTGTTTTCCAAGTTGGAGGAAGGACAGAGGAGCGCTATGGGCCAGTGGAACCAATATAAGAATATGGTGAAGGCACATGTGAAAAAGTGCAGCATCAGTGTTAACACTGGGAGAACCTTGCGCATGACCATCCCCTGGGGACAATGATAATCTGAGAGGTCCCACCACGATGAAGATGAGAGGCAGAGAAGAAAAGACCATCAAAAGCCCCTCCATCAGCTGCAAACACCTGCCCTTCTGTGACTTCTCTTTCTTGAGTGGTAATAGCTAATTTAAACCCCATGATTTTGAATAGGTAGTTGTGACTGTTTTCCAATACTTAATTTGCACTATTCAACATCATCAGCCTTTTTGTTGCCCAGTCACCTAGTTTTGTGAAATCCCTTTGTAACACTTCCCGGTTGAGTTTGGATTTAATAATCTTGAAAAATTTTGCATTATACACAAACATTGCTACCTTTATATTTATGCCCTTTTCTAGAAAATTTATGAATATGTTGAACGGCTGTATTCCCAGTACAGATCTTTTGGGTATCCTGCTCATTACCTCTTCCCATTCTTAGAATTGGGCTTTTAGTCTTATCCTTTGTTTCCAAACTTTTCACTAGCTACTGATCCACAAGAGGACGGTGTGTCTTGGACCACAACTTTTTATTTTCCTTAAAAGCCTTTGGCGTGAGACTTGGACGTTGAGAAACCTTTGACAAGTACTATAAGCTAGATGACCTTTATCCACATGCTTTTGAAAACCCCAGAAGAATTCTAATAGACTAGTAAGGAATAATTTCTCCTTACAAAAGCAGAGTTGACCTTCCTCCAACACAGCATGCTAATCTACGTGTCTGATAATTTTGCACTTTATGATAGTTTCAATCAATTTGCATGGTACTGAAGTTAGGTTTATTGGTCTATAATTTCCAGGATTGCCTCTAGAGCTTCTTTTTCTAAATAAAACAAATCAGAATTCTCTCTCATCCAGTCATCTGGTACTAAGGCTTATTTAAATGATAGGTTACATATCATAGTTAATATTTCTGCAATTTAATATCACTGCATGTTGGGGTGAATTAGGCCTTGAAGCCCCCTGCTTGGAGGCCTTGTGGCCAAGACACATCCTATTCCAGAAAAGGGCCAGAGAGGTCCTCCAAGATGCCCAGAGCAGCGTTACAGGAAGCAACCACTCAGGGCCCAGCAGGTCAGTATAAAAAGAGTTGCAGGGCCAGGTTAAGGAAAATTCTTTACTACATCTGGAGGAGAGCAGATGGTGCTCTGAGCTGTCTGCTGGGACTCCACTTGGATATGGCCCTGAGGTATGGTCTAAAAAGGTGCTGGAGCCACAGAGAAGTGGCCCAGGGTGTTATAGCAGCAACATAGTTATTTACAGATGCATTGCAGGCAGTTACTAACTACAGGGTCCCAGGGCTGGGACCCAGATTAGAGGATACCCTCCACCCCCCGACCCCTGCCCTCCTTTATCCGCTGGGAGAAGTGACCTAGATAGTGAGGTACCCCAGTGGAGGAAACTACTGCAGGGACCCAACTAAAGAGCTAGGACCAGACAGTGTGTAGACTGCCTCCAGGGAAGGCACTCTGGGGCACTGCTCTATTTGAAAGTAAGGATAAACAGAAATACACTACAGAGGGCTCAGAGAGGCCCCTCTTGGACTTGCACCCTGGAAATCATTTACTTAGATTTTTATTTTGCATGGAAATTGTGTGCGAGTTGACCAGAGGGTTGAGGCACCAAACAGCCTCCACAGAAAGAACGTAAAAGTACACATGCTCAGCCAGGAGGCACTCGCGAGAGGTGAGTTCACACCATTACAGTGTTTATTGAGAATTGGTGACTATCACCTAGTCGTGGGGACTTACTGTTAATTTTATTAATTTGTTCCAAAACTCTCTTTACTGGCTCCTCATTATGGGATGGTTTAGTCCTTACTTGGCCAAATTACTGACAGACACAAAATTAAGTTAAGGAAGTGTTAGCCCAGCGTAGGTATAGTTTGCACTGATTCAGCTAGATTGCTTTTAAAAGCAGTGAAACTTTCCTTGTACAGACAAGGCTTAAGGGAACATGCACCACTTCTTTAGATAAAAGCAGTAAGACAGGCAAGCGGCAGGGAAGGTACTAGGCAAATCAGTACAGTAAAGAGAAGGCGAGAGTAGGAATAGGGAGATTTCCACTTTATTTGCCCTAATGATGTTCCTTGTTCAGTATTAAGAGAAAGTGATGTATTCTGTGATTCCTTCCCATTTCCACAAACAAGTCAGCATCACCACAAAGAAGTTACTGCTGCCAGAATTAACTCCCAGTAAAATGCAGACCCTGTTTAAAAATGACAAGCAACCTTCCAGAATGTGCAATGAAGATGCAACTGATGTGTCAATTCATTCAAATTAGAAAAGTATTTTAATTTAGCTCTTTGTAGAAATTATCAGTTTCTACAAAAAGTAACAGCTTTAGATAAAATCCAGCACTTTAATTCTAACAATTATTTTGGATTTCCAAACCCTGATGTGGGCTTCAGTATTTCACCTAATTTAACAAAAATATGAAAAAACAAAATTTGAATAGAGTTCCACTTATAACAGCACCTTGTTGATCTTTCCAGTATTTTCTACAAGTCTCCAAATTATTCTTAGCAGTGTGCATGTGTCATCCGTTCATAATATTGACCATTGTCCACAGAGATAAGTAACAAGTAACCATAGTCATAGCAGATCATTAGATGACCCACCTTCAACTAAACAGTTATTGGCTAACGTTGTTGACATTATTTGATTTTTTTCACTATCCTAACATGGTTTCATTCTTTATTAATGGAGAAAGTAAAAGCATAAGTGCAGTAGGACACCAAATATTTTGCATAGCCAGTTGTTTCATTTAATTGAAGATTTATGTTTGTGGTTAAATATAATCAGTGCATGATGGATAAGTTTAAATAGGATTGGATCTAAGTATCATAAAGCATTTGAGTGGTCTGTACTAGGTGCGTATACACAAAAGCAAAGTAAGGCTGTAATGTGAGGTCAATTGACTGAGGCCTGTAAAATTTAAGTATAGCCATACTGGGCCCTAAGAAAGTTGACACAAATGTGACCTAGGAAAAACTGTGTACCAGTAAATTTACAAGATTACAGTAAAGAATGTGCACATAGGTGCTCGAGGAAATATGGCACAATGTACTCGTATAGATCACAAGACCCCTGATTGTAAAATAATGAGATATTCTGCAGCAACTGCAAGTTACCATGGGGATTTGTTTAAACAGATGCTTGGTGAAAGTAAACGGGACTAAAATGATAACCGATGAGAAACTGGGTGCCCATAAATCAGTGAATGGTGGAAGTTTCAGGAAAAAAAGGGTTGGAACCCTTATGCATATGTGTGAGACTTAGTGGGTATAAACATGACCCCAAATAAAATGCGCTGGCACGCCCATGTGTGGAGAGAAGAAAACCCATAGGGAGATGTCAGGATGATGTTGATAGGAATGATTACCTGAATGAATGAATAACATTCATAGTCCCTCTGCAGATTGACATATATTGGTCCTATTAAAGTATTTAACCCTATCTAGCTATTATTTCAGAACTTATGTGCTTATTGAATTTTTTAATAAAGGAACTCATAATGAACTAGAATGGTTTCTCACGTGCTCCTAGGGTCTCTTAATTCTACTAACGTTTCTCATGTTGTAGCCCTCAGGAAATTAATCAGTAGTCAATGCCCTAATCTATAAATACAGCATAAATACATTTGCAACATTTTGATAATTCAAATGACAAACTGCAGAGCAGCACAACTGATATTTTTAAAAATTTTAAGGTCATTCCAGACAAAGGATGTTCTCTCTCCCTTGGAATTATTACTTCAGAAGTCAGATATTATAGTGAGCAAAAAACAAGGAGCAATTTCCCTGTCAGTCAAATATCAGATGGACAAATGGAGAGCCAGAGAAAAGTGAAGGACATTTGGTCAATAGCTTCTAGGAAAAACAAAAAAAAATTGAAAAGTTGATGATACTTTTCATATAGCCTTGAACCTGTGCCTAGAGCTTGAGAGAGACTAAGTGGATGAAATTATCTTTTATTCAACCAACTTCCATTGGTGAAAGAGACACTGTGTAATTGCAGAAGCTCGTCTTTCACCAAGAGAAGTTTCTCCTCACCATCCCAGAATCTAGCCATCATCTCCTCCTTTTTTCAGTCCCTGGCCATGCACCAGCAAGGTCAAAAGGAGCTCTGCTCTTAACTTTAGTGAGATTACGTTTGCACTCTTAGGCTGCGTCTACACTTGCATTCCTCTTTTGAAAGAGGTATGCAAATGAGGTAAATTGAAAATGCAATTGAGCTATAATTTGCATATTTGGGACCTCATTTGCATATTCTAATTTCAAAAGAGCTTCTTCAAAAGCAGAAAGCCAGTGTAGACACTGCTCTTTCGAAAGTAAGCCCCATCTTCAAAAGAATCCTTCTTCCCATTAAATAAAGGGAAGAAGGATTCTTTCAAAGATGGGGTTTACTTTCAAAAGAGCAGCATCTACACTGGCTTTCTTCTTTTGAAAGAAGCTCTTTTGAAATTAGAATATGCAAGTGAGGTCCCAAATATGCAAATTTATAGCTCATTTGCTTTTTTGATTTACCTCATTTGCATAGCTCTTTTGAAAGAGGAATGCAAGTGTAGACACACCGTATGAGCTCAATTTGAATTCATTAATATTGATTTTGTAATTCTGGAATTTATAAGTTCAGATTTGACCATCCTCACTTCCCATGTGCTCCTCACAAAGTAGAGTCATTGCTGCCACAATGTTTGCCTCAAATTGGCAAACATTGACTGATGCAGTAGTGCATTGTGGGAAGCTAGCCCACAGTCCCCTCATCCCCATACCATTCTGAGTATGCTCACTAGTCTTAGATATCATTTTCCCACATTGCATTTTCCTCATTCTCCTCCTGTGCTAAGCAAAGGTCCATTTTTTTCCCATTGAAAGGAAAAAAAAAAATTGGGCATCCACACAGACAGCAAAAAAGTTTAAAAAAATGCCTCTCCTCTGTAGCTAAATTGTCAGCTGGCCATAGTACAGGGACACTGACTGTATTCTCAAAGTTATAAGATAGAAGATAGAGAACTCTAGGAAAAGATTTTTGACTTTATTGAAATTAATACAAACACCCCGAAAAACACAAAGAAAGAGAAGATAGGAAAGTTTTTCCAGAAAAAGAGAGTTGAGGATGGGGAGAGTCTTTGGCTTTCTGGTGCACATAAGACTTCTGTGCAACAACTGTGTTCTCAACTAGCCATCCACTGCTGCCCCAAGTCCCATCATCACACGTGATCCCTGAAAATAATACAGGGGCACAGACTGTATTCTGAAGTTAGAAGAAAGAGAGAAAAAAAGTGTAGGAAAAAAGAATTTTTGGTTTCTCCCCCCACATTATATTGCCAACACAGATGCAACTGTATTCTCAACTGGCTATCCACTGAGTGTTCCACCTCCCAGCATTGCATGGGATCCCCGAAAATATTACCGGGGCCCAGATTATATTGTAAAGATAGAAGAAAGAGGATAGGAAATTTTAAGAAAAAAATTTTTGGTTTCCTCCCTCACTATATTGCTGTTAAATTAGGCCTACTGACAAATGTTTACATAAGAGAAAATAATATAGAGGATGAGAACGATTTAAATAATGTATGTTCTGTACAAGATGTCCCCAGAAGAACCTCTGCTAAGGTAGCTAATGATATTTACAGTGAAGACAGCTCCATATTACCACGACTAACTGCCTTAAATTCTAATTTATCTTGTAGTGTAATGCAGCTTTAGCCTTTACGTGATCATTCATATTCTGACTGCCTATTCCTTCCTATAAAGGTGAAAATGGTTTTCAGTGTGCATGTTCCAGCTAACCACGTTAAGTCTACGTCTGGCAGAAAGGCAGTCATGTGCATTCCCAAGACCACAGTAGTGTGCGCCTGCAGATATCCCCTACAAATGACAAACTAACTTTCCACACTTCTGAAGAGAATGACTCCCTCAGTTGGCCAGTTTTTTCTTACAGCTCTTTTGTGTTTCTGTCTCCCACTAGCTTTCTCCAGCACCCTACCAAAAAATCCCCTTCTGGTTCTCTACATACTGCTGCATCATGCTCACAGACGCCACAGGTCAGAAACTAGTTTTGTTTTTTTTTCCCCAGAATTGTAGGAATGTCTTCTAAAGACACTATCCCATGACAAATGAACAACATGAGAATCAAGGTTGATGTCCAGACTGTACTGTAAAACATGACATGATACAATTCATCTTTCCCAACAAGTTAAAAAGACCAGAGATCTTTTTCTCTTTTATACCAAGACTAGCTCCACTTACATTTGAGATGAAAACAAATCCCCAGTACATTAGCCAGCTATGAGGAGTCTTCATTCTCACTATTTTGAATATAAAGTACATTCTACTTCAACAACAGTTTAAACAATAAAATATGTGCTTTCCATGTACATAGCAAAAGATCAGTAAACACAAAATAGTAAAGCAGATTATGTATGACATGCATGTTCTCTCAAAGGACTAAGTTATTCTGCATAATGTTGACTATATAACAAGGTTACTTTTATGTAAATTTAAACTACTGCATCAGATGTTACACTAAATCGGTTCTTATTCCTGTACATTTATTTTCTCAAATACTGAAAAAAATCTCGTAATATTGCATATGCGTGCACGCGCGCGCACACACAAATTTACTTTGTATAGCAACAAAACTATTGGCAATTTCTGCAGGAGATATTGTATGCTAGATTTTTCCTTGACCAAACAGTTACTACTAACAGTTGGATACTCTTTGTTTTAATTATGCATGACTAATGAGAGCTATTTGCCTGTTTGACCATCAGATTGTACATGGTTGCCAAGGGAAAATCCTTTTAAAAGAGATTGACTGTTTTCCCTCTCAAAGCAGAACATGCTCATTATTTTTTTTTTTACTTCTAAATCAATTTTGCATCTTCAAAAAACTTCACCTAGTCATGGTTCCATATGCAATGGGATGCTTATCTATATAGCCCCAAAAGTTACATCTCCAAGCTAAATATTCAGGAACTGAAAATGCAACAGCTTCATCAATAAGTAAACCCAGACTAATTGCATATCTCTCATTCATTTTGGTGCGTCCACAGGACTTGTTAGTGGGCAGTGTTTGCTACTACAAAAATCTCTACCAGCTTAACAAGTGGAAATGACCTACGTTCCTTTTTGGAGTGGTAGGCTATGTTTTTTTTCCTCCATGTACTGTAAACGAGACTTGTTAAGGCAAGACCATTTTAAGAATGTAAATGTGATATTTAAATCATTTTATTGGGACTATTTTGCATATACTTATAAACATAACTCCAGGAACCTCAATTAATCTTAACTGTTTGAGAAATCAGTTGTATATTTTGAGTGGAAATTAAACTTTTGGCAGGAACGTGAGGAATCATTGTTCTTCTCTGCTGCTTCTTAAAGCTCCAGCTACCCAAGGTTGCGCACTGATTACCAGCCAAAGAGTTAGTGTGGTACTCTCAAGAGTCTACAATATCAATTCACACAGCTGGCCACGCTGTTGATTTGGTGTTTGAGTTAGGATTGGAGGAATGGAATTTTCGCCTCAGTGGTGAGTTCTTCTATGGTTTAAAGATGGGTTTGCTTTTCCACTGAGGACAAGCGACTAGTTTTGAGCATCTGTTTTCAAAGTTAATAGAATCACAGTTCTTAGAGAATTATGAAAAACTGCTTTATCATTTCAACAGATCCCCATTAACAGTTCAGTATAGGACTGTGCAACAACATTTTTTTCTTTAGTCTCTATGGCTACGTCTACACGTGAAGCCTACATCGAAATAGCTTATTTCGATGTAGCAATGTCTACACGTCCTCCAGGGCTGGCAATGTCGATGTTCAACTTCGACGTTGCACGGCACCACATCGAAATAGGCGCTGCGAGGGAACGTCTACACGCCAAAGTAGCACACATCGAAATAAGGGTGCCAGGCACAGCTGCAGACAGGGTCACAGGGCGGACTCAACAGCAAGCCGCTCCCTTAAAGGGCCCCTCCCAGACACAGTTGCACTATACAACACAAGATACACAGAGCTGACAACTGGTTGCAGACCCTGTGCCTGCAGCATGGATCCCCAGCTGCCGCAGCAGCAGCCAGAAGCCCTGGGCTAAGGGCTGCTGCCCACGGTGACCATAGAGCCCTGCAGGGGCTGGAGAGAGAGCATCTCTCAACCCCCCAGCTGATGGCCGCCATGGAGGACCCGGCAATTTCGACGTTGCAGGACGCGGATCGTCTACATGGTCCCTACTTCGATGTTGAACGTCGAAGTAGGGCGCTATTCCGATCCCCTCATGAGGTTAGCAACTTCGACGTCTCGCCGCCTAACGTCGAAGTTAACTTCGAAATAGCGCCCGACGCGTGTAGCCGCGACGGGCGCTATTTCGAAGTTAGTGCCGCTACTTCGAAGTAGCGTGCACGTGTAGACACAGCTTAAGACAGACAAGAGTATTCTAGTTTGCCTTCATCTTTTCAGGCCATCTTGGTTTTACCAATTATGTGAAAGGAAAGATGAGATGACAAGAGTGTCATTGCTGGAAGTCTCTGCGTGAATCTGGTCAATTGCAGATTTTTTTTCTAATTTTATGTGATGGCTATGCAGGAGACAAATATGAAGGTTATCAGCAGTAGGGTTACATATTTGAACTTTCAAAAAAAAAAAAGACACACCCACACTGGGGTACCTGTATCAGTACCTACCAGCTCACTAGACAGACGAACACATTAATGCAACATGAGCGGGTAGATACTGATACAGACACACTCCCTTAGGTGTGCCTTCCTTTTTGAAAATTCAAATATGGTAACCCTAATCAGCACAATCTCAGTCAACAGATGTGTTTTCAACTATAAACATCCTGATTAATCCAGGCCATCTCCAAGAGACTGCTGATTTGAATCCCTCCAGCTGTATGTACAAGAACTTTTTGTGCGGAAAAAAATCTTTCAGATCCAGACCACACTCTCTCCTCCTTCAACAGTTTCAGACAAATCTCAAAAAGGAACAAAAACAAGGTCTTTACTCTTTGAGTTATGGCATGTATTGTTCTCTCATGTACTGGAGGATGGGAAGACAACTTCAGATAACATGTCCCTCTTGGCTGCTGACAACCCATGGTTTTAATTATTGGTGAAAGTGGTTCATGTACCTATCAAGGAGGGTAGAATACTCTTTTTTGAAGAGAAATGGTCAACTCAGAATTTAAATATTGTGATAAGATGCAAATATGTTCAGTGTAAGTCCACCAATGAGATGTTCTGTGAACTGTCTGCCCACTGAGAGTCCAACCCTGATACACCACATGCATTCCATCCAGTGCTCAGAGAAACAGAGCTCCAGGAGTCCATGTAGGGCAATTTGGCATTAGGCCAGTAGCAGGTTTCCACAGTTCATTGTTATCTTAATTGTCGTTGTTCTAGAGATGTGGCCAAGGATACATGCATTGTATGGATCCACTGAATCACATCCCTACTGGGAAGAAAAGCATCAGGCTACTGTAATACTCCTTTCCATAACCTGTAATGGAGGCCCTGGCAGAGATGGACAATGCCTGAATCTACGCAATTTAGTCTTCCATTGCTTGTTGTCTAAGGTTTGGGTTACAGTCAACTCTTGTTCAAAATGACAAGGAGAAAGTAATTAAATGTTAAAAGCCCACTCTTCCTTTTGATATAAAACAGCATGTCTTGAATGAATCAAAATTCCACTGTTCATGTCTTACCAATTATTTCATTAATGAGAAAATTTAGAACTGTTTGAAACTTTTATGAAAGAAATAATTGCTGAGCAAATTAAGAATAGTTTAACTAGTGGTATGATTTTCAGGTGCCATAAGGTGCTCATTTGATAACTGGCAGAGATTTGGAATGTGAAAACTTGCCTAAGCTGGAAAACTAAGAGGTTGATCTATGAATGGCAAAATACATTTATACATTCTGTACAATCAAGTAAAGAGTCTAGCAGCAGATTAACCTATAAGCCTAAAATGTAGAAGTGTGCCAAATAGGGGCACAGAAGTCAAGCAAATTCCCTTGCAATAATGTGAATAGAAAGCAAAGAGGAAAAATAAAATACAGTAAACTCTTTCATATCTGGCAGCCCCGGGACCAGGAGTTTGCCAAATAGTCAAATATCCCAGATAATAGAGAGGTATGCCTAACAATGCATAACACAGAAGAAAAAACAAGATTAGATATTAAGAAACAAAGAAAAATGTAAGCAGAGTATTTTATTTACCAACAGTAACATTGATGTTGTAGACATATACTGTATTTATTTGTATTTACTTTCACTATATTGTACTTATGGAAAAAGTAACTACAATTTACTTACTGTTAAAATGCTGGTTATTTAAGAGTTCTGGATGATAGAATGTTACACATGAAAGAGCTTACTATAGGAAAATTTAAATATATACAGCAGCTGTGTGGACATGCATAAGGACTCAGTTATATTACATGAAATCTCATCTACAGTATGTAGGGCCAGTTACTTTAGAGGCATTTTCTGTTCTCAAAACTTTCATTCATTTCCCTAGAATTCAGCATTTGGGATGATGGAGTAATGACATTGGTTAGGGTTAGGGCTTTCCTCATGCCTGTATCAGTGCTCCTTTACTGAGCAGTACCAGATTTATAGGTCAGTTTCTTTTTGGGAGACAGACTGGTGCCAAAGGTCAAAATTTTCAACGTGATTAAGTGACTTGAGAACCTAGCCTCATTGATTACCAATAGGATTTAGAGTCCTGTGAATATTACACAGGGGCCTGGAGCTCTGGCTGTGTCTGCTGCACTTTAGCAATGGTGGAAGCCTGAGTGGGTGCATGCCCACCGCAGCACCACCACTCCGTGCAGTGGAGCCCTGCCGTTTTAGGGTGCAGAGACAGCCCCCATGTCGATTGTCTCAGGGCCTATGATGGCTGTTGTTCCCCATTTATGTAGGCATTAAGCATCACTGCTTCCTGCTTAGATGTGATACCCACTGAAGTTAAAGGGAGCTTGCTCTGATTAAGGAATTCTTAAGACTTCTAAACCAAAGTGTCATGCTACCCAATGAACAAATGCCCTTGATAAGTTGGAGAACTGGTCTGAAATCGACAAGAACAAATTCAGTAAACACAAAGTGCAGAAGATGGAAAAAAAATCAAAATGAACAGACTAGGAGATAGTACCACTGGAGAAGTGCTCAGTTATAGTGGATCACAGATCAAATGAAGCAATGTGTTTATTAATATTGGTGTCCTATGTAAGACGTGGGAGGTAATGGTCTTGCTCTATTCAGCACTGGTTAGGATTCAGTTGGAGTACTAAACTTCAGTTGTGCACCCCACACTTGCAGAGATGCAAATAAATGGGAGAATCCAGAGGAGAACAGAAATGATTAGAGGGCTTAAAACAAAGACAAAAACAAAACAAAACAAAAAAACCCCACCAAAATGCCCCCACAACCCTGGGAGTCATCAAATACTAGAACTGGAAAGGACCAGTGAAAAGGTCATCAAGGACCACATACCACTTAAATCATCCCTGACAAATGTTTATCTAACCTCCTCTTCAGTATCTCCAATGATGGAGATTCCACAACCTCTCTAGGCAATTTATTCCAGTGCTTAACCAACCTGAGAAAAAGAAAGCTTTTCCTAGTGTCCAATCTGCTGACAGGAATAAGGGGATTTCGAAGTTGGCAGGGTCCCTTCAAAAAGGCCCCCCATCTGGATGAGCCACATAGGAGCAAAAAGTGGCAATTTCAAAGTGACACGGCCAGCAGCATGCTAATGAGGCACTGAATATGCACTTAAGGCCTCATAAGTATTCTTCAGTTTGGCCATTAACATAGCCATTTAAAAGTTTTCTCTAAGTGTAGACGTAGCCAATATGTCTTCAAATGTGTTCACAACTGTTAAAAAGAGCACAGCCATCAATTGTTCTTCATGCCTACTCATAAGGAGCAATTGACTTCATCTGCAGCAGAAGAGGTTTAAATTTGATATCAGAAGTTTGCTAGCTAAAAGAAGAGTTAAGCACCAGAACAGACTTCAAGGGGAGATGGGAGAATGCCCATCACTGGAGGATTTCAAGAACAAGTTCCAGAGTCAGCATCCTGCGGTGCTGGAGGCGCATGTGGCTCTCTAAGGAGTCAGTTGCAGCTCCTGATGGAGATGGCTCTGCAGCTACAAAAGCCACTGTGAGATGAGCAGTAGAGGCTACTTTGCCTTGTGAGCTGTGCCCACTGTAAAGACCCTGGTTCAAAGGTTTTCCCTCTGCCTAATATATTGATTAGGCGTTAGAGAGAAATAAAACCTCTGATCTGATACTAAAGTCCCAAGTTCAAGTCCCTGCTTTTCTTATTTATACACATTAGAACAACTTCAACAAAAACAGACAGAAAGGCCCAGCTTACCCTTCAGGATGGTGAAAACAAAAAGCAGTCAAGTAGCACTTTAAAGACTAGCAAAAGAGTTTATTAGGTGAGCTTTCGTGGGACAGACCCATTTCTTCAGACCCGAAAGCTCACCTAATAAACTCTTTTGCTAGTCTTTAAAGTGCTACTTGACTGTTTTTTGTTTTGATAGTGTATAGACTAGCATGGCTCCCTCTCTGTTACTATTCAGGATGGTGGATAGAGTATTTGCCTGGCAAAAGGTGGAGGAGAAACCCAAATTCAAGTCCCTTTCACAATGAATGCAAGGACTGCATTTTCCAGGCCTTCTCCCCTCCAGAAGAACAAAGAACTCACCCACACATAAGTAAACCTATTTGTGTGAAAAATTCTCCCAGCTCTAGATCCAATCAGGATTGGGTCTCGCCTTATTATGCTCGATCACAGAAGATCTGTGGCTCCAGAATTGGGCTGATCAGCCATCAACAGACTTGTCAAATGTCAGTTAGGCTATATCAGCATAACTGGCTTCGGGTGCATAGCTCAGACTCTCTATTTTTAACCTCGGCTAAAGAAAATGGGGAGGTGTTTCAAGAGAGACAAGGAAAAAGGGAAGTAGGGGGGCCTCTTTGACCGTATGTGATAAACACAGAGCCTGGAGAAGCAGGAGCAGTTAGTAACACAATGAATATAGTAATTAAGCTAAGGCTGGTGAGCCCTCCCCATTCCACATCCCAAATAAGGCATCAACTGAAATGTGTTAAAATATCCTTCCCCTAGTATATCCCATATAAGGGAAAAAGCAAAATGTGTTGTAAAATGATTGGTGTATAGATATACATAGGGGACCAAGAGAAATGTGTTGTGAAATAATTGTGTATAGGCACACATCACCCCAGGAAGTAGTGACATCAAAAGTCCTATAAACGGAGCATAACAGCAATCCCCAAGAGGGGACTCCTGAAGCCTGGAGAAGCCGAGTGTTGCTTGCACCGAGGACTGATCACCCTACGCCGCTCCCCCTGCCTGCTCAGGAGATAAAGTAGTGCATGAATACCTATTGGTACCACAAAGACACCTGTATAAGTATAGCTCTAGCAACATAATGCAACAGTTTATTGTTTTATCTTTGTACCTGCTCAATTGTGTAAGTAAAAATTATTGCTTCTGTTAAATTTGTCTATGCCTTTTTATTTGTTTGTCACCCATATCCATTTATTTACCCAGTACCCTGACCAGTGGTTAAAGAGAAAGGTACCCTCAACTGCGTATTACCGTGTGCTTGTCTTAGTTCATGAGCCTGTAAGGTCCACGTGTAAGGCTGAGACAAAGACTTCCCAGGACGTCTGAAAGGGCTCCAGCCCAATGACCAGGAAGTTCTGAAAGCAAGCTGCCTCAGCTGGGAAGCATGTCCCGCTGAACCTCCATGTTCTACAAGACAGAGTGCTGTGTTTGTATGTCAGTACTGACAGGTGGGCTGCAGGCAGACCCACTGCTGGGGCCCCTTCCTAGTTCACCTCCTTTTAGTTAACTAAAAAAAGGGGGCTAACTAAAAAGGGGTTAACACCTTTCTTTTTTCAGTCAACTCCTTTTTTAATTAACCCCTTTTTCCAAGCAAATCCAGTTGCAGAGCGCTAGGCAAACCTGGGAATCTGTGTGCATGACAGTAGAACCCTAGAAACTTCACGTCAGGACTCACATATGGGAGGGTGACATGAAGACTAATGGGTAGCAGGTTTAAAACTACTGAAAGAAAGTTCTTCTTCACTCAGCACATAGTTAGCCTGTGGAACTCCTTGCCCGAGGAGACTTTGAAGGCTAGGACAAACAGAATTTAAGAAAGAGCTAGATAAATTCATGGAGGTTAGGTCCATAAAAAGCTATTAGCCAACAGGCTGGAGACGGATGGCAGGAGACAAATCGCTTGATCTTTGTCTCCAGCCCACCCTTCTGGGGTACCTGGCACTGGCCACTGTCAGCAGACAGGCTACTGGGCTGGATGGACCTTTGGTCTGACCCAGTATGGCCATTCTTATGTTCTTATGTACTTGTTATCGAGTGACCGCCAAGCCCAAAATATTATGCTAGATGCTATAGAAATAAAGGAACATGTAATCCCTACCCCAGACATTCTAAAGTCAATGGTATCACAAAACAAGAGGCCTTCTTGGGGAGGCATGTAACACTTCCCACTGTTCCCTGTGGTTCACATTCCATCGGTATTAGAAAAAAAACATATTGCAAATATGTACTTTGTTTGTTTAGTATGCTTCCAGACTTGCAAATTAACTAGTTCATCCCTTTATTATACTTAGGATAACAACTTACTCTGTAAATCTCTAAGTACTTAAAACACTTATTTCACATTTTTTAGGTGGGAAACTTAGAGAATGGTCCAGTACAAGTTCATGGTTGTTCATGGAATCTAGTAACCTAGCTACTGAAATATGCCACCTGTTCACTTCAATAGGACACCGTACATAGTATTTCTGACTCCTTAAAGATTTATCTTTAAGAACAGTTAGGAGAAATATTCTGCCCTCAGTTACACAGGTGCAATCCCATTTGTTGCAATGGGAATGCACACACAATAAATCGAATGCAGAATCTAACCCTGACTGTCTTGCTCAATTGAGTTAAAATGGCTCAGGCAAAAGCACGTAAAAATGTTATAGTCTTGAAAACCTGAACAGGAATACATTCGGAGAAAGTGTTTTAAAAAGGCTCCAACACTCAATAAAGACACCTGCAAATCAAATGAATTAGCATAATCTCTATCACCTAGTGAAATGCTGATTCAGAAAGCGAGGAGAAAGATTTGTAGAACCTAAATCCTTTAAAAGGCTTTTTTTGCTTGATGCCTGCAGTCTTACTGTGTGCTGTAAATACATTAATTAGCAGCTTTCTGATTTTAAAATGCACAGTATGAAGGTAACTCCTTGGAGATCCCACTCCTGCAAAGTAGGGAAAAAACTAATGCATATACAATCAGAGAGCAGCCTGACACCAAGTAAGGAGCGAACACACATACACATACAAGACACAATCAATGGTCTGCGTGAACACAGCTCCACTATTGAAAGAAAAGATGCAAAAGATGCCAACTTCGAATCACTGATACCAATACTTTTGGTTACTGCAGTGTACATTTATCCAGAAGCTCTAAACAGAGTGGTCTGGTAGAGCTGGAAGAAAACGCTCCTTTTTCTAAATGCTCAAATGAATTGCTTCAATGGACTATGTATTTAGAAAGAAATATTGTGTTTCCAGTGCTAAGACGACCGAATTAAAAACAACTTATTTTCATTAATTAAAAAGTTTCATGTGTATTTAAGACACAAACATCCTCAGGGGAAAATTTCAGGAGGAGAGAAGAAGATTTGTATCATAAGTCTCATTTAATAACTTTACACATTTCCTGTACCCCTCTCCCGCATCTGGAAGAGGCACTTATTTACTGATGGTATAATGTTCCTCCAAATTATCTCATTAACATGAAACACATGGAACATCACTCAGCAGGGAGACCTACTCAAGATGTGAAATATGAAAATATGGGTTTCATTAGTAAATCTAAGGGAAGGAAAGAATGCTTTACATTGAGATGGAAGGAATATGAATACCCTATATATTTATTTCAGACCAAATTTTCTTTTGGCTTTTGAGTTCTCCAGGTAAGTAGTGATGTGTCGCTCCATTCTTATTAGTATTCTTTTCTAAAACAGAAACTCCCTCATTTGTGAGAAAGAGAGACTGTCTGACCTTAAAATGCTCGTTTCACTTATGTAATCCACCCAGCTGCATAGTTACTGATTTGAGAATTTGCCCATAGAGTTTATTATAGGCCCAACAGAGTTTAATACACTGTATTGCTATACCTTCTCTGTAAGCCACCGAAAAAGAACCATTAGTGTCACATGAATACTTTTATCACTTTTTTAAAATGCAGCTTTTTAAAAAAAAATTTTCAGAACTACCAATGGCACTCAATACACGTGAGTTCTTTCCTGAGCTATGAAGTGCAACTTCTCAACTCTCATTCTCTGCAACCTTTTAAACTGAAAATCTGAAAACACAGATAGAAAATGTATGAGCAAAACATGTCTGTCTACAAGAGAGAAACCAAAGCAAGTGGATTTATGGTTTCAGAATGCCCTAGAAGTCTAACTACAGTTTATTGGTAGAAATAAAGGCTGTCAACTGCACTGCATAGGCACTGAATGTATTCTCAGCAGATATGATAAGCAAATACTCAAAAAAAGTGAACTGGCTTGGTTCAAAACACTGCCAAATTATCAGGGGAAATCTCTCACATAATAAATTTCCCAGAAAATTGTTAAATCCTTGTAAACTGTATCTGGATAAGTCATTTTTAATTTGGAAGCCTTCCAAAAGGAAAAGAAAATGGTCAATAATTGAATAGCTTACAACTACAGATTATTGCAAATTAAAAAGTCTACACTTACAAAACACAAGATTCACCTGATTCCTATTTTTTATTTGATCCAGATATCACACCAAAAGTAAAAATCTGAATATTTGCAGGTTTAAACTGAAGACTGATGAACTCCAGTCAAACAGAAGGATTCAGCTTGATTACGTAGAGTGCACTACTACTGGTAAACAAATTTTGTACCAGCCAACTGGACTGGAAAAAATATTGTTACCATATGGAATACAAGCTTCATTAAGGGATGTAATAACTGAGTTACCTTTAGCATGTAATCTCTTAATGGCATAAAACTAGAACTAGCAGTTGTCATTGCAGGATGGATCTTTTCACATCAATCGTTAAGGGGGGAAAAAACAACTAAAGTCATAGTACACACACTTATACTAGTCAGCTTTAATACCCCTTACCAGCTGAGCAGTATGCTGGCTAGGAATGCTTGGAAACCCCTCATGCTGAATAAACCTTCTCTATGATGGGTTTTAATATCTGTTGTAGAATCTGTAATTCAAACGTCCATAACCAAACTTCTTATTCAAGAGGCAGATATGTATTATTTGCATCCTTCTCTCTAATGCTTAGTGAAATAAGTCTTCAAAATTTTCTGTAATAAGATGTTTGCTCTCTACAATTGTCTCAAGCCATAAATTAACTGAACATGGATTCTGAATTTATAACCCAAGGCACAACATAGGTTGTTAAAACTTGGCTTAGTTAGAATCTAAATATTTATAATAGGACTTTTTGTTCATGCCAGATCATCGGACTCATTAAAAATTGCCTCATAGGATTACATACCACACCCACAGAATTAAACTACAGATGCACTGATCATTGGCTACTACACAAGACATTTAATATTTAAAGATGCACAAATGAAAATATACTTTACACCATACAACTCCCTCATACGGGCTTGCCCAGTGCCCGGAAATATAGCAGTTGTCTGAATAATGCGTTACAAACAGCTGAGGGGGCAGCTATGAAGAACTGCTGAGATCTGTACACTTCCGAGTCTCAATCTACATTCAAAACTAGAGGGAGCTTCTGCCTGTATTTCCTTCAGCAGTCGCTTCGGTTTAGGGAAGCAAATGGGGTCTGGCTGGGCTCCGATGAGCCAGTGCGTCTTCCTGAGGCTTAGCGAGGAGTGAGAGAAACGAGCCTCACGAAGCAGCAGCAAACTTATTCCAGAGCAAAATTTAAAACCAAAGCGAACTTGCCAAACTTGCCCGAGCAGAGCGAGTGGCAAACAGGGAGCGCTTAAGAAATGGGGGGGGGGGGGCGGGGGAGAATAGGGACACGCCTTTGAATTCCACTTCCCTGCACCGCTGTGGGCTGGCTGCGGGAAGGGACCCCGCTTTCCCGACGGCGCAGGGACCGTCCCTCCCCAACAGGACGGCTTGGCACGACCGCCCGCGCACGTTTCCAAGGGGTCCCACCTCTCCCCGACCTCGCGCTGTACTTTTCCCCGGGCTGCTCCGATTGGGAAATGAGGGGGGGGGGGTGAAGGGAACCGCAGCGCTCGAGCAAAGGTCCCTCTGCCTAATGCCCGGAGTGAGAAGCCGGGGGAGGCAGGCAGCGCCCCCGGCCGCATCACACCCGCGCCGGCGGTGCCCGGGCGCTGGCGTGGCCGAGCACTCTCCCTTGCCCCGAGACGCGAGGCCGAGGCTGGGGTTCCTACCTAAGCACAGCCGTGTCCCCTTTCCTGACCACCAGGTTGTCCACGGCCGCCCCCGGGAAGTCCAGGCTCTGGCCGCCTGGGAGGCAGGAGGGCAGCAGGCAGCACAGGCTGAGGAGCACCGCCGCCAGCCACTGGTTGGAGCAACAAGCGCCCTGCACCAGGAGCATCATGTCCATCCCTGCTTAGGGCTGCGCTCTCCCCGCTGCCAGCTCCGCTCCGGCCCCGGCCCCGGTCCGCGGGAGTCTTCCCTCCGGCCAGGCAGCGAAGGCACTGGAGGAGTGTGGCTGCCTCGCCTGGCTTCCCTCGGCCGAGTCCGGAGCGCGTCTAGTCTCGGGTGGCTCGCGCACCATCTAGCGAGGAGGGGAGCGCGCCGGAGACTGCGAGCGGAGGAAGCAGCCGCGGCTGCAGCGGCAGCGTCAGCCTCAGCAGCAGCAGCGGAGGCAGCGGCAGCAGCAGCAGACGGCCCCCGGGCTCCGAGCCCGTTGCCATGCAGCCGTTTCCTTAGCAACGAGTCCGGCCGGCTGGTGGTGGAGCGGAGACAGAAAGGGCGGGGGATATCGCTGAGAGCCAAGCGGCCGCGGCAGAAGCTGGGCGGGCTCCAGCCCCCGGGCGGGCACGAGGGGAATAAGCGGCGTGCAATTAAGGGCCCCGCCGCCTGGCCGGGGAAGGGGGGGGGGGGTTGCGACTCAGCTGCTTTTGGAGGTAAAACCGCGCTCCCCGCGCTGCGCTTCGCCGCCACGCCCGAGCCCGCTGCAGCGCGGGGCCGCTCCCGCCCAGGCTTGCCGCCCGCGGGGAGCGCGGCTCCGGAGCCGTGCGCGGGGCCCCAAAGCCTGCGGAGTGGGGAGATTCCTCCCCACCCACCCACCGGCGGGGGCGCCCCTGGGGCGCGAGGAAAGCGCCTCACGCGCATGGGGCGGGAGGGACCCCGCTCTCCAGCCTCCTCGTCCGGGAAGCGTTAAAAGGGGCTGGGGGCTTGCCCTGCCCGGCTGCGGAGAGCTGTGAGCCCAGGCGGCACCTGAAGGGATTCCTCCCTCGGGGGCCAGGGAGAGAGTAAAGAGGCGCCCCAACAACGGGCTCTGGCCCAGCCGCTGAGCGGGGGGAGGGAATCGTGCAGGGCGGGCTGCCAGGCTGAGGGAAGGAGCAGCTGGGTGACACTACTCGGGCACCCGGACTGCACCATCCGCCTGATCAAACCGTCCTTTAAACCTATGCAGGCTGCTAAATCTTCCCTTCCACCCGCCCATGAAGGGCAGTAAACTAGCAGAGATGCAGGCATGTGAAGTGCCATATGCTACTTTGACTCCTCCCAAGTGTAGTTGCCTGTAGCTGTTTGTGGAAGCCAAGGGAGCATACACGTTCAGGCAAAAGTATATGCTTCATTGAGTAGCCCTAGAAAGTATTAGATTCAAGTCAAACTTTAGTGCTGCAGTATGTTTTCAGATATCTATGCAGACTTGTATCATTTTAGCCCTCAAAATACCAGGCCAATGCGCAGCTGGCATAACCAGGCTTCTTGCTTGATTAGTGGTTATAGGACTCACCTCCTCCTGGAATCTTTGAAGGTGATATCATGGTGCATCGAAGTAGTTCTCCCTGGTTCCCACATGAAAGTCAGTACTGTACAAACCTTCAAGACTTTGCCTTGGAGTTCATCCTGAAATTCTGGTAAGATGCACATTCAGGAAGAAGACTTCTCTCTCTGTAAACTGAAATCCATTTCCACATCCTGGAACCCAGAACTTTCTGTAATTCCAAATCTGTCTCAGACTATATGCCTAAACATTTCCTAGTAGCTTCTCACTAACTCAATCACCGATCCATCTTCCTTTAAGATTTCATACCAGCTTTCCCATATTGCCAAAAGCTTGCAAGCAAAATTTTGCTCTAATATACATTCAAACACTTAGCCTTCAAATATTGAGCCTTCTACTTTCCCTGGATGTTTTTGAGATGTCCCAAGCAGTAATTTTACATTTCTGCAAATGAAAATAACAGCCACTGCTAACTAGTTTGATCTTGCAGTATGAATAAGCTTTCATAAAAACACATTTCAACATGTGCTCCACTCTCACTTTGAAATCTGATTGTGGATGATGGGTTGGTTCTGTCCTGCTGACATGTATCTTCCAAATTTATATCTTCAGCTATCTAATGGCTATATTGGATCTCTGGTTAGTTTTCTCTTCAGAAAAGTAATCCGGTGTGTATTTGGCTGTTTGAAAGGAACAGTATGTCAGTTACTCTTAACAGCGTAAGAGATAAATATAGTGTTTTCTTCATACCATAGCTTTACCCCAGTTAGCTCAAATGGACACTTAGAGCTTGCGTACTATAAAAACTTTTGTGGGGAAAAAAAAACTTGTTTCAAAATCTGTCCTGAAGACCAGAAGGTGAGCACAGAATCTCTTGCTTGCGCTTCAAAAACTTTTCCTCCAATGTCCAAACATCATAGAACTAGCTGCTCCTTGGTATAAATTTTGATTCCCTTTCCCTGCAGCAATTTACAAATATGCAATAGAGTCTAATTTCCTTTTTGCATTAGCCTCTTCTATTGCATCCCACTTTTGTAGATATTTTCCAGTTCCCACAACAGATCCTGATCTAATTCAATAAGGGTATTCTTTCTCTCCTTCACAAACCTCACACCAAGTTATATGGGAGGCTTGGCAACAGGATATAAATTAAGAAGGCTCACATTTGTATATGAAGTACTACCTTATAAATGGGGAAATTTTCCAGTCCCCGAACATTTAAAAAAAAAAGATTGTTCACATCCTTTATCCATCAACTACATACAAAACTGGGTAGGAACACACTGTGCCCAGGAATTCTCTTACCCACTGGACTTTCAGTATTAAAAAGCATTTTGGTGATATTCCCATATGTTGGGTTCAGGCTCCTCTTGGGAACACACAATATAAGTTTACAAAATGCTTGATTGCTCAGCATGACAAGCCCCATCTTTAAGCATCATTTGATCACACTAAAAAGTCAAGTACATCTTGCCCTTCTCTCCTCCCCTGCATTCAACTATATACTCATTACCACTTTTCCCTTTAGACAATTCGAGTCTCATAGTCTCACCACTCTTGGTACCCCCAAGATTCAGATGGACTCCAGATAGACTCTGATAACAAACAGCAAAACTTAGCATTTTAAATATGCTTTCAACAGCCTTGCAGGTTCAGTGCTATCTTTGATATTCATTCTTCCATTCAGGTCCCAATATATCTCCCCAATACAGTCAGGCCCTGACCACCCTTTTGGAAATTTCATCTTTTTTCCACAGTTTGGCCCACATCCTTTCTAAGCTAGTAAGATACACCAGGGGCTCAGAGGGGGCTTTGCAGGTTGGCATGCTCAGTCTGCCTAGAAATATTGGCACAGTTTCTTCACTAATATATCATCTTCACAGGATAGCTATTTTCTCCTCTGTATAATTAATCATCAAATACGTGCTCAGGGGCTTCTGAAGACTTTGCTGCCATTTGGGATACTAGCTAAACATACAGCCTACAGCTGTTCTTATGAATATTGCCCTGCACTCAAACCTGGTGAAGATTTGTTCACTATTCCCTGTCTACAGAAGCAATTTTTTTAAACTTGCTTCCTACCATCCTCTCAGTGGGCTCCATTCACCTTTCAAACTGCTCTGTCTGGAATCTTTGTCAGGAACCTGATGCTGCTACACAGATGGGAGAATCTAGCCCTTCTGGACTCTGGCAGATCTAGCCAAATCCAGGAATATCATCAGCTGCAGTCCTCAAACCTCAATCCTTTCTTCTACCAATTCACAAAACGATGGAAGAGCATACTTAGAACACGAGTAGGCACCCATTCTGCCAGAGAAATTTTCTGAGTAGTTCCCATTCCACTTCTGACCCAGGAGTGGGATGAACTTGTGCATCTACCTCTGCACCAATGTTTAGAGAGTCTTCCTTTCCTCCTCTAAAAATAGGAGTTCTTCTGGCCAGAATCCAGTAGCTGTCTGATCTTTTGCATCCTCAGTCTTATATGCTGTCTTGTCTCCCAGAGACAGCCCACTGTAACAATCATGGCAGCATCAGGATGCTCTTGTCCAACTCAAATGTAGAACAAACCAGACTCAATACAGCCAGTGTGTTTACCACACAAGACACAAAAATGAGAAGCAAACATGTCAGTCCTCCAGAATGTCATATTCCATGAGTATCTGCAATTTAGCAGTTGCTTGGGATCAGAAGTACCTTGGAAGGTGATCCTTTCTGCTTCTTCCCACAAGTTCTCTTCCTGTCCCCCACAAACATATTGAAACAACTGGCTTCCTCATGCATCTTTCAATCAGCTGCCTTCAGAGAGAGAAGAGTCTATGTCTCGAGAACCTCTGGCACCTCTTTTACCAGCATGCTTACCTTCTTGTCATTAAATTGATTAAGCACTTTCTCCAGCATATCACAACCACCTTCAGAAGTAGTTCAGCCCTTTCATGTTAATGCACAAATAGCCAACTATCCACTTTTCCCTGAATTCACCCATCATGGAAGTTGGTCCTCCTCCTTCATCCCCTTGCCAAGCTGAGTACTCTCCTTCATTCTTTCTGAGCTGTGCTTACTTTGAAGGACTAGTCTTGGGATGCTATGAATGCACATATGGATAAAAGAGCTTTTGCTTGTTTTTAAGCTAGGATTTGCTCCTCTGTAACTCTTATCTCTATTCCCCCCCTCCCCAGTAGCATGTTCTTACACGATATTGAGCTACGGGTATGTTTTCATTTTGTTACTTTGATTAGGGTCTAGTAGAAAAGCAGAATTTAGCTGTTGTCATGGGTTTGTGCCGTATTGTTATTAGAGCTGGTCAGATAATAGATACTGAATCCAAAAATATTAGGAAGTGTGTCTATGCAAATGGACAAAATATTGTCACCATATGGAATGCAAGCTTCATTAAAGGAAGCAGTAACTGAGCTACCATAAGTATGTAATCTTTTAATGGCACAAACTAAGTCATCCAGTACTAATTGTTAGACAAGCTACCATTCATAGTAGTAAATAAAGGCATTTCTTATCATCCCCTGGGCATCAAGAGGCAAACTAGTGAACATCTGGGAATCAACTATTTTAATTGGGAGAGAGTTCTGTTATGTGAGTAGCCATGTAAATGCTTTGGGCTGTCTATGCAAAGTAGTCAACATTATACACATATTATAGTGATGGGCATAATATAAAAATAGGTGGACCTAGTTTTAGGAAGTGCCATTTAAACACTTAATACGTCAAGTAAAAATATGTGATCTGAAGTATTCAAACCAATTTTTGCTCCTTGAATAAAAGGGACAGTTCAAAGTTAAGATTTTGTTAATTTGATGCAGGATCCTTTATGATCTCAGTTATAGACAGTATTAAAGTCAATATCAAGGTTGTTATATTTTCATATTCAGATCTCAATACCCTGGTTTCAGGCCATTTGTAGATCAATGAAAAAAACATCAGGAGTCAGTTTTGCCAACCAGGGTTGTTCCGGACACTAAATTCTGCCCTCGGGATCTGTTTTCTGAGACATGCAGCTTCTGTAGAAGCACCTGCCATCACGTGTGTACATGCACGGTCTGTTTCTATAGGTGACAAATGGAAACCTTTTACATTAGCAGGTTTTCCCACAAAGACTACTCATTTGGAATGTCTTCAGTGATGTGGGGGAAATGTTTACTAAAGAAATCTGTAAGTAGATTCCTCTGAAAAATTAGATGATAGGAATGGTCAAGTCCGATGACTGAATATTTGTGCTGAATTTAACTCCTATTTTGGTTAGCAAATCAGCTTCTATTATATTGCAATGCATTTGTTATTTGTAAATATTCATTCTCTCCTCAGGGTGAAGTGTTCAGACTGATCAACTCTTCATGCACCTTGTGTATTTAAGTAATCTGGAAGCCCATTTCTCAGTTCTAATAAAAGAATGCAGGAATGACTAGAGCATAGGGTGAGTAGGAAACTGGCAATTTTGATCTTAGGTATATTAACCTCCCGCACACAGGAAAGGCTGAAAAGGGGTTCGTATAGGACATCTCCAAAAGGGTGGTCACTAGAGATCCCATGTGCAGCCCCTGTTGGCATAGCCTACCCTCTATGGACACTGTAGCAATGAAGCTGGGTCCAGCAATCCTTAATATATCCATTTCAAATATACAGGTAGAGTGTATTGTTCTATTGGAGCAGGCTCTTTGGATCTACTTAAATTAATTTGGGCTTCTTGTTTGTGTGGATTTTTTACTATATTGTCCTCTTCCTATGCTCCTGGGACAAATGATCATCAGCAGTATCTGCTCGCTTTGTTTCTCAGCAGGACCCACTATATGCATGGTTGTCGTGCATTTTCATCTTGGCCAGGCATGCATAGGAAAAGGATATTGCACTTCAAGTGCCCAGAACAGCTGGTATCTGGCAAATCCAACCATCTGGGTTAACAGCACAGTGTTTTTATACTTTTCAGAGAAGAAAACCAGTTGATGCTGTAATTCAGATGTTTGTTCAGCTAATTTTTCAGTTCCTTTACAGCGACTCCCTGTCACAGCACAACTTGAGGTGTCTATATCACAGTCTAAGGAAGAAATCCCAGACACTTGTCTCACATATATTCTCAGCAGCAGGGCTGATAGCCACCATGGGCCCCATGGTAAGATATAGAGGGCCCAGCTCCATGCCCATGGGTAGGGCCAAGAACGGAAGGTGTGGGGCTGAAGACAGTGAGCCCATAGCACTGCTTGGACTGCAGCACTGCCCTCCAGCCCAGGCACTCTGGGGGCAATTCAAATGGGCCTGGGGGTCCAGGCCCCTTTGAAACGCCAGGCATCGCTGTAAGTGCCTGCTCCCCTCTGTCATTGGGCCTGATTGTCAGAACTAGCCAAATGCCTCTGTTGAATAATTCAGCTGCATGCTTCTTCTCCTTCATTCAAAGAGAAAGATCACGTTAGTTTTCTTTTATTCCAGTTGGAGGGTAAGAATCAGACCCTGATCTCAGTGCCCACAGGAGAGCTGTTTTAAGTAGCTAGTCCTCTCATTTTGAAGGGGGAAACTATTCCCTTCTGCAGTAACAAAGATCTGCAAGTCTCTGTACCTCTGAGCACAGGATTCTGGTAAACATTATCCAGCTCGCAAAGGGAGACCCAAAACTGAGGGTAGCAGTTTTTCTGGGATTCTGAGTACCTGTTTTGGTACCATCCTATGTAAGCTTCTAGACACCCCTGTGCAGATTGCTTTAAGCCGTTGCTCAGCTGGGTTCTGTTCAGGAAGGTCCAAATTCTCCAAAAAGCTCACCCAGTGATCAGCACTTTAAATGACTTGTTTCAAGTTGGGCTTCCAAAATTGGAAGATATTTGAAAATTTGGTGTAAAATATTTTACCCAGTGTTTTCCTCCTTTCCTCCCGCCTCCAAACCATACCCCATCTCTGCCCACCATCAGATTTTTCCTTGCAGTTATCATACAGATGCTAGATGCTATAGCTGATTTGGAAAAAGACTTCTTCAGAACCATTTCTTATCTGGGAACACAGTTCTGTCAAAATCTCAACATGCTGTGAAATCATGTCAATTTTATGAAATATTTTGCAGAAAAAAGGTCCAATCATTTTGACAATTTTACAAACTTTTTTTTTTGATTCTGCTGTTTGGAAAAAATAATTTCCATTTTAGAGTAAAATGAAGTTGCAACTCAAACAAAATGTTTTTGTTAATAGCACCGGTGGCATCTCTAGACTGAACCATCCCCAGGTCTATGGTGTGATCACTGATCCTGAACGGCATCCCATTGAAGGATAGTTCTTGTTCTGATCATCAGTTAGAACGTGAGCCCAGTGTTTCTCATATTGTCCACCTTAATTTTAAAAAGTGATGTACCAACACTCAAAATCCTATGTGAAACAAAGTTTCTGTTCTCCACACAGGTCTCCTGTGTGATCATGAATATGGAACGAAGTGCTCCATGAGGCATTCCATTATGCTGCATCCTCATTACAGAAACAGAAGATATCTAGATACAACTTACAGGGATAAGTGCTGATAAAAAACCTGCAGAAAGTCACAGACTAATGATAGAAAGAAAGCCTTGACATATTTATTGTAGGACATGCTGGAAGTTACCAGTCAAATTATTTTAATTAAACTGATTTGCTATTAAGATGGTTTAGAGTGGATCTTTTACATCTACAGTTAAATCCTCAGTGTACTGTTGTTACTGCCTCTTTTTTCAGCATCTGCAAAGGCAATTGGAGCAGAAGTGCCACTGAGTAACTTCTTAAATCATTTGTCTTAAAACAGGAGACATGCAGAGCTGCTATGTAGCATCTCATACAAGATATTCTATTTGAAATTTGGGCTCTGTTTCTCATCCATTAGAAGAGCACTGGTGAATTTAGGTCCTGATTTTCAAGCTTACTACCTATAACAATTATGGGGTAGGATTGCATTGTGTGCTGTTATCAATAAAGTGTTAGTTGTGTGGGTGCATGAAAACATTTTCTTTACCATATGGCATGCTAAGGAAATAATTGTCAAATGACAGACGCTCACTAATATTGATGCCAAATACATATATAATACCATCAACTTGTTACACAGCCTACATTTTTCCTATTTTTAAAATACACAAATGAAAATAGTTTGGAAACATCTCATATTGGAGGTTTTTAAAAAGCAATGTATTCCAAATACAAGGATAAATTATTTTGTATCACAATCAGTAATTATTTGTATTGTGATGAAGACAGGCAAAGGGCATAGGTTCACTCTAGAATAAACCCATTATTTAAAGGTAAATAAGATGATACAGGACTTTTCAGTTACCAATTTGAAATGTCTCTTCTTGGGAACTGACATCTTCGGTGTCCAGAGCAGAAATGGCTTCATGGAGAAGCAATGCTAATGAGTACTACAACTTTTCAAGCTTGAATAAAAATTGAAGCCACTTCTCATGCTAGGGATAAAATATCTTTTAGAAATAGAGAACACTTAAAAAATGCTAAGTGTAATAGTATTTTTGCCTTCAAGTTTTCCAGCTGGTTGGTAGAAGTCAGCTTTAGCAAATATAGCTGATTAGAAGCTAGTTTAACAAATAATACTGAAAATGATGATGGTGCTTTAAAATGCCATTAACTAGATTTTATACCTGTAACTCCCAAGTACTTGGAGAAACTATGTTTTATGCTAAAGCATTATGTTAAGTATAGATACAACTCGCTATTGCTTTATTGAGATTTTCAGTAATAAATGTGTAATGTGGAGAGGCAGAACTGAACCTGGGACCTCTGGAGTTTAGTACACAAGCAAAAAGCTAGCTGGCTCTCAGCTAAGGCTGTAGAGGTGACATTCACACATGCTCTCTCTTGCTGTAAGTGGGTCTAAGTGGCATTACATGGGACAGTGAACCACACCCAGTAGGTGCATGGGTTACAGGCACACAGTGATTATTAAAGATGAGCATTCAAAACTCACATTTGCTGTTCAGTACATTCATACTTTCCAGTCATCTGAATTTGAAATCAATGTATCATTTTACTGCACAAGGTTTTATGGGAACAACTTGGGCAAGACAGGACCTGTTATCTCCCAAACACCTCATGAGCTCATACTTTAATGAAAGGTGCCCCCACAGCACTTTCCCAACTGCCTCTAGACCCTGTACAAGGAGGCAATTCAGAGGGGTGAAATGAAGACTGGGTCAGCTAAGCAGGAGGAACCAGAATCAGGGAGAAGAGGGATCACATTGGCCCAGGCCTGATAATAAAAGCCTATATTAAGGAGCTGGCATCAAGGCAAGAGGCATGTGCTGGGATTGGTCTCTCACAGATCCCTAAGTTAGGGGGTGGCTTCCTTTTTCAGGAGACTGAGAACCACTACTCATATAGGAATACTCAGTGGTGTGGCACTGTTTTCTTTACAAAGAGTAAAAGGGGAGTTCTATTAATTTAAATTAGGAAAGAAGACAGCAGTTGGGACTCAAGTCTCCCAGATTTAAATCTGACATAGCATGTAGATAATAAATGCGTTCTGGGTATTTGTGTGCCTAGAAATACAATATTTGAGATGGGACCAAAACATAGGATATGAACTATGTAAATTCAAGATAGGTCAGATCTGGGATTCTGATTCAGGTCCATCTCTAAGGAATAAAACAGATGTGCTACCTAGTGACCTGATTAGTACCATGAGTAGTCTTATTCATTTGTAGACTCAACATAAGAGAGAGTAAGCAAACCTAGAATTCAAGACTGTTTACTTTGAGAGAAATACATGAGAGACTCATTTTCTGGGTACTACAGTGCAAATCACTGATGGTCAAATTAATATCACTCTATACTGGAAATCCTCCAAATGCTACTTTTACTTACATGCCTCCAGCTTCCATCCAGGACACACCACTGGACCCATTGTTTACAGGGAAGTCCCCAGATTCAACTACATCTGGTTTCAGTCCCACTGACAGACAAAATAGCTATGAGACATCTACCAGGCATTCATAAACTTGATTACTCACTGGTAGAAGTAAAGAAACAGATTGACAGGGTCAGACAAATACCCAGAAGCCAGCTCCTTCTAGACAGACCCAAGAGGATAAACAAGAGAACACTTGTCACCACCTGTAGTCCTCAACTTAAACTGTTCTAAAACCTATACTGGAACATTATCCCTCACTCTCTCAGGCCCTGGGTGACAGGCCTGTTTTTCCTACAGCCAGCTACCCAACCTCAAAAAACTACTCACTAGCAGACACACACCATACCACTGGAATACTAACCCTGGAACCTTTCCTTGCAGCACACCCCATTGCCAGCTCAGTCTACATGCCTCTATACTAGAGACACCTTCGCTGTAGTTAAACACATCAGCCACAGCATCGAGGCTCATATACCTGCACCTCTACTCATGTAACACAAGCTATTACATGCCAGCTACACCCCTTTGTCACGTACCTTGGACAAAGTGGACAGCCTATACATGAAAGGATGAATGGACACAAATCAGACATCAGGAATTTGAACACACATAAACCTGTAGGTAAGCACTTAATCTCACAGGACACACTATAATGGACTGTGGGTTAAGTGTATTACTACAAAGAGATTTTAACACCAGATTGCAAAGGGAGACAATTGGATTGCAGTTCATTTGCAAGTTTGATACCTTTAACCTTGAACTCAAAGGATCTCAATTATCTTACACGTTACAAGGACAATTTCTGCACCTTTGATATTCACAGGAATGGCACATATCCCACTTGATTACTCTTCCCACAGGTCCTCTAAATGGACCTCTCCCCCATTCCTTCTTTTTCTCCCTGTCCTTCTCCCCTTCCCTCCCAACTCCTTTCTTTTTACATTTTGCAGATTTCCCAGTTCTGCTCCATAAACTGAAGTGGCTCTTACCCACAAAAGCTCATTACCTAATAAAATTGTTAGTCTTTAAGGTGTTAAAAGACTGCTTGCTTTGTTTTATTAAATCAGAAGCAACTTTGTCCCTTTTGCGGTCTTGGAATGAGTCAGATAATTTAAAACATTTTCTTTAGGCCGCAAAAGATATAGATTTATTTGTTTCTAAACAAATTTTGATATACAAAAGAATCTTGTCCTTTGTTCATATCAATTTTTTTCAGATTTATTAAAATTGTTTCAGGTTTTGGTCTAAAATAGTTGACTTCCTGAGGAGAAGTCTTTAAAGTCTTATTAAAAATTAAGGCAAACAGATTAAATAAACATGAATCCATCCTAACATTTAGTCTGTTCCTTTTCTTCCCTCACAGGTCATTTCCGTACAGAGTAATGGTCATTATAACATCCACATCTGTCAATACATGGGTCCTCAACCTGGGGATCCAGATACCCTAATGAGTTGCAAGCAGGTTTTAGGCCAGAACCAACCATTTCTGCATGAGTATCTAGGAGTGATGTTCCAAAACTACCATCATAATAATGAATCATAATATTGAAAAATTGAAAAGCCTTGTGCTAACAGTTACTGACATTATTTACTGTTTTAAGCATAGTGACGAAATTGGTATTTCACATTATTTTCCTATAACCCTCAGACTGTGTACTGATTTTAAGGGCTAGTCAATGAAATGTCATCAATACGCAACCTATATTTCACAGAATATTATGGTGGAAGTCACCAGATGGTGCTGTCATACTTAATCTTGCAACCATTATTTTTCTTACGTGTTCAGTTAAGGTTGTGGAAGAAATACTTCTTTGTTGTTACTTTTGAAATGTTTGTCCCTTCTGGGTTAGTGCTGAAAAAGGGAGAAGTTTGCTTTACTTTCATTAGCATAACAGCTCACAACAAACAGCAGATTTGCTCACTGGGAATCAGACATTGGTATTTGGCCTTAGATTCCTGAAATAAGAGAACTGCCAGTGTCCATGTTAGAGCACATCTCAGAACTGTTCTAATGCAAGTAAAAGCAGTATTTAAAAAGATAAAGATTCTATGTTACTTATTTCCAGAGGTAATTTGGAATTTTCTGACAAACTTTTAGATAGATTCAGTTGCAAAATTGCAAAAAAACTTACCTTTTTCATTCAAAACATACCACTAAATTTGTTCAAATGTCATTTTATTTTTAGTCTTTTCAATTTAAAATAGCTTTCTGTTGAGAAATTTTAATTACAATAAGAAAGTCCAAATCAAAACTAAAACATTAAGAAATTATTGAAGTGAAATTTCACTGACCTAATCAAAAAAGTGTTCTGATTATTTGTTTACAAAAAATTATGATTTTTATTTTTAATCCAAGTTCAGAAGGGGCAGGGGGGAACATCTGAAATTCATTTTCCACACAGTTCTACCATCTCTACTAATGAGAAATCAGCCTGTAAGGCCATGAAAGAGTGGCAACTACTCAGCAGTGAGGCAACCATATAGACTTTATTCATATTAGAAGCTGCCTAACAGTTTATAAATCACCAGAGTGGAAACCTCAGTTTAATTCATGGCCGTAAATTATAACATTACTGTACCACTTCATCTCTAACAAATATTAAAGCAATAAGTGTGTTTAAACCTAGAAAAAGAAGAAAATTCAACTGTAATTGGATCCTGAGAAAACAAGACAGTGTTTGAGGTGGTTCTCCATTTTTGTTGAATTGTGGAAGTTTAATCGAGGGTTTAATGCACCAGAACTTGAGCTAAAACTGCAGTCACTCTTGAAATATATTCTGGTTCTATGGCCATCCAGTAGCAAAAGTAAAAAATAAAACACAAAAATCCAGGGGTGAAATAAAAGTTGCTTAAATAACAAAAGCAGTGTTCTTATTGTAAATATCAAAGTATGTTAGAAGTGAAATCAATTCCTAAACAAACAAAACAAACAAACGAACAAACGAACAAACAAAACACTCAGGAAGAGATGAGAAACCAGAAAAGCCTCCATACTAAGGTCTGCTGAATTCTGAAAAAGTACAAGAACAGGAGATTTACAGCAGTCAGAAGTGTAGTGAGAGAGAAGGGGATAATATTGATGTTATGATCAAAATGTTTGTGCAGTCTCATATCTGCAGAAAAGTATCACGTTTGAGTGCCACATATTCAACATTTACAAAGGTCACGTCCAGTCCTTGATCTGCACCCATAACTCTCAGACGTAAAATGTGAGCTGGGCCATATATCCAAGGTACTATTTGGCCACAAAAGCAAATAAAACATTTGGCAAAATTTATGAGAGATCAGGTACCTTCCAAAAAAAAAGCAGTTAATAAGACAACTTCAGGGAGACTATAATTCTGTGATTATAAAAATAGAAAATGGATTATAAATGCTGAGACAAGACACTGATTGTTGTAGATTATTGCAATTTAACTCAAAAGGGTCTCAATGGAAAGAAAGATCAAGTACACTGTGTAGAACAACAGGAACAGTACAAACACCACTTTGAAGGGGAGCTCTGGTTGCAGAATAAATAATGTTTAATGTTAAAGAGCATTCAATTTCTGACCACAAACAAGTCTGAGTGCAGATCATGAGGTAGATAGACCTGCATATAAAAGATGAACCTTATAATACAGAGGCTCGTTGTTAAAAGGGCTGAAGCCTGAGGACTGGTGACTCAGATCCACCTCCACTGAATCAGGTGGTTCACTATAGGAGCAGAGAAAGAAGGATTGACAGAGTTGCTATGACTTCCAGAGATACAAGGACTGGCAGCAAGCTGTGAAAAAGACCCCAGAGTGCTTAAGTACCTAAGATCAGTAAGGTAATTACGTAATTTTCATTTTTGGCTTTGCTGTATTGGGAAAATGAAAAAGAAAAGCCTGATAGTGAAGACCTTTGAGACTTTGTCAAGGGAATTTAATGGGAGAGCCCTGAAGAGTGGAGAAGTTTTTAGCAAGACATAGTGTTTTTTAAAATGCTGGTTAAAGTTGAACCAAAATACAAAAGAGAAAGTTACAAGGTGAGTATCTCTAAAATAGCAACTGCCCCTTTTTATAAATAGCTAAGTGAATATAAAGTTTGTGGGATTTTTCCAGTTCTAACTTCTTGCTTGTGTTGCATTTTATTGCAAATTGTGTTTGAGTCCGGACTTCCGGATTATTGTGACATCTGTGGCCTGATTCTTGACCTTAACTGTCTAAAATACCCATGGAGCAGGTGATTAATAAGGTATATTTTTGAAAAAATGGATTTTGTAAACCCAGAGTTACTGAAATAACAATGTTTTTTGACTGCATAAATGCGACTTATCAAAACCATACTGGGTGAGGCCAGTGACCTCTGAGTAGTCCATTTTGATTCACTAAAAACACTCTTTGGGAGGATCTCAGAAATGGAAGCACCAGTTAGACCATCATACAAACTCGAAGTAAAGGAAGAAGTCTTGCTGCTCACCTCAGGCTTGCTTGCCTGCAATAACTGCTGCTGGGGATTGTGTCCTCTTCATGAACAATAGCATCATGGCTAATGAACAGACCTATGCTTCCTATGCTCTCTAGAGCTGCGTCTACACTACAGCGATCTTTCCAAAGCTGATCTTCTGGAAGAACTTTTCAAAAAGAGTACGTCCATACACAAAAGCGGATCAAAAGATCGATCCGCTCTTTTGCTAGACAGTGTCCACCCAGCCCCTGATCTTTCAAAAAAAAAGTGACTGGATCAAAACATCCAGTGCTAGGAGGACTGCTCTTTTGGAAAAAAAAGGGACTGCAGAGCATCTACGCATGCTTCTGCCCCTCCGAAAGAAGCTTTTGGAAGGCGGTGCTCTTCCTGATCCAGGAGCAGAAAAGGGCTTCCAGAAGAAGAGCCTCATTCTTTTGATTTCAGATTGAAAGAAAGTATCTCGTGTGGATGTGCCGCATGCTTTCTCAAAAAAAGGGTCCAATTTTCTGAAAGAGCTTGCTAGTGTAGACAGCCTAGCTACCCAGAGAGGGGCAGGCTAGAGTAGCACACATCATCTAAAAGGTTCAACAGGTACCAACAAATCCATTATTTTTAAGTAATAGGCCCAATTAAGACTCCCTTTTCCCTCCTTTACATCTCCTTGCTAGCTGTGAAGCCTAAAAGCCTAATGCATCATGACAAACATCCTGTGTAAGCACTAAGATTTTCTTTTTTGTTTTCTTGTTATTAATGAGATGCCTCTACCTGAGCATTTGTGCATTTGTTTTTAACTTCAGAAGAGGGCTGGTATTAAGACAGTGGTGTGAGAACATACAGAATTAATTTGACAACAGCACCTTTTGAATGAATTCCTCTAATATCCTATGGGCTAAAAGAATTTCCTGAATGATGGGCTACTGATTTAATCTTAAGAAATCATGTTTTCACCTGTGTTTCTCATTTGAATGTTAAATGTAAGAAACCGAACCTACCTAAATTGTACTGAAATATTACACTCTAATCCTATGCTGATGAGAAGGGAAAGAAAAGGTTGTATGATAAGTGGCCTGCCCAAATTATGCATCTGGGCTTTGGTCCCAACGGCAGATCGAGTCTTGGGCTGCATCTACAGTAAAAGAAATTCAAATTTAAGGCAGTTAGCTCGATATTACCAGGTAACCGTCTTCACTGAAAATACCATGTGCTCGATTTAGGGAGCACTCATGTTGAGATTACAAAAGAGACACAGTTACCTGAGTATAGTGTCCAGCTCGAATCCAGAAGTTTGATTAAAGGTTGGTGTGGAAGCACCATGTCCTCAAATCAAATTTGTTAGCCTCTAGAGCTGTCCCCTATCTATCCCCCTATGCATGATGCACCTGTCTCCCACCTCCCCACCTGGGAGTCTGTGGGGATGGGGAGTAAACCCTCACATTTAAAGGGCTATGGGGAACAATGGACAGCCTATTAGTCCATTAAGTGGAAGATTTACTGTACTAGTAGGAGCTAGGAAATTGACAAGGGCTGCGCTGTCAGTTTGCTGGGTCCCCCAAGCTGCTGGACCTGGGAAACTGACACCGCTGATGCTCCTGGCTCAGAATGCGGGGCTGATGGAGGTCTGGGATAGGTTCCCACAAAGCACTGCGGCAACAGTTGATGTTTGGCGATTTCAGTGTGGAAGCAGTGTGTCAAATTTGTTGGGAGCCTGTGGCAAGTGAGGATACTCAAAATTGAATTTAGAAAAACTGGCATAAAACCAATTATAACAACTTCAAATTTATCTTGTGGTGTTGACATTGCCTTGGAGTGACCTGACTCTCAATGTATCAGCTATTTAGCTTAAATTTAAATATACAAATTGTTATATATCCTGCTAGTTTGGGGACTGAAAATAATACTGCTGCCTTCCCAAATAACTACATAAAATTTAAGAGCTGATTTATGATAGGATTTAATCAGCCAGCATTTTTATGATTTAATTGCAACACACTGTTTTAATTTTATTCATTTACTTAGCTAGTTTAAAAAAAAAACACATACAAGATGGGCAAATTCTGTGGCTTGTGTACATTCTCGCTCCAGAGTTCCAAGTACCAAATATGAGGAGTCACCAAAGTAAACGAGAGGCAACCCTGTGATCCATAGAATGATGATATGTAGACCTTCCCTATAGTACTCCTCAGTGTAGGCGACAGACTGTGCAGGCCCCTGGACAATATGGGGCAGGGGGTGCAGCTCCGTACACCCAGTAAAGGTGGGGCAGAGGGTAGAAGGGGCAAAGTCAAGGGCACCACCCACACCTCCAGCCCTTAGTGCTACTCAGAGTATGTGGCTTGGTATTCCAGCAACAATTTAAAGGGGCTGGGGCTCTGACTGCCATCACTGCTGGAGCTCCAGGCCACTTTGAATTGTTGGGCCCCAGAGAAATTGTCTCCTTCCCATCCCTCCCCACATTGGTGTGCCTGGTCTTCCTGTTACTGGTGTCAACTGTATCACTGATGGTCTTTGAGGGGAAGTTGACTTATGTAACAAGTATTTCTATTGAAAAAGCAACATAGGTTCCAGAACCTTTAATAGGCTGGCATGGTGGATGTCAGGCTAAAGGCTAACCAGTCCTCTAAGAAGTTTATATGGCTTTAATAAACATGGATGTGCACTGCTTTGCCTCAAATGCAAATATTATCAGAAAAAAATTACATGAACAACCTTCTGTGGAAATAAACTTGCTTTGGTCATGCTCAATTCCTTTTTGTTGTTGCATACCACAAGCACTTGAGTGACCAAGTTTTACGATATATATATTCATGAATGAAAAATAAATTACAAATATATCAGATGTCCTGTGTGCAGAAACCATATCAATCTAGATATTGAAGCGTTTGCATCAGAAATACACTTTTTCTTAAGTGGATTATAAAGTTCAGGTATTTAACCAATCACAATTAAGCAACATAGATTATTTTGAATATTCATACTCCATAGTGTAACAATTTTAAAAAGACACTGTCAAATTCGAGCAATGAAATGAATAAAGAAGAAACTACAATCTGTGTGGTTATTAGACAAGTACAATATGTTTACTTCATCAAATACATTTATGTTGCAAAGTCACTCATCTATTATTTCCAGTACATGAATTTGATATACACATTCATAATGGCTTAAACAGATACTGTCAGACACTCAGCTCTAGTGTAAAAAGGAGTAGCAGCATGCAGTTAATGTAGTTGCACCAATTTAGCACAAGGTTTGAATTATATATAGAAGCACTTCCACATAAATTTGCAGATAATCATTTCTAAATAATTCAAGAAAATGCAGAGAGCATTACAATAAAGTAACTAATAAACCTTCATGTGCAAAAGCAAGCAGCACCACTTTTATATAAACCGGGAATCAGAACAAAGATTAAAAGATTTTGTGCAAAATCCTGTAATCCCACTCAGTGCAAATCTCCACTGCTTCAACTGGAATTCATAGATTCTTTGATTAATGTCAGAAAGTCATTATGATAGTCCAGTCTGGTTACAGAATCTCACCCAGCAATTCTGTATCAAGCACATTAGTTCTGTGGCCTATTTGTACAGGAGGTCAGACTAGCTAATTACAATGGTCACTTCTGGCCTTGGTTATCTACAAAACTTCTGTTTGAGTTACAGTATTTTAAAAAAGTGCCTAGACTTGATCTTAAGTATTGGAGAAGTCACCACATCCTGAGGAAGTTGTTTCAGTAGGAAATTATTTACTATCTAAAACTGGTAACTTTTGTAGTCTGAGTTTGTCTAGCTTTAGCTTTCGGCCGCTAGATCGCGTTATGCTTCTGCCTGCTAGATAAAAGAGCTCCTGACTGCCTCAGTCTCCTTCCCCTCATGGGTGTTCATATACCTACTTTGCTGTAAATCAGTAATTAAGCATGTTTAAGATTTCTAATATGTCTTGTTCTCTTCTAGACCCTTTCCAATGTTTCAACATCTTGCTGTTTTTGTTTGTTTGACGGGGAGACACAAGGATTGAACGTTCTTACATTAAGAGTCTCATCCATACCTCCCTTTGCTTACTTCCTTTTCACCTGCTTATACAATCAAAGATTCACTTAACTCCTGCAGTACCAGCAACTGGAGGCACATTCTGAGTTGATGAGCTTCCATATCCCTAAACCCTTTCCACAAACCTTTTCCTCCAACTTGAGGCCCAACATTCTTTGTTCCTAGATTTATGAGCTTTGACTATATTAAAATGATTGTAATGATGAACCAACTTCAACCAACCCACATGAATCTGTAGAACTGATTGGTTTCTGTCACTATTTTCCATACTACCAGTTTCTGTCATCTGCAAAGATTACCAGAAGTTTAGCTTGCATAGGGCCAAATAGTCCAGTCTGAAGACTAGGACAAGTGAAATTTAGGATCATTTTGACATTGTGTCCGAACGCACAATGAACTGAATGCATAAGCAGTACATATATTTGTTAAACTGGGAATGAGTGAACAAAAGCTGGCCAAAATCAAAATCAGATGAATGTGCGAAATTTTACATTACTATTTCAGGCTCTAAATGTTTGGCCTGCAGGCAACAAGGTATTCCACTTATTACACGATGAGCATGAGCTGGATGGATTGAATGTTTGAGACTGAGAGAATGATAATAAAGGATGAAAAATTGTGTTATTTAATCATCAGTTTTAGAATAAAGGAGAAATTAAAAACACTCAATGAGAGATATGTTCATATGCACAGAATATGGAGAGGTAGAAATAATTATATTTAAATTTGACTGGCATCATCTGCATTGAACTAGACACTCAAATTATGAAACTCCACAATGCCCATGATGAAATATGGGGAAAGACTTGCTCATTTTCATTTGTGAACATTTCATAATTTGAAAAAAAATATACACCTCTACATCATAAGTAATGCTATCATTAGTCTCGTACACAAGAAACATTCCCAGTAGCCATGGTGCACTTGAAATAATGAAAATCAGTCAATGGATCATAATGTATTGATAAGAGACTCTAAAAAGATATTGAAGTGAGAATTCAGATATGAAGCAATGTTTTGCTAAGATGTCCACAAGCCAAAAAACATGGCTGAGAATACAGACAAATAAGTCAAAGTCCATTGAAAAAAGGCAAGGGCCAAGGAGATGATTACTATAGTATAATTCCTATAGACATTATGTTTTATGACATTATACACAAACAAACAAGCAATCTAAAATCTAAGCCAACTCTCCCTCAGCAGATGCCAGAAATTATCCAGTCACTTAGAAAAATCAGATCAAATGAAAGCAAGAGAACAAAACCAACCCAGAAAGGTAACAAACCTGCAGAAGTTAAATAACTGTACAGAATGGGAGGCTGTGCTGAGGGATGTGGGGATAGGAGCAGTACTGGGAGGCTGGTGGGGAAAACATGTGGATGGGAGAGTAGTGCAGACCACCAGAGTTGTGGGTCAGGCAGCAGAGCAGGGGGCCAGAGGACTGGGGCCATCAGAGCTGGATGTGGGGAGCTGAGGGTCTCAGCTGTTGGGGCCAGGAGGCAGAGTGTTGAGAGCAGAGGGGCCCGGGGACTGGGTTGAGAAATGAAGGGAGGGGCACAGAGGGGTGAGAGGTGGAGCAGAGTTCCGGGGCCTTGGGATTCAGAGGCAGAATGGAGACCAGAGGACTGGGACTGCTTGAGGCAGCACTGGCCTTCAGTTGCACAGGCAGAGCATAAGGCACAACTTAATTTGGCGGCAGAGTGGTGACTCAGATTCAGCGGTGCCCTATGCAGCTGCATACACTGTCTGTATGCCTAAGGATGGCCCTGTCCCCTGGTCTGACAAAATTCCCTTGTTTGGAACTGGTCAAGTCCCAAGGCTCCTGGACCTGGGAGGTCCAACCCATACTCTCAGTCACACAAAACATTCTGCATTAATGCATAATTGAGACACCCAAAGGTAAAATACTCAGCTGATAAAATAGTAGTAGTAAGCAGGACATAAGATTTTGGGGATGCTGCTTGTAGCTATTGCCACGTCTAACATCCTGCAACAAGTAACAACATCCAAGCTACTGAACAACATAAAGACTACTTAACAGATCAACCTGAAGAGTCAGCCACAGGTTTTAACATAACACTTCCACTGGATACTGTGTGACTATGAATCTGTGGCACAAAGGGTAAGGAGAAGAATGATCAACCTCAGAATAGGGAAATAAAGACAATTTTCTCCCCTGCTTAGAGAATGTCAGTCTAACTTGAACTCCTCAGGGAAAGTAAGTCTTGTTTATTGTGTCTAACAAATCTATTGTTGGTACATTTATATAGCAGAGGACTTAACTAGGATTTCTTTTCATGCTGAAGTTTTAATCAAGGCATGCTCCCTTTCTGCATTTCCTGTACTCATATTAAAGAAAACAAACATTTCCTGTACATAGATTCTGGGGCTTTGTGTCTGGTCTTAACATTTTTGAGAAAATGCACTTTATTAAAAATAATGTGGGTGTAATATTCTGAAACATGCTAGATTGGCAGCTGAGGCATGGAGGCTTCCATTTCTGTGCAAAAAAGGTGCAATACACAGCCCCATCCCTATGCCTCTTTTTCACTGGAAATGGACTACTCCACTGGGAAAGGGAGGCTTATTCAGTAACTTCATTCTACTTGCTACAAAAACCTTTTCCCCTCTAATTATGTATTCAACAAGGGTAGCACAAGGGAAAGTATTTACCTAGGAAAAATATTAGGAAACAAGTATTGGAGGGGTAGCCGTGTTAGTCTGGATCTGTAACAGCAACAAAGGGTCCTGTGGCACCTTATAGACTAACAGAAAAGTTTTGAGCATGAGGTTTCGTGAGCACAGACTCACTTCATCAGATGCTGGTCTTGGAAATCTGCAGGGCCAGGTATAAATAAGCCAGAGCAAGGGTGGGGATAACAAGGTTAGCTCAGTCAGCAAGGGTGAGGCTAACTACTAGCAGTTGATCTGGAGGTGTGAACACCAAGGGAGGGGAAGCTGCTTCTGTATTTAGCCTTCCCCTGAGAGAGCTCATAAAGTATTGCCTGTCCAGTTGAAGTAATCTCCATGGCCTAGAAATGGATAATGACACATGGGTGAGTAGCTTGATGGACCAAGATCTATTTGGTGCTGAGATGGTTTCTGCCTCAACAAGGTACTCCATACCCAATTTGTTGACTTCCTCATAGCAGCACATTGAAGAGCATGGGAGGATTTACCCACCATGAATGAAAAGTTGAGTACAGAATGTCATGTCAGACATCACCTGATATTATTGTAAAAAGGAAGCAAATGACCATATTTGGAAAACAATGTGACCCACTCCCTTATATATATATATATATAAAAAAAGGCCAGCACAGCAATTCAGGAAATCAGAGAAAGAAGGGTCTTATCTTCTGTATTTTCTTTATAGTAATACAGGGCTTTTTTGTTCATCATTGTAACAAGTGTGCCATTTTGTACACCATGATGTAATTTTTAATAAAGTGAGAAAATCATGTAAGTAGATGAACAACTGATTTAATCAACTCTTGGAAATACTTTATTAAAACTGAATAATTATTTTGGAATAAATATCAGTTTGATGCATGGAGTACCTTTTACCTGTGAAAAAAAGAATAGACCCTTTGTATTTAATTATACTCTCCCCCTCCCATCTCTCTTCTTTTTTACCCAATTAACACAAAAGATCAGCACATAATCAAAAATGCTAAAATACCATCTTTTAGTGTTATATGACCAATATTAAATACAATACAGTTTGTAGGGAAATAGTTGCAATATTCCTTTTTGAAAATTAGGTAGTAATAAAATAAGTTAAAAGTGAAGTTATTTTTAAGAGACTCTTTTCTGTTTAATACTGAAATGTAACTTTTTCAGAGCAATTTTTTGTGACAAGAACAGCGAATTGAAAGCCTGAATTCTAAGCATTCACCTCGGTTAATCTGAATTTTTGTAGCTTAGAATCATAGCCAGCTTTTTCCCCTGTGGAACTCCATTCCATCCTATTCTGAAATCCTTATTGAATGAATCAAGTGACTGAAAACAAAGAATTTTTGAAACCACATAAACAATGGTTGATACACAATATCAGCAAGCACCTAGATTCAACTTGAACACTACAGATACTGTTAATGGAATACTATGTGATTCTTATGCCTAGGAGTTTAAAATAGTTTTCTTTTTGTTGTAGAAATGGATTAAAAAAAGGAGGGGTGGGATGGAAGGAACCATGGACCAGCAGAATGTGAATGAAATTAAGTGAGAAAATGCTTATAAGCTTGAGTGAAGCAAGAGAACTATTACGTTAAGTGCAGCTTCCATTAGTGATGTCAAAAGAACATACATTTCCTTAACATATCTCCTAATGCCTGTAAGTAGGCATTTTGTCATTGAGTTCAGTGGAAATAGGTTGAAGCCTTGTACATTATGCTCTACTGTTGGACACGTGGCTGTTAGAGTCAAGTGACCTCACACTGAAAAATTTCACCTTTTACCCAAAGCACAAAATTATTCAATTGAAAAAGTTGAATTTTCTGAGGAAAGCAGGCACTTTCTGCTAAAAACAGTTCAGTTGAAAACAACTTCAACGGTAAAATTTCAGATCAGCTCTATTTGTTAGTCTCATTGCCTTTTGTTGCAATGGACTATTTTAATACATTCACTTCATCCACTTGTGCAGAATGGATAATCTTAGAGGCTGTTATGTGGTAGCAATGTTAGAAATGGTCATCTATGAAGCAGAATGAACTTGCTTGACTCTGTGTGTGTGTGTGTGTGTGTGTGTGTGTTATATTAGCCAAAAAGTGTTTCTAGACTATGTCACTGTGCAGAGAAAGGTGTGTATTGAGACCCACTGACAAGGAAGAAGTGAGAAATGGGGCAGCTGCAGCAGTGTCCCATGATTCAAAAGGGACCATGGTTCCTAGCTACCATTGCTGCTACTGTAGCACTGTCAGCGTCCAGAGGCCTAAGACCTTTAAATCACTGCAGGAGCCCCAGATATCAAGCTTCAGCCAGCATTGAAGATTTGGCAGGGGAGAGGCTAACCTCCAGCCATACCTCTTCTGCCCAAGACTGCCCCTCTCATCTGGCCCAGGGACCAAGCAATTCTGGAAGCCCCCCCATGTGTGTATTTCAGACCTCATCGTGGCTAGAAGGATGCTTATGTGGAAATATTTACTGTGCTTTATACCAAACATTCATATGTACCATACATGTAAAATGGGAAAGTCCTTCCAAATTATAAAATAATCCAGGTTTTTCATATCTGGTTATTTTTTCTCATGTGTACACTTCTAGCTACTAAAAATCACTATTCATAGCTGTAAGTCTAGATACCTAAAGAACAAAAATAAAACCTGCATGTCAACAAATACAAACTCATGACATCAGCTGAAAAGGACTGAGGGATCTTTGCTCCCTGTTGAAAGTCAATGGGGCTCAAAAAAACAGGTGTCTAAGTCACTTCTGAAAATGACTGAGGAGTCTAAATGAATTTTGTGTTGCAATATCCAATTCTTCATAAAACCTAGAGCTAAAGGATTTAGACACAGCCATCCAATTTAAAATCAGAGGTAACGGACAGTAAATGTGCTGAATTATTATCTGGTCTCCAAGAGTGTGTTGGACCTTTAAAGACATGCCGAACTTCATTTCAATGTAAACATGACACAATTAACACTTATTGGTAACTCTTTTCACACCATAGAGCTGCATGTTAGAAATTTATTATTACTTACGTAGCTCCTAAATTATGTCAAATGCTTGACAAGCAACAGAATGGAAAGATCTTGATCTATGAACTTAGTCTAAGCAAAGATAAGCTTGGGAGTTGGGACAAACTGTATGTGACAGAGCAGTAATGTTTAACATACAAGATTTCGACTTAAGGGGATCAGATGTTCTGATAATAGGGACTGTCTTATATACAACCCCATTACCTGATTTTTCACACTTACTACCTGGTCACCCTATGCCCAGTCTATTATGTGTTGCAAGAAGAAGTGTCTCTGATCAATGATGGATCTTCATTTAGCCCAAGCTTAAATTTAAATTAGGCTCTGGCATTATCATGCTCCTGAAACTAAAATCAGATATTTAATCATGCCTGAAACCAGTTCTCACTATCTCAAAGATGGTAATTTCCATTGTTGGAAGTCCTCACAGATGGAACAATAATTTGAAATATTCACTTTGGTATGCTAGTTTATGTTTGCAATGAATTTCTGGTTCTGGACACATATGAATATGTAATAGGTTCTGTCTTTACAGGTCCAATTGAAACATGATTAAAGTCAAACTGAAGGACAGGGTGAGAGTAAGGAACTCAGGCAGCAGCAGACAAAGGCACTGAGACAACAGGAATGAAGGAAAAGTTGCTTTTTCTAGAATTCCCAGTCAAAGAGGAAATAGAAAATAAAGGGGGAATTTGAACTAAGAATACAGAAAATAAGGACAGTCAACAAGGCATGAGCCAATAGGGTATTAAAATCTTAACACTGCTGCTATGTCTCCCCCTCCTTACACTTTGTTTGCACACATGCCCATTTGACTGCACTGTCCCCCTCCCATATACCTCCATTAAGGTGTGTGTGTGCGCACGTGCGCGCGCGCACACACACACACACACACAGAGCGCTAGGCTGCCCGCCTGGTGATCTGTGGCAATATGCCTTTTTCATTCCACCTGGGCTTTTCCATGGACCGGCACAAAGATCCTAGTGACTCATGAGCTGGGCACTTTGATAGTGCACAGTATGTGCCTCTTCTATAAGGCAGCAAGAAGAAAATCTAACACTGTCAAAGAACTGACAATGCTAGGGTGAATAGGAGGAGGTTATTGATGCTGATACCACCTTACTGCTATAGGAGATATCGTAAGCACTAGCAACAACTTGAGATGCTAGCAGTTTTTACTGCCTGAACCTGCCAGCTGCCACAGTACAGCACTAGCATATGACAGTAGCTGACTGGCATATGACAGCTGACAAATCCTAGAGGCAACATGTGCAAATGCATGGTTTACATGTTCTCTTGGCCAGCTCTGGTGAAATTAAGACCTCAAACTAGACTCTTCAGTAACCAGAATATGGTGGGCATAACTGATTCCTTGCTTATTTCCAGTCATGCTCCTGTAAGGGATGTTTGGTAGGCAGAATTAACTCATTTATTGGTGGTAGGATCTCAATGCATTTAAGAGGACTAAAGTTGAATTCCGGCATGTTTCAGATGGTTTTTCAGTTTGAGATTCCTGTCAGATTTGACATTATAAACCCACTCATGGGTGCTCGATCTGAAGAAGCAGGAAATAGCTGTCTGTATGTGGAGAAGTAGCACCCAGCACCTGCAAGAAGAATTTAGCTCTCTCTTTCCACTCAAACTCAAAACTTAATCCCATGAAGCTGTGAGGAAAAGGCAATTGATTAAACTCTTCCCATCTTCTCTATACCTGTGCATAGTGGGTATGAGAACATCAGTGATTCTCTGTCTTCTGATAGAAGTGTAAAAGAAGAACAAGGACTTTTACTAGCTTGGGGCTCTATATTGAATGGTAAACCTTGAAAGTAGGACACTTTATAAATGACTTTTCTGGCTCAAATGCAAGGAGAGTCTGACTAAAACAGAATAAATAATTTATTCTTCAGTTTAGACACCAAACTCCCCCCCAAAAAAACACCACAACCCTCCCCCAACCACCACCAAAAAAAATCATGGTTTATTTTGAACCAAAATTTTTATTCTTGCTGAAGGCAAACAAAATACATGGTGAGGTAAAATAAATTGTCTCTTCTAAATGAAATGTCAATTAAAACAGTCAGTCATTCTGAAAATGTCAGAATCAGTTTCACATTTAAAAAAAATTTAGTTTTTTTTTTTCCTTGCCAAAACTCTTGGTTGATTTCAATCCAGATTTGCAAATGCATTTTCTGAAGAATTTATAATTTGCTGGAAAAAAAATCACTAGTTCTAGTTGTCTTTTCGTTTTGATGCCTGGAATCCCACTGTCACATTCTCTGAAATTTAAAATGCTTTACTTGTAAAGCTAGGTAAATACCAATAAGAATAATACTTATATTTTACAGTCTGGAAGTAGCTAACCCAAAATAAGTTATCAATCACATATAATTAAGCTGTCAGCTCTTAATTTAGGAAGAATATTGCACTATATAAAAAGCAAATATAAATATCAAAACCAGTGTGACACAGGAAAAAAAACAGTGCAACTTTCACCCATTCCTTTATTCAGAGAAACCATGAGTTTGTTCCTCTTCTTCTCATTTCAGGTTGTTTTAACAGTTAGCTATTTGTCTTTTTTTCTAATTAATACAAGTCTGTCTAGCATTTCACCTGAAATAATCACGGGAGAATTTGGAAATGGGTATTTGATATTTAAACCCACCTGAAAACTGATTTAGACAATGCCTATGCTTTTAAAAATGGAGCTGACCTCTAACAATTAATTTATGCTATATTTTTATGCCGTTCTCCATTATGATGATGATTAGGATTCAGTTTCAACAATGTAATCAGTGCTAGACAGATAAAATAGCAAGTCCCTGCTCTGAAGTACTTACAAGTTAAATCAACAGATGTGAACCAAGCAAAAAAAGACAGAAATAGTACACTATGTGTTAAATATACAGATTAATTATTTTCTGCCAACACTATCCTTCGTACCCCAAAGATACAATGGCTTTTTAATTAAAAAAGTTTTGAGGGAGAAAAATCTGGTTGTGTCAAATATACTGGGGTTCTCATTAAAACCCCCAAAAGAATACTAGAAAAAAATGTCAACTAACTCATAAAATGCTCCAGTGATGCCTAACATATGCTCCACTAGCTAGCGAGTATATTCTATATGCATTGCATTCCACATAAGTCTACTTACTTTCAGATGCAAAAGGTCATATCTCCAGTTACTGACAGAATTGCAACAGCCCATTTTACGTAATATAATCTGGGTTGTCCCATTTCACCTTCTGTATCTTAATGGCTTGCATGAGGAGTAATGCTTGATTTACTGTTTTTAATTCAATCATGAATTATATAACGTAGCTGGGATTTAATTGCCTAAGGCATGTTAAAAGTCTGAATAGGTCTCATTTCCACAGTATATACACATTTTGTTGGCCTTGCCCACCCAGCCAACCTGCTTTCTCACTTTCCTAGAGGTGCTTGCTATAGATGTCTACACTGAAAACTGTGGAAGTGCAGAATCACTGTGGTGATTATCTGCCTTCTTCCATTAATCAGAGATTGCCACTGGGGGGAAAAAAAGATTTATGCCACAGAACATACAAGAGTATTTGATCATCGTCTCCAGTTCCTGGTGTCTGCAGTAGTTTACAGGCCCTTCCCTCACCACAGAAAAAACACACCACATAAGTAAATTTACAGTTACAAAAAACATGCAACTCATTAAATATTAAAAGATCCATAAGCTAGTGATTCAAGCACAGCCAGTGATCCACCGCAGTAAGAGCCAAACCAAAACTGTTGTTGTGGTTGATGCTTACAATTAAATGTGCACACCACATTGTTACAAACAGATTAAATGTATAGATGGCAAGATTAACAGACATGTCAAAATGCACAGTGCCATCTAAGGACCTGACACCTTTGGAGGAATCAGCTTTTCTACTTGTTCATACTAGAGCCCCACCAAATTCAGAGACTATTTTGATCAATTTCACAGTCATAGACTTTTTAAAAATGGTAAATTTCAGGATTTTAGCCATTTAAATCTGAAATTTCACAGTCTCCTGACCCAAAAGAAGCTGTGGGAGAGTTACAAGTTTATTAGGGGTGGGGGGGGAGTTGCAATACTGCGCTGCTGGCAGAGGCACTGTGTTTAGAGCTGGATAGCCAGAGGTGTGGCTGCTGGCTGGGAGCATAGTATGGTATTGCTACCCTTCCTTCTGCTGCCCTCAGAGCTGGACCCTTAGTTAGCAGCCACCACTCCCCAGGCACCAACCTCGGAAGGCAGTGCAGATATGAGGATGCACCTTTCCCCCCAAAATACCTTTTCGATACCCCTGCAACTCCCTTTTCTAATCAGAAACCATCCCCCCCATTTGAGAAACACTTGTTGTCCCCCATGAAGTCTGTATAGTATAGGGCAAAAAGCACACAACACCAGCTTTCATGGTGACAGACCAGATTTCACAGTCTGTGATAATTTTTCAGGATCGCGAATTTGGTGGCCCCTATTCACTGCTGTGCGCAAAATGCATGCAGTATTTTTTTTTCCTCCCTAAAGCTTCTCATGCCCACCTAGAACACAATTTCCCCCATCATAGGTCTCAGTTCTTTGTTAATCACTATGAACACCAAAATCATGATCCACGTTAACAATTACATCTGTGATTATCAGGTGGACTTTACTGAATTAGATGCCCAAAACTTATCAGAATTCTCTAAAAGTTAAGTATCTAACTAGATTATCCAGTTCATGTTCTTAAACAAAAGATAACACAGCAGATGAAGCTTGTTGGTCATACAGACAAAGATGAAAAATCTCCGTAATTGCACATAATTTACTTTTTGTAACTAAATTTTAATGTTCATCTCTCTTTTCATTTCAGGTTTGCAAAAATACCAATCACTTCTTAATAAAAAACCCAACATATGTGTAGCAATTCACAACTCACTGACATGGCACTTCCTGCTGGCCACTCAGGGAACTAATTCAGTTCATTCCAGAGCAACCTCTTCTGGACAAACTCTCTCCTGCTGCACCACCTGTTGGCTGCACCACCCACATATCAGGGTCCAGGTCACTCCCAAACCAGACCACCTCTCCCCTTGTTGTAGTGTCCTGTGTTACTGTGCCCAGAAAACCCAACCCTTCCCTATACCTATCTTGCCTCAGTGACTCCCTGCCACTCGTCATCTAGGCCCTACCTTAGCAGTCTGAAATGGCCATTCATCATTGGTGAGGGAGTAAGCAGGCCAGGAGATGGGGTGGGGGGAGGGATCAGTTGGTCCAGAACCCAGCCTTTCAAAAGGGGCCCAGAGCAATGCCTGCCACCAATGCTCCTTTGCAGTGGCAGCTTGTGGAGCTCCAGGCTCCTTTGAAATGCTCTGGCAGTGCTACTCCACCACAACACACAGCTCTGAAGGAGTGGGGAGACCCAGCCCTACGGTCTGGGGGTGCTAAGGGATCACTGCCCTGGACCTCACCTCTTCTGTCCTTGGCCCTGCCCCTTCTGGGGGGGGGGATCAGGGGCTGGCCCCTCCCTTCCACCTTGCCCTAGGACCCATGGTGGCTGTCCACCTCACAGGGATTGTAAACCTGCTGCCTTCTCCTGCCCTGGCTGCCACCCTGAAGCCTTAGTACCTCTCAGACCCCTGTCAGCAGGCCTCAGCATATGGGTTACTCAGGCCAGATGGCTCACCTTGCCTTTCCACACAACAGCTCTGTCCAAGGTACCACACTAGCAGGCAGCTAGGTCTTCCCTGCTCCAAATTTGGAGCTAGAGTGAATTCCTTCTGCCCAGGAGCTCTTCTTATAGGGCCTTGTCCCTGATTGGCTGTTTCATGCCTTCTGCAACAAGCCTGTTGCAGGGCTTTTAAGCCTTTTCATTCCAGCTTGAGGCAACCACCCCGTCACAACATGCATCTTCAAATTTTAGCAGTACCCACTGGAACATCTTTAGCATGAATGAATATTAAGAAAAAAATTATTCAGTTTCTTTACAGGCCTTCTCAAGTCTTAACTAACAAACTTTGGATCAGGTTATTTACTCACAACATTATAACTGAGAGGTAACTATTCAAATTCTATTAGCATAAATAGTTTGGATTTCAGAATCAGACTAAAATATTTTGTTTTTTTTAAAAAAACACTAGTGAAGGAGGCTTTAGCTACTTTTTGAAATGCTGTTGGTTACTTTATTCTGAAAGCACATTCGATGGAGGACCATGAATGTTAGACTTTGGCCCAACAATACATTTAATATGCTTCGATTGGCCATGTATTCATTGCAGTGACATCCAATACACAAAAGGTAAAAATAATATAACATTGCAATTGGGTGGAATTTTCATTGTGATGTTTTGTAATACCTCTGAATATAGATATACTCTGCTTCACTGTTGCCACTAGATGGTTATTTGGATGCATGCTACATTACGTCCTTGCCCAATGACAACACGCTGGATCAAAGTTTCTTAAAAGCTTTCTTCTTTAAAGGGATTAGTGGACACCTGTGGGTATGTAAACATGGACAAATCTCACATTACAATGGCTGAGGTCCTACATCATCTTAATTTGATGTGTATTTCCATGGTTTGCCTATCAAGAAAGGAAAATGTTAATCCAACATTTAAGGATGTAGTACAGTAACTGATACAGGGCACTTAAATATGCAAATATCTCCAGACTACACTTAGGGCTTCTGAGCTATTCATGATGACTGCAGTGATATACAATTATTCTCTGGAGAGGAAGGAAAGGTATTCTACTGCCCTGGATTTTTTTTAAGCCAAGTGGAGCTGTCTCGCCAGTCATACTGCACAGTTAACCATAACTTCCTTGAATGTTGCTTTGAATTTATTGAAAAGACTTCTTGCAGTAGCAGGAAATCCCCTGCAAGGAATATTGCAGTAACCGCAATTTTGTATCAGAAGTAAGAAGAGAAGTTGTCTTTGCATCAATCCCAGAAAAGAAACCACTAGATAAATCATACTTCCAGAATGGGGAATTCAGGGTAGAGGAACCCATTCACCAAGACTGAAGGAATTTCAGTGCAGTTAGAGCAACATATTTGGAATCTGAACTGACTATGTGTTTAATACAGGTTGAACCTCTAACCTGGCACCCCTGGGACCTGACCGGTGCCAGACAGGAGAATTTGCCAGACTACAGGAAGTCTATATTTTCTGACAGCATTACTAACACTTTCATTGCTTCCAGGGTGGTTAGAAGACATTTGGGGTACATTACAGTTAAGTAACAGCACAGAACACAGAGCCAGGATTGGTGGCTGTAAACAAACTTTGTGACTGTGGGAAACTTGGACATACCCATGATAAGTGGTCCTCCAGTTAACTAAAAATCACACTGATTACAGCTGTTGCTGGATCAGCATTTCTGGTTAAAACCTGTACTGTCGCTTGAGCAATTAATTTCCACCATAAGGCAAATTAAAGACATCTAATTTATTACATTTTATTTGATCAACAATTCAGTGTTAGGTACAGTGTAGCCAAATTGTCTCTTTGCCACAAACTCTCTCTTTCAGGCAGCTAACTGGAGAACAGATTGCCTTATCAACACTAAATGTACAGAAACAGCTTTTTGTGCTGTTCTCATACTAAAAAGAGCTCACTTTTGTATTGACCAATAGTATCTTTAAATAGTAATTGCTGATAAATTAATGATCTACCTTACGCTGAGTAGACCTGCTGTCAGAGAGGGAAGAACAAATGATGTGTGTCAATATATATTACTCAAGTATCTGAGGGGTAGCCGTGTTAGTCTGGATCTGTAACAGTGACGAAGGGTCCTGTGGCACCTTATAGACTAACAGAATCTGTTAGTCTATAAGGTGCCACAGGACCCTTCGTTGCTAATATATATCACTAATTTCCAATGTTAAATATCCAGAGACATCCTCATTGAAAATACTTTTGGTAGGAAGACCGACTCATTTCACCTCTCAGTTAAGTGGATGTTATCGTACTGTGCATTTAAATTGTTAATAATATTATAGCCAATCAGTTATGCACATCAGGATGGTTGGGTATATAATACTAAATGTTTCACTGCATGTACTGAGAACTCCCCACCCCAAAAATCTATAGTCCAATTATGGTCTCAGCTCACTCTGGCATCACAAAACATATGGAAAGTGATTTTAAAAACCTACCCTGACATGGTACAAAACTTATGCCACCCTCCTTTCTAATATGGGACACAGGAGGCATTCCAAGGGATAAGGTCTGCCCAGGGAGCATTGTGTTGCTGTCCCAGCTTATGTGCATGCCAGGATAGCCCCTTAGCTTTTTGGCAGCTGTGGTCTATGACCACCAGCTCCAGAACCAAAAATGCAAAACGCAAGTTTTTTTTTTTTTTTGGTCTGTCACTTCTATCATAATTGCACTGAGCACAGCTTGCCAAGATCAGTGTATCTGTTCCTGCATATGACCACTTGTCATTTAGAAGAAACACAGAGCCCTTTTAACCTTTCAGATGTGTGAGAGTGCCTTTGTACCAACTTCTAGAGCCCAGGTGTTTTCAATTAAGGTATATGCCAATGATATTCAAAGTCATAAAATGCAATTTGAAAACAGATTGTGCATGCCTCCACATTTCTACTTTGTTCCATTTGTGTGCTTTAAAAGATTCATGAACCTTCCCCATCACCCAAACAGTTTTCCCTTTTGGATGCCAGATACACTTTCAGTGAATTTCTGCAAAATGTCTTCATTGTTGTGCAGTAATACAAAACCCATTAATAAATGTATGCCTTTTTTCTAGGAGAGGAACAATACTGTCTCACAAGTGGAGTTCATTGCTAGCTTTGATGCTATGAGTACTTAGAGTGTTAACTCATTTCATAATTCTCTGTCTGCTTCATTTGTTATATATATTTATTATATATGAGGTGTTAGCAAAGACAAAAGCAAAAAAGCCCTTATGCTTACAAGATATCATAATTAGACATGCTTTTAACATCTACCACTGTAAAATTGAAGCCATCAACTAAAAATGTAAAAAGTTATAGGCATAGCTTCAATATATAGTACATTAAGTTAGTTTAACATGCAGTATCTGTTATCTGTTCTGAGCATTTTAATATATATTGAAATGGACTAGCACATAGCCTTTTTTCATTTGCATTAATGCAATTGGATCACTGACACCGTCAACAATAACCTCCTTTCTTTCCTCTGTCAGCATCAAAAAAGATATAGCCAAGGCTGTTACGTATGAGTGTCTTTTAAAATACATTCATTACTATGGATGATATGGTGACCTTTATTGTACTTATCATCTTTATTATTTTTATGCAGTAGCCTACGCAACAGAAATACAGCAGTCAAAAAGACATACAGGAATTAGAAAACCTTTGGCATAGCTTTGAAGAGGAGGTCTGTCTACACTTACTATGCATGGAGCGAAGCAGAATGTTCAACTGTTTTGTTGTTCAAAAGAGAATGGGAATCACAAAAGGTAGACTTGGTTTTGAAAACTTGAGATGAACCCCCCTTGCAGACTGAAAGTAGGTGGAGAAGGCAGATAAAGGTAAGAAACTACAAGACAAAAGGAACAGAAAAGAGAAGGGAAGGAAATAAAATTGGTGAAATAAAGTGATAAAATATGGGAATGAACATTGAGAATGGAAGGTGTCAGATCAACCCATCATGCGTCTGCAAAACTAGATGTTCCCCTTTAAACTGAATGCTTATCCTATGCTGTTTCAAGTTGCAGAGTCCCCGTTCTTATGCTGCTTACTGAAACTTGACCAGGTATTCCCACATCCATGACCTGCATGGAGAGCAATACAGTCACATGACCTCTTTAACCAATGCCATCAGAGCGGATTATCTAACATATGGGTGCAAACCTAGTTAGCAGCAGCATGAAACATCCTCTGTAATAGTCCATATCCACTTCCCTCAGGGAGAGGTTATCAGGGCAAATCTCTACTATCAAGTTACTATAAAGGCCTTACTTCATACCCCGGAGATGATCAAATGCATATTTTGCCAGATTACATGACAGGGAGACTTAAATTCCAGAGGTGAAGACTGAAAACACTTTGCTACCAAGATCCTCCCTACATAATCCAGAATCACTCATACCCTAATCCCCCATTCAAATACACTTGATGAGTTTCCAAGCTCCATGTAGAGTACACTGTGGTAGTCTACCCTGGAGACAATCAGTAAAGTCAAAGGTACCAGAGACAGAAAGAAAAAAAAAAGTCACACCCTTTTGATCTGTCAAGCCCTGAAGGAAAAGCCACCACTACATCTTCTTGGCCCCTGCTGCTAACTGAACATCTAGGAGCAAAGGCTCCAACATGCCTCTCAAAACTGCAAGCCTGAATGAGAAGAAATAGAAAGGATCCTTCCAGTGGAGACAATTCCCAGCATTTCTCTGGTTGCGTGCTCTAGCCCAAAGGATCACCACTTACTTCTCTGGCTTACGATTTAGTACTAGGAGTTTAAATCACTTGTAGATCACAGGCAGTGAAGATAGGGATGCATTCAGGAATCAGAGGTTTTGCACTGCTGTAACACTGCTGTTAGAGTGTTGCCTGCTGGTTGACTGCAAAGTAGTGATTAGTGTGAGTTTTGATGAGGCCTTGTTCTGCAGTCCCCCCATAAGTTGTATGGCTCTTCAATAAGCGGTGTTCTCTTAAGGTGTGCACCTGTGTGGCCACTCAAGAGAGGGCCAACCCCTGCAGGAGCTGGGCTGTGAATCGAGCAGCCTGGTGATTGCCCTGGAGCTGGTCCTCAGCAGCCAGGCCACCTTCCAGGCCTCCTCTGAGCTTGGAAACGGTCCCTCCAGTGAATGCCCTGTGTGTCACACCCCAACATGGGGGAAGCTGGCACAGGTAGGGCAGGGTGCAAGCATTGCTCAGCCAGGACATTGCACTGTGTTCCCAGCACTGGACCATGTGCTACAGTACTGTGCACCACCGGCAACCCGCAGACAGCCCCAGAGCTTGGGTGGCATCTTGCTACCCAGTTCATGGGAGGGCAGATGAGCGGCAGGCTCCTGCTGGGGCAGGGGGGCTTCCCAGCTTCTGCCATGGCTGGAAGCTGGCTAGCCACCTGGGTCCAGCCTGACCACAGATACACAGGAGTGTGGCACATGGGCTTACCCAAAGGCATGAGGCAGCACTCACTCCCACAGGCAGCGCTGTGAGCCACAGGTGTGAGAGTGGGCCCCATGGAGAGTTGGCTGCTGCTGGCTCTCCCACCACCCATGAGAGAACCCCTCTGTTGCCAGACACCCACCTTAGCTGCTAGCCTGTCAGGAGAGGAGGAGGCAGAGTCCCTGAGGCACCACGGAACCTGCTGTGCAGGCCACACAAGGCTTTGCTCCTGGGACAACCCATCCCTTGGCCTGGGGAGCATTGGCTGCTGCTTACAGTTGGGGTGGGGGTACAGTTTAAGGGGCTGCATTTCATGACTGAGTCACCAGCTCTCCCTCCTTGTCTTCTGTACAGGTGGACCCGCACTGACTAAAGGCCAGGCCACACATTCCACCCCACAGAACCACTCCCAGAGCAGCCAGAGATGCTGGAGGGTCCATCATGGGGCGGCATGCTGCAGTCCTCAGAAACTTAGAGGACCCTGGAGTATGATGTCCAGGAAGATGTGGAATGGTGGTCATGGGAAGAGTCTGGTGGGATATGCTGGCGCAGCTGCCTTCTACTGTCCCTGCCTACACCCACTTGCCTCCCACAAGGCACCCTGGACCCTTGCCTGCTTTCTTGGTAGATGGCCATGCCCTCTCCCCGTTTCTCCAAGCTCCTTCTGCTTCCCCTGCCCACCAGGTCGCCACTGCAGTCCCTCCTCTGCTGTACCACCTCCGGTCCTGGCCCCAGGCTGGGCCCAATGGGGACCCTGAACCTGTGGCAGGAGTGGATCCTGAGGCCAACACCACTCAAGGTCCCACTCTCCTTCAGGTTCACTTTCCCCACTCCCTGTTCCAGGCCCCATCCCCAAGTTGCAAGGTCCCACAACACCCTGCAGTCCCAGCCACCATCCACCACACACTGAATAGTTTTCACATGATCACAATCTTTCACATAAATTTGTTAAATATCAGAGGGGTAGCGCTATTAGTCTGTATCTGCAAAAGGAACAAGAAGTTCTGTGGTACCTTGTAGACTAACGGATATGTTGTCACCTAAGCTGTCATGGGCAAAGACCCACTTCATCAGATGCATCTGATGAAGTGGGTCTTTGCCCATGACAGCTTAGGTGACAACATATCCGTTAGTCTACAAGGTACCACAGAACTTCTTGTTGTTACAACTTTCACAGGAGCAGCAGGGGCAGGGAAGGGCTGTCAGGAGACATCCCTTTTGAGCTCATGTCTCCTCAGGGCTCCAGCACCAACTCTTGGAAGGAAGTGGCGATCTGCAAACTTGGCTGACATGGTTCCAGGGGACCCTTTTGCTGATAGGGTGGCTGGGCTGTCTGGCTGCTTTCTGTTGAGACAGTGGATCACTCTTTCCATGTGCTTTGGTGTCTGGATGTGATCTGTCAACAGGAGTTTTGTTGCAAGGTATCTTCTGACACAAACTTCTGTTGTCAAAGCCCCGCAGTCTAGACATTGGCTTAGGCTTTTTGTTTCTGCTGGTGATACACATTCACATGTGCCTCAGTGCACACAAAAATTATTCCACTCATGTGTTGAAAAAAAATCTGCACATAGAAGAAAAAGATTAGAGCTTGGCAACAAGGGATTCCCATTGTGTTTTCTGGTTGGCAGGAAGAGTTGGCACAAATCCTTACACACTATGACCCAGATATTTTAGGATGTATCCGCTCCTTATAAATATAAAACACTCTTTAAGCCCTTTTCATTTGAAGATGTTAGGTACTCACCTTGGTGAGGAGCACAATAACTAAGCCCATAAGAACAACCCAGGAAATTACAGGCCAGTCAGCTTAACTTCTGTGCCAGGAAAAGTAATGGAGCAGGTAGTTAAGGAAGTCATCTGCAAGCACTTGGAAGGTAGTAAAGTAATAGGGAACAGCCAGCATGGTTTTGTAAAAAACAAATCATGTCAAACCAACCTGATAGCTTTTTTTGACACAATAACGAGACTCGTAGATAAGGGAGAAGCAGTGGATGTGGTATACCTAGACTTTAGTAAAGCATTTGATACGGTCTCGCATAATATTCTTATCAACAAACTAGGCAAGTCCAACTTAAATGGGGCTGCAATAAGGTGGGTGCATAACTGGCTAGCTAATCGTACCCAGAGAGTAGTTGTTAATGGTGCTCAATCCTGCTGGAAAAGCATAGCAAGTGGGGTTCCACAGGGGTCTGTTTTGGGACCAGTTCTGTTCAATATCTTCATTAATGATTTGGATATTGGCATAGAAAGTACACTTATTAAGTTTGCAGATGATACCAAGCTGGGAGGGGTTGCAACTACCTTGGGGGATAGGGTCATAATTCAGAATGATCTAGATAAATTGGAGAAATGGTCTGAGGTAAACAGGATGAAGTTTAATAAACATAATGTAAGGTGCTGCACTTAGGAAGGAATTATCTGTTTCACACATACAGAATGGGAAAAGACTGTCTAGGAAGGAGTACAGCAGAAACGGATCTCGGGGTTCTAGTAGATCACAAGTTAAATATGAGTCAACAGTGTGATGCTGTTGCAAAAAAGCAAACATGATTCTGGGATGCATTAGCAGGTGTGTTGTGAACAAGACACGAGAAATCATTCTACCGCTCTACTCTGCGCTGGTTAGGCCTCAGCTGGAATATTGTGTCCAGTTCTGGGCACCCCAATTCAAGAAAGATGTGGAGAAATTAGAGAAGGTCCAGAGAAAGAGCAACTAGAATGATAAAAGGTCTGGAGAACATGACTTATGAAGAAAGGCTGAAATAATTGGGCTTGTTTAGCTTGGAAAAAAGAAGATTGAGGGGGAGCATGATAGCGGTTTTCAGATATCTTAAAGGGTGTCATAAGGAGGAGGGAGAAAACTTGTTCTTCTTGGCCTCTGAGGAGCGAACAAGAGGCAATGGACTTAAGCTGCAGCAAGGGAAGTTTAGGTTGGACATTAGGAAAAAGTTCCTAACTGTCAGGGTGGTCAAGTACTGGAATAAGTTACCAAGGGAGGTTGTGGAATCTCCCTCACTAGAGATATTTAAGAACAGATTAGATAGATGTCTATCAGGGATGGTGTAGATAGTGGTCGGTCCTGCCGTCGGGGCAGGGGACTGGACTCGATGGCCTCTCGAGGCCCCTTCCGGTCCTAGTGTTCTATGATTCTATGATTTCATAGATGGGCAAATTAAAGATTATACTTCAGTTTGCCCAAGTCACACACAAAGTCTGTAGCTCAAGTGGGTTTAATGAAAGAAGGTATCTAGTCCTAGTTTGATGGCTTGATCTGTACACAGGGTCTCTGGCCAGATTTAAATCCTACCTAACTGATAGCTCTCAATAGAAAAGGGACATGGTACAGAATTTATTAATAAACTTATTTGATTTCTTCTTAGCAGACATGCCAATGTCTCAATTTTGTGACAAGATGTTACATGTAGCTTGTGACTGACAGGTGCTTTCTTTTCAGCTTCTTCTAGAAACATGGTATGAATACTTTATTAGTTGTAGATGGATTGGCTTGTAGACTTACTCGTGTGTTTCCTGTTTTAAAACATTGGGTATCCCAGAAATATATTTGCTAGCCAGAGGCAAATTTGACATGTGCAGATCTCATACTGCATTCAGTAATAAGCAGCACCAAATGTAGACAGCTAAAAATGTGTCCTCTTTTAGGAACAAGAAAAAAAAATCAAATCAAATATAGTATTTGTACCTTCTAGATTCTGCTAATAAATCATGCCCAAAGCAAGATTGACGATTTTGGGCAAAATACAATGGTACTACATATTTTTTAGATCAAGATTGACAGGGAGAAAAATGTTGTGAATTAGTGAGCGCATGATGTCAAATTGACGATACTTCCCTCCCCCCCCAATATGTTGTTTAGATCACTTTTAAAGTCTGATTTTTTTTATACTTTGCTATGTCATTTAACTCTCTCTCTCAACAGCTTTTCTCTTTTTACAATCTGATCAAGCTAGAGATCACTACAAAACCATCAGAACATCCAGACATTGTGCCAGTATTCATTTGGTAATGTTAGACCAAGGATTGCTCGGCTATACTGAAGGAAGGCCCAGAGAAATTTGATATGGATTTAGTCAGGCTGCAACTTGATTATTAGATGTCTGGGACTACCCAGCAGATAACAGGATACAGTACAGGTAACCTCCTGTTCATTTGTATTTACCTGGGGGTGGGAAGTGGAATTTCCCCAGCTTTCCCTCTTTTTTCACCAAGCTCCCTCCAACAAATCCATTGCCAGGACCTTACCACGTAACTTTTCTTGAGGGAGAAGGAGAGCTAAGAAGGGGGGATTGTTTCCAGTGCTCCCTGAAAGCTGAGCACCTGGGCAGCCACCCAGGAGAGATTCAGGTTCCACTCAGCTAATCAGCAAAGCCCCCACAGCCAGCATCATGCATTTCTATGACTGTGCACATCTCCAGATGCCCTGGTGCACGTACAATGTTTTCTGCCCACATATGGAAAAAATGAGAAGAGACACTGCTTGGCTCCCTTCTCTTACAACCACAGGAGCCCAAGTTCCACACCATCACTTCCTTTTAAAGTCCTTTCCCAAGCCCCTTACCCGGTCACTAGATGCCTTCCCTGTGGCATACTGGCACTGGACATCCACCCAACACTTACAAAGACATTGTGAGTTATGATCTACCACGTCATTTGTGCTCATCATCTTCCCCAACACTTTTGTAGAGTTTTGACCTTTAATCCCTCCCCCTGCCTTCCTCTAGAATGTCTGGACAACAGCCACCCCACTTGCATTGCAAGGCAATCATTTCCAAACATTGACCAACCTGTGCCACACAAGAGGCTGCTTCTTCTTCTGAATCACAATTTTGTACAATGTCACCCAGTAGAGAAAGTTTGCCGACTTCATAGGAACACAAAGATCAACATTATGATAAATTTTGATAACTATTACCCAGATAAGAGGATAATCCACTGTATCCACTAAAATTTTTTTGTTTTGTGAAACACAAGCCAAAACCTCCACTCACAGCATGTGCAACAGCAAACAGGTATTGTATTCTGTAATATTCTTTGTACAAAAATACAATCTGTTTTTCAATTTCTGAACAGAACTGAGTAAACAGGTCTGTATTTCCACACCAATTCCCAGGTCAGGTCAATGCCAGCTAAGAGAAGCACTTGTAGATTTGAGCCATCTGTATTATTTGCATAGCTACCTCTGATGTATTTGCTTTATCAATGTAATAATGAAGCCCATTTGATTAGAAGACATCCTCTTGTCTATGAGTGGAACAATTGCATAACATATTTTTCTAATCAACAAGCTTCCAACATGGGAATAAGAAAAATATCCTCACTGTACTCTTTGTGAGAGAGAATTATGCTTAATCAATCTCTTTAAAATATTAACAAAGATCCTTTTCGCTGGAGGACACTTCTGCTGACTATGATACCTCAAGCCTTGTCCAACTCAAGTTAAAAAAAAAGGGGGTGCAATTTCTATTTACTAAAACAAGTATGATATAAGTAGAGCCATAAGATAGATCTGACTCAGACCCAATGCAGAAACAATGACTTAGTTTCAGTCTTCCTCAGTGATTGACTTTGTATTGAGGGTGGTTGCATACTCAATCTAAAACAAGGGAAAAATTTTTTAAAAAGGCCGTACTTCAGCCCAAATAGGGTATTTTGCCTCCACAATCCCTTATCTGAATTGAAAGTCATTCCACAAGGAACAAGAGAGAGTCCACTTTCAATGAAGAGAAAATGGCATGTAAAGCAGAGGTAGCTTTCTATAATAAAAGTAAGGATCAAGAAGTAAATGAATTATTTTCAGTTGGACACATGTTTGAGATTATATCCTCCTGCATCCCTTCCCCCTGAAATTCAGGTCAACAACATGACAGACATAATGGCTCCCATATGGCCCATATAAAAGAAGAAAATGTACACCATGGTACTCATTAAGGTAAAATGTCTATAGATTCATCACTCATCATGAAGACATTCAGACTCCAAAGGGAAAGTACTTTGCATCATCATTTGAAAAGGCACATCTCCTGGACGAGTCAAATATGGAGAGCAATGTGTTAATCACTATTGATCACCATGGATAAAGAGAGTCAGATTTAAAAGCACGTCCCTCCACTGTCTGCTCTATTTGACTGCATGGTTAACTCACTGAAAGTTGGAGGAACTATGATTGGTCCTGATTTCAATGACAGCCCATCAGACCATTATTGTGGATCTGTGACAGCTGCTCTATAGTTTTTGCTGCAACAGAGATGCTATTGTAAGCTTGATTTTGCACTGACTGGACCATAAAATTCACAAAAAAACCCCCAAACTATCAGCCTTACAATTAGTAATGGTCTGTGGCATAGATAGAGTTTTTCTCTACCACCTTTTTATACCTAGTGGATGAAGGATTCATTAATTAAATGAGACATCCTTCTGTCTCTTCCACTTCCAGGTGTTCAGCGTTTTCATTCACTTTGCAGCAAAATAGTCCCAAAAAAGTAGAGAGAAGTGACAAAGATGTAGCTCACATAGCAAAATATTAGGTGATTAGATTCTTATTTTAGAACCTATGAATATTTTAAGTAGTAAGCATGGGTCATGGGAAACTGACAAGCTACAGGAATTTCAGCTCACTGGCAGCTTCAAGTGACAGTGCTGGGAAGCAAGAGCAGCCTGGCAGGTAGGAAAAGGACTGGCATTGTTCACTTGCCAGGTGAGCAACCCCAGCGAGGCTTGTGGGGTTGGTGGAAGGTGAAACCTTTTTCTATACTGCAGCTTCCCCAAAGCTCCTGATCTCCCTACCCAATCTTAGGAGCAGCATTGCTGGAACAATTTTTGTACTGGGAGGACTGAGAGCCATTGAACTGTAATGGAAACCACTTTAAGCTTGGGGGGTACTCCAGCACCCCCACACCCCTAAATCCAGCAACCATGCTTAGGAGAATGTTTCCCCTTCCTTCATATGCCCTGAGCCTTTGGAAGCTTTTCAAAGAGCCATAGCCATGCACAAACTGCACAGACGCTCAATCTCACTTCCTTTAACATGGACCAGTGTGTACATAAAAAAAACCCAAACCCATCACTTTGCACAAAATGACCCCTTCATGGGGAGAATATGAGAGAGTGTATGAGCACACGTGCATCTCCCATGGCAGGTATTAGTCACAGTACAGCACAGCTGGGGTTAAAAGCACTATGACAGCTCATCTGAAGTAGAAGAGGGGTCCTTGGGCTTCTGCAGTTTAAATGACTAAAGCAGACAGGAAATGGTATTTTGCCCCTGCCCCCAAAAGGCAAGTGTAGACTTTAATTGAACTCAAAATCAAAAACTTTTGGATAAAGCCCAGAAATTTTGTTTTCTTCAGCCAAAAATAGCAGCTCAGTTTTCATCTAAACAGATTTCAACAAAACTTTCTCTCTGCAGGAAGCAGAGATATGTTTCACGAAAAATAATTTACTTTGTCAAAGCTCCCATTTTCTCTCAAAAAAGACTCTTTTTTGACTTGCCTGTAAAAAGCCATAGCAACCTTGTTAAGTCCCAGGAAGCCCATGTGGAGGTGATGAGCCAATCTGGGCTCGTCATAAAACTTATGATCCAAGAAAAACAAAAACAAAACATATACAGAGTTCTGGTGCAAATAAACTGATTTTAAATGCAGGCGTTGAGTAAAAAAGATGGAGGATGGATGGTAGACACTAGGCAAGACACCATTCAAGCTTAGCAAACAGTGAACCACTAAAAAAAATGAACCCTGTGATTTTTATGCAAAACTCCCTATAACACTTAACGTGCATGAAAGCCAGAAGGTGATATACAAACAGTTCTATATAGCTGTAGAATATATTCAAAAATTATGTAATTTTTGCCAGCTTTTTAAGGCTCTCTGTTCAACTGTAGATAGCAGGATTTTTTTTCCCCATTGATGTCAATGTGCTCTGCATCAGGTCTCCAGAAATTAGAGTGAGGGGCATTTTTAGTTGTTTAAGATAACTGGGCATTCTGACTCAGTTCTTGGATTTAATTTTTCTCACTTCCACCAGATTTTCTCTCTCTGTGTAGAGCAGAACTTCATAGGGTCAGTTCAGCTTCAGGCTGTTGATTTCAAATGCAGTTTTGCTTGATTGCTGGCTAAACCCAAAGATTAAATGAGGGGCAAAGAGACACAGGGATACAAAAGGAAAGCAGAAGTGTGGACAGACATATTATGTAAGACATTGCAGGTGAAGGCTGATCCAAAATTTTTTGGAGAGAGAAAGCATTCCAAAATATTATGAACACAAAGTCAAGTTTCCAGTTTAAAGTTTTTAGAAAAATACTTAAACCAAGAACATGTTGGTGATTGACCTAAACTAGAGGAGCACATACTTTGTCAGCCATCATGTCTGCATTCCTGACCAGAGAAGCTCCAGGAGATGTAGAAGCAAAGGAGTAACACCTCAGGGACAAGAGAACAGGGAATGAGGAAGCTTGTCAGTCACAATAAGGGAGCCCAGGACTGCAGATTCTGCTCCCTGGCACAGGCATCAGAGAGACCTTCGTAGGCAACATGCTACCTCCACAAGAAATGGTGCAGAGAGGCCAGTGCCCTCTAAAGCCACTCAGGACCTGCTGCTACTTACAAAGTGTAAGGCTCACAGCAGTGAGCACTGAACATTTCTGCAGCCTTAAGCCTATAAAGCATGTCAGTTCACCAAGCTAAGGGATGAAAGACTGATAGCTCTTGTAATATTGAAGAAGATGTGGAAAGTCCAGCCACAACATGTAAATAAGTGTTGAAGTGGGAGTTGAAAAACTTCAACACGTAAGGCTTGTAGAGTACATTAAAGCTATTCATAGCTCAAGTAAAATAGATGATATAAAAAGTGACTGGCACATATGTACTACACAATCAGTACAAAAGATCTCGATTTATTAATGCATTCACCAGCTAGCTAATGTTTGCTCATCAGTTATTTGGCGTGTGGTGAACAGCTGTATAGCGCATATTAAGATTCACCAACCATGCCTACTCCCACTACACAAGATATAAACAGAAAACAAAAAACAAACAAACAATCTGTGATAACCCAAATGAGCTAGTTAACATGATTCAGCAAAGATCCACTTTGGGGAAGTGTCTTAATTAAATGCTACTTAATTATTATGATTATGTACTAAACTTCATTGGAAGGGGGAAAAATTGTCTTATTTTTGATCAATGTCTGAAACAAGGTGTTACAAAGTTACAGAAGAAAAGGGATCAAGCTAGTCATGCCATGCTATTCTTGTTCTGTGATTACCACTAGTGATCAGAATTCTGAGTTTGCTTTGCACAGATTTGTTTAGCATAGTTTTGTTAAATTTAAACAGAGCAGTCCACAACACAATCACAAGGGCTATCATAGATTTATGGCAGATGTGGAAGAATGTCAAACTGCATATTTTACACCCCCCCGCCCCCCGGAAAAAAAATCAAGTGCAGCCAACTACACCACTGGACTCTCACTATAAGTTGAAACGTTTTCAACTGCCAAAATGGTTCACAGATCCACTTAGAAACGGTGTTTGCAGCAGCTGTGAAAGCAAAAGTGTTACACAAAATCCAAACATCTAATTAAAGATCTGAACAGTCTTCCAATGCAGAAACTTTGCTTTTCTATCATTTATATCAAATACCCCTGGTGCAACATGATTCTGTCATCTAACATTCATGAGTAAGGATTATTCATTGCCCCAAGAAACTATCTGTTGGCATATGTAGCACAGGGGTGAGAGAGGAGAAAGAAAGGTAAGGAACAGAAGATAGGTTTCTATAAAATGGGTTGTTAAGGCTGATCCCCACTCTGACACTGAGTGCAGAAGGTAGGGACCTGCAGGAAACCTTAAAAATATCTTTGCCTCTGTAGGCATCTGCTTAAAAGCTTCCCAAGGTCACAGATTCCCTGACCCTAAGAGGTAGCTATCATCACATAAGTGAGAAAAGAACCCTTTAAAATCTAGGAAGACACTTGGGATGTCTCCCTGTGGGGTGAGCCCAAGGTCTTAACCCTCCCTTAGGAGATGGCTTGAAAACAAGAAGGAAGAAATTAAGCTGCAATCCAATAGCTGACCCTTCAGTCTTTGGCATGCATATACACAGACCCTTCTCCAAGGTACAGGAATTTAATCATTGCCTTAAAAAGTAATTTATTAAGGATTAACAGTAATTTATTAACAAACAAGTATATATAATGAAGTGATAAAGCATACTTGGTTCTTAGGTTTTACAAAGCAGCTTTTTTTTAAAAAAGGCTAGATAAGAGTACAGAGAATTACAGTGTACAGGTGGGATGGAGATACATCATCCAGTCTGACAAGTCTCATACCAAGCCCAAAATAAAAAATAACCTGATTACGCCCAACTAAATATTTTCTTTCTACTTACATATCTGTATACCCAGATTGTGTTGTGGCCTGAGTATTTAACTGGCTTTAACATCTGTCGCTCTTTTTCAGCCAGACAAGACAGACCCGCCCCACCCAGCAGGTAACTACTTCAGTTTGAAAAGATCCCTCTCTTCTCCTTGGCTTACCTGGCTGCTTGCCAGCAGATAACTCACTCTCTCTGGGTTTAAACACTTTACTGGCATTCATTTGTGACACCAGTGAAAGGAGATGGGGGCGGGGGTGAAAATCAAAGCAACCTGTTGACATTGAATGTTACACAGATTCAGGGTGACAAAGTGGTATTGCTGTTCTTACTAAAGCAGACCCTGCACAAAACATCTTTCTAAATACACTATTTCTGCCTTCTAAAAAAGAAAGCAGAAGATCATTAATGGAAGCCACAGTTTCCAAGCTCTCTCCTGGGATTTAGATAGCAAGGGTTGCTGGCTCTACACTTGCCCCAAACTTTGAAGGGGGAATGTTCATCAGGGTGATGAGAGATTACTAATGAAGTGCTGTGGTGAATATGCAGCACTTCATTAGGCGAGTTCTCCCCCGCAGCAACTTCAAAAGGGTCAAACTTCAAAGTGCCGACATGCATGTAGCCTCAAATTTTGGGGAGTAAAAGGCACTTCAAAGCGCTGGCATGCGTGTAGCCACGGGCACTTTGAAGTTTGATGCTTTGAAGCTGCTGTGGGGGGCAATTAGCCTACCGCAGTGCTGCATATTCACCACACCACTTCATTAGTAATCTCTCACCATCCTGATTAACATGCCCCCTTTGAAGTTGGGGCAAGTGTAGACAACTCCTGAAAGTTGCAGACACCAATGTTCAGCTGTGGCAAATGAACAGCCAGCACAAGTGATATGGGGGTAGCATGATCCTGCCATTCTGGAGCTTTTCAGGCTCAAGCCTGAAGGGATGTTCTCATCTGCTCTGGTTACCAGTGACCCCCCGAGGCCACTCTACAGCCAGGCATTCCTGGGAGTATAGGAACACCTCCCTTGAGTTCTCTTGCTTTCTCTCACACTTTCATTTATTACTTCCCACTCTTGGCTTCCCTGGTCGCTCTTTACACCCCCTTGATTAAATAGCCAGTGGAGAGAGACTTGGCTGCTCTTTTAATCTGAATTTTAGAAACTAAAGACTGGTAGGCAGTGCTTTCTTGCAAGCAGCACATATTGTGAAATTGGCTAAGCAGAAGCCACTTTGAGCCATAGACAATGTAGGAGTGGGCTTTCTATTCTCCCCGTTAGCGCTTTTTCCTTACAGTAGATTGTACAGGTGCTGGTATTGTGTGCGGAAGGACACATTAGTAATTTTAACTATTTTCCATGATAAAAACTCTTACTTTTCATCAAGGCTTAACTTAGCCATGACTTAGAGTACAATAGTCCTAAGAAGGCACTATCATTTCACAAGTGATCATGTTTATAAACCATGAAAAACAGCATCTATTGAGCCAGCCAGAGGATTAGTTGCTATTCTGCTGACTTTACATTTGTTTGGCACCAGGCAGGTCCCAAAAGGTGCCACACTAGAGAGATTCAACCTATAGTGTGGTCCAGTTCCAAAACAAGAGACTGTGCCAGACCACAGGAAGTCAATATTGTCTAGCAGCACTACCAACACTTCCAATGCTTACTGGGCTCTTAGAAGACATTTAGGGTTAGATTAGAGCTAAACCACTGTACAGAACACAGAGGCAGAACTGGTGGCTGTAAAACTTTTTGGGAGAACAGGAAACTTGGCCACACCCATGACAACTGGTCATCCAGCTAAACAGAAATCATGCCAGATTACGGATGTTGCCAGTGAGAAAGTTCCAGACTAGAGAGGTTCAACCTGTATTCTATCACTGTCTCATAATTAGGCTTCTGTCTCAGAATTAGAATTTTTGTATCATAGCAATTAATACTTAACCAGGTTTTCCCATTTTATCAGTTTAAATTTTTACACTTGCAAGAAATTAGAGAAGGCTCAGTAATTAATGACATGAAACATTGCGATTCATAGTCTTAAAGCTTTACACCCTTCAAAACACAAACTCTCAGCATCATATATCAAATATATATTCTTAAATCAAACTCTGGCAAGCGTTTGAGCACCTTCCCACTTTTCCTATTTGTACATTGTGATTATTAAATCAATGGAAGTTTTATCTGCTTACGTGATAGGCTGTTGTCAACATTTACCGATTTTACCATTAAAAAAAAATCTAATCCTTCCAAGCCTGCTCAAAACATAGCATGTATTTTTAAAGAAAGCCTCAGTGAGAATTTCTTGCTAAAGAATTGAACTCTCTCTGCAGCTCTTGATAAATCTTGACTTGCCTGCTTGTGTCCAACACTTACTTTTTGTTCAGTGTTTGTGGTAGCTGAGGCAGTGTAGAATACTATTATTACCACCACTAACAACAGCAGTCATTCCAGTTTTTACTGGATAATGTTGTCATGGTTTTATTACAACAGGGATTGATGCACAGCCTCCGGGCATATTGCAATAATTATACAAGGGCTTCATCCCTATATAAGCTTAGCTTTTGATGTGATTCTTGATTGGACAATGAGCCTCCACTTCTTCCCCTAGAACTGAATGGTACTGCAGTTAGAATTTAGCTGCTGGGGTGGTTCTTTGAGTGTGATCATCTCATGATAAGAGTCAACTCTCCAGTCTCAGTATGTTTAGGGGAAAAAAACACATCAAATGGAGATTTGTTTCTTTTACAGCCTGGAATAAACTTAAGGGGTGTATTTTCATACCAGCTCAGACTTGGCCTGCTGCTCTTACTAAAATCAGTGGTAAGACATCCACTCAGTGAGATGGGAACAAAGCCTGGACAGAACTTTTAACATATCCCACTGTTTTCTGCACTTCCTTCTTGAGCCACCTCCTTTGTCACTCCCACACCGGCATCTCCATCTCTGCTTCTTGCATCACCACTGTTTGTGCTTATCTACTCTACAAGCCCTCACCACAGACATTGGAGCAGTTCTGTACTTCAAACCATCCTTGGCTACCTGCCTCCTTCATCTGCTCTTCCCTGAACTCTTCCTGACAGTTCCCTGCTCTACCTTCTTTTCTTACACAAAATGCATGCTCTTATGCTGCTGTCAGACTAAACGGTGGCAACAATCCAGCTCCTCTTCGTTTTCTCCTCCTTTCTGCTAGCTAATTTTGTGTTGTGCTGATTTCTAAAGAAGCTGTCTGCTGCATGAAAATACACGGGGCAAATGAATATGCAGCCAGGTTTTTCCCTATGGAATAAACTCGATGAAGTTAATTGGTTCTGCAGGAAACCATGATGACACTGGGAGTAAGTGGTACCCACTTAAGCGATGTTTTGAGATACGCAAACACTATAAAATGGAGTGATGGCAGGCAGACATACATGCTGGCAAATATAAGGCCTTGCAAATCAACATAAGTTCTCTGAACAAGCTCCCCTGTCATTACAAGTTGTGGCTCAGTAATGCCTCTTACACATGCTGTTTAATGCAGCCATATACTAGAACAGTGCACTTTCATGCTTTTACTCTAGCTGCTCCAGACATAATGGCAGGCTGAAAACAGTACAGAATTGCAAGTGGGAAGAGGTGGCAAAGGGCATGTTGAGACAGGAAATGGTAGAGCATACGGTACAAGAGGGGGGCAGCAGGGGAGACAAGTACTGAATTGTAGGGTGAGCAAAGCTGAATGGAACCTTGAAAGGGAGGATGAGGAGTCAGATCTATCTTATCAAGTGCAGACTAAATACAGTGTTGTGACAGCCCTACTGGATGTACTGCCCTCTTCTCTGACTGCAAGAAATAGGTTGCTCTCCAAAGCTGAGCAGATAAGCAATAGAGGCTTTGACCCAATTAAACCATGAACACAGAATGGATTGAGTCTGGGTTCTGGCTTAATTATCTGCAATAGTTTCCGACTGCTCTATCACAGGCAGAGTAAAAGAATAAATATAGCATTAGTTTCTTTTTGGTGAGAGCCTGGAAGCAGTTTGTATTTACATGAGCCTCAATCTCTCTGTGAAGGAAACATGTTTTCCAGCAGCATACCTTCAGACAGAGAAGTCAAGTGATTTGTCAAGGTCAAATAGCATGTCAGTTGCATAGAACCCAGGAATTCTGAGTCCCAATCCTCTATTTTAAACTACTAGAGCTCTCAGCTTAACAAGTGTGTATGGAAGGGTTAGAGGAAGAGAGAGGCTGGAATTTTATAAGAAGCCTAATGGAGGATGATGTCCAATTGATTTGGGAGTCTTGTTTGCTTACATCCATTCAAAAATCACCACCAGTATTTCTCCATGCTCCATTTTCAGAGGCTGGACAAATTTTGGCATAAATTTGGAAAAAACAGAAGAAAACAGATTCCTTCTTTACATTTCCTGGTTAGGAAGATTAACTTGTATTTTCACTTGCATAAGGCACATTGAGCAGATGTTTAAAGCAAAGCAAAACACTGAAAAGGTTTGCCTTATAAGATTATTTCACTGAAGGTATTTATGCCATCTAGAATCTCCAGTCAGAGAAAACACTTCAAAAACACATCATGCAATTGCCACACTTCCCTTCAGGAAACACTGATCCACAGTAAAGGGTAAGATGGCTAAACTGTTTCCCCAAATGCACTTTTTACCTCTGACAATAGAAATGTACAACTTTTAATTAGCTTGCTGTGTACATTTTAACATGCTCTGAAGTGCTAATATTTGTAATACTTAAGGATTTTGTCCTTGTAAAATTGATCTTATCAGCCCACTTCCAGAAACTGATCTGCAGAAGCATCCATTTTGAACATGGAGAGAAAGTCAATTACTACTCAAGGGACCAAACAAATACTCCAGAAGAACTTGGGAACTAAACCAAACTTGTGATGGCACTGTAGTGTAAGATTGAGTCTTCTTACATTTGCACATTTTTATGGGGAAAAAAGTCTATTAAATGAGCAGAATGGCTGAGTCGATAATTATTTCTGGAAGCATTTTAATGGTTTACTTCATTCTTCTTAATGAGCCACACAAAATGTTTATGTATAAACATATAATGAATTCAAAAGGGACAAATTGAGCACCACAAAAAACACACCACGCCACAGATTGAGGTCCCTATTTGAATCCTGTGCTTCCGTGACTTCATTATGACAACAGGCATGGCAGACTATCTGAAATGCTGTGTGGTATAGTGGTTCTGTATTGTCTACCTATGGAACACCTTTGCCTTTGGCATAATTTAGGACTTCACATATGATACAAGGTCTAAAGAATCTAGTTTTAACAATGTGGTACAAATGCTTAAACAGATTAGACTAGACAGCAAAGGATTACGGAGTTAGCCATATTCTAACAGGTTTGATGGAGAACATAAAAGTAGTAGGGAAAGTTGATGCTAGTATCCAAGAGCTACTTGAAAATATAGTACATAATTGCACCAGTGTCCCCATTTTCAGCATCTGCATGATCAGTTCTCTTACTAGTCAAATTTTGGGACTTTTCAATGGAGAAGAAATCAGTGATTTAGGCCCAGGGTATAGTTACAGAGAGGTAGACGTATTAGTTTGTATCTTCACAAAACAAAAAAGAGCATCCCTGTAGCACTTTAAAGACTAACAAAATAATTTATTGGGTGATGAACTTTTGTGGGGCAAGCCAACTTCGTCAGATTGGGAAATAGCTCAGCAGTACTAGAACAGAGGCACTCCAATGGCAAACAGGCAATCCCATCTCATCTTCCAGAAATCCTAGTCCATATAACCAAAACCAGCGTTATTTGAGCAGAGAGATTAAGACTGAGAGCAAATTCTTCTTCTGCACATTGTGACTTCTCCCAAACACCCTTTGGTTTACCAAATGATCAGCTACAAAGGTATTTCTTCCAAGATGAAAAAGTTGCTCAGAGAATTCAAAAAGGAACATAGAAGATTATGTGCAACAATGCCACTTAGTAATATTTGTCACAGAAATAGTAAGGTAAGGGCTAGAAGAAGAGGGGCACTGGATTTTAAGAAATCAAGTGCACATGAAGTAAAACACCATGAGGGGAAAAATGTACTCCCTGGGTCATACACTGACAAACTGTCCCCTGAAAAAGCAATCCCCAACTAGCTTGTTATGTTATATAGAGGTGTGAGAAAGTACAGTCCTGGATTCAGAAGGTGAGCTTTACCAGGGAGAATTTCCCCAAAGGGGAACTCTGCTGCATAGTTGCAGTAAGTTTCTGGTAACATTGCATCTTGAGTGCCACAAAAGACAAGATCATGAGAGAATGAAGCCCTCTCATGCCTATGAATTTAGCATTTTCTGCCCACAGAATGTCTGCAACCATGCCACAGTTATACTTGTTATTTGAAATGACTCTTAAAACACTGATGTCATGTCTACACTACAAAAGTAACTTCAAAGTTGCTTACTTCAAAAGTACAACTTCAAAGTAACAGACTTTGAAGTTGAGAGTTTACACATGCCCTGCTTTGAAGTCGGACACTACTCCATTCCTGGGAATGGAGGAGGGACTTTGAAACTGGGCTCCCTTACTTGGGAGTAACAGAAATTGTGCTTAGATTCTCTGAAGGCTACTTTGAAGCTAATTTCAAATTCCTAGTGTAGACACACTAACTGGTTTACTTCAGGGATGGATAAGAGTGTAGTGAGTTCATTTGCTGGTGTCTGAGTTGCTACTTGTTTTCTCACTGATCTTAGCATGGTTTCTGGTCCTTGCTTGGATAAGTGCAACTGCATCTAGAGTAAGAGGGATCAGAGATAGATTGCATACGCGCTTGATGCCCATGTGGGGAAGCACATGCTGAACCAGAGTGTGCAGCCAAGTTTTGGGTGGGTCACCTCCGGCAGAGCATTTCAGGGTGCCTTGCTGAGGTGAAAAAGGCAGATGAAGCTGAGCCTAAGAAGGCTTGGAACACTGGACAGAATCACGTTTGTCTTAGGTTGACGTACACCATAGAAAACCTTACTGTGGTACTTTTTATGTGGGAAAAATTCAGCACAGGGAGCTGGAGACATAAAAGCTGCTGAGTATTATTGGACGTCCCTCCATGGTTTATCTTGAGTTTAAGGATTTCTGTTGTAGAAGGGGAATGTGAACAGACTCTGGTGGCCTGTGTATTTTATACAGCTGCACTCACATACGTGCTCACACACAAAAATAAACATGATAGCAGACTCAAAGACCCTTGTTAGGGAAGCAGGATTTCTTTCAATATGCTCTGCTTTCAAGTGCTTCACTGCTATGTAAACAGGATGCATGATAATTACTGCAGTGGCACGTATTAACTTGAGCCTGAATGTTAAACTTGCGAGCATGTGCACATGGACAAGCAGAGAATCCTGTCATGGCAACAGAACTAGCTGCACCCAAGAGCCATTCTGGTCTCTGAACTCATCCCTCAAGTCTGGGGTGCAGGCCTTCGTCTGTCTTTGGGTGACATTTCACAGTGCTGGGGCCTGAACTACACCACTCAGTGTATCAAGTGTTCTTATTTAGAAAGTCTGGTTGAGTTCAAACACTCACTGGTCTTCCATTCAGGACCACAAATAGACGTTCATCAGACAAGCTCCTACAATAATAATTAAAAAAATGCCTATTTTAACAGTTGCTACAAAGCTTTTAGGGAAAAGGATATTACAAAGTCTAAGGTAGACATTGACACTGCGCCTTAAAGATTTCCCATCCTCTGATTGTGAGGAAACTTAAATAAGGCAACTCTGACTTCAGACCCTGGACAGGGTCCCTATGTCTAAGTCTGATTCCACCAAACTACCCTTCTCTATGAGAGGGACACCTTTTTGTAAAGTACACTGTAATCTTTTTGTTCTTTTAGTATACTGGGCCTCTGGCCCTTCTGATCAAATCCAGTTTTATAGGCTCAACGGGAGACTAACAGAGACCTCAGACCAATATTTCTTCTGGCATTGAGATGGGTTAAGGGACAAACATCTGAGTTATCTTGAATCCTTTTCTTTCCTAGTTGCGTTTCTATGAAGCATGCTGCTGAGTTACACTATAATATTCCTGCCATAAATATACTAGTAACTAGTTCAGAACACAATTCATAAATCAGAAGGCACCTCCAAGTCCATCAAAAATGATGAATAAATGTCAAAGATTAACTATTTAAAATCAAAACTTGTTCTGGACCAACTGTAAAAATAAAGGCTAAAATTGGTTGAATAAAATATTTACCATGAATGTTTTTTATTCATCTTTAATAATAAAGCCCATTTGGACCTTCTGGGTGAACAGGATAAAAGAATTCCTTATTGCCAGGAGTATTTTTTCTTTACTGTCTAAAGAGGAAAAAAATAAACCTCTGATGAATTTGATTTAAAAAAGAAGATTTTCCATAGGTCAGGGGGCGATTCCAGATTTTCTAACTCATTCACTGAGCTTCCTGCATAGTCCCATCAGGGGAAAAAAAGAAAGTCAGAAGATTTCAATGCAATGGCTGCATCCCTGTAAGCATTAGAAGTGATTAGCTGTATTCATGAATCTATAATTGCACCTGCATACAAGGAAGAAATCTATAGAAATATGAAGCCTTCTCAAAACATGAATATGCATGTGGAATGGGATGCCAAAAATATCATAATGAAAATTATTTGAAATTCTTCAGGGCCTTGTATTGCTATATTTTTCAGATGTCAGAACTCAGCAAGCTCTATAAAGCATAGTCTCCACGTTGTTAAAGTTTTATGTACTAATAGGTTGGAAAAGGAGTGAACATGCTAGCTTTGGCTCAGGTGGTCCCTTCCTGGAGGGCCCTCTTGCTGCAGCCACAGCTCAACATGCCCATTTCCATCAGTTTCCCCTTCAGAGTCCCCAGTAACTCTGTGCAAGCTCTGCTGACAGCAATATCCCCCTTTGTTGCTGGTTTATTTTTTTAAGTCTAATAGAGTCCATATGTATGTCTTCCAACACAGCTCGTTTCTTCTCCCAGTGTAAAGAGTCATCATCTGATACCATCCCACAATGCCTCGTGATCATGCACCAGCACCTTTGACCAGACCCAGATTCTCTGGCTGTCCTTCCCCTGTTCTTGTCTGAGCACAGCACCCAACCTACCAGAGGAACTACCCTCATGCCCCCACACCCTCCTCATGTTTCTTCTGAGTGCACATCTCTAGACCTAGAGATGTCAGCACATAAGCCCATCCACTGCTCCTCAGCCCTCAGCTTTCTCTGGCACTTTGCTCTAGTTTATGGCTAGCGAGTATCTCCTCTGCAGTTTCTCCTACTTCCTGCTCTCTTCACGCCCATTTTTTAAAGGGATGCCAGCTTACAAACCAGATTTTACCTGCCCCCCGACTTCCCCTCAGACAGTTCTGGCTCTCCAACTAGATGGGTCTCTCACTGTCTCAGTCTCCAAGATTGTTCACAGCACTTAGGTGCAGTGTTGCCCTCTCTTGGCCAAATGAAAGCACGTGACCTACTTCACTTCCATGGGTCAGTGTACTTGTGATCTATAGCTAGGATGACAGCTGTCCCACTTTTATCGGGACAGTCCCTTATTTAAGTTCTCTCACAGGCATCCCAACTTTAAGAAAATGGGCAAGTTGTCCTGTATTTTGTGGGCTCCTGTTCCCCAGCACGCGGTGTCTCAGGCCAGCAGCCTCCACCATTGGCCAGTTCCTGGTGCCCTGTGCCTGGGGGAGGCGGGTCCTGCTTTGGGGAAGCTCCTCCATGGGACAGCTACCCCATTCCCCAGCACAGCAGACCCTGCTGCCAGGACAACTGCTGCATTCCCTATCCCCCTCTGCCAAGAGGCTAGGGAGTCTCTATTTTCGGCACCACCTCCTGCCACGAGTTTTGGGAGCCCCCATCCTCCACACCCCCTCAGTGAAAGGCTGCAGATCCCCTATCTCCAGTGCCTCACCATAGGACAGTAGCTCCCTGTTGCCAAGGAGCCCTTACATGGGACAGCAGCCCCCCATCTCTGGAGGCTAGTGTCCCATGTTTGCTATAGGGCTATGTGGTCATCCTAGCTATGAACCTAAATCTCACTTTGAAAGACTTATTATAGTGCTGTGCCCAATTTCCAGAGAGAAGAGGCAAAATTTCTTCTAAAGAGACCTAAAAATCTTCTCAGAACTATAACCCCCCCCCAAAAAAAAACAAAAACAAAAACCCCACAGCTTAAGCAGTTCACATGGGGGACAGGCTTTCATCCCCAATGGGAATGCCCACCCACTGTTGCTCTGTGGGTTATTGCCTGCACTGCAAGTCAGCAGAGCTCTTCGTTTCCTTCCAACACTGAAACACCCACATATCCCTCCTCTTTCTTTTGACTTCCAGGAGGACTGCTGGCCTACCACAGCTGCTATATAAGCCAATCACTACTGATGTGTACCTAGGGAGTTCTTCTGCAGCTGTGCACAGTTGCCATCTAATGATCTGATTAAGCCTTTTCCCCAAAAATGCAAGCCCTCTGAGCAGGGTGGGGTGGGGAACAGCAATTGGCCCGGGTAATAGGAAAGGGTCCGGAATGGCTGGCCACTGCTGCTGGAATGGTATCAGTGGCTGTCACTGCAGGCCCTTTAAATGGCTGCCAGAGCAACACATAGCATACTTCTAGCAGCACTGAGGGCTGGCTGCCCCATCCCCACACCTTCCACAGGCACCGAGCAGGCCCTCCACCCCTTGTCCAGGGGCTCAGCATGGCTGCCAGCCCCACAGCAGAGATATCTGTCCCTTCTTCAAACCAGAATGATCTTGGCTTTACCAGAATTTCTGGTGTGAAGACTCACTTTCCCTATCTTTCTAGTCATAATTCCTCCTCAGTAGCAGCCATAAATGCAGTCAGTGCCTAGTTTGAGTGTGGAAGTCCGACCTGGAAAAGCCACATCAATTTATTTTCAAGACCCTCAAGCAGTGCTTTCTTCTCCTTCTTCATCGAGGACCCAAGTGTTTCACTTCTTAGAGAAGTCTATTTGAGAAGGCTGGATGACATTCTGTGTCTTCAGAAGGCAGACCAGTTCCTTCTGATTTAACAGCAAAAAGATTGTTCTTAAGTGGTTGGCTCCAGAATCAGAAATCAGCGACTGGCCGAGGAGGATCTTTGAAACGTTTTCTGACCTAGCAGAACTCCCTTTATTGTTCATTGTGGCCCTTATCTAAAAGGCACACAGTAGTAACATTTAATTAGCTTGGATCAGAATGGGGGTCTGTAGCAAATCATTTTGTTGGATAGAATCTGCTTTACTCCATGTAATTTACACAAAGTTGAACTAAACAGCAATATATGTTACATGCATTTATTATAGGACCTTCCATAACACCTGAGCCATTCAGGATTTGCTTTGTGTCTGCTCTCACTTCCTAGCATTTGACTCATGTGAGCTCAATTCCTCTTTCTTTACTGAATTGGCAAGCCACAGAATCATTCTCCTTAAGGTGAACGTACCCACGGATAGACAAGGGACTTGGCCATATGACGGTAAGTAGAAATTGCAAGAGCCTTTCATTGCTTGGTTACTGGTTCCAGTCAGACCCACAGTAACATCTGGATGTCACAGAAAATCATAACCATCCAGTGGTTCTTTATAGCCGATGTGAAATAAATCAGTGGTAATATTCTAATTTTTAATTATGAAGCTGTTACCACCATAGAACTGTAACAGAAATACTAATTCAAGACCCCACAGAGCCTCAGTGGATATGCCAGTGATTGTTAAGTTACCCTCTCACATATTGGTCACTATAGATCAAAACTTCAGTGAACTTCATCCTGTATCTCCCCGAAATACGCAAATACCTAGGCCTCCTATACTTTTAAAGGGAAAAAAAGTCTCTTTACATGGGAACATAGTTTTAGTTGGATATGTTGAACAAATATAGGGTACAATCATCTTTGTTTTTCCTCAGGTCATTCCCAATCAAGCAAGAAAAAAGAAAAAGCTGAAGTGACTATGAGACATTCATGAACAATAAATGGTTCTCTTAACTCTCTTAATCTAGGACGTAGTAAAAAGTTTCCCATTTATCTCTCTCTGGTCTTGCTGGAATCTTTCCTTAGAGTTTGGCACCCAGCCAAGTAGGCTAGCCACATCATTTGAGAAATACTGTTCCAGGTCACAGTTCGGTCACCTGGTGAGACAGCTTCAAGAAGCATGCAGCCCCTGCGGCCCATTGTCTATGGACAAGCAGAAGCTTTTCAGCATTGCGAACTCAGAGCTTTTAAAATACTCATCTCTACCCCTTCTGCCTCTCCCCTGAAAATGAAGGCTCACATCATCTCCTCCCACCCACAGCAAATACTGATGTGTTGGGCCTTGGTGGGGTAGGGGAAAGACGTCTTTGTGAGGAGCCCATCACACATTAGCCTATTCAATAGGGTACAAGATAATCTTAGGCCACATTTCTACTCCTTCTAGCTCCTTCAGGATTGGCAGGAAGTAAGGGCCACACACGTGAAGGCTTTGTACCTCCAGTTCCAGCTGCCTCTGGGAGAGAGAGGGAAGTGAGGAAGATAAAGTAGCACTATCTTTCTTCACTGATTTCTGTGGAGATACAAGGGGGACAGTTTGTCTCCCCCTGACATGGCTGCTTTCTTTCTCATCCCAACTAGCCTCTACCCACTCCCCCCAAGTGCAGAACCCTCACAACGAGGAAAGGTCTCTGCAGAAACAGATGACCCTCTTCCAACTATGGAAGCGAGAAGATGCACACATCATCTCTGCCAGGCACATGGGTAGGGTAGCTGGCCCATACACTGGAGTTTCAATGTGTAAATGAAATGGTTGGTCACTGTTAACTAGAATGTTTTTAATATGCGGCACATCAAGTATCAATCTTAGGAAATTCAAAGTGAATATTATATTCTTATTTGAAAGTATTTAGAAAAGGAGCTGAAATTAATGTGTATTAAACTGAAATAATGGAACAATTCCCATTTCTTGGGTAAACATTCATTTAGCTTGTTATTTTAGATAGCCACTTGTCATATTTAATTGGTTAAATAGCACAGTGCATCTTCTGTATATTCTTAAGTGCCTATTATGGGTTTCATTAAGCATATTTGTTATTGGACATTGGTATGCATTTGGCTAATCATGAATGACTTGTACATACTTTGGGTAAAGTAACTTCCCCACTGCTAGTCACACAGCTGCTGATTTTACAATATCAAAATGGATTCATGCTTATGTCAGTTGAAATAGCTAGAAAAAAAACATGACTGAATCTGAACACCAGATGCAAACAGCCCTCAGTGATGGAATTGGTAGGTGCCTACATGGGAGCTTGAAAACACCAGTTGTCTAATTTTATGGCTTTTTCTGCACAATCCAGGAGGAAGCTAGAAAAGGACCAGGGTGAGGGAGGAAATCACCTGCCCCCACAACAAAGGAAGAGGAGCAGCTGGTGGGTAGCAGGTAGTTTGGCAGCAGATGTGAAGTGGTTCCCTTTGGAATGGCATCTATGTGAAACCTGCAGAGATAATGCACAGCTCACTGCTATGAAGAGAAACGGAAGCATGTAGGGTTTGGCTCTCTACTTTTGGGGGTGGGGGAGGGGGTAGGCGGGTTGCAAAGCATTACTTCCTTCCCTTCCCTATTTGCTAGAACTCAGTCTCAACTGGCACAGAAGGATATTGGAGAACACAGAATTGTGAAAACCTAACAAGTAAACATCACTAGTTTCTTCTTTATATAGTATTCCTGGATTGAAATATTCTCTTGCTACAGTTATTGTAGAAAGGACTAGAAATATTTTTTCACCTGCTGAAGATTTAAAATTTCCCTTGACTTAGAAAAGGCACTACACCAAACATTAAATCACAATAGCATGTCAGATCCTCAGGTGAAAAGAACAACATGGATTTATACTCACTTTGATAGAGCACCTCTAGTTTACAGCAGCTTAGAATTAGAGCTGTGTTTCATTTGTCCTGAAGAAACATCTTGATACAAACACCACTTGTGACTTTAGTGCAAATCAGGCGTAACTCCATTTAAGTCAAGGGCAACATCCTAGTGACAGAGATAGGGGAATCAGGCCAACATTGAATAGAATACAAGTTTTGAACTTTTTTTGTTTTGAACTAAATTTTTCAAATCTTTCGAATGATTAGCATGCACTGCCAAAGTGCTGCTCCTAGAGTTGTATTTCCCAGCCCCTTCATGACACAGTAGCATGGTGCTATCGTGAAAAATTGCATTTTGGAATAAGTATAACATGAAGACCTGATGGTGATTTAGCGGTTTTACACTTGTGCAAGTCCACTAATGTCAATAACGTTGCTGATTTGTACATCTGTGTCAACATAAATAGAAGCCAACTCAGTTTAGAAACAGCAATGTTGTTCCGAAGTGTTCCCTGTAAGCTGTGCACTTGTGCAGTCCCTCAGGAGAGATTCACATGCCACCCAGTTGATTAGCAGAGTGCCTGTAACTAGGTTTGGTTTCTACTGGTGAAGCACATTCATACATGCCTTGGTGTATATAAAAATATTAAACACGCATGGGTGGAAAGAATCCACACATGCGTACAAAAGATTGGCCTGAACATTGTCGAGGAAGAACTACTATTTCACTTTCCAAAATCATGCTACTCTAAGTATTTAAAATAGCGTTACATGTTTAAAAAAATCTGATTGCTGTTACAAGTTTAATCTGTAATAGACTAGCAATGTATATCCCTGTATGTTTTTTCCTAAAATGTAATGGTTGTTAAGGAGGCACTCAGTCCACATCAGAAGAGCATCACTGATGGACAATTTTTGATTAATAAGAGGTCCCCATTTATTAGGGTGCTAACAGTCAACTATAAATCACGCATGGTGCAGAATAGCTGGAATCAAAAGCGAGATGAATGATTTGTTAAGAATTTAGATGACAAATATTTTTGCAGCTACAGGACAAACTAGATAATATTTTAAATTCTACTATGATAGAATACTTAAAATGCACTGCTCTTTGGTTAATGCTTGCATTTAGAGTCTGATCTGCTTCTGTTGAGCACTTAGTCATCCTCAACTTTTGCTAGATGACAGATTCCTGTTGAATATAAACCAAGTAATCTCTGGATATGTATTCAAAAGGTCAGGCTTATGCTGCAAGAATCCAACAAAAAACTTTTCAGTTTTTCTGTAAGATGATAGTGATTTTTCTGCCTCTGTATAATTCCCAATACATAAATGTAGCCTTCTTTGTATACTTACCATAGGTTTTATATTTCTATTTTTTTTATCAAGGTATCTGAAATACCAAAGATGTGTAATATGGGCTAGTTTGGTGGTCTGTGGTAATATAGACATTATTTACTTATAATCTACAGTTGTCTCTTGCACTAGCACATTTGGTTACTCACTATAGCAAATACCTAGAGATGGTAGAAAAAAAAAAGATGTAAAAAATATGGATCCTGAGGTCAGATACAAGAATTTCTTCACCTGAGAAGAGACTTAAGTAAATCCACATGCCATGGGAGCCCAGTGCTAAAAACGGAGTGGTATCCTGAAGATACTTACCTTAGGTGCATTTTAGAAAATATTTCTACATGGAGGTTTTTTTTTCCCCCACTCCCCATTGGCTTGCTTGTGAAATTTTCTGAAATAGCATCAAGCTGTGAGTTCCCTTGAGTTCATCCACAGGAAAGGCAATGAACATAAGAATGATTTCTCAAAGGATTTGCCTTCCCAGTCAGTTAGTACACGCACAGCAAGCCAGGGTGTGATTATGTGGTACACTAGCCTGCCAAACACCAGCTGGCTGGGTGGACTTGGCTAACCTTTGTTAAAAATTCCATTGCATCCTTTGGATGTCCATCTGACCAATTAACACTGGACTGGTTAGCGTGTTGTGATTTAGCAAGAAGTAGTGGTAGTGCCTTTGACAGAAGCGGTTTTCTGAATATGAAGTGCAAATTGGTGTCCATGCTGGAAGAAAAGATTCTTGGATTGGATGGTGGAGATGCTATGGAGCTCCCACACAGTTTCCACAAACCAAAAGTACCCTAAATAAATAATCAAAAAACAAATTGATCACCCTCCTTGGGCTCCTGGGAAGCCAAAGACAAATGATTAAGGCAGCGCTTCACATGCCTGAATACAGGGGAGAATGGCCAGTCTGTGGTGCCTACAGAAAAGAGTATCAGAAGGATTTCCACATAACAAGAAATTGCCCAATCAGTAACAAGTTCTCAAAGTGGAAAATCTCTCCTTAGATCCAGCTTAGTCTAAGGAATGGAGAGAAATACAGGACACTTTTAGGTGGCTGTACATCTGAATCTTACCAAAAGTTGGGCCTGCTCACAAAACATTCTTCAAGTGTCCAAGATAGATGATCTTTGTTGGAAAAAAAATGTCTGCAGCAAAAGGGTGGTGGTGCTGTCATTTCAGAGCCAAGACATGAGACATCACTGAAGATTGTATAGGCTGCTGAAGTCCATACGCAAATATCCACTGGCAATGTGTCAGACTGATTTTGATGGCACTGTGCTGCAAAATATCACATATAATAGGTGGACTTCAGGGACCTTGGAAGAGTGCTAAAGAAGAATACTGCCCAAGCAATCACCTTGGAAGTCCTTCAATTTATAAATGATCTAGAAAAAGGGGTGAAAATAGTGAGGTGGCAAAATTTACAGGTGATCAAGATAGTTCAGTCCAAAGCAGGCTGTGAAGTGCTATACAGAGATCTCATAAAACACAGTCAATAGGCAAAAAATAATGGTGGATGAAATTTAGTGTTGATAAATGTGGAAATCCTTAGAAAAGGGACAGATCAGACAGAACATATCACATTGCCTCAAATTCATGATATACTTGTATCTTTAATACTGTATGCAGACCTCAGTAAACTATATATTGGAATTGAAAAAGGTTCAGAGCAGGGAAACAAAAATTAGGAGCACAGAACAGTTTCCATTTTTCAGCCTGGAAAAGAGATGGCTAAGGGGGATATAAGAGTGGTCTATAAAAATCTTCACTCGTGCAAATAGCAAATAAGAAAGTCTTATTTATTCCTTCTCATAACACAAGAGCCAGGGATCACCATACAAACTAAATAGGCAGGAATTAAACAAAAGGATGTATTTCTTCATAACTCAGTCAACTGGTGGAAATTTTCCAGAGGATTGTGGAAAGGCTATGACTCTAACAGGGTCCAAGAAGAACTAGATAAACTCATGGAGGATATGTTGATGATTATTTGCCTGCAGAGGCAGGAATGGTGTCCATAGCCTCTGTTTTCAAGAAACTGTGAATGGGGGGGATGAATCATTTGATCACTTGCTCCATTCATTCCTGTTGGGGCACCCAGCACTAGCCACTGTCAGAAGGTAGGCTACTGGGGTTGTTGGACCTTTGATCTGACCCGGTAAAGCCATTCTTATGTTCCTGTCCCAGAAGTGATGGAAGGTAGAAGATTCTGGAAGTGAATCACTGTCTAGGTAAGTGTTGTAGGGTTTTTATTTAGTGGAGCATCGGTCCCCCCTCATACTTTGAGCGCGCTAGGCTTTTATAGTTTGGATGACCTCCACTTCAGTGCAAAGGCAGCTTGTCCTTTACGAAACTGGTTCCCTAGAGTGATCAGGAAGCTGTTACAAGTTAAAAAGGGATGGTAAAAATCAGGAAGCCATGAACAGACACAGAGGGACTCGGGACAACTGTCAAGGGACATGACAGGAGATGAAGAACTGTGTCAGGGAAAGTACAGGAGTCCATAGTCTGATGGATGAAGTTTAACTGGACTGAGCTAAATTTTTTTGAATCCTTAGGATTTATCCCCAAGAGGGGCAAATTTCTGGCATTTACTTATGTGCTACATCTACACTTGGGAAAAACTTTGAAATGGCCATGCTAATGGCCAAATCAGAGAATACCGATGAGGCACTGAAGTGAATATTCAGCACCTCATTAGCATGCTGCCGGCCATGGCATTTCAAAAGTGCCACGTTTCGCTCATGCGGGGCTCGTCCACACGAGGGTCCTTTTCAAATGGACCCTGCAAACATCAAAATCCCCTTATTCATATCAGCACCTGATTAGTATTCTCTGATTTGGCTATTAGCATGGCCATTTCAAAGTTTTTCCCAAGTGTAGACACCACCATGATGGCAAACTAAGAATCTGCTATATGGATGTTTGCCCAGGGGCTGCTTACTGGCTTAAATGTAATCTTCCCCCACCATGTATCTGGGGCAAGGTGGGTTATGACATGCAATTGTAAACCATGTTTAGTGCTTGTTACCGCTGTAACCCGCTTCTGTGCTGTGGATGACTTGTGTTTTTATTTTTTATTCTATGTAATTTGGCTATTAATTGGTTGTAAACATTTGCTCAGTAAAATCCAATCAATACCACTCATCATGGATTTATGGAAAATAGATACTGTCCAATTAACTTTTTTTTTTTAAAAAAGTGAAATTACAAGTTTGGCTGATAATACAGAACAGTGTTAATGTACTAGATATTTGTAATGTATTAGGCTTGGCAGCACATTTTGATTAAAAGTTAGAGCTATACATTTAATATGGCATACATATTAAATGGATTAAAACTGACTAGCTGATAGGACTCAAAATGTAGTAGTAAATGGACAATCAAGCAGGTCCATTTCCAGGTGAGGTCCTGCAAGGATCAGTTGTTGATTCTACAACATTTTTAATCAACAACCTAGAAGGGAATTGTCCCTGAAAATGTAGACAGACACACACAAGTGGCAGAATGGTAAATGAGGCATGTCACGCATAGACTGACTCTAAAGTGTGACTTGACCACAGTTTATGAATCTGAGAGATTCTAATCTCCTCAGTTTCCTGTAGTGCCTTACCAACCTGTAAATTGGAAGAAAAAAGGTTTAAAAAATTACCAAAAATTACAAAATTGCACCTAAAATACATGGTGATAGTGTCAGGGCCCTTTTACATGTCTAGAACAATAACTAGTTCAAAGAATATGACTTTAAATAAAAAAAATAAAAATAGCTTAAATTAGGAAATACAATAATGAAGGCTATTGTGATACATAATGTGGAAAATCCCATAAGACTGCAAGGGATTTTAAATAACTGAATAAAGATTGCATCACTTCCTGGGAGGAATGACTCAAACCCCCATAGGGTTTACACTGTAGCCTACAGAAACCAACAGAACTTCTAGACAGGAAGTTTAAGGTCAGCTGAAAAATCCTCTCTCAATACATGGACTACAGGAATGAATAGAGCTTCAGTCACATGTAAAGTACAAGTGAGTAGGTGATAGTATCATAGGTCATCTGCAAGCTGGTTAGCTAAATTATAGCCAATGAGCCCAAGTTACATATAAGGGCAGTTGCCAACAGGTGAAAGCTCTGTAAGGATAGGAATGAGCAAGAGAGTGGAATGCTGTGGGGCAACTTCTAGGAGACAACTGTGCCAGAGAAGCCAACCGAGAAGCTTCATTACCCTGCAAAAGGCACAGCTACTTGAAAACCAGCTATTATAACAGCAGCTGCCACCACTGCAAGGCTCCAGGATTGCCTTGACAATGGCTGCTCCCGGCCAACATGAGGCCTCCATAGTTCCGTAGCCTCCTAGCTGTCCAGCCAGCATCCTGCAGGTTTCAAGATCTCTCAGAGAAGCAGCTTTACCTCAATGACAAACATCTGGCTAGTGCAGCACCTCACAGCCACCAAAGCGGCAAAGAGTACACATATCCATCTCTCATGGGTAATGCACAAGACCCCCTTTGACAGGTCATGGGGAGTTTTAAAGAACTCTCTACATTCAAAATCTCTGCGTAACATCTTAGAGTGTAAAGGTTTCCAATAGTTAATAAAATTGCGTGCCTGCAATTCCAGAGGGATCACTCCAGCTCCTATAAAGTGCTGTCTGACTGTCTTCCAACTCGGGTTAGATTTAGAACAAACAATTAATCTTCTTGGGGTCTGGGACCAAACATACATTTTACAATGGTTATAACTCTCAGACACTTTAAATCTCTGATCACAAGGTGCTGCTGACTTGCCTGTGGGACCCAACACATATGAATATCATATCATGGTGGCGCACTTCTTAGGGTAGACATTCCAAGATGAGCAAATGTATGGACTACTCCTAGCAGCGTGCTCCTGGAAGCTAACCATTCATAAATACCTTCAAAACTAGGGAGAAGGTAAGATGAAATAATTCCTTCTCCTGAAGGATCTCTGATGTCCATTTACTTATTTTGCAGCTGTGAGCCACCTTAAAAACCATAAACAAAAAAATACTATACAGCACCTTTCACTCCTGGCTTAGAAACATTACTCAAGGTCACTTCAGACTCTTGTGAGGTGGGTATAGTTTCCCATGGCAGAGAAAAGTTGAATTACTTTATCATAGTTCTCCAGAATTGGGGACAGGGTACTAACTTACAAATTCAAGAAGCTTGGCTTCCTGACTGTCTCCTCCCTTCACTGGACTGCACTCCTTCTCCACATATGTCTGATACAGAATGTTCTTTCTGCAGCATCTGAGATAACTGACTATGACCGTAGTGCTGAGTATAACTAAATACACTAATAAAATGCTACCCATAGTCAGTCTTTGTTTTACAAAGTGGACACAAATGGTTCTTGCAATGCAGTTAGAATGATTATGTATTTTCAACACAACTATGATGTATACTTCACTTTTTCTGTAAAATGTTTCTTTAGCAACTGATAGGTTTCTCCACAATGACAGCTCATACATTTCTCCACTAACACCCCATCTCTACTTACGCTACATTGATGACATCATCATCTGGACCCATGGGAAGGAGACTCGGGAGGAATTCCACCGGGACTTCAACAACTTTCACCCCAACATCAACCTCAGCCTGGAACAGTCCACACAGGAGATCCACTTCCTGGACACCACGGTGCTAAAAGACGATGGCCACATCAATACCACCCTGTACCATAAACCCACTGACCGCTACGCCTACCTTCATGCCTCCAGCTTCCATCCCAGACACACCACACAGTCCATTGTCAACAACCAAGCTCTAAGCTATAACCGCATTTGCTCCAACCCCTCTGACAGAGACAAACACCTACAGGATCTCTACCAAGCATTCTTGAAACTACAATATCCACCTGAGGAAGTGAAAAAAACCAGTTCAGAGCCAGACGTGTGCCACATAGCCTCTTACTACAGGACAAGCCCAAGAGAGAAACCAACAGGACACCACTAGCCATCACCTACAGTCCTCAGCTAAAACCTCTACAGAACATCAGGGATTTACAACCCATCCTGGACAATGATCCCCCACTTTCACAGGCCTTGGGAGGCAGACCAGTCCTTGCCCACAGACAATCTGCCAACCTGAAGCAAATCCTAACCAGCAACTATACACCGCACCACAGTCACTAACTCAGGTACCCATCCATGCAACAAACCTCGTTGCCAGCTCTGCCCACATACCCACACCAGCAAACACCATTACAGGACCTAACCAGATCAGCCACACCATCGTGGGTTCATTCAGCTGCACATCTACCAATATAATTTATGCCATCATGTGCCAGCAATGCCCCTCTGCTACATACATCGGACAAACTGGACAGTCTCTACATAAAAGACTAAATGCACACATATCAGATATCAGAAATGGCAATATACAAAAACCCGTAGGAGCGCACTTCAATCTCCTGGGCCACACAGTAGCAGGCTTAAAAGTAGCTATCCTACAGCAAAAAAATTTCAGGACCAGACTCGAAAGAGAAATTTCTGAGCTACAATTCATCTGCAAATTCGACGCCCTCAGCTCAGGCTTAAACAAAGACTGTAAATGGCTGGTTAAATACAAAAGCACCTCCCTTGGTGTTCACACCTCCAGATCAACTGCTGGTAGTAAGCCTCACCCTTGCTGACTGAGCTAACCCTGTTATCCCCACCCTTGCTCTGGCTTATTTATACCTGGCCCTGCAGATTTCCAAGACCAGCATCTGATGAAGTGAGTCTGTGCTCATGAAAGCTCATGCTCAAAACTTTTCTGTTAGTCTATAAGGTGCCACAGGACCCTTTGTTGCTGTTATAGCTCATACAAACACTTCTCCTCTTCCCCTGCCCCCACCAACTGTGGTATTTGTTGCAGACTTTTAAATAGCTTTAACAGAAGCTGAACCCAGTCTTCCTAGCTAGGGGCATGGAAACTATTTTTATCATTCTTACTATGGTCACAGCTCATTGAATGCAACATACAATCTTTTTTCAGCTGTGACTGGCCCCAGAAGGGCCCCATGCTTAAATGGAAGTTGTCCATCTTCCTCACGCTCTAGCTAGCTATCTGGAGTAACAAAATGGGAGAACCTAGAAGCAAAGGCCCAAAACTCAGAGCACTGAGCCAAACACACAAAATAAGTTGCAAAGATGCAGAGAAAAGTAGGGCTTTCTCCCAAATTCTAAACTAAGTGGCCAGTAGTAATACATTTATAATGAATTTCCATTGTGCGTTGAACAGTGGGCTAAGTGGGAAACTCGTACTCTTGTATTTACAGAAAACTTAGGCAACAAACATTTGGACGCTTTGAAATATTTTCACAAATACAGTTGATTTAAAGCAAGATAGAGGCAGCTTTGGAGACACTTTCATGTCCATTTATTTGTAGAAAAAGGAGACTACAAAACAGAACTACTTAATTGCCTTTTCATTTTAAAGGTGTAGGTTGCAGTGATTAATCACTGCTAAACACAGACTTGGAAATGGTCTTTCCAAGTGCTTTAACTTGTTCAAAATTCTAGGGGAAGTCACAAATTCAACTTACAGTAGACTCATATCCAACATTCTATCATCCAGATCTCTCAAATAACCAGCATTTGAACCATAATGACACTGATTAAGTTTTCCATAAGTACAGTACAGTGAGTAAATACAAACATAGCAAGTACAATACTACTGGTGTTGTAATCTGCTTATATTTGTTTCTTAATATCTAATTTTGTTTTTCTTTAGTGTTATGCATGGCTAGGTATAGCTCTCTATTCTCCAGAATATTTGAATATCCAGCAACTTCCTGGCCCTGGAGCTGCCAGATAGGAAAATTTCCTGTAGAATGAAAACATGGCAGGACCTCTAAATTTATTTTTAGCCAACCAGAGAGGAAGGGCAGAAATTGCTTTGCCTGAGTGTGGAATCAGGGGACACCTGGGCTACGTCTACACGTGAAGCCTACATCGAAATAGCTTATTTCGATGTTGCGACATCGAAATAGGCTATTTCGATGAATAACGTCTACACGTCCTCCAGGGCCGGCAACGTCGATGTTCAACTTCGACGTTGCTCAGCCCAACGTTGAAATAGGCGCAGCGAGGGAACGTCTACACGTCAAAGTAGCACACATCGAAATAGGGATGCCAGGCACAGCTGCAGACAGGGTCACAGGGCGGACTCAACAGCAAGCCGCTCCCTTAAAGGGCCCCTCCCAGACACAGTTGCACTAAACAACACAAGATACACAGAGCTGACAACTGGTTGCAGACCCTGTGCATGCAGCATAGATCCCCAGCTGCCACAGAAGCAGCCAGAAGCCCTGGGCTAAGGGCTGCTGCCCACGGTGACCATAGAGCCCCGCAGGGGCTGGAGAGAGAGCATCTCTCAACCCCCCAGCTGATGGCCGCCATGGAGGACCCAGCAATTTCGACGTTGCGGGACGCGGATCGTCTACACGGTCCCTACTTTGACGTTGAACGTCGAAGTAGGGCGCTATTCCTATCTCCTCATGAGGTTAGCGACTTCGACGTCTCGCCGCCTAACGTCGAAGTTAACTTCGAAATAGCGCCCGACGCGTGTAGACGCGACGGGCGCTATTTCGAAGTTGGTGCCGCTACTTCGAAGTAGCGTGCACGTGTAGATGCAGCTCTGGAGAACAGGAAGAAAACATTTAGAGAGGAAAAAGAAGCATTCATCTATAGATACTGAGGTACTGTGAACCCAACCTGTACTTTATGCCAACCCACGTGATTTCCAGTCCCTACAAAACTCTTAGTTTTATTGCACGTGAAAAGATTTAACAGCAGGGGGTTGCAAAAGAGCTTACACGACACAGGCTTCATTATTTTCATAAAGTATTGTATGGTTGACAACTGTATTCTGTTTTTATGTCCAGTACTTCCTGAAGCATATTAGTAATTTATGACTGTGAACATAAAACCGCATTACATTTTCATGGCCATTTAGTATTGTGACCTCTCAGGTGATCTTTCCTTGCCTTTAAAAAAAAAAGTGTTCCACATCCAGGGTGAATAGATGTCCCCATTTTATGAGGGCAGTCCGGATGTATAGGGCTTGCTTCAACTCTAAACTTCCCCACCTGCACAAAAAAAACATGCCACTGGCAAAAAATTCAGTAGTTCATCTCTAGTTGTCAGCATGAGTTAATGAGCATCTGCATTATTTGTGTAGATAAGGTACTTCTACAACTAGCCACAAGATCATAATCAAAGGGGTGGAAGATTTTCCATCCTGTGGAAGAGCCCAAGACAGCTGGGATATGAGATTTTTCTGTTGAATTTCTTTATTTGCCGCTTATCACAGAGGGAGCAGAAAGCTCAGCTCCAAGAACTCAGTCTTAGCTTCCTAGTGGATTTGCTGCTGACACCTGGAGGAAAGTGGGGGTCATTAGTTTTCCTTTTCCTCTAGCCCTACCCCATCTCATATAGGCAGTCCTCCATATGGGTCTGGATAGGTGCTGTAGGCAGCCATCTTCACCCCTATGTGGAAACCTCAGTGGTCAGATTGCTATGAAGTACACACTGGCCATGGGGGAATGATTGCGAAAAGCAATAAAACAGAAGCTTCATGTGCACACTGGAGCATTCAGGCATATTTCATGGCAAATATTCCTATGAAGAGAAAAATAGTATTCTCCACTACATTCAGCAATACTATTAATACAGAATTTTGGCCATTACTGCAGCATTTTCTTATAATGAGGATTTCTTTCCACCACTCAAAAATGAACATTTCCTGTAAGATTTATAAATTGGTGTGGAAATTCCAGATGGGAACTTTCACTTCTGAATACTATCTTCACTGAATTTGTAACGGAATTTCTCTTACTGTACCTCTAAGCTATTGCTCATTAGCTGGGTATGGAAGTCATTTTAGATCCCTGATCTTCCTCTGCCCCACACAAACCAATTCCGAGCTATGTATCATTCTACTCTCTCCTGAAAGCCTGTACAAGACCTATACACCTCAGCAACACTATTTAAGCCCTCAAGGGGCACATAGGCTTTTTGTGGGCCCTCAGCATACAGGTTAACTTCACCCATCTCACTTTAATTTTGTAAGTCATTTGTCTCAAACTTAGAAGCATAAAGCCTGAAATCACACAAGTGTATAATGAGATACCGATCCTACGTGGGTTAGTGTGTTTTGCAATATTTTATTCTCTCACCCAAGGGCTATGTCTACACGTGCACACTACATTGAAATAGCTTATTTTGATGTAGCGACATCAAAATAGTCTATTTCGATGAATAACGTCTACACGTCCTCCAGGGCTGGCAACGTCGACGTTGAACGTCGAAATAGGCGCTGCGAGGGAACGTCTACACACCGAAGTAGCACACATAGAAATAAGGGTGCCAGGAACAGCTGCAGACAGGGTCACAGGGCGGACTCAACAGCAAGCCGCTCCCTTAAAGGGCCCCTCCCAGTCACACTTGCACTAAACAGCACAAGATCCACAGAGCCGACAACTAGTTGCAGACCCTGTGCATGCAGCATGGATCCCCAGCTGCAGCAGCAGCAGCCAGAAGCCCTGGGCTAAGGGCTGCTGCACACGGTGACCATAGAGCCCCGCAGGGGCTGGAGAGAGAGCGTCTCTCAACCCTCAGCTGATGGCTGCCATGGAGGACCCCGCTATTTCGATGTTGCAGGACGCGGATCGTCTACACGTTCCCTACTTCGACGTTGAACGTCGAAGTAGGGCGTTATTCCCATCCCCTCATGGGGTTAGCAACTTCGACGTCTCGCCGCCTAACGTCGAAGTTAACTTCGAAATAGCGCCCAACACGTGTAGCCGTGACGGGCGCTATTTCGAAGTTGGCGCCGCTACTTCGAAGTAGTGTGCACGTGTAGACACAGCTAAGGTGTGTCACAGATTTGGCAAAGCAATGCTTGTCCTCTAGCTGGATAGCTAATTCTCTTCTCCCCCTTTCTGCTAATATTAGCTACAACAAAAAGCTAACATCCTTTCAAAGCGTGTACTTGGATAAGGAAGGACAAAGCACGCTGGTGCTGTATTTTATAGTGACAAATCATCCCCACTGTTCAGTGTATCAGATTTTTTCATTTTTTTTTTTTAAACAGTCAGTCTGGTATGACCTTTCCTGTATGTTTTTACCCTTTTTTGTGGTATCTTTTATTCTTCTAGGTGCCAGTAATTTGCAAAGAATAAACAAGCCACTGAAATTTGGCCCTCCTTATTTCTTAAAGCTTCCTTCCCTTTCTCATTCCACCACATTTCTTCAGAAGATCACAAACCCAGACTGGCAGGTCCTCAGCTTCAGATCAACATATTCTTGAAGCTCCACCACTCTTCTCATGTTCAGTTTGTGTATCTCAGCTCCAAACAAGTGACTGTCTTTCCAAACTTGTCTGCAGCCAGACCGCAGAGTTTTCCATCTAAGTGCCAGATGGAAATGGGGCAGGGGTGGCTGAGAATCAGCATGCATCAGAGCTGCACTGATGGACCTGCATGGGGAGGGGCTGACCCCATGTCTCATCTTTACCCCACCACCAGCTTTGCCCACCCACCACCCTTGTCAGCCACTGCATGTGCCCACCCTCACCACTGGTGGGTGGATGGTAAGCAGGGAAATATCCTGGATACCTGTGGGAAGGGTTAAATAAAAGACTCTTGTTTTAAAAATGAGACACGTGTAATATAGGATGACCAGATATTTCTAGAGTCCAAATTTTCATCTGATGAGAGGGCTATTTTCCCCAACTGTGGGGAAGACAACCAATGGGATTCCAGACAAACTATCTCCCACCATTTACAAGAATTCCTGATGGGATAAGCCACCCATTTTAAGTCTTGTCTGACCCAGTACTCATGCCTTTCAAGTGCAAGCTAGGAAAGAACAAAAAGGTGCCTTGTATTGTCTTGCACCATGATCAACATCTCCAGGGCTGACAACAGACTTTGCTGGGCTCTGGGTAATGTGTGTCGTGGGGCTCAGTGCTGGGTCCCATGGAAGGTCAGACACATTGGGTGGATGGGGCAGGGCTAGGAGCAGCCAGCCCTCAGCACTGCCAGGACCATGCTGTGCTTCTTCCAGCCAGCCCTTAGCGCCCCCTGGACCATGCTGCACAGGGCTCTGGCAGCCATTTTAAAGAGCCCACAGCCCAGCACCCCAGCAGAACTTCCAACCTTGCCCCACTCCAGCTGGCCAAACCTGACAAGATCCACGGTCTGGATGCTGTTTCTCCCTTTGTGGGTATTCTGCCATCCTGTTGGTTCTCAGTTTCCAGAGCTCCATAAGAGTACGTCACTGCCTACTACTCAAAATATTTTTATTGCATCTCAAGGGACTTTAGTTACAAGTTCTATTTGTCCTAGGTGAGTTGCCAACCACAGCTAGTGAGACCCACCCAAAACAGGCTCATTTTCAAGAGCCAGAAGCCATTTTCACACCCTTACCAAAACAGTTACCATGCCCTGGGCTAGGTCTGAAGAGCAGCTGAACCCCCAGAAAAATGCACCGATTGGCCACTAAAACACAACAGCGTTGGACAATCAAAATCCTACCACTTCTCATGATGATGGGAATTCTTATCTCTGTGTTAATATGCATTTCTCCTGTATATTTTGTTCTTAAACTTAGTAGTGGAAGACAACCACAAAATACTTGAGAAATAATAGAAAAGGCATAAAGCAAAACACTGGCCATTGTCATGTTAGACATTACTGAACAATGGAATACATTTTACCAGAAGAACAAAAGCCCAATTATTGCATTTTTGTGCATCAGGAGGGTTTAAAAATAGCAATCCTGAAGTGAGATATCCCATTTTATCATTATATAAACATCTGGCCTTCCATAAAGATATTTTCACATCCTGTAATACCTCATTAATATTAACATGATTCACATATATTATAGAGACAACCAAAAATGTGGAAGGGAAGCCATAAGATAGATGATTTGTAATAGACCAGAGGCTGAAGCAGCTGTGACTGGTGCCAAATTAATTTACAGAGCTAGAGCTAGTACAAGATGTTAAAAGTTTAAGACAGCCACAGAACGCTTGGCAGTTGACTGTCAGTTACTGCAGCAGTAAAGGAGATTAGTGCATAGCAGGAGTTGAAACCCCAAGAAGCAGTGCTTGCTAAGGATTCCAAAGTTTCAGACAATGATTGTAAATCTTCCCTGGGGAATGTGGGTCACTTAGCAAATATGACCTCAGCTAAAAGTGAACATCTGGTTCCCATTTTACCATTCCTTAAAGAACTAGAAAACAAAAAAGTCAATGGCTACTTTGCTTATACAAGTTCAGTTCAAATATTGCAACTCACAGTACTCTATATTTAAAAATATTCCCAGGCTTTTTAAATCAGCTTACAGCATGAACTAAAACCATTGTGATCATTTCATTCTTTAAAAGTAAGACGTGTCAAAATATTCATACACAAGTTATAATGATGATATTCTTGTCAAAGTGTTTAAGGTTTTTTAACTTAAGACATAGGCTATGTCTACACTAAAGTGATCTGTCAATAGGAGTTGCTGGCAGAAGAGGCCTTCTGACAAAACTTCTGTCAACAGAGTGCATCCACACATAAAGGCAGATTGAAAAAAGCAAAATCAACTCTGTCGACAGAAAGCAAGCAGACTCCCTAGACAGGGTCTCAGAGTTGGCCTGGAACCCCAGAAGACAGGGTTGCATGGCTGGCAAACCCTTCTTGGAGCCCCAGCCAGGTGCACCCTTAAAGGGACTCCCCCAGCCCATGTTCTCTCTCTATGCTGAGGCTTGCCTACCTCATTGAGGGACAACAAAGCTAGTGCAGGGATTTCTTGCTTTCTGTGAAAGAGGGATTTTTTTCCCCCTTTTCCCCTCCAGTCAGCCATTATGCCATCCTCCACCTCCTCTGGGGGGTGGGGTGGGGCCACACTTAACACTGGGACCGAGGAGCATGACATCTCTACCCCAGTGCCCCACCTCTACTTGCCCCCCTTGGGTGATCAGACTGGTCTGCAGATATATCACCAATTTCCAGCTGGTGGGACTGGCGGGTCATGGGGCAGAGGGACAACCAGCAGTGGCTCCAGAACTTCCACATGAGGAATGAGACCTTCTTGGAGCCCTGCTTCTGGCTTGCCCCACCCTCTGCAGACAGAGCACCTGGATGCAGCCTGCCACCTCCTTGAGAAGAGCAGGTTGCCCTCACCCCCTGGAAGCTCACCACACCGACAGCTACCGCTTGAGGGGCAACCAGTTCAGCATGGGGAAGTCCACCACTGAGGCCCTCCTCATGCAGGTAAGGCACTCATAGGCTGCAAGCCCTGCACAGGGAGAGAGGAAGGGGATTCTACCCAACAGGGACCCACAGGGTACAAGGCAGCGGGGAAGCCGCATCCCAGGAGGGCCATGCTAAGGCACCCTTACACAGACCCATTGCTGGGAGGGGTGGCATCTCAGGGAGGGCACTCAGATTTTGCGGGGGTGGTTGGGAGAGGATGGGCGGAGGTAGGGGACCTCCCTGGGACCAAGTGACTCCCTCCCTCAGTCCTTGACATGTGTTTGGTCTCTTCCCCTTGCAGGTAGCAGTGGCCATCAAACACCATCCTGCTCTGGGGGTCAACCCCATCACAGACCTGGCTGTGTCCAGATTTGCCACCCTAGGCTTCCTGAACTGCTTCAGGGCGATCAACGGGACCCACATCCCTACCCATGTGCCAGACCACAGTATGGCATGGTACATCAACCACAAGGGATAAACACTTGATTATGCTGTGGGGTCTGGTGACCAACTGGAGAGGTCCTGGACATTTATTTTGGGTGGCTGGGCTGGGCATGTGTTGCAAGGGTGTTCCACAACTCTGTACTGGAGAATGGAGGCAGGCACCCATGTCCCCCACTGGGAACTGGTGGCTGTGGACATGCTGTTGTGCGTGGTGAGGGACATGGCTTGTCCCCTCATGCCCAGCTCATGAGGCTGTACACCAGGCCCCAGTCCAGGACTCGTTCAATGCCTCCTCACCCAGCTGGATGTGGGGGGGAGCACAAGGTCTGCCAAGTGGTAGTCATGTGCTGTGCCCTCCACAACTTGTGGAGGGGAAGGGGAGGCCTTCCTCCCAGGGCGGACAGCGGACACCAGCCATGGCTATAAAACAGGTGGGTGGAGCACCAGCTCACCAGGCCCATCAGGATGGGATGTGGATTCACACCCCAAGGGACAGCTTCTCCTGCAGCCCCTAATGAACCTCCCCAGGATACCTCTAGTGGGGGCCATAGTCCTGCAGTCCCATCCCCATCCCCACACCCATGGCCCCTTCACTCCTCCCCAACCCCTCTCAATGAGGGACACAGGGATGGTGGAAAGAAAAACCCCAAACATAGAAAGGCACGTGCACAGTAAAAAGTATGCTACAAACTAAGTACATTGTAAAATAATGGGTAACTATACATGGGAGGCTTGAGAGGGGGTGGAGGCCATGATTTTGCAGGGGAGCAGGACCCTGAGTGTCATTGGCCACTGGATTCCCTACCACGGCAGGTTTGGGGTCCCTGTCAGAAGCACAGGGAGGTACAGATGGGGTGGGACTGTGGTGGTGTTGGGCTCAGCGGGCAGGGGAAGAGGAGGGCCTGGGAGGCTGCCATGGCCATTGTCCACTGCAGGATGTTCCGCACACCTTCAGGTAGGACGCCAAGGGCAGGAAGATAGGGATGAGTGGGGAGCAAGTGCAGCAAAACATAGGTGCCTGGGTCAGCAAGGCCTGCTGGATGGCAGTGGCAGCGTTGAACCTGGCCATACACTGGCCCCAGGCCCACATCTGCCACTCCCACTACTCCTGTTCTCAAGCCTACCACTCCAAGCTGTCAGCCAGGGGACCCGTCTCTTGCTGCTGTGGGGGGCAGGGCTCCTGAAACCCCTTCTGTGGCTCCCTTGATAGCTCTGGGGTGTTGAGGGGCTGCTGGCTGTCAGCCATGGCCTTCAGAGATGCTCAGGAGTGGCTGAGAGATCATGCAGCAGAAGCACTTTGCGTCCCTGCTGCTTGCATGCTCTCAGTGTCCTCCCATGGGGTTTCCACAGCTCCTTGCTGCTTTAAAGGATGGGTGGAGGCAGAGAGCATAGAGCTATGGATGCCTTGTACATAGCAATCATATGCCAGCTAGCTGGCTGTGGGAAGGACCACTCTGTCACACACACCCCACCCCACCTCCAATAATCCACACTTTTTTTTGTTAACATATTCTGTCAAAGGCCTTCTGCCTCATGGAGGAGAGTCAGAAGGTTGTTGACATATTGCTGGCAAAACGCATTCTGCATGTGGACGCTCCACAAGTTGTCAACAAAACCCCTGTATTGACACCAAAACTAGTGTAGGCATCCATGTTTCTTTTATGGGAGAATATCTTTCAGGCACATTAAGTGTACGTTCAGATATATATGCAATACCACAGTTCTGTTATTGGGCAAACATCAACATGCATGCATTTGTAGGCCTCATTTTTTGCACAGCTGTATTATGATTACAATAATGGGAACTACATACGCGGGGTGACTTGTTTGTTTCAATGATTGGAACTGTGCATGCACAACTGTGTGAGAATGTAGCAGGCCTTGCATTTTTGTGCACATACTTCTAAGACTAATGCCTCCTTCTTTCAAGAACTATTAAAAAGCTGATAGAAATTGGTTTAACTACAAAATCTCCCAGAAGGCTTGTTCATCCAATTAATTTTTAAGTTAAATTTCGGGTCCTCAAGCTAAATAGCTTAGATGGAACTCACAGTAACCAAATTAGGATGAAGTATTTGTGAGTTATTTGTTAACATAGTTCAGTATATAATTGACCTACTTGAAGGTTAATAAGATAGTCACACCATGAGTAAATACATTTTTAGTCAAACCTCTGCAGCACATATAAAATTAATTAGTCTTAAGCTCTAAAGTGTCTGTCACATTTCAAAATGGATTTCGTATTTTGGCACTTCTGAAAATTACTACCCTTAGTTTAAATTTGAAGTGGACAAGAATCCAAGTTTGAACACTGTTTTCTTAGCTGATCTCTACTTACAGTGGATCGGATACTAATCTGACAACAATGTAAATTGGAAGTCATTCCATTCAAACTAGTAGGTCCAAGATGTCAGTGTAAATGAGAAGACTCTGGCCTAACAAGTGAGTGCAATTTCAAGATGCCTCCCACTGAGTAAACCATGTTTTAAAGTCAAGCTCCATGGAAAAGTTACATTCAAAGTTGTGTTATTTGCTAGTGAAAAGGCATTGTACATTCTTGCTTGCTATTATTTTGCTTTCCTCCTCCAATGTGTATGTTTCTTATCTGTCACAGACCACAGGTTTGTGCAAAATTTCTGTCCATTTACAAGGCTTTAAAAGGACACAAAACTAATTTTTGGCCTTTATTTAATCCTTTTATGGTGTTCTCCTCCAATTTTCCTTGCATTTTTCCTTATAAAAGCATAAGCAGGAAAATGCAAGGGAAGGGTTCTTACATACACCTGGCTATGACAATTTCAAGTTCAAGTTCTGATTAAGATAAACACTCACACAGAGTAAAAACTTTAAGTGCAAGAAAAGATAACCAAGAGAAGCTACTTAAAATTGCTCTTTGCATTTGGTCATGTATTGTGTAAAGCTTATATTTTGTGCCACAGAAATAATTTAAATATATCTGACTGGTGGAACATGACTGGCTCTCTCACACAGGCCTTCTAATCACACACTTTGTATGCTTTTCCATTCCATTTCTGCCTATGTGAAAATGAACAAGATACAGAATTTAGTGTAATTTTAACATTGACATTAGCAAGAGAACAATGGCTAGCAGCTTTGAACTGCTTTTCCATCTGGCACTTCAACTACTGTTTAGATTAATACTGGTAGGTATAACAGCAGCTGAAATTTTTCTTGGCCACAGTTTAATGGTGTTCTGTGCTGCTTCTCACTAAAAGGCTCCATCCACCTGTGGGCAGAGTCTCTTGTCTGTTACCATGGCCCTAAATAAAGTGACTGATGACCACATGAATCCGTTTCAAGTAGCAAGAAGGAAGCACTTATTTCAGTTAACTATGCTGTCTTGATATGGATTATACAAGCTGAGATAGTCAATAACATATCAGACTGCGGCAAACCCTATTAGCATGTGGTTAGCATGCTAGTGCTCACGGTAGCATTCTGCTCTGTAAAAAAAAGTGGCCTTTGGTATATCACACTTCAATGGTTTAAGTTCAATAATAATAACTCTTGTTTAACAAGATACAAGATTGACTCTTATAAATTAGACGATTGTTTTCATGATCCATCTAAACTGCTCTATTAATAAAAATAGACCAAAGCCCTTTTGGCACAATTCATTTCTCATTTCCACTTTCAAGTGGGCTCTAAATATAAGAAATCATGCCTGCCCAATTAATCACAGTACTGAAGATCTCGAATACCTGTGGAGAATGAAAAACCACTGCTATTAGAAAGTTTAAATTAACACACTTGAGCTAAATTAAGGAGCATTTTAAATACAGTGACTGTTGGCCAGTAGCAAGAACTAATCCCTTTGGCTCATTCCCTTTTACGGTCCTTGAAATTCTGTAATAGTTTGCCAGTTCCTTTAGGGCTTTTTGAGCCTGCCTGATGCTTGTCTTGTTCAAGAAGAAAATAGCTAGAGAACTAAGTTCAGCAGTAAACATTTAAATTCCAAAATATTTCAATGGACACGTTAATGACAAGAACAAGGTTTCAAAATGTTAACCAACTTAATCTAATTTCTACTACTTCGACAGAATGTAGACACTACAGTCTTAAGAAGAAACAGCTGAATTCAGCCTACCATGTACATTCTACACTTTGGGATTGTTTTAATGAGTCTGTGGAATTAAATATTTTAACGATCTGTCAGGTTTAATTGGAGAGTTTGCAGAGTTCCGGTTTACAAGAAGAAAAACATTTTGGTGATGTAGCGTATCACTTTATGCTAACTTGCAGATCTAAACAAAACCATCTGTTAACAAAGCTTGAACAATTAAGTAAACAACTAGAGTATATTGACTTAACTAATGCTTAATTTGTAAGTTTCATCATTGTTGATAGATTGCTTGACTGCAATATTTAAAAGTTGTATAAATTTAGCACTTGAATGGCATTGATGCTGGGAGCTCAAGCCAGGCATAATGGGGAGAGATTTATACAAGCCTCACCACACCACCAACTGTACATAGAACATCCAAGTTTGATCTGAAGCAGTCCTGCTTCCAAGGGCCCCCAGATGTTTTTTCTATCACAGCTCTTGGATCCTTTAAGATGCTGGACTTTTTTTAAAAAAAATAAAAAGCAAAATGAAAACAAAGTCACAGCTTGACAGTACGTCTACAATTCAAGGTCAGTGTTCAATTTTGTGCATCTGGTAAAAATGCACAAAATAGATCTCTTTGGGGATGGCAGTGAACCCCCTATAATCCTCCTCTTTCAAGGAGTAAAGGTACATTGATGGGAGAAATACGTGGACCTCCATCAGTGAGGACAGACCTTACAGTCAACTGTGGATGTCAAGTCTAGCTATGCAATGGTCTTAGTTAATCTGCAGTTAACTGTAAGTTCTAGTGTAGACCAAGGCGGACAGTCTGGGGAAGTAGCTTCCAAAGAAGCTTACTATCTCCAGCCAACCACAAAGAGAGGAAGTCTACACTTATACCCTATCTCTACAACAGTCAAGCTTGACAAATGGTGTCTGGAAATGGGTGGATAGCCCATTAATCAGTCTGAGTAAACTCACAAACTCATAAAATTTGTTTTGGAATCAACCTTAGATATTCCAGACTTTTGGATCGAGTAAAATGGGCACCAGCTTTAATCTTATTTGAATATCATGTGAGAAACAGAATTTATTTATCCAGCACAGGAGTAATAGCATTGCATCTCAATAAAGTGAGAGAATAACATTCATTTTTCAATGTCCAGATGCAAACTACAGCAGCCTTAAGAAAATTAATGAAAAGCAAAAAGCTTTCACCAAGCTAGGAGGACCATGGAAAAACCTATGTGGCATATCAGATCTGAACAGCAGGTGTTATGAGTTGTCATGCAGCGTGGCCTCCTGCTTTTTGTTTCTGGAGTCTAACCTTTGCTGTCCATAAATGACTCAACAGGTGAAATATGGTCTGACTTTTTCCTTGCACGTGTGACTTTTAAAAAAAAACCTCCACACCACACTGTCAGGGATAATCCATCACGTAACAGTCTTTTGACCTGACTCTGGCCTTTGGGAGCAAACAAATGTGCCTCAGATAATGCTGGTCCTATGTCGGAGGAGATTGTGTAAATTCAGGACGGTCAAGGAAAAAAGATTCTTTGACTTAATACCACACATATTAATATAAACCCACAAAAGAGTCTAGTTATTGGTTGAATATTGGCCACTTGTCACCACAGAGATATTGTGAAAAGCCTCTCACAGTGACATCTGCATTTGGAGGAGGAAGGGACCATGTTAGTTTCCAAAGATACCTTCTAGGAGTCATAGCAGGAGAATTTCACTGCAGGTTGTCAAGATTTTGCTTAAAAAAAAAAGGTAATTTCTACAGAGTCAGGTGAATCAAGGATTCACTACAATAGCTAAATTCAAAAAAGAGCAAGAACAAAACCACCACACTCATTTGGGGATTTGCCAGGGTGTTTTTTTGTCCTCCCTCACTAAAAGCCCACAATGGATTTGTTTCAAATCAAATTAACCCTTTGCTTTGACTTAGAATTGAAAATTGAAGTTGTTCAGGTGTTTACTTTTTATATATTTTGGAAAGTGAAATATAATTAAGTGTTCACACGAAGCATCACTTCAAAATGAAGTGATGAAATGTTTTGTGCAAAAGAATCAAAATGAAATCTTTATTTCTCTTATTTGGAAGTTCTCCCTTCCATCATCATCCATTTTGGTTTGGCTGCAGCTATTGGCCATATTTACTTCAAATTCATCAACTACTCTTTTTTTTCTAATTTAATAAACTGTTCGTATGTAGATGGTGGTGGGGAGTATTTGGTACACATCTATTACTATGGTTACATGCCTGGAAATCCCTGTAAATATAGGTGCCCTCCCTTTGTCCTGATCAGACTAACTGGTATCTAGCTGAAGCAAAGTAAAGAGAAAATTCATTTCCTTAGATACCATCTTATCTTTCAGTCACTATGAATATAAATCAAAAATGACTTCAAACTTTGAGCCAAAGAAATCTCATCATGCAAAGACAGCAACTCCTTCAGTGCACAGAGGAGATGGCATTTTTCCCCAGTAGGAAGACTTTCCTATTTAAAATTAGAAGGACAATACTCTCCAAATTTATCATTGACTAGCTTTAGAAAAATTGCTTGGTACCCATAATAGAGGGCATTGCCACATTGCCTGTCTCCATCAACAACATGGGAAGTAATGTTAATGCGTTCCTAGGTGGAACAGCACCTTGCACAGTAAGGCATTTAACTGTGATGGTCTTAAAACTATTCCCTGTAGTTAACTTGGGTCCAGGAATTCAGAAATCTGCACAATAGACATTGTGAATCTACTACCTACACGTAGTGACAAGGAAACATTTTGAACAGAAGAGACATATGGACTTCCATGTTCATTCCACACTATGGGCTTCATCCAGGTTAATGCTAGTTTTGGTGCTCTCAAGATTTTAGAAGAGCATTTGTCTGATGGCTAGCCAGCAAATGTTTCAAGCCTCCCACCATAAGTTTTTTCCATACAGTCCTTGTTTTCCCCCAGCATTTACTTAAATATTAGTTTTCAAGATACACATATTAAGTGCACATTGAGATTGCCGAGTTAGAGATGAAATCTGACAACCTTTGGATCACTTATTGTAGCGGCAGCCGGTTTATCACAAAGTTCACTTGGGAAATATGTTCTTAAGTTGCATTATGCAAATAGCTTTCTGGTGTATTCACCTCTCTTCCTTATGTACAAATTGAAATCTCCCTATTTTACAGTCAGGCAAAAGTGATCCCAGTGAACAAGGAGAATGTTTTCATTTTTTGTATGTGCAATTTTCTAAGAAAAGCCTGAGGTCAGGCACAGTTCTACAATTGTTTATTTTAGAAATCTCATTTATGACTATTTATTCTCTTTATTGCAAAATCCAACTCCGCAAAAATGAGTTAGGAAGTCATCCTTTAACTGGGAAGCAAATGAACGTGAATGGCCACATCTTGCTTATTACAAAGGCAAGGGAAATTGTAGCATTCAGCAGTACTTTCATGTAAATATTTCTCTGTATTGCCTTGTCATGAAAATAAGATATTTTCAGAAACATATCATGGGCAGCAAACTTTCAGAGTTGGGAAAAAAAAGTCACCATTTAAGCCAACTCTAGAGATACAACCCAAAAGCGAAAAACAGAAGAGGTAGTTCCTGTGGGCTTAATAGAATTATGGTGTGAAGCTATTGTGTGGAGAGTCAGACAGAACTTTTCTTCCAGTCAACTATAGGTGGAGTGTCCATATTTGTTCGACCACCTAATCACAGACGATATTGTGCAACACTTCCTCTAAATATATACATATCTCCAGTGAAGCTGATGAACATCTTACCCCACTCCAATCTGAATACCTCCAGAGCTTGTGGCAATTTGAAAGATACCTGGCTCCAGTCTCAATCCATCTGTGCTATAGCTGTTATCCTACTTATTGTCCCAGACAGGGGTCCAGGACTCATTTTGCTAGATGTTGAATTAAAACACAAGCAAGTAGGTAGCCTCTCCCTTAAAGATCTCACAATTTAGTTCAGAACTCTTTCAGAAAATAATTCAGTGTTTAAGCAGGTTGGCCTACAATAGTCATATTTTTCCCCCCATGTATGTATTTGTGACTATTTGGAAGTAGTTCACTTTTCCCATTAAAGAGCTAGCACATGGCAATGTGTCATCTTGCTGGATTATTATAGCAGGGAAAGCCTGTGCATGAAGTGATAGCAGCTTTCCAGGTTAAGAATATTTATACAGTACTGGTCTCTTTCCCCCTGAAGCATACTGTTATTGCAAATATTTTGAGCTTAGGAAGGAGCCGATAGTTCATTTGGAGAATTTTTAATACAACGGTGTGAATATCAATGAAAGAAATTGCTCACGCACATATTTTACATGAATAGAAAAATCCAGTTCATGTGTGTGTAAGTTTCAGTACCTAATGGTGGGCTTATAAAAGACAGCTGTGCTGTCCAGCTTCATTTGGATGCCTTCCTTTATTTCACTTGTGAACTGTGGTTACCATGAACTGGACAGATCTTGCATTAGTAAAGCAAAAGTAAAGTTCAGATTCATGGAAAAGCATAGAGTCTCAAATTCTGCCATTTTTCTTCAGGATAAAAATATTACTTGGTATCCCCCCACCCGGCATCAGTGGGAGTTTCGCGTACATAAGTAGGCAGAATGGCTTCATCTACACTCGATAATTTTGTTGACAAAACTCACGGAGCATCTACACACAAAATGCATTTTGGCAACAAACTGTTGACAAAAAGCTGCAAGAATTCCTGTGACACCTTATAGGCTAACAGGTATTTCAGAGCATAAGCATTAATGGACAAAGATGCATCTGATGAAGCAGGTCTTCACCCACGAAAGCTTATGCTCTGAAATATCTGTTAGCCTATAAGGTGTCACAGAATTTCTTTTTTGCAGATATAAACTAACATGGCTACGCCTCCGATATCTGACAAAAAGCCTTGTTTAGATACTCAGGGGGAGCCTTGCCATCGACAGTGCAGGTCAAAGGATCAATCCGCTTTTGTATGTAGACGTGATCTGTTGACAGACATTATGTCGGAACATCTCTGACAGTAACTGCAGCAGACAGATATTTCTAGCGTAGCTGTAGCCAATGTGTTTCAGGACCAATATTAAAAATGCCATTTCCTACCAGATTATAGCTTTATCTCAAATAGTTACGTGGAAATATTTCAATTTGTTTCTTGTTCTTAGTATTGCCAGTCCTGAAGGTGGAAGAGTAACTGGTGTTTTAATGGATAGGAGACTGTAGAGACACCCTTTTAAGCATTTACATTATATTATTGGGGACAGGTAAGGGAGTGTTACAAAGTTTGTATCATCTTCAAGGATGCAGATCATGGAGCATGACTCATGACTTAAGTGGTGGGCTGCCGTGTTCAAGAGTCAGCCTGATTTATGGGGCCAGATCTTGAGCTACCATAAAACAGCTTCATTGAAGTCAACCAAACGAAAGTCTTTTCATACCAGTAACAGCGTGAAAAACATAGCTCCACTTCAGTAGTCTAATCTTGAGGTAACACAGAAGTGAGTCTAGCAAGATCTGCTCTTAAAGAAATGCAGGCAATCTCCTGACCCTCCTGGTAATGTGGCACAAATCAAGATCTGACAGCAGTTGGAGACACATTTACTAACACCGAGAGAGTACAGACTGTCCCAACAAAAGGCTGTCAAATGCCCTCAGTAAGAAAGGTAGATGTAAGGCTCATCATATCCTTCACTATGGGTACCCGCATGGCCCCTCAATATGCCAATATTTTCATGGCTGACCTGGAACAGTTCTCCCTTAGCTCTCATCCACTAACACCCCATCTCTACTTATGCTACATTGATGACATCATCATCTGGACCCATGGGAAGGAGACTCGGGAGGAATTCCACCAGGACTTAAACAACTTTCACCCCAACATCAACCTCAGCCTGGAACAGTCCACACAGGAGATCCACTTCCTGGACACCACGGTGCTAACACATGATGGCCACATCAATACCACCCTGTACCGTAAACCCACTGACCGCTACGCCTACCTTCATGCCTCCAGCTTCCATCCCAGATACACCACACGATCCATTGTCTACAGCCAAGTACTAAGATATAACCGCATTTGCTCCAACCCCTCTGACAGGGACAAACACCTACAGGATCTCTACCAAGCATTCTTGAAACTACAATGCCCACATGAAGAAGTGAAAAGACAGATCAACAGAGCCAGACGTGTGCCACATAGCCTCTTACTACAGGGCAAGCCCAAGAGAAACCAACAGAAAACCACTAGCCATCATCTACAGTCCTCAGCTGAAACCTCTACAGCGCATCAGGGATTTACAACCTATCCTGGACAATGATCCCCCACTTTCACAGGCCTTGGGAGGCAGACCAGTCCTTGCCCACAGACAACCTGCCAACCTGAAACAAATCCTAACCAGCAACTATACACCGCACCAGTCACACTAACTCAGGGACCCATCCATGCAACAAACTTCATTGCCAGCTCTGCCCACACATCCACACCAGCAACACCATTACAGGACCTAACCAGACCAGCCACACCATCGTGGGTTCATTCAGCTGCACATCTACCAATATAATTTATGCCATCATGTGCCAGCAATGCCCCTCTGCTACATACATCGGACAAACCGAACAGTCTCTACGTAAAAGACTAAATGCACACAAATCAGACATCAGAATTGGCAATATACAAAAACCCGTAGGAGCGCACTTCAATCTCCTGGGCCACACAGTAGCAGGCTTAAAAGTAGCTATCCTACAGCAAAGAAATTTCAGGACCAGACTCCAAAGAGAAATTTCTGAGCTACAATTCATCTGCAAATTCGACACCCTCAGCTCTGGCTTAAACAAAGACTTTGAATGGTTGGCTAAATACAAAAGCAGCTTCCCCTCCCTTGGTGTTCACACCTCCAGATCAACTGCTGGTAGTAAGCCTCACCCTTGCTGACTGAGCTAACCTTGTTATCCCCACCCTTGCTCTAGCTTATTTATACCTGGGTCTGCAGATTTCCATGACCAGCATCTGATGAAGTGAGTCTTTGCTCACGAAAGCTCATGCTCAAAGCTTTTCTGTTAGTCTATAAGGTGCCACAGGACCCTTTGTTGCTGTTACAGATCCAGACTAACACGGCTACCTCTCTGATACATATCCTCCACTGGCCTTCGTCTACAACTGGGCTGCATAGGAGAGAGTTAGCTCAGTACCACTTCGCTAACACGAAGCAAGTACCATCTACTTCAGCCTTTTTGCTTCCTCAGTTCTGGAAGCTGACACCTGATTCTGCCCCCTCTACTTTTTTTTTTCCTTTCAGCAGCAAATTAGATGATCAGTTGAATCACCGTGAACGAAAGTAGTCAATGGACTTCAGCTTAAAACAGTCTGAGTTGTCCAAAAGAGATTGTTAACCTACCTAGAGCTTCATTAGCCATGAAAGAAAATAAGTTCTGATCTTCATGTGGGAGTGTAAAAATGCCAGTTCAGCATTTCCCTGTTCCCTATACCCTAAATGCTTATATATGGGGTGGATCTTTCTCCAAGACCGTACACAACAGTCACTAAGCACACTTGGGAATGGATTTTTAAATCCTCTTCATGCACAACAGAAGCATTCCTGTATTTTGGAGACAAGCCTCATCTCATATCTGAGATCAGATTCTGCACTGCTGAGACTTTGACCCTTGGAATACTTTTGGTCAGCCAGTTCTAAGCTTAGAAATCTTCACATTTCTATCTAGAATGTATGTACATAAAGTTTCCCCTTACCGCCCAATTCTCCCACAACTGAAAACCACTTGAATGGATTTTTTTTTAAAAAAACCACACCCTCCACCCCAGCCCTCTAAAAAAAACCCCACGGACCCTTTCAGCACTAAGGGAGAGTTACTGAAAAGCTTGCCAGCACATGAAGCCATAGTCACAATAGATGCTCAGCTATGGCTTTAATTTACCTCACTAGAAAGAGAAAATACATTGCAATCTTGAACCTCTATGTTCCTATAAAATGGAAGAGCGTAGTGGAGATGGATCTTGAATTTTTTAAAGTAATTTATTTTGTAGATTTCTCATGGATGATTGTCCTGATATTCCATATAACAAATATTAATGCTTAATTATAAAATGTGTCCTAGTCCAAGGTCAGACTAAAACTTACACAGTGAAATTTACAGTAGTAAGAGAGATAGCCATGCTAGTCTGTATACTATCAAAACAAAAAGCAGTCCAGTAGCACTTTAACAAAATAATTTTAGGTGACGAGCTTTCATGGGACAGACCCACTTCTTCAGACCACAGCCATACCAGAACAGACTCAATATTTGAGTCTGTTCTGGTCTGGCTGTGGTCTGAAGAAGTGGGTCTGTCCCACGAAAGCTCATCACCTAATAAATTATTGTTAGTCTTTAAAGTGCTACTGGACTGCTTTTTTGTTTTGATAGTATGCAGACTAGCATGGCTATCTCTCTCTGTTATAGTATTTGAAGTATCACAGAGGTAGCCGTGTCAGTCTGTATCTTCAAAAACAACAAGAAGTCCTGTGGCACCTTATAGACTAACATTTTGGAGCATAAGCTTCCGTGGGCAAATACCCGCTCCTGCTTCATGACATGCATGAGTACTGTGTGGTGTACTATGGTTTACTACAATGACATTATATGGTTAGGAAGCACCTAATGTTCTGTTCGCCTGTTTTTGACAGCTGTTGCACATTGAGGACATGCAGTGGTTTTTTTGTGTGCCAGTACTGAGTATCAGCAACCCCAACTGCAGGATTGTCTGGGGAGGGTTGTGGAGAGCTGGCTGAGTACCGGCTCCTTTTTTTTTTTTTAAACAAAAAGACAAAAAAACCACCCACCGAGGACAGGGTTTTACAGAACCATTCACAATAATGCCTATATATATATCGATATATATGTCGATTTATTTTTAAGTAGAGTTATTACTCTCAAAACATCTAATTTTGCCCCTTTTGTTTTATATGCAGAGTTGGGACTTTGTTTTCCAGGGTGCATTTGAATTTATGAACATTGAATTTCATTTGCCATTTTGTTGCCTTGTTACCCAATTTTGTGGCAGCCCTTTGTAACTTTTTGATAGTGAAATTTATGTGTAAGGATATTTTGAGAAGCATAGTAATGCTTTGAAAGAGGCTTGTATAAAAATGTGGTCATTCTGGTCTTTTGATCTTAATTGTCAGTACACTTTTTTTCCCCCAAATCTAGAATGGTTCTTCCTATTAGCCTCATGAGGGCTATTTGCACAATAATGAGTTTCATTTAGTCTTTGCTTTACTGCCCAAATTTCTCTTTGATGCCATTTTAAGTCTTCAAATTTTGAGTCATTCTATTTCAATGGAAATTTCCCTCCCCACATCCCCTGCAGGGTGAAACTAATAGTCATCTCTTTTGACCAAAATTATGACATACAGGAAAGATATTACTTTAGTACAAAATTAGTATAAATTTTCCATATTACTTCTTAAAATAACTGGTAGCATGATTCCTGTTTTCAAAAACACTCTGAAGATTAAAATGCTCAGATTATAGTTAGTTCAACATTGTTTCTGCTAAATAGTAACAGAGGAAGCCGTGCTAGTCTATATACTATCAAAACAAAAAGCAGTCAAGTAGCACTTTAAAGACTAGCAAAATAGTTTATTAGGTGAGCTTTCGTGGGACAGACCCACTGAACAAGTGGGTCTGTCCCACGAAAGCTCACCTAATAAACTATTTTGCTAGTCTTTAAAGTGCTACTTGACTGCTTTTTGTTTTGATTGTTTCTGCTAGATTTCTAACTAAAAAAAATGAGGATACAAAAATGAAACAAAAACCCCCACAAACAGCTAGGCTGCTCAAAGAAAAGTACAGATTATTTTTCAGTATCACAGGGCTACAACATAAATCAAAATAATCTTCATGGTTCAGTTTTAAACTTGTCATGCTATCATATCAAAATTCTGCAGTGCAGAATCTTGTAGAGTAAACCCTCAAAATACACACAACTCAGTTGCACATGTCTCAGGTTAACCCAGTGACTCTTGCCACCCCTGACAGGAGCCTGTTTCCTGCTACCCTTGGTTACCCTCTCACCTCCATTGGCTGGAGCCAGGAAACTGACTGAGGCTGCTGCCCTGATCAGTTTCCCGGCTCCGCAAAGACAGCAGTGTCATGAAGCAAAACTGTTGAAGGAGTGACATCAGGTATTGGATGCTACTAGCCTGAAGGCCACCACCTTTGTTCATAATCCAGCATGCTCAGTCTTTTAGTGCCTTTGCTCCAGTTACAGAGTTGCTTTTTCTGATCTGTACACACATATTCTATTTTCTTCATGGGCTATCCATGCTTTTCGCGATTGAAGATGACTGTCTTATTGACATGGGTCAAGTGGAACTTCAGGATAAATTTGCATTTGTTTCTTACCATCAGTTCCAGGAAACTTGTTGGGATTTTTCTTTTGCCATATGAAAATTCAATCAATTCATGGTTTCATAGGCTGCATCTCAACTGCAGGCTTCTGTTGGGAGACCAGAGGTGTCGCAGCATAAGTCATGTGAGAGTGTTCTACCAACATCACTGTCTTCCTCATTCCACAAGGAAGAAGGGATGTCTCAGCAGAGGGGGGTTTCCCAATGTTTGGCCCCATGTGGACAGGATTTACATATCTAGATATAGCCGGAGCCAAAAATTAAATCACAATAAGCATTTGCGAACATTTTATACATGATCTGGACAAATTTCCGATTTCCTCTACAAAATTATTAATTTTGTATGAAATTACAGGTTGAACCTCTCTGATCTGGAACTCTCATCTGGCAGACTCCATAATCTGATATGATTTTATGTAGCCAGATAACCACTTATCATGGATGTGGCCAACTTTCCCATGGTCCCATAATATTTTACAGCCACCAGTCCTGGCTTGCAGTGTTCTGTGCTGTTATTTAGCACTAATTTACCCTTAAATGTCTTTTAAGGCCCCCAGTAAACAGTGCAAATGTTGGTGACATGCTAAACAATATTGACCTCCTGTTGTCCAACAAATTCTCTCTTATGGCACCGGTCAGGTTTCAGAGATGCCGAATGACAGAAGTTCAACCTGTAAAATTCTCTTTCACGGTGTTTTTTTAAAAAAAAAATCCTCTTTTTTCCCTGTGAAAAGAAAGCTTTTAGTGTCCTTTCCCGGAAGAGAAAAAAAAAATTATGGTGTCAGACTTACACCTATCATAGCTTAGGGCCTCAAAATATTTTAATTTACAGCAGGGGCTGGAATAGTCAAGCTTCAAGGTACTTATTATAAATTAAAGAACCCTACGGAAGTTAAGGTTTCCTGCTGATGATTTATGGAAGGGAAGGGTTCACAGGAGTTTATCAAATGTTTAAGAATCTGGTTGAAACAGATAGGTGCTCCTTTAAAAAACTTTTGGACAGAGCATGCAAACACACTGAATCAGACCCTCACTGCGGCAAGAGCTAATTTTGGCTGAACAAGTACCATGTATGTCTAAACCCATAACTAATGGCTGATTCATTTCACAACATTAAGAACTGTGATCTAATACAAATGTAACACTTCAAAGAAATTCACACTCAAATATCCTGTGTTTAGGGAAATAATCAGAACAGCAACTAACCTCCACCTCCGGGGATACCCAAGAAATTGATACTTACTTCTTAAAAGCTGAACAACAAATCTGTAGCTCTCCAAAGTGCCAGTTTCCTAATATAATACTTTGCTTGTGAGACTCACTCCATGTCTGATACCATGGTATTCTTTCTTTAAGAAATCAAAAACCTTATAACCAGAGCTGGGAGAAATTTAGCCAAAGCTTTTATGTGGGGGAGGAGCAGACCCAGTAACAAATGGCTTTGTGAATTGTCAGTGTCATTAAATTGTTAATGAAAGAATTCTAAGATTCAAAACATTTTGTTTTCACATTTCCTAAATGAACATTTCACTTTTTGGTCTGAAGTGACTTTTCATTGAGAAATTTCCTTCAATTATTAGCCACAAAAGCCTTTAAAAATGGTTGGAATTAAAATGAAATGTTTCAGGATAAACAAAGACCTAACTTAATCAAAGATGAAATTCAGGTTGCTTCAGCTTTTTTAATTTATGGCACAATCCAAACTTTAGGGTTTGATTGAAAGTTCTGTTTTTCAGAATTGCTAGTAAACTGAATAAATCAATTATTTGCACAGGATGGTGATCACTCATTTCCAAGTTCAAGCATTTTCCATGGGCGTTGTGGATCCTCAGGTGGCTGATAAGACATATCCTTGAATCACAAGCTCTATTATAGTGAGGACAGATGTCCCCAGGTAAGTAGCTGACCATGACTGGAAGTGCAGTAGCCTGACTGAATTAGATTCATCTCAGCACTAGCAATGTTACATACATAAGCAAGCGCCGAATCTTATTTTCTGGTCTCCATTATGTAACATAGATCAGGGCTGCAAAAAGATGTGGGCTCAGAATCCACCAACTCCTGTAGCTAGTGTCATTCTCAAGGCACACTAGTATCATAGTGTTATATTTAATTATAGGTGGAGCAGGTGATTAACTGTGGCCACAAACCATTCAGGGAAACCAGAAAACGTGTGGTCTTTGTTTTTTGCGCCAACATGCCTAAAGTAAACTTTTAAGCACTGACATTTAATAATAGTAATGGTCAAAGGAGTGAGATGTGTCTGTTGTGGACATTTTTATGTGCAAAATTTTTCATGTATTTGGAGTGTCAATCTTAAATTGTGTGAGTTTGATTATGCAGAAGAGGTTATTCATGTGAGTATATTGGGTGGGCAAACTCTTGCTTTTACCTGTGTGTGAATACACTGCAGGTAAAGATCAGTTATGGAGCTCTGCATTCTTCCATATTTTTTAGTAATGTTTACAGTTGTAAAAATTAAGGAATTACTTTGATGTCAATGTAAAATTAACAAATAATCAACTGTGGAGGAGAGTTTGCGGAAGAGGTGAGCTCAGTTAGCCTGTGCATTGAGGAGAATCTTCATTTTCCTCTCAAATCATTTAAGTAAAAATCAGGCTGTGATGTAAAGGCTGAATAGTTTGACATCCAGCTATGAATAAATGTAATGGATTTGTGAGAGATTATCTTTACAAAACAAAGATTTGTCTATACAGTAGCTGAATGTAAAATAATACACATTTACTCAAGGCACTGGGGAGTAGAGCCATAAATATGGTGAGGGGAGGACTACCACCAAGTGTACTGTTACTGCTCTTTGAAAGGGAAAAAGTGGTGTTTGTCAGTTTTTTACATGCTGTAGGTCACAGGCACAGACTAGCTCATTGGGAACCTGGCCAACCTTGCTCTGGCTTATTTATACCTGGCCCTGCAGATTTCCAAGACCAGCATCTGATGAAGTGAGTCTGTGCTCACGAAAGCTCATGCTCAAAACTTTTCTGTTAGTCTATAAGGTGCCACAGGACCCTTCGTTGCTGTTACAGATACTTATTAGCTATCAGACTGTGGCCCCATCTGTGAGTGGTACATGGACAGGGAGAGAGGCTCTCACCATTCTAAGCAAGGAGATATGTGGTGGGAGGGCTGTTTACCAAAGCTGCTACGGGTATGTCTGCACTGCAATCAAACACCCACAGCTGTGAGTTGAGTTGGAAAGAAGATGCAGAATGGTAAAATTGCAGTGTAGAGTTTGGGCTCAGGGGTCTCATGAGGTAAGAGTCCCTGAGCCCAAATGTCTACACTACAATTTTGCAGACAGGGCCCATGTTACTTATCTGTAATCCAACAGGATTTTATTTAACCTGATGACCACTTATGGTGTGGCCAAGTTTCCCGTGGTCCTATAAAGTTTTACAGCCACCAGTCGTGCAGCCACAATGTGGGGAACTGTGCTTTCTGCTCAGCAAATGGACATAAAAAGGAGATATGATGTTTAGAGAAAAGAAAAGCATTTGCAAGTGCTAAAAATTAAGGCAATACCTGTACCTTCAATTTCATTACATCACAGATGAGCACTTTCATAGCACTCCACACTTGAGCCTTCACCAGGGCAAGCAGTTTTCTTACAAGTGAAGACTCACATCATCCTTAGTCTCATTATATTACAATCTCAGATTAAGAATGGCTATCAGCATTGAGTTACATGTAAATCTAATACCATATTGTACTTGCTTTTAGATTGACCTGTGGTGAGTAATCATTGATTTTTTTATACTAGATTAAATTCCAAGTGTCTCGAGATGAAAGGGCAGTGATCTATACATGCGTTTTTCTGTCATTTTTGGACAGTTCAGCAAGGACAACACATTCAAAATGCAAGGGATATTTAAAAAGCTGAACTTCATTTCACATATTTCTGTACCTTTTTTAAAAATGGTAAACACAAACAAAACGAAAGTTTCCTGCTGAAGTGTCAGAGCAACTTACCCTCCTGCCACTCATCTGATGGTAGATAACACTTAAGGCTTTTTATAAAGGGATTTGTTAGAGCATATTTTAAAACCAATCATTAACTCATGACAATAGATGTAGAAACCACAAGAAACAAACACTAATTAGAAACTGAGTGTTCACTAGTTTATTATAAATCCAGTTTCAGCAAAAACTCGCTGTTATTTTTAAGGCTTAAAAACTTCCTTGTAGGGGAGTTTTCATATTAGAAAAAAGCTGACATCTTTTTTTAGCCATACATTAGCAGCAGTTGCTTCCAGATTTGTTCTATCATAAGTTTGCAAAATATGATGCCCATGATTTCTGTTTTACATGAGTCCAAACCACCAATAATCTCCAGAATGAGGCAGGCAAGTGTTGCATACGAGACAGAGCACAGGTAGAGCCTGGAATTCCAAATTCTAACCTGATTCCTCACCAAATCTGATCTTTCCCCCCCTCCACAGGCCACAGAAAGCCCTTTAAAAAGGTAAATATTCTGTAAATCCACCTATGAAACACCAACACTGGTGTACTTCACAGCTGTGTCTTAAGCACTAATGTACATTTTTTCTATGTGCTATTATGAAGTGGTCCTTTTAAAAAAAAAAAAGTATCCACTGAAAGAGTTTTCTACCCCACCCACAATAAACAGGAGATGCCGGATATATAGCATTTATTCCAATTTTTTTTTATAGATACAGAGGACATTGCAATACAGATAAGGAGGCACCCTGTTTGACAAACCTACTCAAAATTTGGATTCCTGGATGTTACTAGTATTTTGGTGGGTTCTTTTGTCTGCCAGCCTGGTTTAGATTATCTACAAGCCCTCATACTGGGTAAGTGGGAAAAATGTGAAGCCCTTTTGCATTAATTCTGATCCTGAAGTGTATCCAGTTACAATGGAGACACTCACTTTTGAGCACTTATAAAGAGCATGGCACAAGGATAATAAGCTAGCACTGCCTTACACTGCAGAATAGCGCACACACACACACGGCATTTCTGCCCATGCTCATGTACAAGAGTCTCATTAGCTGATAAAGAACAGTTGTTGAGACACATGCTGCACCTTTACTTCCTTTGTCTTCAATCACTAAGATGTGTGGCATTTCAAAAAGTCAAGTGGGGAGGATTAGCCACTACTGGAAGAAAAAAAAATCTTTGCAGAGCAGATAACAGGCTGGATGGATCAGAATGGAAAGCACATTTACAAAGAACGGGAGACATGACTGTCCTTTATTGGCTTTAGTGAGCAAGAATGCTGCAGTGCAGATGAGGAGAGGCAGAGAACAAGAGCAGTAAAAACTCCCCTGCTCCCCTCCAACAGCAACCAACACCTGCCCCTTTTGGGATAAGGCCTGTGGCTCCAGAATTTGGCTGATCAGCCACTGATGGCCTCACAAATAGGAGGGTCACATGAAGATATTCTACTCATTATTGAGTGACTGCCAAGAAGAGGCAGCAAGAGTACAGGGATGGGTTATGCACACCCTAAACACTTATGAAATCAACTAGAATTTAAGTAGACACACTCTAGAAGTGGCCTGTTAGAGCAGAAATCACATTGTAAGTAGTAAGCAGATTTTAATGGTCCCACCTGACAAAGTTATAATCTGAAAAACTGGTAGAAAAATTTGCTGTATTCCTTACTGAAAAGGGCATAAGTTGGAAAAGGTGAAGCCAGAAGTTTCTAACTGGCAGAGCACTGAAAGAACAGAAGCAGAACAGCTATAGTTATTGTAGGTAAATTCACATGAATAGAAATCCTCCTAGAACACAGTCCACAATTGATCATGAGTCATGTCTAGACCTCATCCTGGGTCAAGTTGACGTCTCTCTCTCCAGTCTATGCAAGACCCCCTACTATTGGAAATCCATGTAAACAAAGTTATGTCACTTGAAAGAAATTTGCAAGTCATTTCACAGGAGGCAGCACAAACTGGAAGTGGGCAACAGTCCTTAGCCTGAGCTGATACAGAATATCCCCTAGGCAGCATCCATTAGCTATGGCCAACAGTTACCTTCCCATAGTATCGGAGGGGTAGCTGTGTTAGTCTGGATCTGTAACAGCAACAAAGGGTCCCGTGGCACTTTATAGATGAACAGAAAAGTTTTGAGCATGAGCTTTCATGAGCACAGACTCACTTCATCCCATAGTAGAGCACACCGAGCTTGCCATTATGAACATCTGCTCACGTTCAGGGCTGATGCAACAAAGTGAAAAGTGTACTTTTGCATTGGGGGTATAGGGATGATGGGAAAGATGGAGTCCACCTAGGACAATTGATTCAGGAGACAAAGGAGAGATTTGTACTTGGGATATTTCCAGCTACAGTAAAAATCAAAGAACTATCCTGGCAAACCAGTTTCTTCTCCTTGCCATAAAGGCACCAAAGAAAGAATCAAGTATCTTTTCCTTACTTATTAGGAGATGCTAGATTACTTAATCCAGAATGATTCGCAGGAGAAATGTTTCACCCAAACCCTTCTCCCACACAACTAAGGGAAACAAAATGAAGATATTCTTCTATTTAAATAGTTGCAGGTACTGCTTGCTTCTGCTGGTGCTTGCTAAGCATAGCTGCCTGGTGTATGTGCGCGCTAGAGCCCAGGATCTACCCAGCTGCTTAAAAGGGAAGCATCAAGCATGCAGTCCTGCACTCTACCTGCATGGAGAGCTGCTGGGCCTTGAAAACAGATTAAAGCTATTTCAAAGGTTATTCTAACTTGCAAAAGTTCATGAGGCTGTAGGGAACAGCACAGCAGCTAAGGCACAGGGGCCTAGTCCAGCATAAAAGGAACCTCAGAGCACCAGTGAAACACGTGCTCTTATACCAAGGGGAGAGGTATAAGATTAGCAAAGTCTGAGAAAAGACAGCATCAATTGCCAATCAGTTGCCCTGAGACTAACAGCATAGCTCTGTTAGCAGCGTGTTTGTCTAGGTAACTGATTTTCCTCTAGCCAGTAGGTGGAAGAACAATTCACATACCTTAAGACTCTTTTTTTAATTTCCTTTCACAACATTTTTCCATACCAAGTTGTAGAAACTTATTTTAAGCAACTCACTCAGCAAAAACTTCATCTCAGTGATGGTGTGTTTTAACATAACCTCTGCCCCTCCTTCTACGAATGAATTCATCTCCCACAAAACCCAACACTGGAGATGGGTGTTTAATATACTGCATTACTGGTAACATCTTGTCAGGTCAATTTGCAGCCGCATGTATTCTGTAGGCTTCACTTTAGAGGGTTAGTTCTTTCTGTGTACAAAACAATGTGTTAGATAAACAAAATTAAAGGTATTCTATTGTGAATTACCCTGCACATTGAGTTGTTCACTTGTGGGTGAGAAAAACATTAAGTCTCCATTTGTAATAGAAAGGCAATGAGAACAAAACTCACCATAGTGCTAGGAATACACTAATCACACATGTGGGTGTTCAACTGGAGGTATAGTCATGATTACTTACTTCTGGGTATCCAAAACTGTGTTAGAGACAAGGTATAGGGCCTGCATTTTAAATTCAGACAGGACACAAAATGTGAGTTCTATGCAGACAGGGAGGAAGGAAAAGAGTAACAATAAAGAGACCAGGTAGCTCCTTAGTGAGGTATGTACCCTTCCCAGTAGTGCCACTGAACTGTGTTTTTGAACTCCTTTCTGATGTGCCAGAAGTAGTTTTAAAATAAATGTAAAATAAGTGTACGGAGGGGAGGCATGGGCACAACAGCAGAAAGAAAATGAATCGGAGGCCCATGGAAGGGTGAATTAGAAGCTTTTGGTGGATGCCGTTTTGGCAAGAGCCATTTTCTGATGCTCTACAGACAATAAATATGTATATGGAGGGTGAATCCTATTGCATCTCTCCTGAGTCAGTATACAGTTACATGAATAGATTTCTGATTTGACAAACTGATACTCCCAGTTTCCTTGAATGGTTGAATTAAGCTTCCTAATTATCTCCAGATTTTAAAAATGCTGTCACTTCTACCAGCAGCTTTGAATAGCTCTGCTCCTTACTTCCATTACTGCATCCTTGGTGTGGATGAGCTTCCCATAAGGATATGAATCACATTCAGTCTTTTATTTTGCTAGTGATTTGCAGTTTGAAAGGCTGTTAAAGGGCTGATGTTACTAACAATCAAGACTGAGTTGCTGCAGTTGTGGTCTCATAGAAAGAAATCCTTAAGATGAAATAAAACTGCAGCCTTAACTACTTTTAGGTGGTTTTTGTAAAGTCTCGTAAATTTCAAATCATGCTTTTACATGATATTAGTGATGTTTGCCTATATCCTAGTCACATACAAGTTTTTCACTAAGGACTTCAGTAAACAGTTATAATTATTTCTGGTTGCTTACATCCTGCAGCTGGATTGGGAGAGGCAGCCAGTCTGTTTAAGGCCCCATAGCATGTTTCCAGTCCCCAGGGTTATTAACTCAAAGAATTTTTCTTCAGTCCTTCATCTGAGATTTGAGCCTATGCTCTGGATTCAAGTTAATTTGAACTGATCTAGCAAAATTTCCTCCTGTAGTTTCATTTGACTAATAACCTTGTTCACTCCCCATCCCAGTCTGCTGAATAGATTGCAGTGAAGAGTGTAACAAGCTGTCATGTTGCACTCTAGTATATTAATTAAATTGGGACAGTTTGTTTTCTGGGGGTATTCCCTATCTATCAAATTTGACTATGAAAAAAGCTTAGTTTCAGATTTGGGCACCCTTAGAGACATATAAATATGCTATGCAGGCTCACCCTTTAACTTGCAGAACCCATGCACTTTGTCAGTTACAAATTGCAGTATGATGCATTGCAGTTTTTTACCTATAGAGCTTTCCAGCCAAATCAAGTGATTGTTCTCCAAAGATAGTCAGCTGGGTAAATGTCAGGAGCTCAAAAGGTAAATTATAGTGCAAATAGCTTTGATATTTCTATGAAATGAAAGTAAAGCATATTTATTTTTAAAATACAGAATTTTATTTAAAACAAGTGAAAACTTTCTATTGTGACCTTTATGAGATTCCAAACAGTGACGAATCTGGTCATTACAAATAACCTTTTCCCAGCAAGAGCTGTACCAAGTGGGACTTCCTTGCAGCAATATATGTGAATTAATTTTCTGCCCACAGCAGTGTGCAATATAAAATCCTGCGTATAATGTAAAGTCCTTTAATATATTTAATCTGCTGTGATACATTTTAAATAGGAACCCAAAAGACAGGAAATTACCACTATTGATCATTAAATTTTTTTGTTCATAATGTCAATTAAATTGAAGTCATATCTATGGATCTTAGGCACTGAACTAAAAGTTACTTATTTCCAAGATTAGACCCTGACTCAGCATAGAGTTTAAAGATGCAAATGCTGCCACTGACCTGGGATTACTCATGTGCTTAAAATTAAGAACATGCTTAAGCATTTTACAGTATTAGGGCCTTAATGCCAAATCTGAATGTATGTCTACACTGGCCCTGTGCTTTCAGATGGAGCATGGTAATGAGTGAGTTGGGAAGATGCTAATGAGGCACTGCCATGAATATGCAGTGCCTCATTAGCATGACAGCCACACACAATCCAAAAGTGCTGCTTTTGAAGTACAGGCCAACCATGTAGATGAGGGCCTTTCAAAAGGAATCTCCGAACTTCAAAAGCCCCTTCCTATTTGGTTTTAGGAAGAGGCAGCTTTCAAAGTCCGGAGGCTCCTTTCGAAAGGCCCTTGTCTCCATGGGCAGTGTGCAATTTGAAAGTGGCACTTTTGAATCGTGCGTGGCTGCCATTATACTAATGAGGCACTGCATATTCATGGAAGCACCTCATTAGCTTCTTCCCAACATGCTCATTAACATGCCCCTTCTGAAAAGAGGGTGCTAGTATAGACACTGCCATAATGTTGCATCCCTGTATTTGTTAAATGGCTAAAATTAAAAATCAAAAGAGCAAATGAAGTACAAATACTGAAGAATTAAATGAGGTCTCTGTTCATCTCATGTTAGAATGCTCCATGCTGGTATTGTACATTAGATAAACAAAAGTTACTGCATTGAAACTTGTCATACACAATTTCCTCCTTCTGTTAAGAATATAGGACAGTCAACACAGGTTTGGCACTTGACAAATAGTTTGTGGGAATACAAGCATGGCAAGCCCCCCAAAACCTTGAGCAAGGCATTGAAGTGTCTACCAGAGAAATGAAGCACTCTGCAAATATTGCTTATTTCTATTTTAAAAAAGGTTCAAGCCCTTAAATGAAAGCTTGGGACTATTACCGTGGTACTTAAGTTCCTGTTAATTAACACACTAGCTACGTCTACACATGAAGCCTACATTGAAGTAGCTTATTTTGATGTAGCGACATTGAAATAGGCTATTTCGATGAATAACGTCTACACGTCCTCCAGGGCTGGCAACGTCGATGTTCAACATTGACGTTGCGCAGCACCACATCGAAATAGGCGCAGCGAGGGAACATCTACATGCCAAAGTAGCACACATCGAAATAAGGGTGCCAGGCACAGCTGCAGACAGGGTCACAGGGCGGACTAGCGCTTCCGGGGCAACAGCTAGCCACTCCCTTAAAGGGCCCCTCCCAGACACACACAGCCTGCACAGCACGCGGTCTGAGGAGCCATAGGCACGCACACCTCGGGCAACACAGTCATGATGGACCCCCAGCAGCAGCAGCAGCAGCCGCCGCTGCCAGAGGTCCACCCAGCCGCCCCTGCAGAAGCAGTGCTCGCCCTGCTCCATGCCATGCAGGAGGCAGCTGAGCACCTCCTTGCCACAGAGGAGGAGCTGCCCGCAGGGGAGGAGGATGCAACCCCCAACCCTGCAGCACCCCGACCCCCCCACCGCCTCATACGCCACCGGCTGTGGAGCTACCCCACCAGCACCGACTGGTGGGAGCGGCTGGTGCTTGGGGAGTGGGACGACGACCGCTGGGTCAGGAACTTTCGCATGAGCCGGCAGACATTTATGGAGCTATGCCAGTGGCTCACCCCCGCACTCAGGCACCAGGACACCGCCATGCGGCGTGCCCTCCCTGTGGAGAAACGGGTCGGCATCGCTGTCTGGAAGCTGGCCACTCCAGACAGCTACCGATCCGTGGGACAGCAGTTTGGTGTCGGCAAGGCCACCGGCGGGGCTGTCCTCATGGAGGTAAGAGGACCCACGGGGGGAGGGGGAGGGAGGCAGCCCTGGCAGGGCAGGGGAGGGCCACACACACCCTGCTCACCCCTCATTGGTGCTCTCCCATGTGCTTCCCCTGCAGGTCATCTGTACCATCAATGCCATGCTCCTCCACAGGCTTGTGAGGCTTGGGGACCCAGATGCCACCATCACGGGCTTTGCCACCCTGGGCTTCCCCAATTGCTTCGGGGCTGTGGATGAGACTCACATCCCCATCCGCGCCCTGGAGCACAGTGGAGGATGCTACATCAACCGGAAGGGCTACCACTCAGTGGTCCTCCAGGCCTTGGTGGACAGCCGGGGCCATTTCCAGGACATTTATGTGGGCTGGCCTGGCAGCACCCACGACGCCCGGGTTTTCTGGAACTCGGGCCTTTGCCACCGGCTGGAGGCGGGGACCTACATCCCCCAGCGGGAGATCCCTGTGGGGGACACCACCATGCCCCTCTGCATCATCGCAGATGCGGCATACCCCCTCTGGCCCTGGCTCATGTACCCGTACACGGGCCATCTCTCTGCCAGCCAGGAGCGCTTCAACCAGCGCCTGAACCATGCACGCCAGGTGGTGGAGCGTTCATTTGGCCGCCTCAAAGGGCGCTGGAGGTGTCTCCTCATCCGCCTGGATGCGGGCCCCACCAACATCCCCCAGATTGTGGGTGCGTGCAGCGCCCTACACAATCTGGTGGAGAGCAAGGGGGAGGCCTTCTTTCAGGGCTGGGCTGTGGAGGCCGGCAGGGCCGATGTGCAGCCACCCACTGCCCCCAGTCACCAGGTGGACCCCGAAGGGACCCGGGTCCGGGAGGCCCTGTGGGCCCACTTCGATGAGGCCGTGGGGTGAACGCTGCCAGGCCCCCCCACTGCACTCCCCCATCCTCCACAACACTCCCTGCCCCTATGCCCACACCACAGAGCACCCAACAGCACCCCCCCCACACACACTTTTCTTGGACAAATAAAAGCAGACACTTGTTTGTGAAATCAAACTTCTTTACTGCAACTCTTTTCTTACTAATAATAACTAAAGGAACATCTAAGTAACTGAATATTATATATGTATGTATATATTAACCAAAAAAAACATGGATAACAAGGAAGGGGAGAACTATTTACATGGGGTGGGGGGAAGGATCAGACTGTGAAAACGGGGATCACAAATAAATAAATACAAACTATATACAAGGCCGAACAACAAAAGTGGGGGGAATATATACAAGGGGGGGACACGTCCTGGGCCCCACGCCCCTATAGTCCGGCATTGGGGGTGGGCGGCTGGGATCCCCGTCTCGGCCGCAGCCCTGGCCAGGGCTGGCTGGGGGCCGGGCGGACCGGAAGATACAGCCGGCGAGTGTCAGCTGGCCCCAGGTCTCCCTCGGCGGAATGGCCCTCGGTGGCGGGGCGACGGTGGACGGCACGGCGACAGGAGCAGCGGGTGGCGCTGGCAGGGCGGGCGCAGCATGGGGGGCCAAGTAATCCGCTATGTGGTTGAATGTCTCCATGTAGGCCCCCCATGCCTCTTGGCGCCAGGCCAGTGCCCGCTTCTGCAGGTGGAGGCAGCCTTGCTCCACCTGCAGCCGCTGCTCCACGACTTCCACCTGCCGGCGGTGGAGGGCCAGGAGCTGGGGGTCCGTCGCCGGTGGCAGCTGCTGGGTCCTCTGTCTTGCCTGCCGTTGGGCCGGTCGGTCCTCCGCCGAGGGGCTGGCCTGGAGCGATGGCCCCGGAGGGGATTCCGGGACCACTGAAGCCTCGCCGGCGCTCTCCGGTCCTTCCGATGGTGCAGCTGCGGAACACAGGAGGGGGGGAAGAAGAGTGGAGACAACCGTTAGTGTGGGCCCCGAGCCGTGGCCCTTGTCCCCCCACCCGTGCTGCAGGTTCCCCATCCCCGTCCCCGGGAGATGCTGCTGTGATGGGGTTCAAGGGTCCCCCTGCACTGCACCCCGTCCCCTGGCGGGAGTGATTCTCACTTCGCTCAGCAGGTCTGACAGGAGATGTTTCTTAGGCAACAGATGCCCAGTTTCTCCCAGAAGCAACAGTACAGCAGTCAGAGACAGTCCTTCCAACCCGCCCTGGGGAGAAGACCCCGAGGGGTGCCCCTCTGGGGGTGAAGCTTTCCCCCTCCTCAGGCAGGCAGCCTTCTAGCTCTCCCTTCCCCTAGCCTCTAACTGCGGCCCCCAATTTAAACCCAGCTTGGCTCCTCCCTCCTCTTTGTTCAGGGCAGAGGTGTAACCTGCCAGTTGTAGCCCCAGGATCATCCTTAGCCACTGGGAGCTATTCAGCTTGTTGCTCACATCTAGCCTGAGTCTCGCATTTGCACTCCCCCCACTCCATCACGTGCTGCTGCTGCTGCTGGGTGTCCCACCCCCTCCTCCTGGGGGACCCTAGAGGTTCCTCTTCCCCCTGCCCCGGGGATGGGGCATGGCACTGTTGTGCTGGGGGGGTCAGGGGCTGATGCACTCCTGTGAGGGACATGCCACTGCTGTCCTTGGGGCCATGGTCATCTGGGCATGTGGAGGGCCCTGGCCACATATCTATTACCCCCACCCCTCAACCCCAGGGGTGTACACCAGGGGGGTACATACCTGTAGGTCCACTCCCACGGTCGGGGGACACCCAGGGGGCGGATGCCCAGCTGCTGCTCCGGGATGGCAGGAGGATCTGGAGCCCGGTGTCGGTGGAGGAGGAGTCCCCCTTCTCCTCTTCCTCCAGTGCCCTGGGGGTGGGTTCCAGGGGGGGCCCCCGGGGTGCAGGGCTTGCCTCCGGGGCGGATTCCGGCTCCGGGGCCTGCTGGGGCTCCTCAGCCGAGGTGTCAAGCGTGGCCGGAGGGGAGGAGGTGTGCCGGGGACCCAGGATGTCCCCTGAGCTCCCTGTAAAAGGGGCAAGTGACGGGGGAGGCCCCAGATCGGCTGGCCACATCCCGGGCCCGGGCGTAACCCTGCCGCAACTCCTTGACTTTACTCCGGACATGGTCCGGAGCGCGGGCAGGGTGACCCCGGGCGGCCAGGCCCTCGACCAGCCGAGCGAATGCATCCACGTTCCGCCTCTTGCTCCCCATTACCTGGAGCACCTCCTCCTCGCTCCAGAGCCCCAGCAGGTCCCGAAGCTCGGCCTCCGTCCAGGAGGGGCCCCGCTGCCGCTTCCCGGCCTGGCTCCTGCCCTGGCTCCCCTTCGGAGGGGTTCCCTGAGGGCGCTGGGGGGGCTGCTGGGTGGCCATGAGGTCCTTTGGGGGTCTGGGTGGCTGAAGAAGAGCGTGCAGGTGAGCCACGTGTTACTGCTGCTGCCTGCACGCTGTCTCAGATTCCTGCACAGAAAGGGAGGGGGTGGGGACCTTTAAGGGGCCGCTCCACTCGGCCACCATTGAGCAGTGGGGCCGGAGAGAGTGTCTCTCAACCCCTCAGCTGATGGCCGCCATGGAGGACCCCGCAATTTTGAAGTTGCGGGACGCGCAACGACTACACGTTCCCTACTTCGACGTTGAACGTCGAAGTAGGGCGCTATTCCCATCCCCTCATGGGGTTAGTGGCTTTGACGTCTCGCCGCCTAACGTCGATGTTAACATTGAAATAGCGCCCAACACGTGTAGCCGTGACGGGCGCTATTTTGAAGTTAGTGCCGCTACTTCGAAGTAGCGTGCACGTGTAGACACGGCTACTCACAGTAAGTCAATATGGCTTTAATACTGGTCACGTCACTAGTGATCATGTGATGTGTGATCAGGCACGAGGAAGTAGTAGCAGCATCAGCATCTTAGTCATTTTAAATTCATGTGTTTTTAAGATGAATGTCAATGACTACCAGGACTTTGGATGAGAGCCCTTTACGGTGAGCTTATGTGAGACCGAACACTAAATACACACATGTTCAAATGAGGTTGAGATTTGACAGTGTGCTTTAGGGGATTTAACAGTACATGCTGCATTACTTTAAATGGAATCACATGGCTCAGCCCTGGTTCACAGGGAAAAATCTCATGCTAACTACCTAGAGAGACTGAGGTAGCTGGCATGAGGTGACAAAAAAATTGTCACTGGCAAGTCCCATCTTTGTTTTACCTAAAGCAAGCCCTGCTTGAAAAACAAGCCCATAGAGGTCTTTGATGAGAGAGAGTCAGTCAGTTTGCTGTCATCTTATAAAGGCAGACTCCATTCAAATTAAGAAGCGGCCTGGGTTTAACAGAGTGCTTTTTCTTCAGTGTGGAAATGTCACCTTTTCACACTACAGTAATAAAAGTCTTTTTTGTGTCAAATTCAAGCACACTAAAATTCATCACTTTCACCCTTTGTTAGTTGTCAAACAATTTCAGTGTTAGTTGTTACGTTCAAAATGACTTAGAAGTTCACACTATCATTAATTTAAATGTTGTTCCTCTACTAAAAAATTGAAGATAATAAACAGAAAATGAGAACAGATTTCTGGGTGTAAACTTGGGCTTTTTGGCCCACATTTAAAACAGTCAGACCAAATAACGTTTTATGCTGCATTTAGAGAGCCACAGGTATTTCAGAAGACCACAGATCTCTCTGATGAGCCCCATCCATGATCCCTGAGCATTTCTCCCCTCCTGCTCAAGCTACGCTCTTTCCATGTATTTCCTGCTTCACAACTATGTTTTCCTCTCACTCTACCTCCCTGTGCTCCACTCTATGACACTGCTCCTTCTACTCCCCAGGCTTCTGCAAGTCCTTTTACCCTCATACTCTGGTTCTGTACAGCCATTCAAACAGTTTCTTTTCTCCATAGGAAGCTCCTAAGCAAGGCACTGTGGTGATGTGTAAGTAGCCAGGATGAATGGGAATGTGGAAGGAGGACTGAGGGAACAGGGTTTGATTAGGGAACCCAGCTAGCAAAATCAAGGCTGTGTGACAAACCATAGGATCTGAGAATGCCTACTGCCTCTGAGGTATCAGAGATTGAAATGGCAATGGGCTAAACTTTTAAATTATTCTATTTTTCATTGTCTCGATATGTTACGGGACCTGGATCTGAGCCTATTATTTGTTTCATCACTTCCCACAGTATCAGGCATACAGAAGGATCACTCACCCCAGGAACACCACCATATAGCCAGGCATAGTAGCTATCTCCCTTCCAGCAGTCACTCCATGACTAAAGGGGTGTCTTAGAACAACTTCACCTTCTCGGCAGGTCATGTATTAGTCCATCCTTTCCAGGTGGGAACAGAAAACAAACCAGCTGTAGTCTGATCATCTTATAACAAACCTTCCATCGGTCACTAGGCTCTGTAAGGGTTTTCACCCCATCTTCCTTGGGAGCTCACAGGAGAACTCACATCCTCCTTCTCCTCTGGGTTTCATTCTAAGGATCCTGGAGCTAACAGCAATATCAATGCCTGTTAACTTCCTGAATACCTTTTCCTAACAAACAAATACCAACTCTCCCTACAGTCTGTCTTTGCTCCTGACTTCCTCACCATCACCAGGCCTTTTCCCAGCTGCGCTCCATCACTGTTTAAGCTTGGTTTGCCAGCTCTCTCCCAGGTGCTGCCAGGTATGCTAAATGGCCCCTGAAGCTCACATTAACTGCTTCAGGGATTTTTGGGGGTATACCCTTTGTCACAAGGACAGATTTTATAGACACACAACTCTTGCACTGTACATTAGACATACAAAATGCTTATATTCTGTTCCCTTCTGCACAGTAACAGTCACACAGTTTATCCAAGCCTTCCCCCTTTCCCTCAAGTTTTCCAGTTGCCTTCAATAGTGGCCGGTTTTACATCCTCAATATACAGACCCTTTGTCCTGAAGTCAATAGGAATAGGCTTAATCCCGAAGAGAAGTAGGGTTACCATATTTGACCTTTCAGAAAAGAGGATGCCCCTGAGAGAGAGTGTATCTGAATCAGTATCTACCAACTCAGGTTGTATTAATGTACTATATACACATTATAACACATTAAGACAACATGCATTGGTAGGTACTGATACAGATACACTCCTTCTCAAGGGTGTCCTCTTTTTATATGGCAACCCTAAAGAGATGGGAAGAATTAAACACTCATAATCAGCCCCCTCTCCCATGGAAATGTAAGTCAGGTGAAAGGGCAGAGAGGGAAGGAAATAGAGAGTAAAGAGAAGGAAGTATGTGAGAGGGGAGCTGAAGCAGACAGTGGCTTAATCCAGATGTCAGACCTTCTATTCAAAAGACTTTTTCTGCCTTCCTAGAAAGGTTTGTGTCACCCTTAGCAGCAGTATGAAGCACTGCAATGTATTTAATTGGTTCTCAGTTTCTTCTGCAGTGAATACATTTTGTTTTATTTAACCCAATAGAAGTAAGTGGCTATTCTGAAGGTAATTATTGCAAGCCATATTGAAGAGAGGCAACTGATCCTTTCTATCACCAAGATGAGGGGTCTGAAGCTGAGGCCAGCTTGGGGTCTCATTCAAAAGTCACAAACCAAGAGCTCTTGTATTGTAATGAGCTTTCTGACTGCAGCATAAGAAAACCCAAATGCCAAGGGGGACAGCTGTGTTTAAAGGTAAAAGTATATTTGATCTTTTTTTTTTCTTTTCCTGTGCACTCAACTTTCACCCTTAAACACTCTTCTTATTGTCACATAGCATTTTCCCACTCAGTATTTCCTAAGCCTGTTAGAAATGTAGTAGATTTATTAAAGTATAATATTATTAGCTTGGCTCCAAATTAAAATGGAATTTATGTTAATGATCCAGTTTTACTAGAAGCACTGAGACATGTTACCATAGAAATACAATGCAACTTTATATACAGATAGGGTACTCAGGGGGCTAGTTTTCTGACAAGGTTTCTAAGTACTGATAAACATTGCTTTTGCAACATGGTTATTCATAAAATAGAAATTCATAAAAGTTATTTTGTAAAGGAAGGGAAAGAATTATTAGCATGTAATTGAAAATGTACTAATAACCATTAGCATTTGTGCACTACCTTATATCTTCAAGATGCTTTCTAAACTGGTGAGAATTTTTTTTCTGTCTTCCACTAGGTCTGACTCATTTGTGAGTAAAACAGATGAGCCGCGTCTACACTAGCCGGCAATTTCGAAGTACCCATGCCAACCTTGAAATAGCGCCCGCCGCGTCTACACGTGCCGAGCACCATTTTGAAGTTGAAATCGACGTAAGGCGGCGAGACATCGAAGTCGCTATCCTCATAAGGAGATGGGAATAGCGCCCTACTTCGACGTTGAATGTTGAAGTAGGGCACGTGTAGACGATCCGCGTCCTGCAACATCGAAATAGCAGGGTCCTGTATGGCGGCCATCAGCTGAGGGTTGAGAGACGCTCTCTCCAGCCCCTGAGCTCTATGGTCGCCGCGTGTAGCAGCCCCTCAAAGCTCCCCACCCCCTTATTTCCTGTGCAGGAAGCTGAGAGTTTGTGCAGGCAGCAGCACAGCCACGTGCACAGCCTGTACGTCCCTCAGCAGCTGCAACCCACCACCCTGCACCCCATGGCATCCAGCCAGCCCCCCAGGTGCCCATAGGGCACCCCCCCAAGGGGACCCAGGGCTCCCAGCCTGCCAGCCAGCGGGGGAAGAGGCAGCGGGGCCCCTCCTGGACGGAGGCTGAGATCCGGGACCTGCTGGGGCTCTGGGGTGAGGAGGAGGTGCTCCAGGTAATGGGGAGCAAGAGGCAGAACATGGATGCATTTGCTCGGCTGGCCGAGGGCCTGGCTGCCCGGGGTCACCCTGCCCGCACTCCTGACCACATCAGGAGTAAGGTAAAGGAGCTGTGGCAGGGTTACGCCCAGGCCCGGGACATGGCCAGCTGATCTGGGGCCGCCCCCGCCACTTGCCCCTTTTACAGGGAGCTCAGGGCCATCCTGGGCCCCCGGTACACGTCCTCCCACCTGGCCACCCTTGACACATCAGGTGACGAGCCCCAGCAGGCCCTGCAGACGGAGTCTGCCCCGGAAGCCAGCCCTGAACCCCAGGGCCCCCCCCAGGAGCCCACCCCTGGGACACCGGAGGAGGAGGAGGAGGCCTCCAGCGACGGGGGGGGGGGGGGGCTCCAAATTAACCTCCCTTCCCACAGCTCCAGCAGGGCATCTGCCCGATGGGTGTCCCCCGACCGTGGGAGCGGACCGTCAGGTAGGTACCCCCCTGGTGCACACCCCCGGGGTTAAGGGGCGGGGACAAGAGACATGACCAGGGCCCTGCACACACCCAGATGACCATGGCCCTGAGGACAGCAGTGGCATGTCCCTCAGAAGAGTCCATCAGCCCCTGCCCCCCCCAGCAGGACAGCGCCATGCCCCATCCCTGGGGATGAGGGGAGCGGAACCTAGGGTCCCTCGGGGGAGGGGGGCGGTTGGACACCCATCATCATCATCAGCAGCATCTCCGGGGGACGGGGATGGGGAACCAGCAGCAGAGGGGTGGGGGGACAAGGGCCACGGCTTGGGGCCCAGACTAATGGCTGTCTCCACTCTTCTTCCCCCCTCTGTTCCGCAGCTGCACCGTAGGAGGGCCCGGAGAGCACCGGCGCGGAGTTAGTGGTCCCAGAGAGCCCACCGGGGCCATCCCACCAGGCCAGCCCCTCGGCAGAGCACAGACAAGCCCCAGGATGAGCCCGACAGCGGCGGAGCCATCTGCGGGCGTCCACGGACCCCCAGCTGCTCGCCACCCTCCGGCGTCAGCTGGAGGTGTCCGAGTGGTGCCTGCAGGTGGAGGAGTGGCAGCTCCATCTCCAGGAGTGAGCGCTGGCCTGGCGCCAGGAGGCTTGGGGGGCCGTCACGCGCACCTTCAAGGACATCGCGTGGCACTTGGCCCCCCCCGCCGCTCCACCCACTGCTCCGCCTGCTGCTCCTCCACCATCCGCCGTCCGGGGGCCTGCCACCGAGGCGGACCATGGGCCTCTGGACTGCGCCCGGCCCTATCTGCTTGTGCTCCCGGTCCCCAAGCAGCCTCAACTGGGCCTCCGGCTGAGATGTGGGTCGCACCCCCCAACACCAGGCACAGGACAATAGGGGGTGTGTGGCTGAAGACATTGCCCCCCAAGGTCCCCTCCAGCCCCCTCCTTTGGACATATTCCCCCCATCTTTGTAAATAGTTTTTGTTCTACACCTGTTTTGTACCTGCCCCCCCCATGTACGTAGTTCCCCCTTCTTCTGTTAATAATTAATACAGGTTGCATGGTTTTGTTTAAAAAAAATTCCATTTATTGCACAGAAGTGTGTTGGGGTGTGTGTGTCTCGGGTTCTCTGTGGTGTGGGCGTGGGGGCAGGGAGTGTTGTGGAGGATGGGGGGGTGCAGTGGGTGGCTCACCCGCAGCTGGCCCTGCCAGCATTCACCCCATAGCCTGGTCAAAATGGGCCCGCTGGGCCTCCCGGACCCGGATCCCCTCAGGGTTGACCTGGCAACTGGGGGCAGTGGGTGGCTGGACATCGGCCCTGCCAGCCTCCACAGCCCAGCCCTGGAAGAAGGCCTCTCCCTTGCTCTCCACCAGGTTGTGGAGTGCGCTGCATGCGCCCACAACCTGGAGGATGTTGGTGAGGCCTGCATCCAGGTGGGTGAGGAGACACCTCCAGCGCCCTCTGAGGCAGCCGAAAGTGCGCTTGAACACCTGGTGTGCATGGCTCAAGTGCATGTTGAACCGCTCCTGGCTGGCTGTGACATGGCCCGTGTAAAGGTGCATGAGCCAGGGCCGGAGGGGGTACGCCATGTCTGCAACGAGGCAGAGGGGCATGGTGGTGTCCCCCACAGGGATCTCCAGCTGGGGGATGTAGGTCCCCGCCTCCAGCCAGCGGCACAGGCCCGAATTTCTGAACACCTGGGCGTTGTGGGTGCTGCCAGGTCAGCCAACATAAATGTCCAAGAGCAGGCCCTGGCTGTCCAGCAAGGCCTGGAGGACCACGGAATGGTATCCCTTCCTATTGAGGAAGTGTCCTCCGCTGTGCTTCGGGGTATGGATGGGGATCCAGAGCCCCAAAGCAATTTGGGAAGCCCAGGCTGGCAAACCCCGCAATGGCAGCATCCGGGTCCCCAAGCTACACAAGCCTGTGGAGGAGCAGGGCATTGACTGCGTGGATGACCTGCAGGGGAAGGACATGAGAGAGCACCGGTGAGGGGTGTGCAGGGTGTGTCTGGCCCTCCCCCCCAGGGCTCCTTCCCCTCCCCCCAGGACTCCCCCCCGGGTCCTCTTACCTGTATGAGGACAGCCCCGACGGTGGCCTTGCCCATGCTGAACTGCTGCCCTACGGATCAGTAGCTGTCTGGAGTGGCCAGCTTCCAGACAGCAATGCCGACCCGTTTCTCTACGGTGAGGGCACGTCGCATGGGGGTGTCCTGGTGCCGTAAGCAGGGGTGAGCCACTGGCAGAGCTCATTTGGAAGTTCCGGAGCCAGCGGTCATTGTCCCACTCGCTGAGCACCAGCCGCTCCCACCAGTCCATGCTCGTGGGGTATCTCCACAGCCGGCGGCATGTGAGGCCGGGGAGGGGGGCGCTGGGAGGGCAACAAGGTCTGGGGCTGCTTCCTCATCGCCTGAGGACAGCTCATCTTCCTCAAATAACAGATGGTCAGTTGCCTCCTGCATGGCACTGAGCAGGGCAGCCACTGGTCCTCCTGGGCTGGTGTGTGGGCCTCTGGCTGCTGCTGCTGCTGCTGCTGGGGGTCCATGGTGCTTCACGGGGTGTGCGTGCCTGTGGCTCTGCAGAACACGTGCTGTGCAGGCTGTGTGTGTCTGGGAGGGGCCCTTTAAGGCAGCGGCTTGCTGTTGCCTCAGAAGTGCTAGTCTGCCCCGTGAACCTATCTGCAGCTGTTCCTGACACCCTTATTTCAATTTGGGCCGCTTTGGTGTGTAGACGCTCCCCTGCAGTGCCTATTTCGATGTAGTGCTGTCCAATGTCGACGTTGAACGTTGACGGCACCAGCCCTGGAGGATGTGTGGACGTTATTTGTCGAAATAGCTTATTTCGATTTCGCTACATCGAAATAAGCTATGTCGATGTAGCATCCCAGTGTAGACATAGCTATGGAACTCAAAGGTTCAACTCTACGCTGACCCTACAGGAATTGTGGGGGATGGGATTTTTTGCCCAAAATGTATTAGAACACAGTAGTTTAGGTTTCAGAAGAACCCTGAGCGTACGTAAGTTCTACAAAATGCTCAGTCATGTAGTCTTCAGAAAACTTCAAAAATTTGGAAGTAAAGTGGGGAATGTCTTTGACAAAACTTTTCATAGAAATAATTGTCCATGTTCTGATATGCCCCAAGATAGATTCCATTTTGAAGGGAGTGAGAAGAGTGGGTCATTTTCCTCAGGTGTCCAGCTTCAAGATGGCCTCACACTGGTCCTGCATTTGTGCACTTAATTGACTGCTTCCATAGAAATAGATCCTCCCCCAATATTGCATATACATGTTGAATAACTGGATAACATGCAGAAATCTGCTTATCTTAGATACTTCAAGGCACCTATTGCTTTAGTATTTGAGCATTAAAAGGACTGCGTGTGTTTGCAAAATGGATACATGCCTACGTGTTACTCTTAGGTATTTAGATTGCCTTAATCACTATAGTAATGGAGCATCTTATCTTCTTCAATGCAGTTATCCTCACATTGCCCCTTTAAGGTAGAGAAATGCTAGTTATACCTTTTTTTCCCACATGTATGGAACTGAGCCACAGAAAGGCTAAGTAACTTGATCAAGGTCACATAGGCAGTCCTAAGATGACAAACTAGAAGTGTATAAGCTTTCCTCTAAATTACAATGCAAAATCAGAGGTCATGATTGAAAATTGGATCCTGGTATGATAGTCCTTTCCATGCCTGTGAATTCCTTGGATCATATGTTTGGACAGGAATTGTGACAGCTGTAGCAATTTCCTGCAATATGCTCAATGAAACCTTACTAAATTACATTGAAGTGTCTTATAAGTCTATTGAATTAAATGCAAATGTTATGTATTAGTGTCTGCCTGGATGATCAAAGGACTACATTTAGAAGTGGCAGATAGGATTTTTTTTTGGTGGGGACTCTGTGAAGTGGATTTCTTCAGAATGTAATTCTTCTTCCCTTGTACCAACTTCTGGGGGAAAACATGAAAAAAAAAAAACTTTTGAAGCTGAGCCTTGAGGAGAGGCACATTGTCTGCTGATTACATGTTCCCAGAACCTTGAGATGAAAGAACAAACCTGTATAAAGGACAGGATGACTGACTCATGTATGTTGTTGTTCTGAAACCAAAACCAAACACCTTGTAACACAAGAAAACCTCTGTGCAGCATATGAAGGACCTATTACCCTTGATAGAAATGGAGGTGATCAATAGCTTGAAATCACCAAGGACATAGGATTTTAGGAGAGGAAGGCATTCCTCAGAATAATAAGCAATGACCATTAAGAAATCAACAATTACCCAGAGATACATTTTTTATTAGTCATGTATGTTGGATAAGTGCATTATCTCAGATACAGTGGTGTGTTCATTGTTGGTTAATGTTATTTTTATGGGTGATATCTATATAGATGTAAAACCATTACAGAAAGAGGTCACCAATTTCTGCTATACTTTTTGCAGATTAATAACTTATTGCAACTGTCTGCTGGGGTCACTAGGTGGACTCTCATTAACTGCAATGTCAGTCATCAGTTCCTAATGATACTGCATCTGTGGAACTGACTTTACGTTATGCCGGTCATGTAGGCAAGAGTCACAGGCTCTAGACGCAGAATAGCAGTTTAAATACAATTCACATTTTGGCACCACTGTGATAACTTCAGAACTAGGGTAGTATATGTACCAGTGGTGGGTAACCTGAAGCCTATTGGGGTTCTATGTGTGGCCCACCAAACAATTTGTTTACTATTGTTTGTAGGGTTGCCAGATGCCACTGGTTTCTCTCCATGCCAGTTTTTTCTTACTGGTATTATTAAAGTGATGTGCATGTAAAGCAAGGTCACTTGAAGTGCTGGGCATTCTGATTGCACATAACATTGACTATAAAAGTCACACACTCCCTCAGCATCCAATCAAAGCACTGCTATGGTTCAACCACCCTACCCCGCAAATTCTAGGTACATAAGCGCAGTTACAAAAACTACGCTATCCCAGGAGAGTGTCTTGGTTTCACCAGTTTTGAGACCCACTGTGATGAAGGATGCTCACTCGTGCAGCCCACTCACTAGTCTAGAGTGGCCATCCCTGAAATTTAGCCCATGCCTGGTGATGATAAAAGATTCCAGAGCATCCAGCATAGCTTGTAATCTGTGCAGCTGTGTTGGGAGCCCTGTAAAATAAAATGTTGTCATAGTAAAACAGAGGGCACAAACAATGTATAAATCTCTCCGCACCAAGACATTGGAGGCCACATATTTATTAAATAGTAATACAGGTTTTCTAACTACAAATGATGCATGTGGAACAAAAGACATAAACAAAGATAAACACCCAAGCAACATCTGTAAAAGCACCGTGATCACCATCAATCTGTATTTCAGAAAAATGAGCAATGCCTCTGTAACCAGGTGCTCCAGTTCATAAAAATTCCTCCTATGAGGCGTTAAATTTAAAAATAAATGTTGGGACACTTGTGGCTGAGCTTCTGTGAGGCAGGATAAGAAGAATCAGAAAATAGAGCCAGGTAGAGTTGAGGATTATCAGCAAAACTCTGAAAATTGAGTCCGTACTGTTGGAAAACTGAAGCCATTGGGGTCATATAAATACTAAAAAAGCATTAAGCAAAGAACAAAGCCCTTGGGAACTACATTAACTTGAGCTGTCTATTTCAATGCATAAGATACAAATTGTTACAATTTAAGTAAATAAGAAGAAAACTAGGTAAATATTGAAATAGTCACTCCAAGATGTTTCAATTGATCTGAAAGGATCTCATGATCTACAGTCAGTATTTAATACAAGTCTAAGAGCTTGATTTTGATGACAAAAATGCAGGCACACATCACTGCACATGCACTGAAATGGATTTTACAAGACACTGGATTTGATCTGTTCATGTATATAAACATCAAGAATTGCCTGGAATCAGCCTGTAACAAAAGAATACTCCACAAACTTTAATAATAACCAGCTTGGTTCAATGACTTGAATAAAATCCAGCTGAAATTTGCTGTAGTGTTTAACATTTACTGGTGAAAAGGAAGCTGCAGGTGCAACAGTCCCCTTACCAGCCCTCCTCTCTGCCCTTTGTTCTCTGCTCCAAGTGAACTGAGTGCTCATGAAAGGTGTTAGAGTGACAGACGTCCTCTGTTTATTACAAAATCAGTACACAATGTGTAGTATTTATTTAAATATAACATAAAACACATACTAGGTCTGGACTTATTTCTATTATTATTTTTATAGTACCATACATTTGTGTGACACAGAAAAAGAAACTCACTCTGCCTGGAAGTACTTATAATTGTAGGGTACTTCTACACTGCAGTGCAATGTGTGATTATGGTTCAAGTAGCTATATCCATGGTAGCATGGTTAAAAATAGCAACAAAGACCACTGCAGGCCAGGCTTCAGTGAAAGCTGTCTAGGCCTACCCAGTCTCCCTGGTGTGTACATATGTTGCTATCCTTCACTGAAGCCTAGCTATGGTGCTCCTGTTTCTGCACTGCTATTTTAGCATTGCTAGCTAGATTAAAGTTAGTGCAGGATGACTACATGAAATGCAGTAAGATCTCCAACTGCAGTGTAGACGTACCTTATGTCACACAAATACAGACCAGGAAGGGATGTCAGTCAGAGAATGGGGAGGCTTAAAACAAATAGCAATTAAGTGACTCAATATAAAGCAAGCAAATCCTATGAGTTCTTAGGCTTATCAGCAAGGACAGAAGTAGGTTCTGCAGTAGGGCATAAGTAGATGATTGTTGGAGAATAAAAACAATAAAGCAGTCATGTAGCACTTTAAACACCAACAAAATAATTTATTAGGTGATGAGTTTTTGGGGGAGGGACCTACTTCTTCAGATCATAGCCTATGATTATTTTGTTATTTTTATTAACAAATTATTTTGTTAGTCTTTAAAGTGCTACATGACTGCTTTTTTGTTTTGATAGAATACAGACTAGTACAGCTTCCTCTCTGTCACTGTTGGAGAATAAGAGAGACTTAGAATATTACCTTTCTCTGAAGATCAAAACCAACTTTACATTCTTATTGCAGAATTTCTGGGACTTCCAGTTCTGGGACCTCTTCTGCCTAACCAACTTGTCCTTTGCTTAAGCAATAATTATCTGATACAGTGGCATTTTTGAGAGACAAAGAAAGCTCATTGGGGCACCTAGCAGAGAAGGCAATGCCCAACTTAGACAAACAAGAGCATAAAATCAGAGTAAAGTCAGTTGACCTTCATTTCAGTTCTTTGAACCTGTCATAGCTGTTACTACAATGGAAGAGTTCTTCCATGTGAAGACTCTGTTTGAAGACTCCACAGTGCTTACTCATACTAGAATGGACAGTGAAAGGTGCCTGGTTTCACTAAGTTCCTGGTAGTCACAATACAGCTTTGAGGGGAACTTTGAGAAGTGTTCTTCCATAACAAGCTCATGGAGAGGTAAAAGATTGAGCCACTGGAGCCAAAGTTCCTACATCAAATGCCTGTGGCACTCTAAATCGGGTAGGGGAACCAGGACCACGTTTGCAGAAAAATGGATAGGGCTTCCACATTGCTCCATGATGTATGGATGCATAAATTCAGTGATAGAACCTCATTCACTTTGTCTTGCTATAAATAGACAAAGATGAGACACAGAAAAAATACTGGGAAACCCAAGGAATTCAACCATTATATTTGTTTGTTTGAATCATGAATGTATTGATTGATATTTCATTTATTTTAGTTTTAGCAAAGACTAGGGGAAAGCAAAGTATGGTGAATAAGCCACATGGAAGAAACAATCTCAATGAAGACAGAATAATTTTTCTTACCTTAATTTTACGCTAGTGACCACCACAGGGTTACACTCACATGTATTTTATTAAATGTTTCTATTGGAGTAAAGAAAAGGGGAAACTAGCTTTCAAGCACACACCCATACACACTCATACCCTCCTGCACTCATACACTTACACAGGTGAGTTCACACAGGTAAAGAGTTGCAAAGGGATAGCAGAGGGAGCCAAAGCACAGTGGGTCCAGTTTGTCTGGCTGCAGTCGTGAATTCAGGGTGCGAGCTAACTGTATGACCCCCTTGTCAGCTTGCTCTCTTGTCAGCTGTAGTACTCAAAACCAGTCAGCATCATCCATCTTGGGGAGGTGGAAAGGGGACCAGAGCCCTGGGCCTCCTCCTGCCTTCTCAGCCAGCTGAGACTAACACCTACAGAATTCTGATGGGAAGAAGAGAAACTCCCACAGCTTTGCACCCATCTTTTATATGCTTCAATCCAGTCCCACTGCCCCAGGATGCTGTGTGATCATGAGTCATCACCACTGGCCCAGGACTCTGCATGAACACGAGTGATTAGCTAACAGCAGATGGGACTTTGATCTTCACTTGATGGCACCTCTTTCTCAGGTGGGTTCCTTTTCAGGACTCAGCTCCTATTATTCTCTGGTCATCGAGGTGCTGCTGGCAGCTGGTCCTCCAGACAGGCTGGCTTCAGGGACTGATTCCATTGCACATTCACACTTTCCTCACTCACAAAGAAATAGGCTCATGAAGCAAAATACAGCCATATAGAACAAAGCCACATCTACAAAACAAAGCTACTGTTCCAAAGCTTACAAAAAGTTGCAGGACTTAAAACCAGAAATGACTGAAAGATACACAACTTACATCTTCATTGCACTGGACTGAGTGGAGGTTATATACAACAATTCCCAGCGTGTCAGGTTCAGTCATTATAAGCCATTCACGGTTACTTGTGCCCCAACAGTCAGTTGGTTTCACTTTGCCCTAGCTATTTTACTACACCTTTCAGAAATAGGTGAGATGATTTTCCCTCAAAATCATTCCCTTCCCTCTTTCTCATTTCTTCCTCCCTCGGCATCGTCATCTTCACACCTTAGTTCTTATCCTGCATAGAGACCGGGGGCTGAATTAAGGTTGTACTAGTAACTACAATATAGGCATTTACTATCTCTAGAGTGCTTGACTTTGAAAATTTATTGTCTTAATATAACAGGAAAAAAGATGTTGCCTTTCAGACTTAGGATATGTCCGTGTGTTCCATAGAGTAGTTAGCTGAATACTGCTGACACTGTGCCTGTGAACAGACACAAAGAAGCCATTGTGAACTAAACAGCAGCCTTAGATGACAGAGTGTATTTTATTATTAGAGGTTATAGTGAGCAAGGATATTTTCTTTAAGAATTATTCTGGGATGCATGCAAATGGTACACCCATAAATTTGGGGAACGAGAAAAAACTGGCATTGTCGTATGGATATTAATTTAAAAAAACACTGTGAATATGTTTTTGTGGGCTTCATGCTGTCATCTTCTCCATAGCTTAGGACAGCCCTGAGCCAATGCAACTGGTGCATTCCATTGAGAAAGTTGGAGTAAGTTTAGATATTACCACAGAGCCCTACTGCACAGGAGATTCCACGGTGCAAAAAGTTTTGAGGAACAGAGGCTATGGATGCATTAAAACATTTCCTCCTAGAGATACTGGACAAACAGGTCATGGAAACTACTGCCTCTGTTGTGTGTGGAGAATATTCCTTCTGGCTGAAATTTCCAAAGGTGCCACAAGGAGTCATATGCTTGACTTCATTGAATTTCAATGGGATTTGGATATCTAACATTCTTAGGCTCCTAGCCTTCCTTTGTGCATCTCCAGGAATCTCCAGAGCATAGTCTTACTAGAGGAGCTGTGTGTGGAGTTGAGGATCTGGCCTTATATATTGAATATTTTCTCTGAGGACTTAGATTCTATTCTGTATCCATACATCATGAAGCAAATATAAATCTAGCTTTGCACAGGTAACAAAGCCTGTTACAGAAACTGTTGGTGTTCATGCACCTTTATTGCTTGTAATGATTGATATCTATGCCTCAAAATGATGGAAGATAAAATAGTATCACTGACCTTGTTAGAAGTACTTTAATGTAATATGCCAGGAAAGCAGGTATTTATATAGAGGGGAAATTGTCATTAAAGTTGATAGCATTTCTTCCATTGTTTGACCAAATAGCATCCTGATGGCTTATGTGTCAGCAACAAAAATCATATTCTTTGTATAGAGTTAGGTCAGGTATAGGTATAGGAAAATTGTGAATTATAAACAATTCAGTAAAAAAAGACACAATGGTAGAAAATGAATTAAAATTACACTCTGCAGCTTTCTAGAAATGAAGTAGAATACTATATATACAGTATATCTCTGCTCTTGAAAATGGAAATGCATTTGCTACCATTATCCTAGTATTCATGCATAAAACAAGATACACTAATGGCAAAGCTTTTGACAGTAGCTAAAATAGCCTACAGCAGCTATCAATACCCTACCTGTTAATGTTACGTAAAATTAAAAGACCAGCTTGAGGAAATCATCTGCAACATGTCTTGAAAATTGTTAATATCAAATAGGAGAGAGATAGAAGAATCTCTCTCTCCATTTTAATTTGTTTAAACAAAACCCAAGCACACTGTCTTATGTAAAGGACGTTAATATGCCATTGGTTGGGCACGTATCATCTTATTTATACGAATATAAGAATTTATATGAATAGAAGAATTATTTTTCAGAGAACCATTTATTATCTTGCACTGTTATGTAGATTAAAATCTTGTATTAATAGCAAAAATATAGTACTTTTTTTAATAATCAGATTTAAGTCATTAGAAAGGTTTCCTACAGCTAAGAAAAGGAAGATTGTGTAAAGAATGCCAAACCCACTGTTTTGTGGTAATCTTAGCAGGGTATCAGCTAAGAATAGAAAACTGTGTTCTTCTAACTCTAGTCATGTTCTCAGATGCCAAAATCCTTCTTTGCCTATGGTATGAATATATGTAGAGCTGACCCAGCATAGGGTGATCTAAAACCAGTTATGTTTATTTGAGGGATAATATATTCAGTTGCAGTAAACCAGGGTAAAATTCACTTGTTCCACCATGGGCCTTAAACGGTGTTCACTCTGGAACATATGGGCTGCATGTGTGTACACATGCCCTGAATGTCACAGGGAGTCATCTGATTGTCTTTCTATTCAACACCATCCCTTTGAGTGGGACAGAGACATTGTGGCAGCTATTCCCGGTCACAGGCTGGAGGAGTACCTCTGTGAATGCTGTGCTGATGGGGGCTGCATTCAGCCCTTTACATTCTCCCTCCTTTATGTGACATGAACCAGACAAACAGGCACACCAACGTGGTGGGAAGCAAAGGGAGCAATTGATCAGGGGCCCAGGTGACTTAAAAGGCCTGCAGGGTCCAGGCCACTGCTGCTGTCAGTGCAGCTGGGCTAAGGCAGATTTCCTGCCCATCCTCACTTCACACTGCTTCTGGAAACAACTGGTGCCATGTCTCTGGGGCTCTGGGGAGAGGGGAGGAGGGGATCTCTGTCTGCTGCCTCCATTCCTGAGCACTGACTCTGCAGAACCCATTGGCTAGGAACAGCAGCCAATGAGAGCTGCAGTGGTGGTGCCTGCAGGTGCAGCATGTGGACATCTGCCATCCTCCTCAGAAGCTGCTGCCAGAGGGTTGTGCAAGTTGTTTTCAGGAGCTGCCCGAGGTAAGCACCAGACACCTCACTTCCTCCCACATGCCAACCCCTGACTGGCCCAGAGCCTGCACCCCCACCTTTGCCTCCTTCCACAAACTAGAGCCCCTAACCTGCATCCCCATCCACACCCAACTCCCTCCGAGAGCATCCGTTCCCCACCTTCTCCTGCCCTCCAACCCCATGTCCCATGTTGCTGAAAGTGAGTGAGACGCTGCATGGAGTGAGTGGAGGTGGTGTTAATACAATTAGATAATTGGCAACGGTACTGGGCATATGGAAGCCCTGGCTGTGCCAGAACAGCATGCTCAGCAGTGCAGCTGGCAACTTGCAGGTCACCAGCGCAGGCGCAGCACTGCCCAGCAGTCAGGTGAACTGAAGAGGCATGGGCACAACTTGTGCATGAGTGCTGGCCTATTGATTGTTCTTCCCTGGGGCACAGAATTCACACAGGCAGGCCTGCAGACACACCGTTCTCCAGGCACACACGATACATCCAGTTTTACCCCCTTTACTCTATAAATTTTGACTGCAGACTCCAGAGTAGCCAATGTAGGTAGGAGAGAGAAAAATCAATTTATCTGTACAGTATATTGCCCTTGCGTATAAATAAACATGTAAGTTCCTAGGGGCCTGGTTCTGCAGCTCCTGCTCATTACTGAAGCATTCACGTATTGAAAAGCTGCATGACTGGGCTCTAAAATTGTAATTGTTATGATAGTAATGAGTTCTTGTTAGGTCAAATGTGGGTCAGATTATGCTTATTTTTAAAAGTATAAAAGTTAACAATATGTACAGTCATAGAAAAAGCTCATGCACAAGGGGACCCAGTTACTGCTGGTGCGGGAACTATAACTTTGCCTTTCCTGACATGTTTAAAACTGCAACATAACACTGTAAAGCTTGTTCATTTGCACTAAACTATACATTAACCTACTGGTATGAAACATTTTCTGAATAGCTGTTTATCTGAATATAAACTGGCCAACTTTAAGCTACCCACTTATGAATGTTGAAGCTAATGCCCATGCTTTGCTCCTACCGCATAGTGGGGAGAGCCTGCCCATGTTGCAAAGGTAAAAACATAAAGGAACCAATTAACCAGACTTACAGCATCAGTTTTATTCATCCCTTCCGCACAAAAGCTCAAACAGTAAGCAGCTTTTCTTGCCATGAGAGAAATTGTGAAATGTATTTAAAGATAAAATGGACAAAATCTACTGAAAGGCATGAACATAATTCCTATTAAATTAAGTGAATGAGGCAATCCTGCCTCTGATCTTGCAAATATATCACTTTGTACCCTTTAATCAAACATGTAGGTCCACACTTATCAACAAGAATGGCACACTGAATAAAAGTGGACTATCAACGTGAGTAATAACCTGTAAGGCCATGTCAACACTTGCCTCCTCCCCACCCCTGCTTCCAGAAGGGGCATGGTAATGAGCAGAGCAGAAGATGCAAATGAGGAGCAGATTAAAATATCTTGTGCCTCATTTGCATAGTCCGCGAGATCTCACTTCTGGAAGATCCCCTTCCAGAAGCAAAAGCTGCCATGTAGACGGCTCATTTGGAAGAAAACCGGGGGTCCTTCGGAAGGAAATTCCCCTTCCAGAAGATTCTTCTTCCACAAACATTTGTAGATGTTATTCCTCATAGAATGAGGTTTAAGCCAACTGCTATTTCAAAATTATTTCATAATAGCGGTTGCCTTGTGTAGATGCTGGATACTTATTTTGAAATTATGGTTGTTATTTCAAAATAACTTTGATGTGTAGACCTACCCTAAAGTCCATGTTCAGAATCTAACCAATATTTATGGATTGTGCTGGTGTTCTTGGGCCTTCTGTGAGTGGAAATATTCTTGCTAGGAATCATAATCTTCAACATGGCTGTGTATGGGATTGAAAACTGCTTAAAAATGGAAATAACCTTTATGGTCAAAAAGATTTTGTTTAGACACTAAGGCCAAATCCTCTTGAACTAGTTATATTGACATGCGTGTGAGTAACATGTCCAACATATGACATAATTTGCAGTTGACCATATTTTCAATTTATTTTAAGATGGATTTAACATTTTAATATTAATGTACAGTGGAAGAATGAAAGTTTTATTCTATTTATATTGTATTATGCCATAGGTCAAACTAGATGACCATGAAGATTCCACCTAGCTTTAAAAATCTATGAATTTATGGGAAGTCAGAAGGGTGTATCCTCAGCTAATGTATGAAAGTGCAATTCTGTTGGGTTCATCACAGAGCTATCCTAATTTTTACCACGTGGGATCTATTCCAGCACTGGGAGCTAAAATTCAGAGATAGGCAAAAACTATACTTTTTTATTTATCCAAACCCTGGTATCTGTCTGAAGTGGGACATGAGCATGAAGTCTCCCTGGTTTTGGAAACCCAAAAGCTGACTGGATTCATTTTGAAAACTAAATCAGACCTAACTTTGCCTTTTGTCACTGAAAAACCCAAATCTGGTCACATCTGCCAGAGATCTTGTTTTCTGTGTGAGATTCTTTTAAATTAGATAGCAAGTGTACAAAAATAATCCTAGTGATTACATACAAGTAGAAAGGACTGACCAAAGCATTAGGATAAAGTCTCCTTCTCATTTACACTAAACCACTTTACACTGTACTGACAATGTAATGAAGTTTCAAGTGGCTATAATTTACATTTGCACTCTCTGTAAGGCTCCTTTACACCACTGGAGCTGTACAAGCAGCCTTGGTTTATGAGAATCAGACCTGCCAATCTTAGGCCGATAATTCAATATTATTCTCAGTGGTATACTTTACAGTGCTTTATACACTATGAACATACTGGAGGCTCTTCAAGCTGCACAAGCTGTCCGGCCTGTTTTGAGTCAATTACAGTGTAATTTTTATCAGCTGCTGCAAAGATGACACTTCAGGTTTTAGCAACTTCTGCTAAATAACCAGTCCTAGTGGTGGGATTGTGACACGCTAGGGAATCCGGCTTATTGCAAGTAGTGTGAGGGCCTACTGCTTCCTCTGACATTTTAACCATTACTACCAATGTATTCTGTCTGTTCCATTGATCTATATTGTAACTGTTTTGTGTTTCCTTTTATTTTTCCTCAGTAAAGAAGCACTAATCAAACCACTGGAGACATTTCAGCATCTTCCCAGCACTCCTTTACATTCATTTTTCATTGTAATTTAAATATAAATTTTATCAGGAATAGTTTTAATGTTTCCCATACTGTCTCTTGGTTTAAATTTAAAGAACAGCATAAAGGGAAAAGATCACATTAACTTAGTTCTGCCCAACTAATGGCAATTTATCCTCTCCCCAGAATTCAATACATATAAGTGTACATGAAAATTAATGGAGTAATTATTCTAAAACATAGCTATTGTAAACGCCTTATAAAAATCAAATGGACAAATATTTTTGTAAAGACAAGAGGCAGATTCTTATATCTGTAAGCGTACTCATCTTACTCCATAAGTAGCGCCACTGGAGTCAGATGGCTTGCTTGCTCGCAGAGAGAGGTGCTACTCAGCATGAATTGGGTTACGTAACACTATTGTATGTAATTTCAAATGTGCTCCTTGCTATTAAAATAAACTATATTAACACTACTGTGAAAAACTGTGTCCCACTTAAGAATGACTGAAAACTTCAGAGCTAGTTGACATCCTCCAACTTTTTATATTTCATTTTCTTCTGTCCCATTTGCTTATGATTTAATAATGTGCATTGTCAAATTGCTTCTTTAAATTTTAATTGATAAATTTAATCTCTGAAGAATATTTTTCAGTATCAAAAATGTAAATAGAAATAAGGCTAAACAGGAATCATATGAATAATTCAATATTACAGTGTACAGTTTTACATTTAGAAGTGAGGGATGTAACCATATAGATAGCCATCACAGAGGAAGTACAGACATTGAAGTATGGAAAAAAATGTGAATAAGCCATAATTATTTAATAGCATGCTACTATCACAATTTTAGAATGTACTTTAATTATAATGAACCTAACAGGATGAATTTTGCATTTATTTAAGAGCTCACTTTAAACAATGAAAGCATGTCTGGTGTCAGCTAACTCTAACTGATACATTTTGTCAATCATTTCTTAAGTGGGTCACTGTTTTCTCAGAGGAATATATATATATAGATTTTTTTTTGTTGACAAATAGGAAGTTTGACATTCCTTCTAATACGTATGTTTTCCATTGGGAGTTGCAAAGCTGATCTGTTCATGATATACAGGAAGCATACAGAAATGATATGTAGGTGCCTTTTAAGTCCTTCCAGATACATGCTTGTTAGCAATTATAGCTTGGGCTACCTGGGACTATGTCTACTATATATTTCAGAGAGTTTGTCTATTGGATCAAGAGCTCCTCTTAAATGTTAAGAGCTATGACTATCACATTTGGTATACAGCTTCCTCTTATTGCTTGGATGCGACAGGAGAACAAGATGTGCCTGGAATGGGATTAGTTCCAATAAAATCAAACACAAAAGAGATGGAAAAATTGACATAACAGTGTGAATGTTGAAAGAGAAAAGTAAGAATAGGATTGTTTCTCAAGAAACCTTATAGAAAAGAGATAAAATAGGGAAATTTTGAATAGTGCTCTGTTTTAACACAGTTAAATCAGTGCTTAAAATTTGCAAACTGGAAATATTACTGGGAACCAAATTAACTATAGCTCTTCTTTTGTTAAAACATAGTGAAAAATAAGATGCAGAAAAAATACACTGGATGGAATTTCCATTTAAAATAACAAAAAAATTTAATGGACACATTTTAACAATCCCTTTTATAAGAAATCTGATCTCAAAATTAAATTAATAAAAATAACACTGTGTTTTTGAAAAATACAATGATTTAAATAAAACATATACATTTTTCTTTTACTTTCTTAAACAAAAAGCAGCTTAATTTAGTTAAGGACCTGAGCAAGGCCAGGTAAATCTCCCAGTAATATGTACTAAGCATTAACAGACATAATTTTCCTCACTTTCTTCAGCATAAATCAACAGTAATTGCATGGCTAGGACGTTGGTTTAGAACCATTGTAAATTAAAGTCTTATTGTATGAGTGTAACTGAGTATTATCTCTGCTTGAATGACCAAAGGTCTGATACTACCTCCTTTAAAGTCAATACAAGAAAACCTATTTCCTCTATTGAGAGTAGGAGCAGGACTCTGGTGTTTATTTAAAGACAGGACTTTTCATTGAATGATTGTACCTTTTGGAGACAATTTTATACAGCAGCATAAAAGCTCTGATGCAATTCAGTGGGGCCTGGGTTTCACCTATGAAAATTAGTTCTGATTATGTAGTCAAAAACCTATCGACCATAATTCCTACTCAACAGAATGTTTAGGTTTGGGCAAAAACCTCCTGTGTTCTTCTGTGAGGCTTGACCTGGCACTGCTATTCCACACTGACGTAATCCCTGAAACCTACATGATGACAAAAGTAATGCCATTAGCAGCAGGAAGGGCTCTCAGAAGCTGATTGAAAGACACTGACACTTTTAATTTTTAAACAAAAGGTTCTCTTCTGTGTATAAGGCTGTCTCCATTGCTTAAGCCCCAATTACTCCCTTAACAAGTGTTGAGCAGAGATGTAGCATTAATTCTAGAATAAGTTATATCTGCAACATCTAGAGCAGGGCTCTGCAACACCAGTCACGGGTGCAAAGAGTGGCACATGAGCCGATTTTCATCAGCACCTCTCCTCCCCCATGGCAGCTGGATGTTTGCTCAAAGCCAGGCCCCCTGTGGATTAACAAATGACCAGCTAATGCTACCTGCCACCACCTAAATGGTAAATTTCTGCATCTTTATTTATTTATTAATGAAGATGTTGTAAGTATGACAATTAGTGACTTTAAAAAGTGTCACTGGAACTTGACAATACATAGAGGTCAAAAGGTCAAATTTCGGCACTTGGTCTTGCTAAGGTTGCTGACCTGTGATTTACAGTTCCCAGATGTTCTATGTTTTCCACAACCTCTCAAGACTAAGAAGCTGTCAAAGTAGTGGCCTCATCCTGGAGAAGAAGAACATTGCTTACAGGTTGTTAGTAAAAGAATGGTTTGAAATGTCATAAAGCAGTGTGTTCGATAGCTATGAAAATCTGTCTATGCATAGGTCAAAAAGTCTTAAAGATGGACTCCGCTAAGAAACACACCCATATCTGATGGACTGACAACTGCCTTGGTTGTAATCCGCACAGCCTATGGCAATTATAGCACATATGGAGGGACATTCTGTAGGATGTAAAAAAGCAGCCGTCTTCCAACAGGGTTCCCCTAATTATCACAGTTTCATAGGGACCAAGCCAAGACCTCTTTTCCACACCTTTAACAGATATGTAAACCCTAAGGTAGCACAGGTGGGGGAAAAAAAATCAGTGCACATCTAGGTATGCTCAGAGAATGTCTTTTCTGACTAGAGAAATAATACATTGTGCTTGACACTACACCTACAATTTTACACCTCAGTGATTTTAATATTATGAATAACAGATATCTAATATCAACTTTCAACTTGCTGAGATGGAGGGCTTGCAGTGCAGCAGTTTTGCCTGCAATTTAGATTCTTGTTCAGCAATTCAATCTCTGCAGTATTTGGATTACAGCCATGTTACTGTCTGAATATTTGAATTTTTATCCTATCATACAGTATAACACTTTTATACATAATATCAGTTCAAATCACACTAAATAAGTCAAAGTAGTTCATCTCCACTTGTGGTGAAAACCATCAGTATTTAAAGGGAAAAATTTCTAGAATGCACTAATACATTTTCACATCAAGTAGCATTTTTATAAGGTAAACTATATTGACCAGTAACGTCAAATAAAATAATGGTTGAGTTACTGAAAGGTAGCAGCCTATTTTGTGTCCTTGGAAACTCCTAATTCCCAATTCCTATTCAGCATTTTGATAGCAGTTTTAGTCATCAAAACCCTTAATGTATTTTATCCCCTATGACTGAGTGTACAGACCCCACTATTGGACCCAAAGGGTTAAAGGGCATGACTTAGATCAGGTAGTGCCATCCTTCCTACCCTTCAGAATACATTCCAACTGGAAAAGACACTTAAATGGGAGCAACCCATGTCAGAAGGGAGACAGTAGAGAGAAAGAAAGACCTAGACTCTTGGATCCTGAACAAGAGTGCTGAAGAAGCCTCCCTGTGAGGAGCAGGTCTGCATGTTGGGCCTGTAGATTTAGTCGACTACTTTTTTATTATTAATTATTATTATTATAGTATATTGGATTTAGAGCTGAGGGGGAGACAGTTGGTAAGAAGTCACTCAGGGATAATTTGAAGGGCCCTCCAAGCTTCCAGATATAAGGCCCTTGCTCAAAAGTCCAGTGGAATGTAAGGGACAGGGCCTTCGACCAACTGCCTCTGCCACAGGAGAGGCATTAGCCTTATCGCCAACCCATTCCCCCTCTGGTAAGAAGAGAGCAAGCATATTTAACAGCCCAGGTGAAGCTAAATTTATATGCAATTGAGGCAAAGGACTGAAGAGCCTTCTCAACGAAAATCTGGTTATCGGGTGTGCTACACTTAAGATCATCATGATCTGGCTGTCCTAGGACTCAACTATGTTTGGTGGAGAACGTGAGCAACATAATTTCCAAGGACTGATAACTGGCCACAGAAAGAGACTGAGAAAAGGGATTAATTTTGAGAAACGGCTGACGTAGTTTCTTGCGAACCAGCAGTAGTAGTCCACCCAGCAGTAGCAGATTGATCTGCTTCATCAGCTTGCTGCCCAACAACAGCTGCCAGCTTCACAGCAGCTGATTAGGGACACAGCAATGCAGCAGCAAACACAACAGAGGTGGCTCATCCAGCAGAGGGGAATAAGTGGATTTCGAAATGTGTGGGGTCCTTTAGAAAAGGACCCCTCTGCAGCTGCACACCTTCATAAGTGGTGCTTTCAAAGCTCTGCGGCTGGAAGTGTCCTAATGCTCATGAGGCACTGAATATTCAGTTCAGCACCTCAGTAGTAATCTTCAAAATGGCCATGAAGTTTTGGCCAAGTATGGCCACAGCCTGAGAGGGGGCTTTGAAAGTAAGGTCTCACAGGCTACGGCTACACAACAGCCCTATTTCAAAATAAGTTATTACCGAATAGCTGTTCCAAAAGAACTATTTCAAAATAAGGCTGCTACACACAGGCCATGGCCACGCTATCCCTTCCTTTCAGAAAGAGTATGTTAATGAGGGATTTTGGAAGGTGCTAAAGAGATGCTGACAGGAATATGCAGTGTCTCATTAGCATAATAGTGGCCCCTATTCAAAAGGGCTACTTTTGGAACACATACTGCCAGAGTAGCTGGGGGCCTTTCGTAAAGAACCCCTGATTTCAAAAGCCCCTTCTTCTTAAAATGAAATAGGAAGGAGGGGCTTTCGAAATCAGGGGGTCCTTTTGAAAGGTACCTGGCTACATGGGCAGCATGCATTGGAAGAGTCACTTTCAAATCATGCACAGTTGCCATTACGTTAGTGAGGTGCTGCATATTTGTGGCAGCGCCTCTTTACCATCTTCCAAACTCCCCCATCACCATACCCCTTCTGAAAAGAAGGGGCTAGTGTGGCCACACCCATGAAATATATTTTGAAAATAGTACCTAAATATTTCAAAATATATCATCTAAAAACACAGTGCTTATTTCAAAATAGGCACTATTCCTCCCGCAATGAGTTTTAGAGATTTCGATATAAAGCACACGCTATTTCAAATTTATTTTGAAAGAGCATGTGCATAGTGTACAGGACAGCAAAGTTATTTAAAAAACAACTGCTGTTATTTTGGAATAATTTTGCCATTTAGCCATAGCCTGAGAGAAAAGGAGACAAAGGAGAAAGACCATCCTCACAGGATCATACTTAAATTAAACCAGAGCACTAGATGTCTGCTGCCACCTCTCAGTATGGACCTGCTGTCCAGAGAGGTAGACCTCATGTTAGAATAAAAGAATGACTCAACAAAGTATTAGATCACCAACTGCTGACAAAGGGGCCCCTACTCCAAGTAGATTTCTCAAAGTCATTTTTCTTACAAAGAAACATGTCTGAATGATGTCAGAATGATAAATAATTTGGGGAGAAAAAAAGAATATCCTGTTTCTTGTCTAATCAGGAAATGGTTCCCATGAAAGGCAGCATACAAGATCATGAAAAAGGAGGCCCTGGCAGTGAAAGGGGCCACCAATGTCCGACATCACTTCTTGTGGGACCAGATATTTGGTCTAAGTGTTAACTATGCACAACTCGTGGACGACTACAACCCACACATTATACAGTGGTATCTTTCACTGCTGCCATATAGTTTTTAGATGACCCATTGTGCAGGCACAGAAAATAAAATGTAGACTTCTTTTTACAGAATGCTGGAGACACAAATCAGACCTGTGACACCACACTTGACGAAGAAGGTGAGTCATGAGGTGTACAAACCCCACACTAGGCCCAAAGACTATCATTCTGCTCAGTTATAAAGCTTTCCCTGTAAAATAAGAGTTTTCTGATTTGTGAAATAATTATGAACCATGATTTCCCCCAGTTCCACTGGTATTGATGGGATTTTTCAATAGGTATAACATTGAAAGCAACTCATTTATGTGGAGAGCTGTTAGGTATGACGTAAATGAGACAGCTTTCATTCTTATCTTCCTCAGCCAAGTCTAGACCAGGTTTTGATGCAAATAATATACCCATCATCTCTGGTATATTTAGAAACAGACTGTAGAAAGTCATATAGGGACTAATGAGCTCTGTGAAATGGTGGCCAGTTAGTACAACTCTTAAATGCATGTGGAGCATAGATATTAACAATTTTAACTGGACTCTTGTGTAGAACAAATGCACTGCACAGACGATGAGTAAAGAGGCATTTATTTCCTAGCTACATTTACCATCAATCAATAGTAGAAAATTAAACTTATCTTTAAAACAGAAGCCGATATCCTGAACATTTGGGTTCTGAGACTGCCTAAAAGAATAACATTTTCAGACCGTGTGATACAGCAGAAAAGGGTCTTATCTGTGGCAGAGAAATAATACATTATACACTTCATAATTTTTATGGAACATTAACTGTTTTTCTATCTGAAAGTGAGGCTAAACATGCCTATATTTTACAAGCAATAAGGGAGCTATATAGAATCCAGAGTAGAAAGACTAATTTACAGATATATATTAAACCACAGCATGGGGTTTCTTCACAAGCAAATACAACTGTGACATGTGTGGGTCCTGATGTTCAGACACATGCATCTTACATTCAGAGCTGTTTATATTTACAAATAGCATGACTAAAATTAAATAAAAATCCAAGAGAACAATAAAGATCATGGATAAGAGAGCTGCTTAATGCTGGAAATATTACTTAATATTGAGCACATGTCAATGGCTGGAACAAGTGGGAGCCTCGGTTTTTATTCATGGATCAGTGAAGTCACGGTGTGGGCAAATGTCTTATTGGTACAAAGAGCATCCTTCTCCCCTTCCTATTTCCTCCAAAACACTTGGCAATTTAAACACTTCCAATAGGTTTCCAAGAGTAGCATCTGAACTGGCATCACTGCTGGCTAAATTCCAGTGTCCCTGTCTCATGTGGTCTGTAAATTGGCAATTGTAAAACAGTTGTTACCTGCCTCTCACATGCAGCCCCTTCTGACTGGGCATGAGCCTGTTGTTTCTTAGTTCTTGGAATGGGGTGGCACCTACCTCTTCTGAACACTCCACTACCTGGCCAATGGTTTCTTTGGTGGCTCTTTAGTGACTCTGTCCTTTGGCCAAGTCACAGAAGCTACTTGTGGGTGGACCAGAACAAACGCTTTCTGGGGTATACTGTCTTTACCTTCCACCAAGACTTCTTTCCTGGAGACGTTGCCCTCTATAGCAGTCCAACAGAGACCATTGTGGTGCCCTCCATTCAGCAGCTCCCATCCCTGGGTTTAGTTTTCAGCCAGAGTAACAGGGCTCATCACTTGCTGTGGCTAGGGTCTGAACTCAATCCTTGCTCAGACCCTGCAGCCAGCCAGGAGCCCTTCTTAGCTTCCCTGGTCTTTGGCAACTGCCCCAGCTCATCCCTTCCCACACTGAGCTGTCCTTGGGCCTGCTGCTCTTCCAGCCATCTAGGAATCTGGTCCTCTGTCTTCCAGCTCTAAGCAGCAACTCATCTGGATGTGCAGAGATCACCTGTAAATGCAGCTGGCTCATCACTAGCTCACCAGTTATCTTGCCCAGGAACTGGGGATTTGGTATGTGGCATTAGGTGGTGAGGTTAGTTGTAATATTTGTTATTTTGCAGCCTAATTTTTTTTTCAAAGATGGGACAGCCAACTGCTTTCTCGAATAAGCCTTGACAGTTTCTATTTAGTATCAGATTAGAAGTTGATGGGTACCTTTCACCAGCCAGGTTTGGCATGGGGCAGAGCAACATATGGTAGCTTGGATTTCTTTTGGTGCTTCAAGCCCTTCCGCTTGACTTAATCCTTTGTTCAAGACATTCTCAGTGTTGGAATAGCAAGGAGATTTCAAATCATAGCTGAGGTATGCTGGTCCAAATATAGGTGGGGGCAATGTTCACACAGGACCTGGCAACACTATCCCTCGTATTAGCCAAACCTTTCATTGTCTGTTTCAAAGGACTTAAAATCCCATCCAGTTACCATTATATTGAAAAATAAGAGGCTACCTACAATCCAGCTCTCTGTATAATGAGCCTTCCTGTAGGACATAAGAGTTAACCTCCATCAAATGCCTGTAGCTGCCTTCTCTGCAGAAACATGTACTCATCTAAAATCCATCCACCCACCAGTTCAGGCTCCTGTAAAACTGACATTTACTTGTTGAATCACTGAGACTCATCAACAAAAATACAGCAAGACCTAAACCAGATAGGTGATTATTCTGCAAGTCTAATCTGTAAGCAAAGCCAAAAATGTGGAAGGCTGAAAGAAAATTTATTTGTTTTCTCTACTAAATTTCTCTCCCCCTACATAAATAAATTTTATTATAAGTAAAGGAGAAATGTATCATTCTGTGACTCCCTAGTAGAATGACTTTTTATTAGGTATGCTTGATATTACTGGATTCGCTCAGTGAAAAAGAAAACAAACTATAGTAAAAATCTAATAAAAATGTACAAAAAAAATTATCACCCCCTTTTCTATACAGCATAAAAATAATTGCTACTGTGACTCCCACAGTGATTTACTGTGTATATTTTAGTGAAAAGGCACCTGATAAGCAGATGTGTGATGGCAAGTTATGATAAATATTCATACATATAGTTAATACTAAAATATTTTCTTCTCTAATACTTATTGCATTTTACTTATTTCTAGTTGCTGGAGAGGTAGACAAATTAAAATATTAATTTTACGCTTTACTGGAATGATTTCAGAGTCAAGTGCCATTAAAAGTCTGCATGTAAATATGAGAAAAGAGGATATGACTTGCACTAATCCTCTTCATTTAAAAAAACACCAAATTGTTTACTTGCACACTTGTTTTCCCCTCCTCCCAGAGTTTCAAAATATTTGGGGAAAACGTAAGCCAGACAGCCATCAAAGATATATCAGGCACCACAGTACTGAGGAATATTACTTTTCTTTTAGGAGCTGCTGAAAAGGTTCACACTTGTGGATCAATATGAAGATATTCATTAGGTTAGAAACATCCAGGTCAGTCATGAGGGCTTTCCACACATGCCTGTTTGCAGTACATTATATACCTATATACCCTAGAATTGAGGTGATGTATCTGTGCCCTGTTGTCCTTCAAGATTTGTTCTGTTTTGTCACTGAAGTGGGAGAGGTAAACTCTCTATGCCAAACTGCTCAAAGTGAAAAAGAGGCAGAAAATTAATTTTCACTTTTTCCAGTGAAATTCTGTGTTTTATGACAAATAGTCAGCTTCATGTTTTCTGTGAAATCCATCCACCCAGTTCATCTTTGTTACCCATCACTGTATTATGTGAGTGCATTCCATGACAACTTGATGACTGCAAAACAAATTCATCCTCAACATAGATCTTGGGCCTAAATCTTTTCTCACACCAGTTTTGCACAGGTATCGTTCCATTCACTTCAGTGGAGTTACCCTATTGGTGTACAACCCTGTTAATGAACAGTAACTTAAATAACTGAAATATATCCATCACACTGTATAATTGGAGGGGTTGGGGAGGCTCAAGTGAAGGTGAATGGTAGGAGGCAGGGAAAGAACATTGCGTGCGCATGTACCAGGATATGGAAGGTCTGATACCCATTCCCTTCCCCTCCATGTTTCATAGGATTTGGGAAACTCTGCTTGCCTACCCCCAGTAGTGTCTATTTCCTCTTCCCTGCTCCAAAGCTCATGGGACAGGATCTGGGGGGAACTGCCAATATATGGCGATCTAAGCATCCTTGCTGCTTTCTCTCATGGGACCCAGATCTTGAGGAGGGGTTTGCCTTATTGGGGAATATCTGAACCTCCTCTCCCAACTCCCCTTTCCCCTGTGAACCAAGATCTGAGGAGGCCCTGACCCTCTGAGTAGATACCTCAGCATGCTCATGCTCAGGCCATCCACTGGAAGTAGAGTGAGGAGCTGAGAAAGGAGGTGACTGACACATAACACATACCAGAGACTCTCTATCACTGTAAAGGGAGCATCAGAACAGCCACTGAGGTCAATGGAGGATTTGACCCACCTCAGAGCTATTGTTTCAGGCAAGATTTATCCCACTGAGGTGTTTTCAGGTGATTGCATCATGTTGAGATGAACAGGCCACTTCTGAGCCCCCTGTGCTGCAGACGGATGTGTGCACCTGTGTTCTGCACCTACTCACAACACAAGGATGCGACAACACAAGCCCAGAGTGACTAAGCAGGGCACAGAACAGAGCTTCTTTTCAGCAAATTGTGATGGAATTTAAGACAGCCTTTGGGTTCTTGGCTCAGTGATAGTGGGAAGTCAGGGGCAAGAGTGAATCTAATTGGAAGCCTCAGGACACTGCCATAGGCACACATCACTGTGACACCTCACCCCTAGCTGGCAGAAAGTCTGGACAAAGAAGTGAGGGGAAGGATGGCTGGACTGGCAAGTCCCAGGCTAGTTGGTGGGGGAGGAGGTGTGGAGCAGAGCAGAAGAGAGGAGAAGAATGTAGGGCTGGGACTGGTACTCCACTTGGAGTACATGCCATTTTCAACTGCCACAATGGTCACTAACTCCAACCAACATGTTTTCTTTCTGTTTAAATGAAGTCCTAGGAAATTGAATGGAAAGATACTTGGTTACCACAAGGTTAAGCTTCCCAGCAATAGCTTATGTCCATCAGAATGTCAAACTCAACAAAACCTGAAATTAAGTAAACCAAGCAACATAGAGCAAAGGCGGTGTGCCATTAACACTGTCCTCTTGGAGCATCCTTCCAAACACCCATGCATACTCGCATTCTGCCATTTTTCCATATAACTTTTTTGCAGATAGCTGCTGGCATCTATCATATAATCAAACACTTAACCTGTTCCCCTGACAGATTGCTGCCCTGGTGAAATGTAACAACCACTTCACACTGAGTGACTTGATACCGTCTAAACCTGTATTTTCCCGTACCTATGATTAAACCAACACACTGATCACATATCCCACCTCCCTACTGAGAATTCCCATGGCAAGCCTCACTCCCACAGTGCCTTGCTGCTGAGACAACATACCCAATTTTGTGATAAAACGATGCCAACTGGCTCCACAGGGTACACGTTTCCTTTTCCTCTACTTGAACACTTAGTGTGTGCCCCAGACCCTGGTCCACTCATATCAGAATCACAGCTCTGTGTTGCTCTTCAGAGTAATCCCCATCTCCTCTGCTCAAACATGCCTTGGCCTCCACTATTCAAGCCAATCAATACAGCGACACATCACACAGTGAATAGAGCTGCTGTATGCGTATAAGTGCAGGTGGTGCTTGCCAGTTCCACTGGGAAAGAGTCAAGGTCACATGGGCACTTAACTCCGCATCTCCTCATTTTCTGACAATTGAGCTTTGTGGACATGAGCTGTCACTGGGAAACATTTATGCTGTAAACCAAGTTTCTCCCCATTTGCTGATTTATTATTTTAAGTCTCTTATCTAGCCAGTGGATTCCAAATAGAAGCTAAATACTAGCATGTAGGCTGGATCAACTATTTTTGTCAGCGTTACTTGGGTTCTATTTTTAGTGACTTTCTGACTTAGTTCAATACACAGTCAAATTAACAACTCACGTTAGTTGCTTAGAACTACGGCGACCATCCATCCCATTTTCCTGGGACAGTCCCTTATTTAAGCCATCTCACAGGAATCTTTTTTTTTTTTTTTTAAAGAAAATTGGTTAATTGCCACATAATTTGTAGGGGTGCTATTCCCTGGCACCTGCTGTTTCGAGGCAGCAGCCCCTCTGCCAGGGAGCTCCTCTGCTGGGTGGCTGCCCACTTCCCTGGCACCCCACAGAGGCAGTCCACACTGCTGGTGAACTATGCCATGGGGTGGCCTCTTTATTCCCTGGCACCCCTGTGCTGGGAGGTTGTGCAGCTCTCATCCTCCGCTCCCCTTCATCGGGAGGCTGTGGAACCCCCACCCCTTGTATCCCTCATTGTGGAGCATCTGCCCCCATTGCTAAGGAGGCCTGACATGGAACAGCAGCCCTCCATCCCAGGAGGCCAGTGTCCTGTGTATGCCATAGGGCAATGTGGTCACCCTACATAGAACTCACAGAGTTGCTTACAACATCGAACCCACCTGTTTTGTCAGTGGTCATTTTTACCGTTTAAGAGGTGATGTAAAAATGTTTTGGCGTGAAAATTCCGCCTTCCTTCTATAGAAAAATTTGTAGTTCTAGAGTACAAAAACAAAGAGTAGGTATAAAACTCTGTCTGCTCTATGAACTCCTTAAGTGCACACTATAGGAAAGATGGACTGCAGAACCAATGTAAGGATCCAACTCTAGATCAGATTTAGGCTAGCATTTGAGTTCAGGTATGAGAATGTCAAAATCCAGGTACTGGTAAGAATATGTCTGAAATGTCGTGATATGTCTTTTTTCCTGAGATGTCACAAGATCCCCCTACTGATGTGGATGTGATGCACAAGGGTAAAAAAATTGGAAAGCATTTGGAAGGTGGAATTTGACTCAAACATCTACCTCACAATTCAAAATGGGGAAAATTCCAGGCTTTGGCTCATTTTTATCCTATAAAAGTTTCATAATGGAACTAAAATGGCAGTATTTTCTTTTATTAAAAAAAAACTATGGTTTCTAATTGGAAGATGGAAGAGCTCACCTGTGGGACCATGTCCGCTGACACAGGAAAAAAAATCTAAAGGATGAAATAATAATAGTTAAAATTATATTGTATTTTATAATAATAATAGTGAAATTAGCATGTGAGGGGCTGTATTTTAGTTAATTCATTGAAAAATAACCACGACATGTGCTCCTTTTAGATAGCTGATTGCGAACTAAACAGGTCTAGGGAAATGGGAGAGGGAGGAAGGGCTTCAAATACTGGTAAAACCATGGGTTACCCTTTAATAAACCCAATCAAATCATTATTATATCTTTCCGTGAATATCTAGAAGAAATCAGGTCTCCTGGTGTTAGTGTTCATCTTTCAGGGAAAGGTTGATGTAAAGAAATAACTGCAACCTAAACAGAAGTTAAACACGTGTATGCTATTTATAGGTACCACACTGAGAACATGTCTTCTCTTGACATAGCACTGTCTACATGGAGACTTATGTCATTTTAACAATGCTACCTGACAGATGCAACCAAACAGACCTAATTCTTCTAGTTAGGCTTCAGCGAGAAACTCTTCACATAGCCCGCAAGTTCATGAGCTAGCAAAAATACCTTATGCACTACAAGGAAACACAGATGTGTGAAATTATAATTAGAGGCAGACCCTCTGGACCAGATCCTCTGCTGCAGTTCAGGCGGACTTACTGCTGACGTGGAAGGGAATGCAATGATGGCTTTTAGCCAACTTTCCACACCTCTGATCCTGGAGACACTCTTCACAAATTTGGTTAGTTTGAAGGCTGTTTCTACTTGACCCAGCTTGCATGATCTTTCGGAATCATTATAGCAGCCACAGTCATTGGTAGCCAAGGGTGCCCAAATCATGGCCTCTCTCTTGCAGCCACAGACTTTTAACCAGGCATAGGGCTGGTGCAAGGGTGATGGCTCTATGTAAGGGCAATCATGTGGGGGCTGGGAAACTAGCCATTAGAGCAGCTTTGCACTGGCTGCAGGAGCTGTAGCTTCACTAGCATTCTGGAAGATGTGACCCTCTGTAATTGATTGACAACTCTTCACCTACACTCCTGCAGAAAGTGTGGGCTCACCTTAAACATGAGCTCAGTGATTCTGAGCCTAGTTCAGTGCCTGCATCTAAGTAGGGAGGTATGGTAGCTGGGTTTCTGAGGGGACCAGACAGTGGTTGCTGTTCTGCTCAGAGTCTATGTCTACACAACAGCAATCTGTCAACAGAAGTTACTGCTAGCAGAGATCTTCTGGCAAAACTTCTGTCAACAGATCATGTGCACACACAAAAACGGATCAAAAGAATGATCCCCTCTGTCAACAGAGCATCCAGATTGCCTGGCTGCTCTCTCGACAGAATGGCCAGCTGGAAGCTCAGCAAACAGGGCTGCCTGGTGAACTGGAAGCCCTGTCTATTGAAAGAGGGCCTCCCAGAGCATCTACACAGATTTTTGTTGACAGAAACGGTCAACAAAGGCATCATTCCTCATCACAGACAGGCAGAATGTTGGCCGTGTCTACACTAGCCCCAAACTTCGACATGGCCATGCAAATGGCCATGTCGAAGTTTACTAATGAAGAGCTGAAATGCATATTCAGCATTTCATTAGCATGCGGGCGGCCGCAGCGCTTCGAAATTGACGCAGCTCGCCGCCGTGCGGCTGATCCCGACGGGGCTCCTTTTTGAAAGTATCCCGCCTACTTCGCAGTCCCCTTATTCCCATCTGCTCATGGGAATAAGGGGACTTCGAATTAGGTGTGGTCCTTTCGAAAAGGAGCCCCATCGGGACGAGCCGCACGGCAGCGAGCTGCATCAATTTCGAAGCGCTGCGGCCGCCCACATGCTAATGAAGCGCTGAATATGCATTTCAGCTCTTCATTAGTAAACTTCGAAATGGCCATTTAAAGGCCATTTCGAAGTTTGGGGCTAGTGTAGACGTAGCCGTTGTCAGCAGAAGTACCAAGTTTTGCCAACAGACTATCGACAAAATGCATTTTGTGTGTAGATGCTCCATGAGTTTTTGGCTACAAAACCCTAGTTTTGTCAACAAAACTCTCCAGTGTAGATGTAGCATAAAGGAGCAGAGCAGTGGTTCTCAGAAGTAACAATATGGAATGAGATGCCAGAAGACACCTTCCTTAAAGTGCCCCTGTGCTCTAACTATTAAGATCAGTGATTCCCACTTGGAGACCCTGAGAGCTAACTGTGGCCAGAGTAACACGATAACTTGCTCCATAAGGGCTGGATGGCCTGGGGCTAACCAGCCCTGATTACTAGAGGCAGACCAAAGAGAAATTAGCTCTTTTCCCCATAAAGGGCACCAGGAAAGATAGAAGCTCAGGAAACAAGACTGAGTAAGAAAATGCTCCTGCAGTAGAGAACTGACAGGAGGGGAGCTTTGGAGTGAGGCCCCTAGGGGGGGATATATATTTTGTTTAGGCTTGGAAGCTAAAGTGTGGAGACCGAGCTCCAGCTAGGAGAAGGCAGGAGGACTGGCTGGAAGAATAGTCTGAGACAAAAAGAGCTCCAGTGGCGAGAGAAGACCACAAAGATTTTGTGTAGTGATAGACTGTATTTTGGGATCCTGAGGATTATTAGGAAATGTTTCTGTTAAAAATCAGCCCCAGCTAGGGGACATTAATGCAGAAAATAATTACTTCTGCTCTTAAACCTGTCCCTGCAGGGCTAAGGTCTCACTGGTGTTGAGCAGATATAGACAGTTACTTAATGTGTTTTGCATCTGACAGATACTCCTATTAATATGCCCCCCCCCCCAAATAGCCTTTTTTTAAACTCTATCAGATTATTGATTCAATTTGCAATCCACTGTAACTCCCAGTTTCTTTCCAGGAGTAGTACCACCTAGCTAGTTATTCCCCATTTTGTGATAGTGTGTTACATTTTTCTCTCTTTCTTTAGTTAAGTACTTTACCCTTGTCTTTACTGAATTTCATCTTGTTGATTTCAGACCCATTCTCCAATTTATCACCATAACTTTGAATTTAAATCATATCCTCTAAGGTGCTTGCAACCCCTCCCTGTCTGCTGTCATATTCACATTTAATAAGCATACTCTCCACTCTATTATTCTAGTAATGAATGAAAATAAGGGCTAGGATTTCAATCAGTTTTGCACCCACCTTATCATAATTTCACTTAAACCACATTACCCTAATTTCCTTATGGCTACGTCTACACGTGCACCCAACTTCGAAATAGCTTATTTCGATGTTGCGACATCGAAATAGGCTATTTCGATGAATAACGTCTACACGTCCTCCAGGGCTGGCAACGTCGATGTTCAACTTCGACGTTGCTCAGCCCAACATCGAAATAGGCACAGCGAGGGAACGTCTACACGCCAAAGTAGCACACATCGAAATAAGGGAGCCAGGCACAGCTGCAGACAGGGTCACGGGGCGGACTCAACAGCAAGTCGCTCCCTTAAAGGGCCCCTCCCAGACACACTTTCATTAAACAGTGCAAGATACACAGAGCCAACAACTAGTTGCAGACCCTGTATATGCAGCACGGACCCCCAGCTGCAGCAGCAGCAGCCAGAAGCCCTGGGCTAAGGGCTGCTGCACACAGTGACCACAGAGCCCCGCAAGGGCTGGAGAGAGAGTATCTCTCAACCCCCCAGCTGATGGCCGCCATGGAGGACCCCGCTATTTCGATGTTGCGGGACGCGGATCGTCTACACGTCCCTACTTCGATGTTGAACGTCGAAGTAGGGCACTATTCCCATCCCCTCATGGGGTTAGCGACTTCGACGTCTCGCCGCCTAACGTCGATTTCAACTTCGAAATAGCGCCCAACACGTGTAGACGTGACGGGCGCTATTTCGAAGTTACTGCCGCTACTTCGAAGTAGCGTGCACGTGTAGACGCAGCCTATGAGAGTGTCTTGTGGGAATTTGTGAAATACTGTATTAAACATTTCTTATAACCCTATTAGACTATGTATTACAATCTGCTTATTTAGTAATTTGTGCCAGTATCTTTCCAGAGATCAGTGTTGGGCTGACTGGTTTATTACTCCCTGGGTCCTCTTTGTTTTCCTGTTTAAAAACAGGTACTATGTTTGTCCTTCTCCAGCCCTCTGGGACCTTATCCATCCATCTTAAGTTTTCATAGATAATTGCTAATGGTTCTGAGATTGTTTCAGCTAGTTCCTTAAGTACCCTTGGGAGAATTCCATAAAGCCTTGCAGAACTGAATACATCTAATTTATCTAAATGTTCTTTAACCTGTTATTTCCTATTTTGGCTTGTGTTCCTCCACCATTATGGTTAATATTAATTTTGTTAAGCATCTGGTCTCAATTTACCTTATTAGTGAAAGCTGAAGCAAAATAGGCATCAAGCGCTTCGGCCAAGGTCCAGACTATCTCCTCCTGTTGAACATGCCATGGGAGGGAGAGTCAGGGAGGAGGAAACACTATAATGTTCCTGTTGTTGGAGGTGTGCTAGCACGACACGTCTGATGAAGGTGATAGCCATGTTTGGGGGACTGTGACCTGTGAAGGTGATAGCCTTCCATTTTGACAAATTTTGGGGATCTGCGGGGAAGAGATCATTTCTGGAGCAATTTTCCTCAGGTCCATTGCCAGCCCCACTCCAGCAAAAATAGGGACAAAGCCATTAGAGAATGTTCTTTTCCATATGGGGCACCAAAATTAGATGCACCATTTCCAACATTATACTAATTTAAGAAAATGAAATAATGCAGATGGTTCTAGAGGAAATTTGTCACCATTATAATATCACATTGAAAATGTTGAGATTTACTATACAAGGGCAAACCTTGCTCGTTTGTGGCCAGTGAAGTGCATTTTGTATTCCATTCCACTTGTCTCCATTTTTCATGCTTTAGAAAGGTGAAGCTTTCTAATCAAGGGATAGTAGCATGGTGCAAATGTAGATAATATATTTCGATGAAAGTCTGTAATGAATAAAGTATTTATTAAGACACAAGTCATTAAAAAAAGACTTGCATGGTTGCCTGATTATTTTATTGATTTTCTTAATGCACGAGTCAAGGCAAGGATTATAGTTTACAAGAAACATTTTCATTTCTAATCTTTAATTTGATAATGTGTCACCATATTTGTTGTGTGCTGTTCAGAATTTTTTGGCGTACACATGCTGTGCATCTCAAATTGAGCACAAGCTTGGAAAGAGTAGAACTGAAGCTGAAAAGAATAATGACAAATGCCAGGAAGATGTATTCAAGCCATTGATTTAATTAATCTCTTATTTGGCCCTATTAGTGAGGGGTGGTGTTTTGTATGTTTGAATACAGCAACTGCCCTTGCTCTCACTGAAGTCAATAATAAGATTTCCAACAAATTTTAAGGGTGTGAGACGTTTTCAGCACACACAAACAATATCAGATATGGCAATTTTAGAGGATGACGTTCTCTCTATCAACAGAATAAATACAGGATTTACACTGACAATATAGACCTCTCATCACCTCACTCCCTTGCCAACATGTCTCAACCTTAGTGATAGTGCCTCTGAATCAAGTGGAAATTCATTCTCTCTGCCAATTCACTCTGTGGCCTCTCTGCTCAGACTGTCACTCAGCTGACCACTTTGCAGTTTAAAACCACTATCTTTTGGAAATGTTGGCACTTGGGAAGTGGCCAAATAGCTATAGAATGATCATAAGAATCACTTTCAGCCTCTGCAAATTTAAGCTGGACCTGAACTGGTGACCTAAAAATGAAGGGCCCTGTTTCTCATTAATATTCCCTCATGCAGTCCCTTAATGTTTGCTCCTCTTTATATGCCAAAAATGTATTTAAAGAGTCAAATACGTTGTACATTTTACATCTATGCACTGCATATTTGATGATAGCATCAAAGTGTTGATTTTGGTAGCAGAGGCCTATAAAATAGAAGACAAAATTAAGGCATAGTGCTAGTACCTTCATTATTGACTGAAAACTGCTGCTAACTTCATTGGGCACCTGTAGCCATGGTGGGGGTGGGGGAAGGGTGGCAGGATATAAGTGAAGAAATCTGGAAAAAAGGACTTTGAGTTGAAAAACAGTAGCAGCTGAAGAACAGGACACAGAATAAGACTGAACCCCAGTCGCTGGTTGGTATCTGGGATAATCTAGTCAGGCCCCATAGGCAAGCGCTGAGAGGATTTCCGGGCCCCAGGGCAGCACAACCAATGTGTCCTCTGTTTCCCTCCCTCAGACAAAGCCAGAAGCCCCCCTTGGCCCTTCCCCCTACATCCAGGGAAATTCTGAGCGCTACCCCTTCATCAGAGGTCACAACCCCACCCCCCACCAGCCTGGAGATACCCCCCACTCTCCTTTCACTCTCTGCCACCATCGTCACACCTGCACAGCGCTGTCCCTCAGCAGTCCTGTGCCCAGCTTGGCTGTCCCGCAACAGCAGCCTCCTGCCCAGCTATGCCCCTCAGCGGTCCTGTGTCCAGCTCAGCCCTTCCTCTCTCTGCCCTCCCCACAACCTCCTGCCCAGCTCTGCCACCTCCCCCAGTGTTCATAAGCCCAGCTCGGCCCCTTTCACTTTTTGTCTCCCCATCCCACCTTCGCCCTTGAGCAGTCCTGACACATCCCCTTCTGCAATCAGCTCCCTTCTCCCAGCCATCTCTGCCTATCTCTTCCCCCACACCTCTGCTCTTTTCATTGCCTAGCTCTGTTCCTCCCCGCCAACTCATCCCTTGCTCCCTACAGTCCCATGCCCAGCTCTGTCCCAGAGCTGGGTTCCCTCCTTCTCTCCCCAGCCTGCCTCCACCTCCAATCCCAGCCCGGCTCCCCACTCTGTTCCCAGCCCAGCTCTCACCTCCCAGCTCATTCACACATGTACCACCGCCTGGCCCCACTCCTGCTCCGTAGCTCTGTGAATCCCAGCTTGGGGGCTCCTTGCCATCCTACCATGTTGATACAGCCATGCTATTTAATAGGGCCTGGGACTCAGGCAGGGCTACAGCAGCAGCAATGGCAGCAGAGACCACAGGCCCCCTTAAGTTTTCCGGGCCCCTGCGCAATTAGCGCCTTTGCCATGGTGGTGGCCCTGCCTATAGGTAAGATATATAAGTGTCAAGGCATTTTATTATATTTTAAACTCTATTCTCCTGTTGTGCTTTGTTGCTACTCCTGAAGTTAAACCATTCATTTTGGAAGGTCTATTTGGGGTCACTGAATTCATTGCTGGTCACAGCGCCCCAGGGGAAGTGTTGTAAGCACCATACGTGGTTGGGCTTGCTGAGGAATCACATTTGTCACGGTAGCCCTGATTTTGGATCAAGAATGAGAAAACCACTGATTCCATCCTGCAAAGGTACAGCAAAAGTGGGGCCTTTCAGAGAGATCTCCTTGGGACAGTCCCATTCTCCCCCCAGCTGCTACAAAAGCTCACATAGTACTCTGCGTAGTGGATGAGGCTAGGCAGTGGTGTAATGCAGGGGTCAGCAACCCCTGGTATGTGAGCCAATGTCCATTGGCACATGAGGCAGGAGCTCAGCACCATTCCTCTTTCCCCATGCAGCTGGGAGCTTGCTCAAAGTCATGCATCCTATGAATTAACAAAAGACCAGCTAATACTACTAATCCCCACCTAAAATGGTAAAGCTATGCATCTTTATTAATTTATTAATGAAGCTGTTGTAAGTAGGACTATTAGTAACCTTAAAAAGTATCACCAGCGCTCGGACCACATGTAGAGGTCAAAAGATCAAATTTCAGCACTGTGCTTTGGAAAGGTTGCTGACCTCTGGTGTAATCCTTGGCTTTCACATGCACAGCACAGAAATGTTGATGTTCTGTAGTGATACGTAAATGCACCATTTGAAAAAATGAGGAAGCCAGGGAATCAGATTTACTAACAACAGGGAACAATGTTGGCAGGCACAAGTAAAAACCACTAAGCATTGGATTGTGACTTCACAACCAATGGATATGGAAAGCAAAGGAGAGAGAGAAACAACTAGCTGAGCATCATGGTAATTACTGAGAATCAGAGACAGACATTTTGGATGGCCTTCTCTCCCATAGCTATGCAATTAATATTTGTATTTCTTTTGAAGAAGGAACAAAATTAATCATCAAAAGGAATATGACTGTTACAGATGCAAGATTCAAGGAAGCAATACAAATAGATTGTTTTCTATATCTGATCAACACAATATCATATATAAACCAAATCTTTATGAAAGAAAAAGCTAAAGAAATATCTTGAATTCCTTGTTTTATTTGAAAATAAATTCTTTCATGATTAATTAAGTCTAGTAGTTTAGTACATGTCTGTGGCTTGTTTTTAGAATGAATAAGAAATCTCTCACTTTCCCAGGACCAGCAGGGCTCACAAAGGGCTGCAATGAAAGAACATAGGCAGTGGTTTTTTTGAATTACTTTGACCTTTACTAAACTTACACCTTGTGTGCAAGAGGTGATGATTTCTTTTCGTTCTTTTGAGAGACAGAAGGGGAGAGAGTTGGACTGTACATACTGTTGTATGCAGTGGAAAGCCATTGGGGTAAAAATAGTGCTGAAATGAGCGAAGTCTAGCTTTGTAAGTGACAGTCTGACTAGGGAATGATTGCAGAGGTGTATGTCATAGCACATGAATGGGGAAAAGCAGAAGAGGAAAATGTGTTCATCATTCTTTTAAACTACCACAGAGAAGGTGGAAGTAGTGCCATGCCCTCTAGACTTCACAGTTAGATACATGAACTCACATCATTCCTGCTGCTCTCAAAATTGTCATTCAGATTTTAAAATTATATAATTCATGTCATTGTAATAGAATGTACAACTCTACTTAGACCGTGTCAGGTAAAAGCTACTTTACAAATATTATCTTAATTCATAGACAACAGTAATTGATCATAATTAATGACTCATCTGTTATAATATTGTCTATTAACCATTTTACAAAATGTACAGTCCCACATCATAGGTAAATATTACCAGCCATGGGTTTACATATGCTAAGTTGTGTAGCATAATCACTTTCACCAGATATTTGTATGCATCATTGGCTCCTGTCAACAGATCGGACACTTCCTGAGTGGCCACCCATGTGGCCTAAGGTATTGCTGATTGTGCTCTGTCTCAGACTCCCATCTCGGGCTCCTCTGTATATCAGAAAAAGTTGGCGTCCACTAAAAACGCCATTTCTTGGTGTCTGGTTTATTAGCATAAAATAAGTTAAAAATAAACTCTCTCTCACCCCCCAGCCTCACAACCCATCTGTTTTCGAAAGTTCCTTTCTTCCACCCAATCACAATGCCAAGCCAGGCCCAGCCCTCCTCCCTGACAGTCTGTTTTTTGTCTCACCCCTTCCTGCCTGGAATTTCACTTGCTCATCATTTCACTCCCAACTCAAAGGTTTGTCTCCGGCAGCCATGCCCCTCAGCAGTTTCTGTATTCCACCTGCTCTCCCTAAGTCTCCCCAGTCTCTGCAGCTTCATGTTACTTTTGCAAGGGAATCACTTCAGGTGTGCCCACCTCATAACTAGGTCTGTCCGGCCCCCTACTCTAGGACTACCTTCTCTCTTCTGCCGTCACTCCTGCATGGTGCGCCCTATAGAGCAAGTTCTACCCTAGGAAATGCTGGATTGTTTGGTTTTTTCACCCTCTTACAGGCAGCATTCTGTAGCCTGTCCAGCTCCCCTTTTGCCTGAATGTGTTCAAAGAAAAACCGTTCCTTCTCCTAGGCTGCTACCCTGGAAACAAAGCCACTAGCATGTTATTCTGCCACTCTACCCTTGTTTATCTGCAGCAAGCTCTTCTCTTTCCTTGCAGGCCACCTGGCTGGCTTCTTCCAAACCAGATTGTTACTTTAGGTAGCACTTCTTCAAGGAGAGCAAACAACTAATGTCCTCTCCCAACAGTACTGAATTTATTCTTTTTACATCCATTAGCCCTGTCCTTCTGCCACTTCTTAGGCATTTCCATGAACTGGTCCTGCTTCTCCAAGACTGGTCCTATCTCCAACTTAACATCCTTTATCTGGGCCTTTGGTGGTTCTATTTTCTCCTCCTGATATCCTGTATTGAAGTACCCTTCTGGAGAGAGTAGGGAAAGCTGTGTCCTCCACAGATACTTCTTTGCCCCTCATCATCTTTGTGGTGGAACTGGACACCAGTTCTGAGCCTTCCTTTTCCTTCTTCAACTGGGAAATGGACTTTTCCAGTTCAGTCACCTAGAGTTAGCCAAGTTTCAATAACAACCCATAAGAACATAAGAACGGCCATACTGGGTCAGACCAAAGGTCTATCCAGCGCAGTATCCTGTCTGCCGACAATGGCCAGTGCCAGGTGCCCCAGAGGAGGTGAACTGAAGACAATGATCAAGCAATTTGTCTCCTGCCACCTGTCTCCAGCCTTTGACTAAAGGCAAGGGGCACCATACTTTACCCTTGGCTAATAGCCATTTATGGACCTAACCTCCAAAAATTTATCAAGCTCTTTTTTAAACTCTGTTAGAGTGCTGGCCTTCACAGCCTCCTCTGGCAAGCAGTTCCACAGGTTGACTGTGTGCTGTGTGAAGAAAAATTTTCTTTTGTTAGTTTTGAACCTACTACCCATTAATTAAACTTGGTGTCCTCTAGTTCTTATATTATGGGAACAAGTAAATAACTTTTCAATATTCACTTTCTCCACACCATTCATGATTTTATATACCTCTATCGTATCGCCCCTCAATCTCCTCTTTTCTAGACTGAAAAGTCCCAGTCTCTCTAGCGTCTCCTCATATGGGACCCTTTCCAAACCCTTAATCGTTTTAGTTGCCCTTTTCTGAACTTTTTCTAATGCCAGTATATCTTTTTTGAGGTGAGGAGACCACATCTGCACGCAGTACTCAAGATGTGGGCATACCATAGTTTTAAATAGAGGAAGTATGATATTCTTTGTCTTATTCTCTATCCCTTTTTTAATAATTCCTAACATCCTATTTGCTTTACTGACTGCCGCTGCACACTGCGTGGATGTTTTCAGAGAACTATCCACTATAATTCCAAGATCCCTTTCCTGATCTGTTGTATCTAAATTTGCCCCCATCACATTGTAGGTATAATTGGGGTTATTTTTCCCAATGTGCATTACCTTACACTTACCCACATTAAATTTCATTTGCCATTTTGCTGCCCAATCACTCAGTTTGCTGAGATCTTTTTGAAGTTGTTCACAATCTACTTTGTTTTTGACTATTCTGAACAGCTTGGTATCATCTGCAAACTTTGCCACCTCACTGTTTACCCCTTTCACTAGATCATTGATGAATAAGTTGAACAGGATTGGTCCCAAGACTGACCCTTGGGGAATACCACTAGTTACCCCCCTCCATTGTGAAAATTTACCATTTATTCCAACCCTTTGTTTCCTGTCTTTTAACCAGTTTCCAATCCATGAAAGGATCCTTTTTCCTATCCCATGACCACCTAATTTACATAAGAGCCTTTGGTGAGGGACCTTGTCAAAGGCTTTCTGGAAATCTAAGTATATTATGTCCACTAGATCCCCCTGTCTGCATGTTTGTTAACCCCTTCAAAGAACTCTAATAGCTTAGTAAGATGCGACTTCCCTCTACAGAAACCATGCTGACTTTTGCCCAAAAAATCATGTTCTTCTACGTGTCTGACAATTTTATTCTTTACTATTGTTTCTACTAATTTGCCCAGCACTGACGTTAGACATACCGGTCTAATTGCTGGGGTCTCCTTTAGAGCCCTTTTTAAATATTGGTATTATATTAGCTGTCTTCCAGTCATTGGGTACCAAAGCTGATTTAAAGGATAGGTTACAAACCACCATTAATAGCTCTGCAATTTCACATTTGAGTTCTTTCAGAACCCTTAGGTGAATGCCATCTGGTCCTGGAGACTTGTTACTGTTTAGCTTATCAATTAGTTCCAAAACCTCTTCTACTGACACTTCAATCTGGGACAGTTCCTCAGATTTGTCACCTACAAAGGACGGCTCAGATTTGGGAACCTCTGTAATATCCTCAGCTGTGAAGACTGAAGCAAAGAAATCATTTAGTTTCTCTGCAATGGCATTATCTTACTTGATTGCTCCTTTTACATCTCTATCATCCAGGGGTCCCACTGGTTTTTTAGCAGGCTTCCTGCTTCTAATGTACTTAAAAACATTTTACTATTGTTTTTTGAATTTATGGCTAACTGTTCCTCAAAATCTTTTTTGGCTTTTCGTATTACATTTTTACACTTAATTTGGCAGTGTTTATGTTCGTTTCTATTTTCCTCACTAGGATTTGACTTCCAGTTTTTAAAGGATGCCTTTTTATCTCTCACTGCCTCTTTTACATGGTTGGTAAGTCACGGTGGCTCTTTTTTAGGTCTCTTACTGTGTTTTTTAATTTGGGGTATACATTTAAGTTGGGCCTCTAATATGGTGTCCTTGAAAAGTTTCCATGCAGCCTGCAGGGATTTTACTTTAGTTACTCTACCTCTTAATTTCTGTTTAACTACCCTCCTCATTTTTGTATAATTCCCCTTTTTGAAATTAAATGCCAGAGTGTTGGACTGCTGCAGTGTTCTTCCCAACACAGGAATATTAAACGTTATTATATTATGGTCACTATTTCCAAGCGGTCCTGTAATAGTTACTTCTTGGACCAGATCCTGCATTCCAGTCAGTACTAGATCGAGAATTGACTCTCCCCTTGTGGGTTCCTGTACCAGCTGCTCCAAGAAGCAGTCATTTAAGGCATCGAGGAATTTTATCTCTGAATCCTGTCCTGAGGTGACATGTACCTAGTCAATATGGGGATAATTGAAATCCCCTATTATTACTGAATTTTTTATTTTGATAGCCTCTGTAATCTCCCTTAACATCTCAGCATCACTATTACTGTCCTGGTTAGGTGGTCGATAATATATTCCTAGTGCCAGAGTCCTATTAGAGGAAGGAATTGCTATCCATAATGATTCTATGGAGCAATTTGATTCATTTAGGATTTTTACTTCATTTGAGTCCATATTATCTTTCACATATAGTACCACTCCACCACCCACATGACCTGTTCTGTCTTTCCGATATATTTTATATCCCGGTATGATTGTGTCCCACTGATTGTCCTCATTCCACCAGGTTTCTGTGATGCCTATTATGTCAGTCTCTTCCTTTGATATGAGGTACTCTAGTTCACCCATCTTATTAGACAGACTTCTCGCATTTGTGTAAAAGCACTTTAAAAACTACCACTATCTATATGTCTGCCCTTCACTGATGCGTTGGATTTTTTTTTATATGTGACTGTTTCTCATCTGATCTGGCCCATAATTTATCATCTCCCATCTTCTCTTTCTGATGGAGTTCTAGGGAATCTCTATCAATGGAGTCTCATCTAAGAGAAGTCTCCGTCCGATCCACGTGCTCCCCAGCATCAATTGGCTTTCCCCCATCTCTTAATTTAAAAGCCCATATAGTTACTCGCCTGTGGTAATTTGCAGGTCTGGCGTCTATTTCTTCTAATATAGGCTAGTTTTCCCTGTCTCTGGCCCCATTTTCCTCCCCCAGCCCAACCCACATTGTTCTCCTTCTGTTCCACAGTCAATGACCTCTCAGAGGGAATTTTATTCCACCCTTGCCCAAGCTGGATGCATTTTGCATGCCACAGGGCCCACAATGCCCACAATGCCAGTGTCAACTGCAGCCGCTATTTCAAAATAAGTAAGCAAGTGTATGCACAATGCAATCACCATTTCAAAATAATTTTGAAATAGTAGATGCTTTATTACAGAATTGGCAAACATAATTGTCCAAGAAATAGTGCCTATTTAAAATAGGTATTTTGAAATAGGGGTTCTGTAGACAGGGAACAAAGCCTATTTTGAAATAAGTCATAGTGCATCCATTGGCTGTATTTCAAAGTAAGCTCTACTGTGTGCAGACACACTATTTCAAAACACATTGGCTACGTCTACACTAGCACACTACAGCGAAGTCCAGACGTTCCTGGACCAGAAAACCCCAGGCTGAAGCTCACAGCATCCATAGGTAAGTCCAGCGTCAAGGCCAGGGCTAGCAGTGGTAGGCTTGGCTGCGGGACGGTGGCAGGGGACCTCCCCTGGTATGGAAAAGCCTCTTGTTCAGGGCTGTCAGGTCTTGAGTGTGCTGGACCTGAGAACCTGTTTTCAAAATAAAATTCTCAGAGCCCCCATCAGGTCCCTGATCCCAGTCTCTCTCATGGGCCACACATGGCTCTTTGAAATGTAGCCTGCAGCTCCTCAAGGCACCCTCCTGAAGTGCTGCAAACTGCTGATTTGTGACATTCCACGAGATAAGGAGTTCCCACTCCTTCCTCTCCCTCCATCCCTCCCTCTGAGTGCCATGAACAGCTGATTTACAGTGCTCCTGGAGGAAACAGGGCTAATTAATACAGGACTTTTAGTGGCAGTCCCCCAGGGCCCTGTCTTACATGGAACCCTGCAAAAAGATGTTTATGCTACCCCTCTTAGTGCAGGTCTGTAGCCACTAATGCCTCTGAGTTAATGCCTGGGGGGCGGGGGGGGGCGGCATCTCTGTACACTGCTGTTCCCCCCACAGGTCTGGAGATGCAAAGCAATTAGAGGAATCTGTGATGCTTCGTACGCGTGGTGCCTTCACATTCAGGCACAACTCTCACAGTGCCTATTGGCTGGGAATCACAGTCAATGGGAACTGAAGGAGCAGTGCCTGGAGGTGAGGGCTCTGTACACATCCACCTCTATGTCCTCCCATCCCCACCCCATGCACCAGCTGTTTCCCATAATATTAGGGGACCAAGGCCAGCAAGAAGCAGGCCTCAGCCTCACTGTGCCACCAACCAGGAGCCACCTGAGGTAAGTGCCCTCCACTCCAACCCCCTTCCCTGTCCCTGTTCTACACAATATCTCCCACCTAGACCCTCCTATCCTCGCCACAACCTCCTACCCTGAGCCTGCAGTCCAAGCCCCTTGATCAGACATGGAGCTACCTCCTGTACCCTAAATCCCTCTTCCCTAACCTCAACCCAGAGCTTGCACCCACAGTTGAATCCCTCACCACATCCCATATGCCAACCCTCTAGCCCAGCCTGGAGCCCGCTCCTGCATTCTGAGCCACTCATTCAATAAATAAGCCCGCTCGCATTAGTTTTCATTTACTTGAAAATAAGAAAATGTTAAAGCATTTGGTTATATTTATAGTTGTACACAATATTACTATGTATGTGTTTTTGGCAGGATGGTTTGCAGGGCATACAATACATACAGTCTCTTTTGGTAATAAATGGTTGCAAATGTAGCTCAGAAGTCACATAACTGTGAGTATCACTGACCTAGTAACTAAGATTGGCTGGCCCCAGGCATCTAGCTGTTAAAAGCAGCAAGCTAACCTGATCCAGCTCCTCAGTTAGGTGTGTCTGTCTGAAAGAATTTTCTTGAGACTTAGGAAACATTCTCCCCTCTATCTTACCCATGCCCATTCATTTTGGACTTAACTTCCAGCTTGTAAACGACATGACTACCAAACTTTCCAGAGCATTGTAGGACACCAAAGAACCCACTTTCTTTTGTTATATTGGCTAGCACCGTGAGGTTCCAAAGAAAAGTCTTTTCATTTATTTGATTTACACTACCACTCTAGATTTCTGTGATCAAGGTGGATTATCTTCACCTTCAGAACGCAGAAACTTTAATCTCTAAGGCTATGGCTTCACTATAGCTGCTATTTTGGGATACATTTGTGTACAATACCACATTAAACACCAGGCTTAAAATAGCAGTGCTATTTTGAATGCAGCGTTCTGGATACAGTACTTCTCCTCATATGAGGGGTTGCAGAAACTTCGAAATAGCTGTTTATTTCAAACGTTGGTGCTGTGTGGTTGACGCCAAGTTCAAAATAAGTTAACTCAAAAAAACGTACGCAATTCAGTTAATTCAAGTTACAGCTACAGTGCAACCCGAGCCTTAGTGAAGTTGGAGTATTGGTTTTGAGATAGCAAGAAGTGTCTGCATTTCCATTACCTACATTTGTTTTAGAGTGACATCTGGCATTGGTTTCACAGAGCACTCAATTTTACATGTACTTACCAAATGTCCAGTGAGTGCACAATAAATGTGTGACCAGAAAAGCAATGGTTGTATGATTTTCATGGTTGCATGTGATATCCAAAATTGGGTACCTGCCTGTGCAAAGTTTCAAATCAGTGTTTCACTAGAAAAGCTGACTGAAAGTGGCCATTTTAATTAAATTCATTGTAATTTCCTCTTTACACATACACACACTCACAATCCTCTCTGAAATGGTTTCTGTTAAGTTCTGAGATTTATTAGGTTTTCCACAAATTAAGCTGCAAAATGATCTGCAGGCATGAAATCTTGTGATTTGGTAATTTCAGGTTTGAAAACTCATATAGAAGTACCAGGGCCTTGTATGCTGGTCAGTTGGAGCTTGCAGAGATAAAACAGGATGGGGCAAAACAGCATAAAAGTCACACACTTGTTTAAGATGTATTATGTACTAACACCCGTCAGGAGGAACAACAATGGTTTGAGACATATGGGTTAGGACTTTACCTTTATCAGAAAAAAACCTCCCCATACAAATTAAACAAATAGAGCTAGTCTCTGAAGGTGTAAATCTGTGTTGCTTCAACCAGTCTACACTAGCTAAGGCTCTATCCCATAATGGCCGTGTCTACACTAGCCCCAAACTTCAAAATGGCCATGTAAAAGGCCATTTTGAAGTTTACTAATGAAGCGCCAAAATACATATTCAGCACCTCATTAGCATGCGGGCGGCCATGGCACTTCGAAATTGACGTGGCTCACCGCTGTGCGGCTCATCCCAACGGGGCTCCTTTTCGAAAGGATCCCGCCTACTTCAAAGTCCCCTTATTCCTATGAGCTGATGGGAATAAGAGGACTTTGAAGTAGGCAGGGTCCTTTCAAAAAGGAGCCACGTCGGGACGAGCCGCATGGCGGTGAGCCGCGTCAATTTTGAAGTGCCGCTGCCGCCCGCATGCTAATAAGGAGCTGAATATGTATTTCGGTGCTTCATTAGTAAACTTCAAAATGGCCATTTACATGGCCATTTCGAAGTTTGGGGCTAGTGTAGATGTAGTCAATATGTAAAGGTAGTTTAGGGTAATATGAACATAAGAATGGCCATACTGGGTCAAACCAAAGGTCCATCCAGCCGAGGAGCCTATCTGCCCACAGTGACCAGTACCAGGTGCCCCAGATGGGGTGGACCCAAGACAATGATCAAGCTATTTGTCTCCTGCCATCCACCTCCAGCCTCTGACAATCAGAGGCCAGGGACACCATTCCTACCCTTGGCTAACAGCCTTTTATGGACCTAACCTCCATGAATTTATCTAGCTCTTTATTAACTTCTCTCATAATCCTAGCCTTCACAGTCTCCTCTAGCAAGGAGTTCCACAGGTTAACTATGCACTGAGTAAAGAAGAACTTTATTTTATTAGTTTTAAACCTGCAACCCATTTATTTCATTTGGTGTCCTCTAGTCTTTTATTATGTGGACAAGCAAATAACTTCTCCTTATTCAGTCTCTCCACATCTGTTGTAATTTTATATACCTCTATCATGTCCCCTCTCAGCCTCCTCTTTTCTAAAGTGAAAAGTCCCAATCTTTTAAGCCTCTCCTCATACAGGACCTGTCCAAGCCCCTAATCATTCTAGTTACCCTTTTCTGAACCTTTTCTAGTGCTAGGAAATCTTTTAGGTGAGGAGACCACATCTGTACATTGTATTCTACATGTGGGTGTACCATTTATATAGAGGCAGTAAGATACTCCTTGTCTTATTTTCTATCCCTTTTTTAATAACACCTAACATCCTATTTGCCTTTTTAACTGCTTCTGCACACTGCATGGATGTTCTCAAAGAACTATCCATGATAACTCCAAGATCTCTTTCCTGATTAGTTATACCTAAATTAGCCCCCATCATATTGTAAGTATAGTTGGGGTTATTTTTTCCAGTCTGCATTACCTTACCCTTATCCACATTAAATTTCATTTGCCATTTTGTTGCCCAATCACTCAGTTTTATGACATCTTTTTGAAGTTCTTCGCAGTCTGCCTTTGTCTTGACTATCTGGAACAGTTGAGTGTCATCTGCAAACTTTGCCACCTCATTGCTCACCTCCTTCTCCAGATCATTATGAATAAATTGAACAGGATCGGTCCTAGGACTTGGGGGGGACAGCACTAGTTACCCCTCTCCATTTGGAAAATTTGCCATTTATGTCTACCCTCTGTTTCCTGTCTTTTAACCAGTTCTCAATCCATGAAAGGACCTTCCCTCTTATCCCATGATGACTTAATTTACATAAGAGCCTTTGCATATTGAAAACTTTGATGGAACATTCAGTTCACTATGTATCAATGCATAATTTATGACAATATACTATACATTAAAACTGAAAAAGTACATCCTTAAAGGCAAAGAAACAAATAGCAGTTAAAATTGTTACCCAAATGATATAATTAATGTAACCCAATGAATAGAAAGTTTCTCTTATTGGTCTGCAGTAATGAATTAAGAGTATTTCATTTGCTTTTACATAAGAATGTTTCCTTCTTTCTTTCTGTTTGAAAAGCACGTGCAAGAAAAATATCTTACTAACGAAACAAATTAAGGAGCTTTTTTCTTTGTTTCTTAAAAATAAGACGACTTTTCCCCTAACTATTTTTAAAACATATGTTAGTTACACAACAGTAGGCAATGTATACAGTACGTTTCTGTCAAAACATACATACTGTTCTGTCAAAAGAAGGTGCTGCTCTCTCTTTATGCAGTATAGGAAGAACAGGGCCATGGGGATTCTATTGCCAAAGAGAACTTGTGGTGCCAGCTTAGCAGACTGTTCACCACCTTTTGCAGTCATATTCAGACTTAATGTCCCAAAAAGAAGGAAACATCCCAGAGTGCCTTGAGATTAGTTTATTCCCAGCTGCATTATGGCCTCTATTATTAGCATGTTAGTACCACTAGTAAAAGGTGGGGGATTCTGTCCCTACACAATAAATATTTATACCCTCTTTCATTGGGAACTTGCTCCTGTTCCCTGGCCTGCTACAGCTCTGCAGACATCCTGTTCTACTCCTTTGGTGTTTAGACAGAGAGAAGGCAGGTAGCTGAATGTATAGAGAAAGGGGAGAGATTTGGAGATGGGTGAAATCCTGAGGATGAGTGAGGGAAGGTTTCAGAAGTGGGGTTGCTACAGCATGTGAGTTGGAATGTTAGCATAGTGATGGGGCCAGAATATTGCTTCTGGTGGTGGAAGATCCTGGGATACAAAAGGTGGAATGGGGAAGGAATGAGACCAGTTTCTTAAGAATCTGAGTTCAGCTTGGATTTGGAGGATGTTTAGTCCAGTGGGGTGGGAGAAGGAGCAAAGTTCATACGATGGGGAGACTGCCATGGATGGACATGAAAACTCTAGTATTTGAATGTCATTTTCGTAGCATCCCCACATGATCATTAACTGAATTGCATATTTTTCAAAGATGCAAATAATATTAAAAATTGTGATAAAATCATCCTTGCATATTAGTGCCTTGTTTGCTTTTGAAAATAAGTCTGTCTTACTGTGACGCTCATTCTTTTCAATAGATCCTTGTGAACTGTAAATTTAAAACTCAGTTCAGACTTCAGATTTTTAAAATTCATAGCCTATTTTTTATTTCTTCTATCCAGCTAGCTATGAATAGTCATAGTTTTTAAAAGATGCAGAAAATTTCGAAGGCCTGAGAAAAGCTCCATTGATTCTACTGGAGAATCTCAGAAAACCGCTTAACAGAAAGATGCTACATAGCAAACCATGCCCCTCAGCATCAACTACACACTCATTGTTCTGAGAATAAAGTGATCCAGATCCACCTATTCATTGTTGACAAAACTCACTGCACGTCCACAGACAACATGTGTTTCGTAAACAGTCTGTTGACAAAACTCAGGACCTCCACCAACCTTCTGCCTTTCCCAGTTGAGCAAGGAACCTTTGTTGACAGATATTGTTGACAAAAAAGCTGTGTGGATGCTCTTGGGCGGGGGATGGGGGGCTTCTCTTGACAGACAGGGCATCCAGGACACAAGGCAGCCCTGTCTGCTGTGCTTCCAGTTGGCTGTTCTGTCAAGAGAGCAGCCAGTCAGTCCAGCTGCTCTGTTGACATGGCAGATCGCTCTTTTGAATCACCTTAGTGTATGGCCTCACTCTTTCAATAGACATTTTGTTTGAAAACCTCTTCCGACAGAAACATCTGTTGATAGATGCTCCTACTGTAGCCATAGCCTAACATATTGAAGCATGACCCCATTATTACATGATGGACTCCACCCACCATTAATAACATCAAGAGTAAGAATATGTCTTGATTAATTTGCTATTTACAGTTTGTTCATAATTAGCTACAGTTTTTGTCCTCTTCCACTCTGAAAGGAGCTCCATAAAGGCCATTGTAGAGGCCACTTTTTGTGACCTCATCAGAAATTTTGCTGAACACAAGATCTTCAATGAGGCAGCAAAGCATCACTTAAAATCTGGTTGCCTCAGTGTACAGCCCCACAAACCAGTGGATATCCGTTTTATATCCTTGGATAGCTGCATTCACTGATGTGTATGTGGATATCCACAGCTTTTTTTCGTGGATATTGATGCAGATAAAAGTTTTGTATGTAAACTCCTGAAAATTTGCAGGTATCTGCTTTATATCTGTGGGTATCCACATCGGTGAAGATATCCACTGCTCATTTTCATGGATGCAGATACCAATTTTGTATCCACATAGGACTCTACCTCAGAGTCGTTTATGAGCATGGAGCCCACTTTGCATATATCTTGCCCAAGAAGAAAGCATCCATGAGGAAAAGCCACAGGAAGGATTCCAAGTGGCTTAGATCACAAAAACTGCCAAAAGCTGCATCCAATGGTGCCTGTCACTGCACTTTGATTGCACAAGAAACCACCAGAGTGAAAGTGCAAACACATTTGAGTTCTGCAGCAAGCCAAGGTAAATATATGGAAACTGCTCCAGTTAGGTTGTGCTACACATCACTCTGAACTCAAAATGTATTGTCTGAAATGTTTGGTCAACTAGTGAAGAATAATATTCTTGAGGCATCAAATGCACCAGTGAGGTTTTCAATTTTAGCTGATGAGATGGCATACATTGCGAGGAGTGAACAAATGTCTCTAGGAATGTAGTTTGTTGAAATGAAGCGTGAAGTACCTGTATTCCAGGATGTTGAGATGCTGTTTTTGGTGGTGACAGAGGACAGAATGCTGAGCAATAGTCTCAAGTTGCAGTGGAAGAAGTCTAGGTTGGATATTAGGAAAAACTATTTCACTAGGAGGATGGTGAAGCACTGGAATAGGTTACCTAGAGAGGTGGTGGAATCACCATCCCTAGAGGTTTTTAAATCCTGGCTTGACAAGCCCTGAGTGGGATGATTTAGTTGGGATTGGTCCTGCTTTGAGCAGTGGGTTAAACTTCATGACCTCCTGAGGTCTCTTGCAACTATATGGTCCTACGGGCACATGTACACTTAGTGAGAGATCTGCCCAGTCAGGGTTTATCTTCCAGGGTTCAATTTTGTGCTCCGAGTGGAGGCACATGAAGTCAAACTATCAGAGATTGACAGTCAACCCCTATATTCCTCATTATTGCAAGGAATAAGGGAGGTCAATGAAAGAGTTTCTTCCATCAGCCTCCCTCAGTGAGGACAGCCAGATAAGTCAATCCTAGATGAGTTGATTCCAGCTATGCTATTATCATAGCTGGAATTGCATATCTAGGATCAACTTTCAGATCCAGTGCAGACCTGCCTTATGATTCCCTGACTGCTTTAGAAACAGCTAAGATCAACCCGATCAAAATAGAAGTTACTCAGAAACTGGCAGTTGAATTAGTGGTTGGACGTCCATTCCCCAAACAGGATCACTAAATAAATCACAGAGAAGAGTTTTAGTGTCTCTCTCTCTGTCTGTGCCTTCCACGGGATCTCTGCTTACAGATTCATACTCCACTTTCACCAAAAAAAAAAGGTCACGTTTACACTAGTAAACTTACAGTGGCACAGCTGTAGCTTGAAAAATCACGGACATAGCTTCTCTACGCTGACAGGAAAGAAATTCTCTCACTGACATAGTAAAACCACTTGAGTGAGCAGTGGTAGCTACCTTGGCCCATGACCACACGCCAGTCAGAGATATTTTTTGACACCCTTGAGCAACATAAGTTTTGCTGACATAAGTGGTAGTGCAGCCATGACCAAAGTAATATTCCGACTGGTAAAGCTTCATCATTCCCCAGTGCTTAGACTGAATGGGCTTTCTAAACAATGAGAAACATTCAGTCCATAGAATCTTAGAATGCTAGGACTGGAAGGGACCTTGAGAGGTCATCAAGTCCAGCCCCCTGCCCTCATGACAGCACCGAGTACTGTCTAGATCATCCCTGACAGACATTTATCTAACCTGTTCTTAAATAGCTCCAGAGATGGAGATTCTACAACCTCCACAGGCAATTTATTCCAGTGTTTGACCACCCTGACAGTTAGGAACTTTTTCTTAATGTCCAACCTAAACTTCCCTTGCTTCAGTTTAAGCCCATTGCTTCTTGTTCTATCCTCAGAGACCAAGAAGAACAACTTTTCTCCCTCCTCCTTATGACACCCTTTTAGATATATGAAAACTGTTACCATGTTCCCCCCTCAATCTTCTTTTTTCCAAACTAAACAAGCCCAATTATTTCAGCCTTTCTTCACAGGTCATGTTTTCTAGACCTTTGATCATTCTTGTTGCTCTTTTCTGGACCCTTTCCAATTTCTCCACATCTTTCCTGAAATGCGGCTCCCAGAACTGGACACAATATTCCAACTGAGGCCTAACCAGCGCAGAGTACAGCGGAAGAATGACCCCTCATGTCTTGTTCACATCACACCTGTTAATGCATCCCAGAATCATTTTTGGTTTTTTTGCAACAGCATCACACTGTTGACTCATATTTAACTTGTGGTCTGCTATAACCTCTAGATCCCTTTCTGCCATACTTCTTCTTAGACAGTTGCTTCCCATTCTGTATGTGTGTAACTGATTGTTCCTTCCTAAGTGGAGCATTTTGCATTTGTCTTTATTAAACTTCATCCTGTTTACCTCAGACCATTTCGCCAATGTGTCAAGATCATTTTGAATTTTGACCCTGTCCTCCAAAGCAGAAAAATGGTCTGAAGCCTGAGCCAATATGCACGGAGAGGTAACAATATACAGGGAACGCAGGCTATATGTATGGTTTGGAACATACCATTATTAGTGCACAGCCAAGAGCATGGTCATCTTGACTGCTCTTGCCCTTTCACTCACAACTTGCACCATCAGATATTCTTTTGGCCCACTGTGCAGGCATGGTTGATGCCACATGATGACAATCATTTGAATGAACTGTCTCTCATCATTGCCTGTCAGATGAAGGTTAAGTAGGAAAATTTCAACTTTTCAATGCAAGATTGAAACCCAAAATATTTCAGTTTGGAAATCCTGTCACTATGCCTCATGCTCGCATTCACCTCCATGAGCCTTACCTGTAGGATCACTTTATTGTAATAAGACAGTCATCATGGAAGTTCCTTGGCTTGAGGATAGTCTGACTTGGGAGCCTGGCCCATAGAAAAGTATGGGACACGAGACAAATGAATTGCAATTCCCATGCATCACTGTGGTTAGTAGGGTTGAAAAGCTGAGTTTTTCAGCGAAATAATTAATTATTTCTAAGAAAAATAGCTTTTTTCAGAAAATGTTTTATTTAGTCAAAAACCTCATTTTCTGTCAAAACAATTTGTGATCAGCCCTTCTAAGTTGAAGCACACATTTGTAGAGAGAATGCCTAATGGCTTTGGATTTAAAAAGAAGTAACTTCAATTCCTCCGTAAAGATAAACGTATAAATATGTTAACTATGCTGCAGCTTGGTACATCATTAGCCTAATGTTCTGTTTAACTACAGCTATCAATCATTTCCTGATTAAAACCTTTTGTGCCTGGCAATAAGTAAATTGTATGTAAAGCAGCAGCCTTACTTCAAACTCCTGGAAAAATGAAAGGTATTGTTTTGGACGAAAAAAGGAAAAATAAAAAAGATCTGATTGTGTCAGTTATTAACGAACTTAACTAACACTGTTTTCTCATTAACTGGGAATTATGAAATGGAGTTATCAAATAATTCACAAAAGGGATGCAATCTGAAACTCATGTAAATCAGTGTAGCTCCATTTACTCCAAAGAAAGAACATGGGTTTACATGAGCTGTAAATTTAACCTTACATTTCTACTCTATTTATTCATAAAGAGCCTGATGTCCATTCTGTAATGCCAGTTTTATGATGGAGTAACTCCAATGAAACTAGCATAAAACTGATAATTGAGTGAAGAATTGTTCCATTTACTCTAAGTTTTATAATTTGCTTCCTTTATGGTGTTTCTATTTTTCAGCAGATACTGTTGGAACTAGACTCATCTTAGCAACCATGTTCATTAAAGCACTCTGTGAATTAACTTTTCATAGCAGAACAACATATATTATTGTAGGTCCCAAACCTGCAGTCTGATTAAGTCATGTTCAGATCAAGTCCAAAACAAATCTAACTGAAGTCACTAGGCTGCACAGAAGCACAAGAGGCCACCTGTATGGATCAAATATATGTGAATAGCAGTGGCGGGACTCCAGAAGATTCTGTGTTTAGGTGCTAACTGAGGGTATGCACAGCCCTATCTCTCCACCCAACAGACCTTGCAGGTGACCCATGTAAAATAAACTCCCCATCTCCTTAAAAGATGTTGCCTTCTAGCTAGAAAAAACATTATTCTGGACAATAGAGAAAGAAGCCAACCTGTCAACATGGCAATCAGAAACCTGAGCAGACCAGCACAAAAATCAAATAAATAGTGGAGACTAGTAACACCCTATATACCTGAGCATGCAGAAGATAAAGAAGAAGAAAGAAACTGTGAAGACAGATCCATGGATCTGTGTGTGGACATAGAATCTGTTGCTCTGGTGAGAGTACTGTTCAAAATCATCTTTGCAATTCAAGTTCTTGTTCACCTTTGTTAGTGTAATCATTACTTACAGTGAAGGCTTGTATAGCTGCCATATGGCAACCATCTATGTGAATGCATCTGAATTTGACATTTTCACCCTTTTTTGTATGAAATTGTCAAGAAAGTATCAGTGGTTGGATGGAGAGGAAAAAAGGATCTTTAAAAAAAAAGACAAAAAACCAAATATTAGAATGAAAAGTGTTTTTTTTTTGTCTTTTTTAAGATAAATGCATTAGCATTATGCAGAAGATATGACAAAGAAGGCAAGTGATAAATATTTACAGAGTCAAGATATCTGGTCAAAGAAAAAGAGCAATGAAAATCCTAGAATATTTTTTATAAATAGAGAATAGTTTCTGTACAATGAGCATATCCAGCAGCGACTGAAGTCCATGGCAATATTCCTATGAAAGTCAATGGGAGCAAAATAAGGGTCCAAGGAAATTCAGTTCAAACTTCAGAGGCAGCCTCTATCTGTGATACTTTGCAAAGAATTGAAATTTGTTTCCAGTTTGTAGGCCTCTCCACAGAATTATTTCTGGATATCTGTGTAACACAAAGAAGTGATTCAGTGTAAGGCCTGTGACAAGAGTAATCAGACCAAGGATTAGAGTGGGCTAGAACCTGAGTTAGGAGCAGCAGAAGAGTTTGAAGTCAAATTCCAGGTCAGGCTCACTAGCAAGAATCAATGTCCAAAACAGCAAGAAGCCCTGTGGCACCTTAGAGACGAACAGATATTTTGGAGCTGACACATTCATCGGCAAAGACCTGCTTTCTCAGATGAATGAGTGGGGGTTCCAGGGGAGGGTCTTTGCCCATGAAAGATTATGCTCCAAAATATCTGTTCATCTCTAAGGTGCCACAGGACTTCCTGTTGTTTTTGAAGATACAAACTAACTCGGCTACTTCTCTGATTCTTGTCCAAAACAGAAGACCCACACCATTTCTTGGATACTTCCTGGAATGCCTTTTGGGTTTGCAGAGTTTGGGAAGCCAATCAGGAGCTATAAGGCAACTGTGATTTGCCATCATCTGTGTCTGAAGTGGATTTAGGTAGTGACATGTAAGATGGTTACAACTGTGTGGAGGTGCTCCTCCCCAGCTAACTCTGTGGTATGGGTTTGAGGCTTCCTAGAGCTTACACTTCCTAGAGCCCTAGGATGACTCAAACCTATGCCACAGAGTTAGCTGGGAAGGAACACCTCCACACAGTTGTAACCATCTTACATGTCACTACCTAAATCCATTTCAGACACATATGGGCTATGTCTACATGTGCACGCTACATCGAAGTAGCTTATTTTGATGTAGCGACGTCGAAATAGGCTATTTCGATGAATAACGTCTACACGTCCTCCAGGGCTGGCAACGTCGACGTTCAACTTCGACGTTGGGCAGCACCACATCGAAATAGGCACTGCGAGGGAACGTCTACACGCCAAAGTAGCACACATCGAAATAAGGGTGCCAGGCACAGCTGCAGACAGGGTCACAGGGCGGACTCAACAGCAAGCCACTCCCTTAAAGGGCCCCTCCCAGACACAGTTGCATTAAACAACACAAGATCCACAGAGCTGACAACTGGTTGCAGACCCTGTACATGCAGCATGGATCCCCTGCTGCAGCAGCAGCAGCCAGAAGCCCTGGGCTAAGGGCTGCTGCACACGGTGACCATAGAGCCCCACAGGGGCTGGAGAGAGAACGTCTCTCAACCCCTCAGCTGATGGCCGCCATGGCGGACCCCGCTATTTCGATGTTGCGGGACGCGGATCGGCTACACGTGCCCTAATTCGATGTTCAACTTCGAAGTAAGGCGCTATTCCCATCCCCTCATGGGGTTAGCAGCTTCGACGTCTTGCCGCCTAACGTTGATGTTAACATCGAAATAGCGCCCAACACGTGTAGCCGTGACGGGTGCTATTTCGAAGTTAGTGCCGCTACTTCGGAGTAGCGTGCACGTGTAGACATGGCTATGATGGCAAATGACACTACAAGCAGTGAGATACACAGTTGCCTTATGGCTCCTGATTGGATCCCCAACCTATGTAAACCCAAAAGGCATTCCAGGAAGTATCCAAGAAATGGTGTGGATCTTCTGTTTTGGACAAGAATCAAAGTTACCTGATGGCATTTGTAACTTTCATTTAAGATGTTCTTTTAGTACTTAAATTATTTGATAGATATTTTCAGCTTCCTTTTTACTGCAGGATTTTTTCCAGTTTTGATTTTTCTTTCTTTGGGCACAGGGAACAAATCCAAACACATTTAAAATTTAATTCATATAGCCCTAATCACAGGTAAGAAGCTTGTATGGCTTGACATTTCCTAACATAGTCTATAAAGCAACATACAATAGAATACCACAAACAATGAAATGCAACTACTTAAGCAACCTATTATTAGGTGGCATAAACTCAGACTAGACAACTGATCTATTTTACTTATCTGAACACTACCAGTAATGATTTTTATCACAGGGCACCACCAAATTATTCATGAGATTTGATTTTCAGAATAAGATACCATGGAAAAAATAAGTTTTAAGTAAGGAATGTATACTTTGATTACCTTTAATTTTCTGGATGTGTACAAAGACTGACAAATATGTCGCACTAATTTACAAGTGAAGAGTTATTTCCTAAATAATAAAAAGGGAGCCCAGTTTTGTTCTCAGTTACATGGGTGCAAGTCATAACTGACGATCTAATTCAATCTTTAGTTCCATGAGTTAAATTAAGATTCAAATATTTCCTGTACTTCTTGTTATTATTCCAATTGGCATCTTTCCATTTCTTCATTTTGCTTAATATGCTTGAATTGGTTTCATTTCTAGAGGATGCATTCTCCTTGAATTCACATTCCCTTGTGATGTATTCCATTATGCTATATGATCTTAGATGATGTCAGATATTATTTGCCGATTCCATTTTCATCTGGGCACTGTTTCTACACACTAGCACTTAAACCTTGAAGCCTCAAAGATAGTGGGTGCAGCTGGTTCCACCCTTTAAACTGACAGGATATTTCAAATTAATTATGGTGAATCATCACTGCTATATGAAATTAATCCCATCTTGGTATTAAAAAAAAATACACACACCACACCATGTGAGTAGAAATGCTATGTTAAATCCTGAACAGCATTAATTCATCATCTCCCTGGAACTGTCTGTGGCTGTGTAACCTGTATCCCGTGATTATCTACTTTATGTCTCGTCTTTTTGAGCAAAACCACGTTATCTCACTTTGCCTCAGATGCAGCCAGCATTCTGACTGACCTGTAAACAATGTTTTTGTAGGCTATACATCTCAGGAAACTCTTGTTGTCTGCATCCATGTGGTGACAAGAATTGTTCTTGTATGTATTGGCAGACAATTTTGTTTGACAACCTCTGCTGAGTCTAAGCTAGACCCAACCAGCCCTTCATACCTATAAGTCCTCGCATTTTCTTTCTCACAAACCTTTCCATAAACATATTTTGCAGTGAGCCACTGCATAAGTCACATTTATATAGCGAACAACAACATTATACAGTAAACTCTTGTTTAACTGGTATTTGAGTAACCAGGACTCTCAAAAAACCGGCATAACTCAGAGCTGAGTAGGTCTGGTCAGGGGACACTGGAGCACAGAGAGAGCAGATGAGCCTGCCAACTGCATTCACATGCAGCAGGCTCCTCTGCTCTCTCTGTCCCCATCCTCCGGTGGAGCAGCTACCTGCTCTTAAAGGGAAAGCTGAAGGCTGGGGGTGGGGGACACTCTGGAGCTGGATGCAGCTCCCCCCACGGTGCCACCCCCACTGCCCCTCATCCCGGAGCTGGTTGCAGCTCCCCAGTAGTGACCCCAGCCACATTGTCTGCCTCCACCTTGGAGGGCTTTGCAGAGCCCTGGGGGTGGGAAACGGCAGCTTAAACCTGCCTCCCCATGCCCATGCCCCAGCCCATGGTCATCCTACATGGCTGCTTTTGCTTCCAGAAGGGAGATTGAATGAGAACATGCAAATGAGGCACAAGGTGTAAATCCACACCTCATCTGCATTTTTGATCTTGCTCATATGCATTCCACTTCCGAAAGCAGACTGCAGCGTAAAAGTAGCCTGTCTAAACAGAACCTATTTTGAAATACCTGTTTTGAAATGGGTGCTATTCTTAATTAAATGAGGTTTACCTATTTTGAAATAGGCCAACTACTATTTTGAAATAATTTTGAAGTAGTGGTTATGTTGCATGGGTGCTAGGAAAATTATTTTGAAATGATAGCTGCTAATTCAAAATATTTTTGCTGCGTAGACATACCATGCAATTATTATTGGTTACGGAACTTGTTAACAGGAAAATCCATCACTATTCTCTACTTATTTTTCAGATGTGACTTTGTAGCATAAAATATAGCACCTACATCAAATTCATTTGGAGTGAGGAAGGATGAGAGAGACGGGGAGAACACAATAGGCTGGATCCCCAGTGTCTATTGGCTCAACTCTATTGAAGTCCATGACACCTATAACTGGGTGTAGCCATGCCACCACAGGGTCACAAATGAGAACATCAAATTCAGGTCATGCTGTTTATAAAGGGAGTAAGTACAACCCAAAATATCAGTGGTTATTCTCTCATAAGATATACCTAACCAGCCATAAAAGTAAACTTCTGTCTCACCCCACTGGCTAACAAATAAAAGCAGTTTCCTGAGGAAATCCCCTCAAAATACTGAATTTAAAGATCGGTGGTTCTTTAAAATGAGCATAATCAAATAAATGGATTTTCTGATCCCAAAGGAGCAGCCACACACCCAGTTCAATATGCAACTCAGATCTTACTCCAAAATCACCATATTGCCAATCCTTAATATCTAAAAATCTGTAGTCGGGAGAAAGGGAGGGAGAGGGAGAGAAAGAGAAGAGTTAAAATTGGTTAAAGGACTCAAATACATATAATAATTGTCAAGTTCTTGGTTCAGGCTTAAAGCAGCATAAGTCAAATGTCTGGCTGCTTCCAAATCATTGGATGAACCTTGTCCCTCTGTTAGAATGTTCCCGTTACAACAAGTCCAGAGTTTGAGCAAGAAACAGACTGGAGCTGGAAAGAAGAAAAATGCAGGTTATTTACTGCAGGTGTTTCCTGGACCTTTCATATTGTCTGCCATGTGGAAGGAATCCAATTATTCTTACTATGGAAAATTACTGGTAAAGGTGGAATTTGGAGTCATATGTACAAGTTACCTGTCCATACATAACTTTGTTTAGTAACAGTAGAAGCCATTATCCACATGCTACTTTGAATATTCCCAGAAAAGTCCATTAGGTGCAGATGAGCATCTTCTATGGAACACTATTAACTGTTTCTTGATGGGCCATTCAACTTAAACAGTGCCTTTACAAAGTACTGCCTAAATACCTCATGGGCCTTATCAAATGTTTGAAATATGGGTACATGGATAATACAAATACAGAACTGATACATGCATACAAATAGCATAATCATATTCAACAAATCATAACCATCCATAGACATCTTACATGCCATTTTTTGTAAAAGATTTGTCAAAATATATAAGTGGTTAAAAATGATCTACAGAGTCATATTTTAATAGGTAGCGTCATGCTGGCTGGTTATATTCCCCAGAAACAGAGATGAATATCTAATAGCTAATTTGGAGCAGTGGGACACAAAGGGTATGTCTATTCTGTAATCAAAACTGTCATGGAAGCTATTACTGGGTTTGCCTACCTAAACCGCAATCTAGACAGCACAGCTAAAAGTATCAGTGAAAATGCAGCAGTATGGATTGTACAAGCCCATGTCAGTATATACACATGTTGGGAGTCTGCACTGGAGTCTGTGCCACCACATTTTCCAGGTTGTTTTTTTAAAATGATTGCTAGGTGACTAGATACAAACCAGCATGGGCCTGCATACCTGAGCTGCAATCACATCTTCGTTTTCAGCATAGATGTGTTGTAGACATATTCCTAGTGTTATATGGTACTACTCCTTGGAGGGGTGCACCTAAGGAGCTGCACCAGAGCTGGTCAGAAATTGAGAGGCTTTTCTCAGGAAAAGCTTTGAACAAAAATTATTATTTTTTATCTAAATTTTCTGCCAAAGAAAATCTCAACCTCACAAAACTGATTAATCCAAAATCAGAATTAATTAAAATTAATTAATCCAAAACCAGAAGGGGCCACTGTGATCATCTTATTTGCATGCCTGTACAGTCCAGGCCATAGAACTCTCCCCGAAATAACTCCTATGGCAGAGCTTTCACAAAACATCTAATATGGAATCAAGAATTGCCAGTGACAAAGAGTCTACCATTACCCCTGTTAAATTATTCCAATGGTTAATTATTCTCACCATTAAAATACCACCTTATTTCCAGTGTGAATTTGTCTATCTTCTGTTTCCAGCCTTCAGCTTGTTACAGTTTTTCTGCTTATTTGAAGAGCTCATTATTAAATATTTTTTCCTCTTGCAGGAATTTATAGGTTGTAATCAAGTCACCCTTAACCCCCTCTCTCTTTAAAAAAAAAAAGACAGAGAACTTGTTCTAATTAGTTTATCACCATAAGGCCTATTTTCTAACTCCACTAGGTGTGTGAAATCAAACCCTGGAAGACTGACCCTGACCAGGTTGATCTTCTGGATATAAACACATAGGCTCAGGCTACCACTCTATTCACATCCAGTGAGAATGACACATATATTTTGTTCCTAAATGCACATATTTGTATTTAGCCATATTAGAATGCATACTATTTGCTTGTGTCCTGCATGTGAAGCAATCCAGATTGCTCTGTATCAGCAATCTATCCTCTTCATTATTTGCCACTCCTCCAATATTTGTGTAATCAATAATTTTGTTTTTCATTAAGAAAATTGTTAAATAGCATAGGACCAATCTGATTTTTGTGGAACCCCACTAGAAAAATAAAGCTTTTTAACTATGATTCTTTGTTTACAAATTACATTTTGAAGCATATTAGTGAGCCAGATTTAATCCAATTAATACAGCCCATTAGTTTAATATCTTTCTAATCTTTTAATCAAACTATCATGTAGTACCAAGTCAAATGCCTGGCAAAACTGTAACTGTATTGCGTCAATAATATTACCTTTATTAGCCTAACTTGTAATTTCAAAAAACAAAGGATTGCAGGTTTGACAGGATCTCTTTCCATCAACCCATGCTGACTGGCATTATTTATATCACCCTTTTACTTCTTTATTAATGAAATCAGCTGTATCAGCTGGTCAGGGTTCCCCACCATCGGTAACTTCATGGATAGTCTATAGCAAAGAACTATGATTGGACCCATCTCTAAAAAGTCACTACAAAACGCCAAGCTTTGGCCCCAGGGTGAGCTGTGCACTATGGGGCAGCTCCAGAAAGTCTACAATTCTGGGGTGGGGGGTTAAGAGGGGAATTCTCCTTGTGAGAACTCTGTCTAACCTGCTGCTGGCTGGCAGGAGTGGTTCTTCCCCACCTTGGGCTTTGAACTCTTTTTCAGGGTTACCAGCATCAGAAGAGCAGCAACTTCTGGTAAACCTACTTGCCAAACACACCCTTGCTGGGTTCCCTGTGGCTAGTAGGGTTGAAGGATGGAGGCTGCATGGCAGTAAGTCACAATGGGGCAGTCACCAGTGGTGGCCCTTGGTCCCAGCTGGGTGAGTGGCTCCTGGGTGTCTCCTCCCAGGGTGGGAAGAGGGCCCAATGGAGAGATGGTTTGGGACAGGAGCATGGGTGCTTAATAGAAATAGGATTGTGTCTGCATTCATGTGGCATATTGTTCACTTTTGTTCTTTGAGCCATATTTACATTATGTAAGAATGTGTCTGCAAAATAGATAGTTGTCTGTAATTTTTGTCCATAGAAATCATTTTCAGAGGTTAGTGGTCATTCCGTCATCTTGCCAGGGATCAACGTCACACTGAGATCATCAGGTCATTCCATTTATCCTTTCAAAATATTACCACAAGATTAGCTCTCTTCCAGTCTCCTGGAACTTTCTCAGTGTTCCAACATTTACTAAGACCTGCTCTGCTGAAAGCTTTTTGTTTTTCTTGGTTTCAGTGAAACGTCCAGTTTTCTGAGGAAAGTGAATACTTTCAGTAAAAATAATATTAATAATTTACTTGAAAAACAGTTTAGATGGAAACACTTTAGTTACCTCTACTGGACACAATTTTAAACCTGAATTCTAATTTCATGATAGCTAGGAATTTTGGGAGATTCTGAATTGATTGTTACAATATTTTAGATATAACACAGCATCGTGCTTTACACTTTAGTAAGTCCAAGTCACAGAGTTATACACAGGCCTACCATTGAAATTTAATTTTCTTTTAGACTAATTATCCTTTTTTTTTAAAAAAAAAAAAAACATATTACAATAGGTTATTTCCTTTTAATATAATCTATCTCAATTCTTTGCTTGCAACAAACAAGCCAAATATTAGATACATGCAAAAACTGTTCTGTTGTCATGGAAGCTAAAGCGCTAAACTGGGATACCCTGAAAACAGCTGTATTAAATTATGTTAATAGAACTTTTGAAAGCAATTAGATCCCAAAGATGTTTTGCCTTTTCTAGTTCAAGGCTTTGTGAAACACTGCTAAACAAATTATTGTGAAAATAATAACTTGTTTATATTAATAAGATATCTGAATTCTTTATCAGCAGTTTTGTAATCTTAAAAAATGTGAAAAGTCTATGAGGGACAGTGATGTTAGTCTTCATCTGTCAAATCAATACTGAGTCATGCAGTATTTTATGGAGTAATGGATTAATTAGGGCAGAAGCTTTCATGGGTAAAAGCCACTTCAGATGGACTGGAATGGAAATACAAAGGCAGAGATGTCTAATTTCACGTTTAGAAACTGATCAAATTTTCTGTTGTTTTTCCTTGATACTTTTTTTTTTTGTTACTTCTGATTGGCTGAAATTGTTGCTCCACTTCTACAACATAGCACAATGAGAAATTCTAGCTATGGAGAGTAATTGGAATAACCTCAGATGGATTACAAATATAAAAGTCTCAGAAAGTTCAATGTGTTTATTTTTCACAAACTCATAATTCCTTTCCTTTTTGAGAGTTGCCTTTTCTTCCCTTCTCTTTCTTTTGTATCCAAATACCTTTCTGTGAAGATTTCCGCTACTTGTGCTGTTAAAGCAATCATGTAACCTTCTAAAACTCTTGTTTGAGTTGTGCCTATATTTACTTGGTTGGGAGGTCACCATCAAATTCTTTTGGCTGGGTTGCTGAGGGACATTTTGGCTGGGAAAACATGGCAGATGTTAAATATAGGACTGTCACCTGCAAAAACAAAAAGAAATCACATATTTGCAAACCAATGTAAATATGTCAGAAAAATAAGTTTCCTTTAAGATTTTCAGGTTGCCTGGGTGATACACAGTGTACTTACAGGCCAGAGATATCTCGAAGTGAGACAAGGAAAGGGACTGGAAAAAGTGGAAGAGAGAATATTTCTGTGATGAGATGAAGAAGTTGTCCTAAAACTTAGTTGAGAGGGTTTAATTTTATATGACACCTACATGGGGAAGAGGGGTGGCTCCTCCCAGCTCCACTGAGCCCCAGGGACCTGGGAAGGAGGCAGTAGCTGACAGCGCTCCCCAGGAGACCCGGGGAAGTGGCAGGGATGCAGCAGCCACCTCAGCATCCCCAAGGCTCAGGGAAGTGACCTAATGCTCTCTGGCCAGCAGCTGCACCTGCTGGTAGAAAAGGTCAGCGTGGGAGGACCCAAATACAGGACAATTTGTCCCTTTTAAAAAGTAAGTAGGGACACCTTTTTGGCATCCCAAATATGGGACCGTCCTGCCAAATATGGAACAGATGGTCACCGTGAGTGATGCCCTAAAGATCTGGGTGGAGTCAGGGGGATCTGAAGACCTCATGCATCTCCTTACTTTTCTCTGCATCACCCTATACCCACCTCAATGGCAACATGATTCCAGAAAGGGACATATTGCTGCATTTGCCCCCAGAAACCCTCCTGAAGTCTCCAATAATTGTCGCACTAATGCTGACTGGGTAAGAGGGTAATGAAAGGACATAGGTTCATGGTTTCTATACTCCCCTCCAGGCAAATGCATCATAATCATAAAATGCCCCGTGAGGTTCAATTAAACATACATCTTTTGCTAGAAGTATTGTGCTTGATGTTTTTACTTTTCACCTCCATTGCCATTGCCAGCCAGCCAGCCATCAACAATCGTTTAGTCTGTGAATTATTATTTTGGAGTTAGAATTTGATTTTCTTCTACAAACTTGTGGGGCTGGTACAAAGTGCCCTATAATGCAAAAATCTCTACTGGATCTTTTCTCAAAGACATCGTTCAGTCCCAAAGTATTTAAGTAAGTTCCTTCTACAGTTGTGTATGACACCTTTGGTATGTATGGAGCAGAATTTTGGTTTGCAGTAGCTAAAAGGAAATGGAATGCAATTTTTTACTTATTAAAATGAATGCTAATATTTCACAATGGGCTGACTCATCTCTTCATGGCCCATTGTGTTAGGTAGGCTGCTGTAATGGGATAACAGTCAATATAAAAAAGATTCATCACATCCCACTCAGGCAATACCCCCTGCATTGCCTCTGTCAGAGCCTCCAGGCCAGGAAATGTTCACAGTTGCACAAAGGTTGGAGCAAGGTGTATGGGACATAGCATGGAAGAGATATATCAGAGGACAATGGTGGTAAAATCATAGCACAGTAGCACTGGAAGGCACCTTGAGAGGTCATCAAATCCAGTTCCCTGCTGTCACGGAAGGACCAAGCACCATCTATGCCATCCCTGTTAGATATTTATCTAACCTATTCTTAAATTAATTGCCCAGGGTGGTTATAGACTCTCACTCCTTAGAGACATTCATTACACTGCTCCTCTGTGAGCAGCGATCAACTCCCCTTGGGGCAGGGTAGGAGGATGTCCTGGGAGCAACGCCATGTGTGGCCTGCACAGAGGGCCATACAACACCAGGGCTTGAGGTGCTTATGGGACCATGTTGCTCACTCCTGACCCTCCCACCCTACTCCCTGGATGATGGGCAAGTGGACAAAGGAAGTGTCCAGCCATAGTGAGGTCCCCTCATGGGCAGCAGAGGAGCCGGGTGGAGCCTGGACCTTTGTGGAGCCCAGACCTTTGTGGAGCCCACTCACACGTGTGCTTCACAGCACTGCTCATGGAACTGGGTGCTGTCTCGCATGGGCAGGCATGCCTGTGTGCGACACTCTTCAGTGTACCAGGGGTCAGGCCAGCGCCTTTCTGGCTAGCCTGCTTCCAGCCATTGCAGGTGCTGGAAGGGCCCCAACCCACTCTGGGGCCAGACATGTGTCTGAGCTCCCATGAGCCTGGCAGCAGGATGCTGCCTGTGCTCAGAGGCTGCCTGCTGAGTCCGTGTGGTGCACACCAATGCTGCATGTGGTTCCACATGCAAGAACTGCAGCACGATGTCCAGCCCGAGCTGGCCAAGCAACACTCTCATCCCACCCCTCTGTGCCCACCTCCCCTTCCCGTGTGTGCCCCAAAGGGAGCACTCACCTGACAATCCATCCCCAGCATTTGATGAGGCCTGGGAGACATCCTGTGCAGCAGGGACTGGCTTCAGGGTTAGAATGATGGTGCCTACATCCTATGTTGCCTCCTCCTCCTCCTCCTGCTGCCCCTGGTCTCCATCCTGCTCTGCTGTGTCCTCTTGTGATCACAGCGGTCTTGAGGCCAGGCCTCACCATGGTGGGTGGGTGCAACATTACCCCACCCCCTCCCCTGCCAGGATTTGCTGAAGCTCCTGGTAATAGGGGCAGGTGTGGGGTCCTGCCCTTGAGTGCAAGCCATGGTCTCATGCCCAGACATAGCCCTGGCAGAGCTCCTTGACTTTACTGTGGATTCAGTCCATGGTGGGTGTCTGTGCTCTTCCAGGACCTCAGCCATAGATTTTGGTATTTCACCACTTAGTGCAGAGATCCTGCAGGGTTTCCTCCTCACCCCACAGCTTGAGGAGGGCCAGGATCTTCACCCTTGACCAGGAGAGTGCCTGCCTCTTGGCCCCCTTGGGGCTGCTCCCTGAGAGAGCCAGAAGGATCTTGAGGGTCCTGTGGCTCAGCGATACATCTGGTGTTCTGTGGCAGGGAGAGGCGCATGGCCATGTGCTGCTTCCCAGGCCAGCTTCCTGCCACGAGGCTTGTCCAGGGTGCCTGCAGTTTTAACAGAGGCCAAGAGACAGGAACCATAGGGCTGTGCTTTGTGCAGATGGGGTGTTCACTGGGTCACCTGTATTGTTTCCTGGAGGCCTCTTCCGTTGACAGAAGACCCTCCTCCACATCCACATACACCTTTTTCCCCAAGAAAAAAATGCAGTCAAATAGCACTTTAAAGATTAACAACAATGTATTAGGTGATGAGCTTTTGTGGGTCTGTCCCATGAAAACTCTTCACCTCATAAATTATTTCATTAGTCTTTAAAGTGGTACCTGATGGCTTTTTTTGTTTTGATAGAATACAGACTAACAAGACTATCACTCTGTCACGTTTCCAAGAGATCTCTTTCAGAAGAGGCATTCTTCCTTGTAGCCAGCAGGGTATGGCTCTCGACAAAATCCATCTCTTCTTTAGATTAACTGTCAAAAGAACAGCTTGCTGTGTGGACAAAATTCTGCAGTGTAGACATAGCCCAAGAGAAGTATTTTGCCTGGAGCATGACTTCCTAAGATCATCCAGAAGGCCAGAACCAGGATTGAACCTAAGTGTGCCAAGTCAGTAGCCTAGCCACAAGGCCATACTACTATTTCCACTAGGATGTGGTGTGCCCAGGGTAGACCTGTATCCCATGATTCTCCTTTCCTGGCAAGTCCCATAGTGCTCACTGAAGCATTGCCACACCAGTGTCAAGCAGATCTAGAATAGGGAAAACTCTCTTTGTGTCTGCACCAGACAAATCCTCTTATGTCTTCCCACCCTGTCTGCCTTTCACTGGAGCTCTAGTATGCCTGCCCTACAAAGCTCTGGGAGTGATTTTGTTATCTTTGCAACCACGTTGCAGGCTCCAGAGAGCTGAAATTCAACCTTTCCTTTTGCATTAAATTGTTCTTATTGTAGCCTAGTCAATTTCATGTGAGTAGCTATAACAGTGGTATTGCTAGTTTTTAGAATATGAGCATAAACTGATCATGGACAAAACATCAAGTTTTCAGTTAGATACTTGTACATTTATTTAAAATTATACATGCAGTATTTGGAAATGCAGTTCAAGTTCTTAAAGGATTTCCTCGCCACAGCTAGATGTCTGACTGGGTTGCATAAGTCTTTTCTTTTGACATTCAGATCTAGCTGAAATTAGCATAACTTCACTGTACATGGAGTGGGATGGACTGATTCACAACGGTCTTCACTCTCAACATTTCAACTCTATTAGCAAGTTATTTTCCTATTTTATATTAGTATCTTTAATCAAGGAGCACAAATGGTCTTACATGCTTTTTAGCAAAGAAAATCGAACTCCAAATCCCTTCACTATGACCAGGAGGCTTGCAAAATGATGTGAAATAAAGATACAATTTCAGGAAAGGAAAAAGGAGAATAAAAGATTGAGGAAAAGAAGGAGGATGTAGAAAAAAAAAAAAGAAAGCCCAGACCTTTGAACACAAGAATTCCAGCTTACTATTGTCTGGAATAAGAAACACTGAATTACAATTCTAGGACTGTCTGTGAGGTCTTCCAGGAGATTGACCTCTTCATACAACTTTGGTAATTTACTGGAGTCCCAGAGTGTACTTTTAATTGAAAAGCAGGACTACAGATCTAAGGTACTTTGATTACCATAGTCATAGCTGAGCACATCACAGTTTCTAAAAGCATTTACCTTGACAATTCCCCCATTCTAGGGAAATATTTTATCTGCCTTTTATGCCTGGGAACTGAAGCAAGTAAACTAAATGACTTGCTCTAGGTCACACAGGAAGTACATAACATAGCAAGGAACTCAACAATGCCATTTAAGTTCTGACCTACTGCCCTAACCCCAAGACCCTCTCTCTTTGGCTCAAAGGCTTTATAATCCCATACTAACCTAATATTGGTTCACTGGTAGTTTGGTCAGATTTGTAAAAATACTGCGCTGAATCCTGCAGCTCATATGCTGGTGCAGTTCCACTGAACTGGGCCTGAGACAGTACTTGTTGAAACAAAGAACCTGACTCTTTAACGTTTTGCACTTCCTGGAACAGTGCAAATTGAGAGGAAAGGCAATGCAAAATGTTGGCATTCTGGTTTGGCTGCTATTTGCACTGGTTCCTAAAGTACAAGGGCAGCAGGGAAACAGGCTCAGACTACGTCATTAGATTCTTCACCACAGGAATTTTTCATTTGAATCTAGAATGACACAAAATAGACAGTTCTGCCCCTTCTGTTCTAAGCATGGCCAGTTGCAATCTTGCTGGATATCGAACAAAATCACTTATATAAAAGGACTCTACCTTGCCCACTTTGGGATCCATGTGCTCCACTTACACTTATCCCAATATGCAATCACCTCTGTGCTGATTGCTTCCCTCTGAAGCAGCTTCCACACCTACATGAAGGATTTTCAGTGCAAAAGGAAATTCATGCACAGAAATTAGGAGACTAGAGACCATTAACAACAACTTAGATTTGCATGCTGTGTTATCACATCCAACCATCCTAATGCAAAATGATAAAACCACCTAAAAATGAAAAATGGTTAAAACAAAAAGTTTACTTTGGTTTTAGCAAGAAAAATAGCAACATTTGAAAACACATTAAAGGGTTACATTAGGCCCATTAGCTATACACTTACTTCAAGGTGAATCAACAATGGTATAAATTCACGGGGAGCACAGCAATTCAGAGAGAGAAACTGCCTCCTACAATTCTCTGGTGTACAGTGGGCAGATGAGCATTTCACCACATTTTAAGAGAGTGTCGCCTTGGATTGTCTAGTGCTCCAGGGAACACAAGCAAAGACTGCATCTTGTGCCTGGTCCCTGTGCAAAGATGAATACAGCACTATTTGTGCTTCTGTGCAAAGGCCAGACAGAATCACATTCCCTCGCTGGACTACAGGTCTCCTTATGCAGTATGGGAGCTCAGCCAAAGGAAAGGCTGTGATGTATCATGGGAGATATAGTTCAGTGAAGGATCCCAGCCTGGAAGAAAGAATGGGGATATGAGATATGCAAACAGTGACTCCCATGAGGCATTGTGGCAGTTTAAGTGGATGCAGCTTAATGTCAACCAGCCCCGAAACAAAATGTTTGGTTTTTCTTCCAGCAGTTGAAGATGTACTTAAAACAGTAGCACTTTCTTCGAAAAATTTCGTTTCTGGAGAAACTGTATTTCCAACTGAAATAAAATCTAATGGGAAATCCTCAGCCAGCTTTAGTTCTGACAGCTACCACAATTAAAACCACTATATAGATTACAAAAGAAATAGCTGATTTCATCTAATTAAATGTTATAGTATTTGCAGCTTTATGTTTCTTTATCAAACAGATGGGCTACATCTACACTAGCCCCTTCCTTTTGGAAGGGGCATGGTAATGAGTGAGATGGGAAGATGCTAATGAGGTGCTGCCTTGCATATGCAGCCTCATTAGCATAATGGCAGCCAAGCGCGATTCGAAAGTGTGCTTTCAGATGGCACGCTGCCCATGTATATGGTGGCCTTTTGAAAGGATCCCCCCCCCAGACTTTGAAAGCCCCTTCTTCCATCTGGTTTTAGGAAGAAAGGGCTTTCAAAGTCTTGGGGGGTCCTTTCGAAAGGCCCCTGACTACATGGGTGGCGCACAATTTGAAAGCAGCACTTTTGAATCATGCACAGCCCCCAATATGCTAATGAGATGCTGCATATTCATAGCAGCACCTCATTAGCATCTTCACAACTCATTCCTCACCATATCCCTTCTGAAAGGAAGGGGTTAGAGTAGAGGTAGCCAGGGTGGAACTTAATTTTTTTAGTCTACTTATTATTTTCATTACAGAGTGCCCAAAGATACAAAGCAGGACCACAGCTTCTTTTTCCTGTGTGTAGTACCATCAAACAAAAAACAGTTAATAGTACGTTGCTTGTACTGGGAACACGGAGTTACCTATCTTAACTGGGTGTACAAGTCAAGAGACTTTTGTTTATAAATAAATTGACTGAAAAGGACATATAAATGAATCACTCACAGACCATCTGTTTAGAATTATAACTAATGCAGAGCTATTTATTTTCTTGGCCATATCTAAGCTAGGTTAGTAAATTGTTTTGGTGTCCATTTCTAAATATACTGCTCATGACTCAAAGTGAGTTTCACAGAGTCACATGATGTCAGAACGGACTGAAATTCTAATGTATTTCATAATGTTTCACTCGTAAGAGTCCATTCATCTATTGCTTCATGGAAAATTTATGCTGTTAACACCTATTAGCAGTAATAGGAGTTATGGATGTAAATGTGACACCTCACTGGGAGAATGGCCTGAACACATCAATGGAGCTAATTTTTCAGAGCATTTGGAACTAGCAATGATAATTTTGCTTTTTAAATTACAATTACTGAACTATCTCCTGCGAGGTAAGGACCAGCTCTAACTTCCATTGAAGTTCATGGGACCTGTAGCTACCATGGACTTCTCAGGACTTGATTTTGATGCTATATCTTGTCTGAACAGGCATTTCAGGATCATGAAATATACACAATTCGGGGTAGCCACCTCTGGAGTGGAGGCTGACAAATTGCATGATAGAGCGTGCAGTGAGAATATGGAGGAAACTGTGGCCAAAAACCAAGTGTCAAAACTCCCACTCTACTGAAAAGTCCATTATATATTTCAGGGGTCAGCAACCTTTCTAAGGCAGAGTGCCGAAATTTGCCCTTTTAACCTCTACGTACAGTCTGAGTGCCAGTGATACTTTTAAAAGTAACATAGTCCTACTGACAACAGATGCATTACTAAATAAATTAAGATTCAGCACTACACTATTTAGGTGGTGGTTGGTAGCATTAACTGGTCATTTGTCATTCCATAGGCAGTATAGATTTGAACAAAGCTCCTAGCTGCATGGAGGAGCAAAGACATGGCTAAGCTCCCACCTCATGTGCCAATGAAAATTGGCTGGTGTTCCACGCTTGGCACTCACTTTGGGGCTTGCCGACCCCCGATATAGTTAATAAATAAAAGCAATAGGAACTGACCATGGTCATATATGGTATGGAGGGCCCTCCAGAGGTGCTGCTTTCTCCCTACTTTCTCCTATAAAAGCAAAGTTTCTTTCCTTCCGTAGGCCCACAAAGAGAGTAACGCTTCTCTGCTTTCTGCACCGAAACATGTGAGGACTGCTATTTCCATCATAATTGGTAGTTCCAGCAATGGCCAATAGCACAGGTTTCTTCTATACAACATGGGTGTGGGGTGCATCAGTGTAGCTACACCAGTGTACACTGGCAGTGCAGCTGTACTGGTGTAAGATGGGCAGTACTCTGTATGCTTTACTGGTAATACATTTGGATAAATAGCAAGGGTGCACATCTTTTCCTGCACTAGTGCAGACTAACTACCATCGGGGTTTGAGATGGGGAAGTGATTTTCATGATGTAAAACAAGTGAAATTTCTGGAATCTTGAGCTGCCCATACGGTTGGCTGTCAGTTGGTAAGTTAACAACAGAAAGGGTTTTTCCCAACAGGGGCATGAATCTTTTCTCATGACAGGAAAACTGATTTTAGGGTAATAATCTCAAGACTGTTTCACAAGTCAGAATGAAAGACCACTATGAGACTTTCAGGGCTTCTGACATGTTGTACAATACAGCAGTCAGAATTTGGGTGACTTGCTTGACCACTGTATGCATTTTGAGTTAAACATATAAAAAAGCCAAGAGGTAGCATGTAATGAACTTGGGGGCAGAGGAAGAGGAAGAGAGCAATCCACCCATGCTCTCCCTCATTTACTGGCAGGAAGTCTCAGCACAGTCTCTTGTTGTTCTGTGCACACAATAATACTGGGACAATAACAAAAACACCCCCACTCTCATTCCGTTCCCCATCAAACAACAACAAATATGGATGCAAATCTGGAATTACAAGCAGTAAATTTTAAAGTTTTATTTTATTCACCACTCAAGACAGAGAAGTTTAAGCACAGTTAGTGTTTATAATGCTCCAATGGCAGCATTAAGATATTATTGTCAATAGGCCATACAGTATAAGTTAATGATTGTTTTCTTTTTGACTGAAATAGGAACCATGCAGCTCCTTCAACCGTATTGCAACAAGCCCAGATTTATGCTGAGCGTGATAACAATCTCTGACTGTTCGTGGCAAGTTTAGCTTGTTGCTGCATATTCAGCATCTCAATAAAGTTTCATATATGTTTTTTAAACCTTTGGGACATAAAGATGTCTAGGATGAAGTGGCAGCATGGTGGCTTAACCAGAGAAGTGATGGCTTGTTGTTTGTGTATTCTAGGCACCAGTGTCTTATTCTTGGCAAAAAATAGGTCTGGGCTTGAACTGCAGCCAGAGTAATTAGTACATGTTTTAGGAACTCAGCGCACGGAGCAAGATGGCTAATCCATTGAGAACTTGTCTTGAGAGTGAAAGGAAAAATAACGGACAGATGTGGAGTGACCTTGAACCTTTACTCAAAAAGGCATCATTGATTCAATTGCTACCACATGCCATGTTCTGATTTGCCCCAAACCAGCAGTATCATCACCATTTTCTTTTCTTGCTGAACTTTTTACTAACACTAGTGCAAAGGAAAAGCTGAGAGAAAGACAGAAAAGGCCACAGATAAAGCCAGAATTTGGACTTCCCTGGAGACTGGCTCTGAATAGAGGCAACTTAAAGGCTTTACTAATAGTGACACAGCTGGGAATCTGCATAAAAGAACTCTCAAAACACTGAACAGTTGAGCTATCTTTACAGAAGATTAGAGGCAAAGCTAACACTATAGACTTTTTGACTCATTAGTTATGAAAAAGCATCGAGGTTTTTGTGTCCTGATTTTGCACCAGTATATTGGAAATGCTACAACTGTGACAGAGGCATTTTGAATTCTTCAGGGAACCACGAATGCTGTGATCAACATTCCAAGATGTAAGCTTCATGTGAGATGGGGGGGGTAAAGCTCTGGAGAGCTGAATCAAACACTTCTCAGTCTGCTCTCTCCAAAAGCGAATTGTGATGCAGCTAAGTCAAAGTCTGATATGCCACACTTTCTGAAAGTAATCACCTTTTAGCAGAATGATGCAAAAGAAGAATTTAAATTAATAACTCAAAAACTAGAAAATTGCTGCTTTTCAGATGACAAGACACATACTTCATGTCATTTTCGGTTGGCTACAGAAAAAAGACAGATGGTCATATTGTCTGCCTTATCAATAGCAAGATGCCTGTTTATGCAAACCGTTTAAGATTTAGCTATCTGTAAATCCCACGGCTGCAGCAGCCTGAATACGCATTTGTGCAAAAGGCTCCATAAAATGAACGTATCCAACAAAACAGTACAAACTGTGCACATTAACTGTCAACTTTTGAACAAACCCCCAACCTTGGCACATATGTTGTGTATTTTGGAAGACAGAGTGGCTACATATAGGAGACTCCAAAACTGGTTTGCTTCAAGAAGAAAAAAAGCCAAATCAAAGCTGTCAGTGCATTCTAATTAAGAGTATTTTTCTTTACAATTGCATGAACCTAGCTGTTAAATTGTGAAGTTTATTGATGAAAATACCAAAACACACCATCCCTGTAATGACAGTGCATCAGATGAGATGAAAAAAATAAATGCTAATTCCCAGTGGAAGTGATAGCAGGTCAACATAATTTTATTCTGTTATAACTGCCACCTCCATATGTTTTTCCCCTGTTTAGCTCTTTATGAAGTGAGGTGAAGACCCAGGGAATGCAGAAAGGCATGTTTAATTATTTGTACAGAAAACTGTTTTAACTTTATGAATATTAAATGGAAAGCAAAGCCTTTTATGTGACCATGCAAAGACCTGGTGGAAGAATAAAAGATAAACTCAGACTAGCGTCTTTTTTATTATAATAAGATCTTTTATTTACCAAAACACTGCATGAATCATCAACAGTGAGGAAAAAAAAAAAAGAAGTGGGTTGGAGAAGAGAGGGCACTACATGGCTAAGAAGGGTAATAAATACACTTTATGTAGCTGTCACTAACAAGGTAGATGTTTAGGCTGTAGCATGGCTCTGGGACCCTCCTTCCTGCAGGATTCCTCCAGTCCCACCCCAAACATCTACACAGCAATTTTAGCCCCAGACCTGAATCCCATGAGCCCCCGTCAGCTGCCTGGGACAGCCATGGTTATTGATGTGTAAACATACCCAGCGTGAGTCCATGGACTGACCAATGCCATATCCTCACTCACATACTCCAAAGATTTCATAGAGCCAGGTGGCTCTTTGAGAAAGGGGCAATTCCTACTGTGGTCATCTCAACGAGGTCGTACATGGGTTTTCCTTCCTCCTTAGCCTAACCAGAGAACTATGCCAGCATCTTCGGCTCATGCACAGCAGTTTCAGCCATCCCTGCTTCTTTGTACTCCACAACCCGTGAATGGTCAGGTCCCTGATTATTCATATGTACAGGTAGCTTTCTTAATTCCCCCTCCCCTCATTAGTATCTATGCAGAGCATGTGACCATACTAGCATTCATAAGTGAATAATAAAATGAATTAATTGACTACAAGAGAGAAAGGAAGGGTGAGGAAGTATCTTCTACTGACCTTCTGATGCTGCAGCGTACAAGCTTCTGAGCTACACAGAACTCTTCTGCTGCCTCTCTCAATTCTGGAGAAGAGTTCTGCACAGCTCAAAATCATGCACCTTCCTCCTTTCATACCCTGGTACCAATGCAATTAGATCACCGCAGATTTTCTGAGTGCGGATGGATAGCAGAAAAGGAAGGGCTTTGATGTATGCAACATACCAGAAAAAGTTTAAATTAAACGTAAGCATTACAGGTTACGATCTTTCAAAGCTCTAAATTATAGACATGGCCATTGTGTTTACGCTTACATAAGCTTCAAATTGGCCATGCTAATGGCCATATTGAAGAATACTAATGAGGCACTGAAACTAATATTCAGCGCCTCAATAGCATGCCGCCGGCCATGGCACTTCAAAAGTGCCACGGTTTGCTTGCCTGTGGCTCACCTACACAGGGGTCCTTTTCGAAAGGACCCTGCCAACATCGAAATTCCCTTATTCCTATCAGCTGAATAAGTGTAGACATAGCCAATAAGTTAAATCTTACCAGCATTAAATTAGTTCCACAACTCACTTGGCTGGCCAGTTACTGGCCTTCCCAACCCTTAGTCTTCATCAACTAGAGAGAACGCTCTTAGACTTCTCCAGAGACCCTATCAGAAAGATTATCTTCTGCATCTTTCTTGGAAAGGTCACCATATTTGGGCTATTCTGGACCTAGGAGGAGGGGCAAGAACCAGAATCCTGGAGTTGGCAACGTACCAGACACCCCACTCTAACATATAACAAGGGAAAAATCAGTTCAGGGGCCCCTGTTGACCATAACTGTTGCCTCTTCTCCAGACCGCTTAGGAAATGCTGGTTATGACCAATGAAATCCATCTTCATCCAGAATTCAATGGCCAGCCAGTGCAGATCCTGTAGTATGGTTTCATGTGCCCCTCCAGTGAGCTCCCCTGCTCAGTAAATAGTAATAATTTGTGATATCCAGATTTCAAGATCTCATAGGTGTTCACTCTGCCCTCGGGATTAGTCAGAAATGAAAATGCAACATAACACCTTTGTGTGGGTTGAGTTCTGAGAACATCTAAGCGTCTTCGTTTGCTCAAGCAGTTGAATTGATACTTGCTCATAAAATAATCTTTCATTTGTCTCTTGACTCAAGCAAGTGCAGCTAGAAGGGAAAGCGAGAGACAGGGCGTATGTGGGTGTGTAAGAGAAATTCTAATCTTAAGACTGGGATAGTCAAAGTTGATCAAATCCAGATCTAAAACCAGCTGAAGTCACTGGGAGTCTTTGTAAATGAGATAAAGTTAATAGGATATGGACAACTATACTCTATAGGTAATGTTGAAATTTCTACCTGGTATGTTTGGAATTCTGTAGACTGAAGATCAGGAATCTGATTGAATTTTCTGTGCTGGTTCTTGTCATAGGGTGTGTCTTCCCTATGACCCTATTGGTTGATCATTGTGCTGCAGACACTCCCTCCCACAGTTTTCCCTCACCAGTTTGTTCTGCCTTTCCCAGGGATTTGTGTGGCTCAGCCCTCAGCTTACTCACTCTCAGAGTTCAAGGTAACAAAGTTCAAACAAATAAAAGGTACTTCTGCCCCACTTGGGCTCCTCTTGAGCTCAGTATCCACTCAGTTCATAGTCTCTTTGGAGCTACTTTAACCTGTCTACTCTAGGACAGAGCTCAGATTCTCAGGTTGCTTCCCAACGGTCCAACGCTACTGATGGGAGAGGGCTGAGCTGTGGGAGGTTAGCTCCTAGCGCCACCCTTTCTCCCCAAGGCCCTGCCTCTTCAAGGGTGAGCGGGGCACAGAGCCAAGCCTCCCCTACCTTGTCCAGGTGCCAACAAAGTCTGTTGCCAGCCCTGCTGAGGTCCCTCCATATCCTATTTCAGTGCTTGCCCCAGGAGCCTCTCTTCTCCATTTCCCCCGCACTGCCACCAAATTGAGTTATCGTAGGCTTTTTATGAGGCCCAGGTATTTCAGGTTGTCACCTGACTCCAGTAAGCCCTCTTAGCCTGGGAGGTAGCTAATTATGGCACAGCCTGAGCTTGTGGAATAAGGCTGGCTAGTCCCAGGCCTCCTGGACAGGCCACCCTTGTCCATTCCAGTTAGAAACTAGTGTCTTTCCATATTAAGTGCTCAGTTCTTTTGACAGCATAACTTCTTCAGGCTATGCTCTAGTTCATTGTAACTTGAGGACACGTGGGGTTGCATATGGCTGCAGGGGCAATGGCTATGAAGAGCAAACAAGTGCATCCATCTCTTACCCAGCACATTTGAATAGTTTAATTAGATCACTACCTAACTAATTTTCTGTCCTCCGCTGTTACTCCAGCTATGAGATGCATGAATGGTGACTGCAAGTTATTTGTTTAGCATAAAGATCAATGGAAATCTCCCTAAGTCAGGCTCTGTTCAAAGCAAACCCATCCATTAGTAAATAGAAGCAGAACTTTCTGTAAAAAAAGGTCCATAAGGATTGTCATTATCACTCAGGTCATTTACATAAGTCTCTGCTCACTGGGATCAAGATGATGATCAGGAGCTGTTTGCATTATCACTACAAGTCTTCCCATGGGGATTACCAAGAAGTGAGCAAGGGAAGTCAGGGTAGGACTGGTGAGAGAATGTGCTCAGCTGCCTCTTGTGGGTCAACACAAGCTTTGTGACAGGATGATTGTGGGCCCTCTAGTACAAAATATGTGTAAGAGGGGTTATATGGGATCCTTACATTACTCCAGTAGCCCCTCCTGCCTGACTTGCTCCTACTGAACCTAGCCCTATGTTGCTCATGAATGTCCACATATGTGACTAATTGGAAGGAGCAATTATTCAGCATTAACCCCTATTTCTATGTTACATATGAGGTTTTTGTGGTAAAAAAAATGAAAGCATTCCTAGTGAGCTGGTTTTCTTTTCATTTAGTTCATTGTCCCCATATGCACACCACACCAGAGGGTGAGTGAGTCAACTAACACCATACTCCCTCTTAATTCCTGTCTTCCATAAGCCTGGACTAACTTAAAACTATTGATTATATATGTGGATCTTTGACACCTGGCTGTGAGGCTTTTATACCTAGAATCTGACCCCAGTCAACATAATAGCAAAGGCTTAAAAACATGATCATGAAAATAATTACACCTATGACACAATTGGGGGAAATAAGACGTACATGTCTGTGAAACAGGCTTTGCAATAAGCTTAAAGCTTAATAGGGCCTATCTGCTATTACAAGGTTTGACTAGTTGGCCTATTGCTGGACCTTGGATTGTAAGATTTAGCAACATGAATTTTGTTAACACAATCTGCAAAATCCGTTTTAACAGAGGAGAGATTGTCACATTTTGTTGGGAGCTGGAGGAGGATTTTGGAAATGGAGAGGTGCAGGAAACAGAGGGAAGCAGGAAGTTGGAAGAGGGTTTGAACAATCAGCTGGGACATGCCCTGTCTGCAGCCTGATTTTCTGAACAGGCTGATCGGGCAGCAGGTGAATGTTCTCCCTTTTCACATCACACTATTGTTATGTACAGTATTAGAATTAAAATGAAAGGTCTGCTGATGTGTATGCAAAGATAAGTACATTATGGCATAAAGGATCACCTTCTTCTTTGACTAAAACATTTACCTGATGTTGATCAGGTCTTTCAGGGCACAGGGCTGGTGATATGGGGCATGCAAGAGTCATGGAGAATTTATGAAAAATTCATCAAGCAATGTCTTTAAATGTTTTCAGTATTACAAGGTTCCAAAAGGATAAGTGAAATGTAATTAGAGTGGACAGTGTTCTCCAAGAAAATGTGCCCTAATCATTGCAATAAAAAAAAAAAAAATCTATATGTATATGATCATTAGCAATTGCACCCTACAGTTACGAAGGATATGAATTCTCATACTTCAAGGTTAATTACTTGCAAAAAGCAGGAAGGAATCCTGTTCTACCTCCCCTGCCTCCTTCAAACACTTCTTGATATTGGCCGTGGCTACACTAGCCCCTACCTTTCGAAAGGGGCATGCTAATGAGTATTTGGCCCCTCATTTGCATACTCTCCTTTCAAAAGAAAAAAGCAGTGTAGATGTGGCTCTTTTGAACATAAACTCTATTTTCAAAAGAGCCCTTCTTCCTGAAACAAAATAGGAAGAAGGGTTCTTTCAAAAGTGGGGTTTACTTTCAAAAGAGCCCCGTCTACATTGCTTTTATTGAATGTAAATCTGCACCTCATTTGCATTTTTAATTTCTCATTTGCATGCCTCTTTCAAAAGAGGAATCTTAAGTGTAGACATAGCCAAGGAATACAGTATCTTGGTGAATATGAAACTGTATTTTCTAGATTTCCTTAACCTTTTGCTCAGAACTGCAGCAAAGTCAGACCTTAAGTAACTCCAGACTGGGGAAGTTACACGCCCTTCATTAATTCTTTATAAAGTATACTGGGGCGATCTCAGTTATGGCAAGCCAAGCATTCAAAAAAAAAAATCCATGCCTCAGACCCTAAAAATAGGTTGTTTTTTTTTTTTTTTTTAAAAAGTTAAGCATTGGATTCTATTTATTTGTCTTATCTTTGAGTCTTTGGGACGTATGTTTTCAACACTCTCTGCTTAAAACTTCTTTTATGTTAAAAAAAAAAAAAAAAAAAAGCTGAGATGCTTCTGTTATGACTCCAGACACATGACATGACTCCAGTAGCTGAGGCTTAAAAACAAAACAAAAACAAAAAAACCTAATATTGCATGGACTTTTGATAAGATTTGTGACAACAATATGATCTACCTCCCCTTGTCTGAGTTCATGTCATTTTCAACTTTACAAATTGTGCTTCATGTGTGAACTGATGGCCCACTTTAATTATAGTTTACAAATCCAGCCTTTGAAATTCTTGCTTCTACCCCGTCTTGGTTTAATTTCACGCACAGTATGCTCTGTACAAAAGTACATCCTACCTGAGCCTGGGAGTTTTTCTCCATTGGATAGTGATGGTACTGATTAAAATGCAATGAGATTTTGCTGAATACAATGAGAACACCTTGTATTTTAATGAACATTAAAGAGTTCTGTGATTGCCCTACAGAGTAGAGCTCATACCTTATTAGGAGGACATACTGAAGATGAGCAGACACGGCATTCAATATGTAAGCTAACTTCATACTTAATTGGTCTCTTTCTTTCCATATCTCAGACATAAAGCACCATGTTTTTTTAAAACCAAACAAATGCCATCACCTGATATTACAACAGAATATATAGAGAATGTCTATACTAGTGTCATTTTGATGGAGATTTGAACAATGCTGTTTGAAAAAAAAAATTGTCCGCTGAATTTCTTGCTTACAGCCATGTTACTATGTTTGCAATCCAGTCCACTGTGATCTCAAACAGGAAAGGTGACAGTAGGCACCTTTGTTGCACTCCTGCACTACTGAGGCATTCTATCAAGACACTATTGTGAACAACTTGACATGTTGAGGGTTCAGATGTTGAACAGATCAGGTTAATAATTTTGGATGCCTACTAACTGCATATGATATATGAATATGATTAGGTTACTTGTTGAGGAAGATTAGCTTGTTAAGCAGTTTGAAGAAGAGTGCTATATAGTATGAGATATTTGCATAATGCCAAAAGAAAGCTCATCTCCCCTTGTGAGTAAAAAACTCTGACACCAGTGGAAGCTGTGCATCTAACAAGGAAGGGAGAAGAGATGCCCAACCAAAATACATTTGCTTTCAAAGTGTTAGGCTTGATTTAGTAAATGACTGGAGAGATATATGTACCATTAAATTGGGGCTTGTCAAAGTGATCTGTGAAAAGTGAATTTTCTTAAAAAAAAATAAAAAACAAAAGATACTCCTATAGGTTTTTCCATGAAACAAAAAACAAAAACAAACAAAAAACAAAAAAACCCCACACTTTCCAGTCTGCCCCATTTTTCTTTCTTAAGAATACTTGACTTATAGAACAAAGCTATGAAACTGTTACTTATATAAAAAAAATTTCATATTCATTCCCAACACTAATTGTAGGGTTTATTCCTTCAGCAAGCTGTGAGTACTATTAGACTTTGAGGTTACTACACTAATTATTCTTGTTCTTAAATAGTAGGATAATTACTGGAGCAATATTCTATTCAAAGTGGAAATTAGATCCACCCCCTGGCAGATTTAAATTAGGAACCATTTAAAAAAAGTGTTCTACTTTTCTCCTCCTTCAAATACGCAAAGTTGATCTTCAAAAGGAACTGGTCTCTCCACCCAACGTCACACTCAGTATTGGAAACAGATGGGCCAAAAGACCTCAATCCTCCATCACAAAACAAGTTCAACCTGGGCAATGGGCCAAGCTAACATTGCTGAGTTAGCATTTAACAGTGCCTGCATCAACACTGCAATAAGTCCCCGTTATATTTCAAACTAACTGCCAGTGTAGTGACACCAATTGCATGTGTGTGGCTGACCACAAATTACACTGATAGGGGTCATTTTTTCTCACTGTGCACAGGCATGGGTCCTTTTTACAAATACTAACTGCACATATGTAACTAAGAAAAAAATAGATTATTTTAGCTGGATTTATTCCACACTAGAAACCAGTATTCCCTGTAAGCTGAACCCAGGAGAGATTCGGCTACCACCCAGCTGATTAGCTGAGTGCCCACTGCACCCACAGCTGGGAGTATGAGTTTCTGCTGGTACTGCACATCTTTATTCTGCCCATGGATGGAAAATATTAGAGGGTACACTGCTTAGAAACTGTAATTTACTGTTGTGACAGATCTCACCATTACTAGTACAATATACACACACATCTATGTATGGCTACGCTGAGAGATAAAGGGATAATCGAGTGTTTTTATTCTCATGAGAAGTGAGCAGGATGAATCGACAACTCGTCATTGCTAGTGTGAAGTGAAGAGACACTGTTGTGTATGGTTATTCCTCACTTGATAATTTGAGTTTTTTTATCCAGAAACAGAGTAAGTAGTCATCAGAAAAATGATTCAGTGAAATTGACACCTTGGATTGCCACATTTAGTCTCTCTAAAATGCATCTCAGATTGGCTCAGGGGATAAGGCAGAAGACAATGATTTTTAAATCTCAGCCCTGGAAATTCAGCTGCAGATCTGGGAGTCCAAGTTGTGATCTTTCTGCAGTGAACCCCTATGGAAAGTCCCATGCATAGAAGTGGACTCTTCCCAACCCACATTAATGTTTTGTGTTTATGCCCTGAAGCATGAAAGTTTGTAACCTTTCCAAAGCCTTTAACATACACGTAAGTGTTTTCATTATCAATGCGGGGTTGGGGGGGGGGGGGCAGGGCATGGAAGGATAGCTGAGTGGCCTGAGCATTAGGCTGCTAAATCCAAGGTCATGAGCTCAATCCCTGAGAGGGCCATTTAGGGATCTGGGGCTATATATATATATTTTTTTTTTTAAAGATGGTGCTTGGTCCTGCCAAGGGACTAGACTCAATGACACCCCAAGGTCCCTTCCAGCGCTATGAGATGTGTAAATACCTAACTTTTTAATCCTACTGAGCCATTAATTCTACAACATAAAATGAAGACTAAGTTCCATGTGTTCTACCATCAGTTTTAAATGTGCTGAGTTTCAGCCTCCCTGAATCTACCCTTATTCTTGTACCATGAAAAGGTAAACAGTGTCTTATGTCTTCTCTGTACCATTCATTTGCTTGTATACCTGAACCATGATACCTTCTAAAAGGTTTGAGTGAAAGCCCACTGGTCTTCATGGGAGTCAGCATAAATTAAGTAGTCCCAGTCTTTTCTATCTTTCCTAACCGAAGTTAGTAGAAATAGATGGGAGATAACAAAAATCATTGATATGAACTATTTATATTTAGATGTGTTCAGGCCTCATTAACCTATTATTCCATTCAAGTCCAAAGATATGAGTCAGATGTTCAAGGACAAGATCTGCCGAGTTGAATAAGGGGAGCGGAGGGGACTGTAGTTTTACAGTCATTTTTATGACTATCCCTGAACTTTCAACTGTGAAAAAAAAATAATAGCTAACTACAAGAGGAACACAACCCCTGAAATAGTTGTCTTTCAACCTGTTCAGGGCATATCATGCACAGGCAACACCTGGGCTATGTCAATTAAAGTAATGCTGTGCTCTGATTTTCCATGTTGTACACCCTGGTCGCTCAAACCATCAGAGGGTTTCACTGGAATTTAGAGGCCTTTTACAATTATATTGAAAAAGAAAGGCATTGCCTTTCATCAAAATTCACATTCTCCCCAGACAACTGCTGTCTGGTTTCTTTCTGCTCTTTATATTCCATAACATGGCCCTACTGAAAAGAAATACTTACGTGTCAGGCAGCAAAGGAAATTCTGAGGTCAGAACTTTTAACCTCTTGACTTCATAACAAGCTGTCCTTTCACTTTTCAAGTCCCTTCATCCTCCCTAGAGCATTTGTATCCTAGAGGACACTATTCGCTCTTTAAGATCTAGCATGAACATTTCAGTAGCGTCTGATATTAGGTTTTTCCGAGGCCAGACACTAGGACCTTTCCACAAAAATCACCACTTCCACGTATATTTTGTCATACAGGCAGCATGGCAAATCCACATTTGGAGCCAGGTGTGTGATTTCCAGTGAAAATAGATGTACTCATGCTAGCAGCGATAGAGCTTGTGCTCTAGAAACAGAGTAGCCAGGCCAATGCCAAGTGGTGACATAGGCTAGCCACACACAAACCTACCCAGACCTTGTTGGTATGTATTTGAGGCAGCTTACCCCTATTACCACTCATTGCTGCCTGTTCTATCATGCTTGTACTATGGTTTATAGTAGAAGAGCTCGATGAAAGCTCATGTGAGTTTGTCTACTCAAGCTGGAAATCACACCCCCAGCTCCACATGTGGATGTAGGTAGGCTAAGTCACCTTCACACTCTCTTTGAAGGGATCTCTTACCTCATGCCAAACAATAAAGTGAAAGAATGGACTTAAGAATTGCTCTCTAAATTCTTAGCATCAAGATATTTTGCATGGAAGCCACAAATTTGGCCTTCCCTGTACAGGTTGAGCCTCTCTGACCTGGCACCCTTGGGATGTGACCTGTGCCAGACAAGAGAATTTGCTGGACCATGGGAGGCCAACATTGTCTAGCACATTACCAACACGTGCACTGCTTACTGGGCTCTCTGATGACATTTTAGGTGTAAATGACAGCTAAATAACAGCACAGAACACAGAGCCAGGACTCATAGCTGTAAATAAACTTTAAGGGACCATAGAAAACTTGGCCACACCCATGATAAATGGTCATCTGACTAACTAAAAACATGCCAGATTATGGATGTGCCCAGATGAGCAAATTCCAGATTAGAGAGGTTCAACCAGTAGTCCAGTTATATTTTTAGTTCTGTATATATCTCTGGCAGTAATTCAAAAACTCTTATCTTTGATGGTAGCACTGTTCTTCACATCCAAAGAAGAGACCGAGCATTTGAACTGCTCCATTCTTTTATGTAAATGTTACTTAATTCTAACAACAGAAACTTGAGCCTGCTGCTCAGTGCATTCTCTTTGAACCTAGGTGTTGTCATCATACAATGAAGTATGGTCCTTGGTCTCTGTCATATGTCTTATACTTCTATGATAATACCAACTGTTTATCCACTGACAGCATTCATTTGGACATTACCCAATCAGAGTTGTGATCACTAGTATAAATTGGACCAGACATCTCATTTTTGCTTAAGACAGAGGAATGATATTGGTCTGGTAAGTCCTGGAAAAAACTACACCCATGTTTGCAGGGCTGCATTAAGTTCTTCATAAGCTCTAGGCAGGTACTCTCATAGTTATAGACTCTTAAATTAGACTATATGAGAGAGAAATGCCCCATCACCTATATAGCTAATAGTACCCACTTTAGTTTTTGCTCTTGAAAGTGGTGCACCATGTGAGAACTTCATGGAGCTTCGTTCTAATATAGCATTTGTTTTATTGCATATTACAATTGTACTTAGGATCATCCGATAAGGAGAAAAATAAGGCGATGTTGCCTCTGCTATAACTGTAAAATCCACAGGGCAATGCATTGTGCCACAGAGCTGATAACTTGGCAAAATTATGTCTCAAGATTATTCATCATCAATACATTGGCTGATTCTCGACATACATTTCCACCAGAAACAGTGTTTAGCAGTGGCCCAGGGTTTCTGAAACACAACTGTGAAACTCAAAACACAGTCATAAGCACTGGTAATAGGTATTTTACATGAACATTTGGGGTCACTATGCAAGTGAAACAGAGACCAACAAACACAGATTAGTCATCCTTGTTTTAAACTTCCACTTTTTGCATGACACCAACTCAGAGAGTAGAAGCTGCAGAGCAGCACTTTAAACACATGGCTTCAGAGTTTGTAGACAGATCCATTTTTAAGCGCTTGCAAATACAGTCCTCATACTACAACATACCTAGCATCACACCTACTACGCCCATTCCCTCACTAGATCCAGAACTATACCATATAGAAAAAAGTTCTCTTTTGAAGAGCCCTTAAATGAAGTCTTAATGGCCTTCTAGTTTTAACAAGTTACCATGTATTAATTAGTAACATTGGATACTTTTTAAAAATACACATCAGTCTTCAGATAGCCACAGCAGCACTCCAAAAATCTGTTAAAAGAATCCTTTTCTTTCAAAACCTTAAGCCATTAACACCTATGTAAACTTTCTTTGAAATGTAATCATGCAGATGTCATGAGCTAGGCCTAGCCACGTAATCCTTAGCTACAAACGCAAGCTAACAGCTTTTCCATAGAAAAACACCAATATAAGGAAAGTCAGATCCTGCATTAAGGTGTGCTAATGCACATTCTCTTCGACCTCTTTATTAGCCTGCTCTGGATCTGTCTCCCTCCAAAGAAGCTATCTTTTAGCTCAGGTTACCATCTCCAGGCAGATTGCTCTTGTTAACAAACTCAACAGAGCCAAAAGCTAACTCTTTATCTTTCCCTCCTGACACTAAGTGAAAAATATTTTGGTCTGGAACTACTGAGTCACTGTTTTCAGTTTACTCTACAAGGCTAACAGTGGGTGCTACATTAGTCTCCCCGTCCACCATCATATTTTCCTGGCATATTTAAGATCTTCTAATTACATCACCCATCCATTGGTAATTATCACCACCACCTCTTCCTTCCAGCCTCAACAGAGAAGAGGGAAGATATATTTGACTGAATTCCCTCTGATGCATTAATAAGACAAAGAAATGTTTGCAGCAGCATTCCTATCTCCCATACAGTACAGCCACATGCTCCACTGTCTCAGCATACCTCCCCATCCCATAGCCCAGGAGAGCATCAAGTGTCTCTCCCTTGCACCAGCCCAGGAGAGCATCCAGTGTCTCTCACTTGCACCAGCAGTTGCAGTCCAGACAGGTGTGAGTCAGGACACCCAACAAACTCCCCCTACACATATGCCAGAACCCACCCACTCCTTCTTTCCCCCACCTACCTACACTAGGCAGCCAGCTCCCCCTTGCCTTGCCTTGCCTTGCCTCACCTCTCCCACCAGACCAGCAGCCTGGAGAGTGCTGTTTCTCACAGGAAACTGCAAACAAATTCAGGTGCTGTAATCACACCAATCCTCTCCCAGCCCAGGCAGGATGCCCCAACTCCCCCACGCCCACTAATTACCCCCTCCTGCTAATGTCCCCTCCCTTCCAGGTGAAAGAGGCAAACTCTATCTCCAGCGTGGAACTGCTGCTGAGGGAGAAGTACCCCTCCCCGTGAAGCAGCCTCTGAGCTCCTGGGTGGGGCTCATTAAGCAGCTGCAAGGCTGAGCTTCCAGGGAACCTTGGTAATTAGGTACTGAAAGGTTGTTTCTTTAGACCTGGTAATAAAGTGATAAAATAATACTTGGAAAGGACTGTTTTTATCCACTTGCATTTAGCTGATCTTCAACATTTGCACATGTATTCTAATAAAAAATTGCAAAATATTAAGTGTGATTTGACAGTTTTCTTTTCCCATTTCTGAGTCAATTATGAAGGTTTGTAGGCCTTAATTTTTTCGTAGGCCCTAGGCACTGTGCCTACTGGGCCTAATGGATAATCTGGCCCTGCGTGCGTGTGAATTCTAACTTCTCTTTCCTTTAGGGGAAATGGGTTTCTGAAAAGTCCATGTTAATATGGAAGTGTCTGACATGGAGCCAGAGTTTTTAGTATATGCACAACAGCCGCTTCTACACTACACACTTTTGAAAGAAGGGGCTCCTTTGAAAGATCCTGTAGAGCGTCTACACACAAAACACCTTCTTTCAAAAGTACTTTTGAAAGAACACAGCCTGCCTTTCGAAATCGCTCTTCCATTCCCGCTTGAGGAAGAGCGCCTTCTTTCGAACGGGTCTTTTGAAAGAGCAGTCCGTCCACCATGCCGCTGGGCAGCTGGAGCACAGAGATGCCCTGGCCAGCTGTCCTGGAGCTCTATGATCCCTATGTCTGGCCATGTTTAAAGTCCCTGGGACCTAGAAACACCGTGTCAGGAAGCTGAAAGAATGCAAGCAGCAACAGGGACACAAGCCTGAGGCAGCACACCTTCCAGCTAACCCACGAGACATCCAAGGCAGCTGAAGGACCCATGGACAGAAGCCATGCGCCCCCCAGGGATCCACCTTAGAGCTGGGGAAGGGCTTCTAGAAGCCCAGCAAAGCAGCAAGAAAAGATAACTGTTCTGGTCAGAGCCAGAGCTCTGGGACCTTCTCAGTCTATGGGGGATGAGGAGGTCCTGCTCCAGGCTACAGGCTGGTGCCGGAATGCTGCAGCATTCACCCACCTCTCTGCTGGCCTCACCACCCAGGGGCACCCCATCGCCTGCTGTACTCCAGATCAGGTGAGGTCAAAAGTTAAGGAATTGAGGCAGGCCAACTACAAGGCCAGGGACATGGTGGGCCACTTGAAGGCAGCACCCAAAGGCTTCCCCAACTATGAGGAGATGGACCACCTCCTCAGGGTGAAGAAGGCATCCCCCATTCCAACAGAGGTGCTAGACACCATGGCACCAAAGCAGGAACCCAAGGCAGAGCAGAAGGATGTGCCAGGACCCTCAGGCATGACTCCCCCCCACCAGCTGGAGCTGAAGCAGGAGCCCCCCAGTGAAAATAATGGGTCCAGCAAGGGGACGCTCGGGATCATAATCCCATCAGTGACATCCAGCCAGGCATCCTCCACCCAGGCCTCCCCTAAGCTCTTTGAGGGATCCTCAGGTGGGTACTGGGTGTTTCAGACACCCTGGGCTGTGGAAGTCCACCTGTGCCACAGGCAGCAGTGGGCTGCCCACATGTCCTCTGGCCCCAGGCCTGACGCACCCCACAGAATTGTGTACCTTGGCCCCAGGAGATACCTGCACATGACTCTCGGAACCTGCTCCTGTGGACAGCACCACAGGCTGCACATCTGGGGAGGGATGTGAGGGAGGTGGACCATGGCCAGTGCATACCCCACCTATGTATGAACCCCTCAGTGCCTGGGATCCCCCAGGGCCCTTGGGCAGTTGGATGGATAAGCTGGGGGAGGGGGTGCAGGCCTCACCTCGCGAGGACAGCCAGTAGTAGGGTGGCTATCAGGGCAGCCCCCTGAGCTTCTGGAGGATGATTGCTAGCTACATGGCCAGCGGGCTGACCACAGTCTTGAGGGGTGGAACGCTGGGGAGCTGCTGGGCGTTCATAGTGTTCCCCACCGAGTCTTCTCTCAATGCACAGTGTCTGTGTAGCGTTGGGTGACAAGGCAGCCCTCAGCTTCTGCAGGACAAGGGTGCCTGGGAGGGGACCTTTAAGAGGCCTGGCTGCAGCCCCCCCGCACCCCGGCCAAAGGGATTGTCCTCCACGTGACCCCTGTCCACAACATTTCCTGTCCCTTTCTTTTGAAAGAGTGCCTTGTGCTGTGTGGCCCCTTCCTTTTGAAAGATCAGGCTGGTCTTTTGAAAGAGTAAATTGCAATCTTGATCTGCTTTTGTGTGTAGACGTGCACTATTGAAAGGAGGCTTTTGAAAGATCACTTTTTGAAATTGTGCTGTAGTGTAGATGCAGACAACATGACTAAGTTTGCTAATTCCTTGGAATGGGAACTCCAGAATGAGAGTCTTCTTTTTATCTGGTTGGTCTCTGCATAGAGTAAATAAGATCTGATGTAATTGGCCTAGTAATAACAAGGCATACAGAACAGAAAGAGATTGAGTATCCTTAGGAAATTGTCATAGTACCAGGACTAGAAACAAGCTTCCTGGTACGTCTTAAATATTTTGTTGCTGAATATTTGTGGTACCCTTCTTCCCAACTCCAAGTAATATGGGAAAACTTCAAACAAATGACTTGGCTTATAAGCTGCAGCTACAAATCAGAGCAGCTCAGTGTATAATGAACACCCACTGCAGGTGGCCCCCAACAGAGTCTTTAAAAACATTTTTAGGAAAGTTAAAAACAAATACTCTTTACAATAATTGCTCAGCTGTGGCTTTTCAGCAAACACAGCACACAGCAGTTTAAACACAGCTTCTTAGTACTCATGCTTTTAAATTACTCGCATTACTTACTCAGGGGCTTTGCTTTGCATGGCACTAAAAATGACGGGTGGGTCAATGCATGGCCCCAGAACAACACAATTAGTTAAATACACTTCTCTCACCAGGAGTCAAGCCAAGCCAATCAACGATTAGCTTTACTGTTTCATGCTGTCACATCATAAAAATGATAGATTTCCAAGGGCCAGAAGAAAGAATAAGAAGTTCTGAGTCTTTGGGAGATGAGGCAGCTTTACTCAGCTTGAGGCTTTTTTAACTCTAAGATGTTGACTCTTCTGCATGATGGCACCGAAAACAAAGGAACAGTAAATACGTGTACATGATACAACCATGATGAGGCCCCAATTGCATTTGTAAATCTCGTCCTCTTAATCCAGAAGTTTGTATTTTGGTATCATTTGTCCAGCTGTATTAAGAAGCCATGAAAATAGTTTGTCTTTTGTAAGGTTCTATGGTCTTCCAGAAACACACAGGAAATTTGAACTGCTAAGACGCTGGCTACATCTACATGGCATGTTGCTGCTGGCAGGGCCAGGCAAATGAGGGCACTTGACAATGCAAATGAGGTGCTCATTTACAAATTGCATGACTCATTTGCATACTGTCATGTGATCATTGTCCTAGCAGAGGCTTCTGTCACCACAAAACAAGCTGTGTAGACAGGAGATCTGGCAACCAAAACCTCCCTTGTCGACAGCCCATTATCCCTCATTTTTGTCAGTGGTAAGGGGCTGTCAACAAGGGGATTTTGGACAACAGACCCCCCCATCTACATGGCTTGTTTTGTGGCCACTGAAGCCTCTGCCAGAACTGCGATCATGTGGGAGTATGCAAATGAGGCATGCATTTTGTGAATAAGCACCCTATTTGCATTGCCGAGTGCCCTCAGTTACATGACCCTGTCGGCAGGAGCACGCTATGTAGATGTATCCACTGAGTACAATCAAGTCCCATTTAGACTTGGTATCTCAGGGTCTGTCTATACTTTCTGTAAGGTCAATGCACTGGTGGTCGATTTTCTGAGGTTTGATTTTGCATACCTAGTAGGTCTGTGCTAAATTGAACTATCGGAGGACCACTGCCAACCCCAGCGCTCTTTGCAGTCGTGAAGAATAAGAAAAATCTACAGGTGAGTGTCTCCCATTGACCATCTACTATGGAGACAGTGGCAAAAATTGATTTGCGGTATGTCGACTCCAAATATGCAATTCTTGTAGCTGGAGGTGCATATCTTAAATCAATTTTTTCCCCTAGTGTAGACCTGGCCTGAGACAGTAGTGTAAACAGGCCAGTGGCAAATTCTCACTTCTTAAAGGCAATCACTTCAATATATAATGCAAATGAACAGAGGTAGAATGTGTCTCCTAGAGCTGGGCATGGAAGACACCTGCTGTATGTCACTCGGCCTCTGGCTGAACTGTTAGGGGTTTCAGCTTTCCATCCTGGATATTCTGCCTCCCTATCCTTCAGAGGGAGCAACATGAATCTGGGGTCTGCTCATGGCAGCGTAGCGGTGGGGATACACTTAACGTTCCCTCCTCTGGCTAGACAGTGAACTCAGCCTGAAGCTGCTTTACCTTTTCAATGGCGATTCCTCCCCATCAAGGAACCCTCCTCTTCAAAAACATGTCTGGGAATGTCTGTAAGCAGGGGCGTCTTTGGCTGCGGGGCGCTAATGGAGCCATGTTGCCAGAAAGCTAAAGGGGAGGAGAACTTGGTACTGAACAGGTGGATGGAAGCAGATGGTCACAGTACATGTAACTCTCTGTCTACTAAGATCTGAGATCCCAGGAGGCTGAATACACTGTTCAGTTTGGAGAAGTAGAGGATTTGCTTTTCGGAAATTTCCCTGTGGGAACTCTTCATGGGCTTTACATTCCCTCCCAGGCATTTTTTCACGGGCAATGGTGATCTGACCTACAGTTGTTCTCACTCCTTCTTGATCTTCCAGAAAAGCAAGTAGCATGAGCTTCAAACGCCTTTTCTTCCTGTGCTTGTGACAGATAGAGGGCACATTACACTGCACAAGCTATGATCTCAGTCCCTGAACTCTTAATATCCACAACGAAAGTGCCATCTCATCTTAATTGAAGTGAAGCAAATACACTTGTCACACTAATTCCGAAGTACTTCAGTCCATCTCCTGTGATAAAATATACTTAACTAACTTATAACTTTTCATGCTAGGCTGACATAAGTCACAATCACTATGTGCTGCTGCCCCATATTTAATCAGCCGTGGTAATCTTTCAACTGTAACTCAGAAATGGAGAAACTGAATAATTTAGAGGGATCAATTTTCATCTACCACATTTATTATGACCAGGAATTACACTGTTTAAATAAAATAATCTGTAGAGAGAGAGGGAGAAAGGACCTAATAACATTTTATGTAAATGATGCCTTTTCAAAACATCTGTTAAAGTTTATATTTTAAACCCATAGCTGTTACTGAAAATGAGCAAATGCATTTTACTTTTTGGAAATTCATGTGTCCTAATATTTGATTTCCATGATTAAAAAGATAAAAGGCTTCGAGCAGTCACCTACTTTAGATAAGCAAGACAGTTCATGATTGTGCATATAATACCAATGAAATAAAACCATATTCTCCTATGATTTGCTGTATTATTAATAGTGCTGCTTAACTCATTATATCAAATTTAAAAACAGACCTAGCAATGAGACATATGAAGGATGATCTGAGTTGAGGGCCTACAGCAAATTGCTTAAATCTCAATCTAATTACTCTTGAACATTCAGAGTTACAAGCTTTTCACATATGGCAGGGAATTTATGAAAATTAGCTTGATCGGTGTCAGAAGTTTTTGTGAAAAAAAAGATTTTGAGTTTTTTTTCATTTACGTGTACTCACCAAGTTTTCTCTGTTTAATGAGGAATAAGTCGGCTAATGAATCAATTCCCATTTTGAAAACTATGTTGCTTACCTGTATTTTAACTTTTGATATCCAGTTTCTCAGTTTTGCATCTACATTAAGGCTACGTCTACACGAGCCCCAAACTTCGAAATGGCCATGCAAATGGCCATTTCGAGTTTACTAATGAGGCACTGAAATGCATATTCAGCTCTTCATTAGCATGTGGGCAGCTGCGGCACTTCAAAATTGATGCGCCTCGCCGCCGCGCGTCTCGTCCCGCCGCCTACTTCAAAGTCCCCTTATTCTCAGAGCTCATGGGAATAAGGGGACTTCGAAGTAGGCGGGGTCCTTTCGAAAAGGAGCCCCATTGGGACGAGATGCGCGGCGGCGAGGCGCGTCAATTTCGAAGTGCCGCGGCCGCCCACACGCTAATGAAGTGCTGAATATGCATTTCAGTGCTTCATTAGTAAACTTCGAAATGGCCATTTGCGTGGCCATTTCAAAGTTTGGGGCTAGTGTAGACACGGCCTAAGTGGACTGGTAAATCTTCAGAGTGGTTCTATATCACCCAAAATAATTCAGCATGATTTACATAGGTGGGTTGCAATGGCTCCAGCACAAGAGATAGATATCACAGATAGAATCTTGGATGCTCAGTAAATTGCAGCAGCACTGGTAGCTTGAAACACCTTTGTGTGTTAGTTCACTGCATGCTGAAGACAGCAAATGGGTTCTCCTGTGCTGGTGGAAAGTAATTAGAGTTCTTTTTTTTTTGGTTGGGGGGCGACGGTGATGAGAAAGAACCAACTACCCACAGCGCTCTGGAATTTGAGAATTGGTTAGCCGAAGAGCAAATCAATGATTATTCATGCCTAAAGTTCAAGTACATTTTAAAGCAGAGCAATTGAACTTTTTAACCTCCACCAAATGCTTTGCTGGGCTGCAAATTGTAAGCCAGAAGATAAATTCGCATATTTTAGTAGGCATTTGAGCCATAATCACTCTCACACACAATATATAACAGAATATTGATTTAATTAATGAGACAATTATACTTTGATTATGACACAACAGTGTGCTTCATCTTTTTTTTTTTTTTTTTAAATCTCTCATGACCCTCTCCTACAAAGCATATGTATGTCCTTATGTGGTGCTGTATTTTTTTCTGGGGTAATTTTTGCAAATAATTTATAAACTAGCTTACTCTGGAGAAGCATTAAGAGTGCCTGTTTTATAATCTGGTAGGCTGGAATAATAAGGAGCTGACACATTCAAGAACTGAATTACAGGCTTCACTGATCACAAGGAAGTGCTGTTCAGTCCAAGAGCAGAGGTTCTTTTTAACATTTCTAATGCATTGTCTCACATTGGGAAGTTTACAGATGACACTTTCTGTTCATCTTCCTTGTAAACCCCCTTTCCTCACAGATGCTTTTGCAGTCTAATAGTCACTCTTGCTAGCTTGGAAAAGCTAGGTGCTGCAAGCGTGAGGGTCCCATTTCTACCTCCTCCTCACACTACTGATTTAATCCATCTCATCTCATCTGGCCCGAGGGCAAATTCAACCCTTCTGCAAGGTTCAGAAGTTACATCTGCTAATGTCACTCTTCCGCTAACTTTGTCGTTAGTAATTACTACCCTCATTCTGATCTCTGTCTGTTCTGAAGGTAGCTTTGGCCCTTATATTGCAGTTAGTAATATCTTGAGAAAGGCTTCATGCTAGTTTTTATTCAGCCGTGTTCCAGCTCAAAGCTCCAGGACATGCAGCCAGTCCTGTCTTGATTCAGCCAAGTACTTCAGTACCTGCTTAAGATCTATTGTAATCAAGTGGAATTAAATGCATACTTAAAAGTAAGCACCCACATAAATGTTTTGCTGGATGAGGATCCATAAAGTTAAGCATGTGCTTAAATTCTTAGCTGAATTGGGGCCCTATTGCAAAGCTGATTGGCCCTTGACTAAGTGGAATGCCCACCTCCCTGCATCTCTCTCTGTTTTACTCATGCTGGTGAACCATGATGACCCCCACTCTCTGAAATATCTTCCCCACTGACCACTGTGCAAAGTTTGTGATAGTCTTCTTGCTAAGAGCAACAAATACACTCAGCCATTACAGATATAAGCACCAAGTGTCTTATTCTTCCTTTATCTGCCAACCATATGCCACCCATACCCATGCCACAGAGTACAATCAGCTTCTATCACAATATTATCAGGTTCATTTAACCCATGAGAAAAAAACTTTTCGCCACTTCTGACTTTGCAACTTAGATCCAGCCCCCAACCACCTCTTTATTTCTACTGAAATGTTTCCCTTTCCGAGGGAAAAAACATCTTCCTATGTGTCTTTCTCACTTTCTAAAAGCTATCCTATCCACAGCCTCCCTTTCATTAGAAAAGTTCAGAATATTTTATTGTCCTCAGCCTCATGATCACTCCTTTAATTTGTTTCTCCTTGATGGCTTTTGTTTAGAGCTGGGCAAAATATTTTTGGCAAATTGACTATTCTCCAAAAAACCTTTTTGGGGAAGAGGGGGAAACTGAAAATGTTTGAAAATTTAGGTAAATGTCAATAAATATTTTAGCTACCTCTCCCCCGCCCCCAAAATCCCTAGAATTATTTGAAAAGTTAGAACTGAAGACGTGGGTCAGTCCCACAAAAGCTCATAACCTAATAAATTATTCTGTTAGTATTTAAAGTGCTACTGGACTGCTTTTTTGTTTTGATAGTATATAGACTAGCACGGTTTTCTCTCTGTTACTCTTTTTTAAGTGACACTTCCACGCTGGTGGTTAAAACTGAAATTTTGTTTAGGAATGTTAGTTCACTTTGACACTTGAAATATTCTGTTTAAACTGAGTGATGTTTGCTGGTTCTGTTTCTCCTTTTTGTGATAAAACAACAACAAGAGTTTCAAATTGAAACAAGCTAATTTAGTTTCAGTTTGACCAGAAAACTGAAAAAATCAGTTATTTCCTCACCTGTACTTTTCATACAGCAGTTCACCTACTTGGGGAGTATTATGGGCAGAGATGGAGAAACAGACAAGGATATCAATTCCAGGAGAGGGGAAAACAACAGTTGCATTCAAGACTCTTCATTCCATATGGAGCTCACAAATAATATCTGCGAATAAGAAATTGTGGATCCTCAACACAAATGTGAAGAGTGTGCTCTTGTATGGCTGTGAGACCTGGTGTACTAAAAAATCTTCAAATCACAAGCTACAGACACTCATAAACAGATGCCTGAGGCACATCCTTCTCATCAAATGGCAAGACTTTGTCACAAATGAGGAGCTTGGGAACAGAGCAGGAAAAGAGCCACTTGACCTTCAAATCAAGAAAAGAAAGTGTGGGATGGCTAGGCCACATTCTCAGAAAACCATCATCCAACATAGTTCGTCAAGCTCTCAAATGAACCCGCAAAGAAAATGCAAAAGAGAAAGACCTCGGACAATGTGGAGACCTACTGAAATTGAAGAACAACAACTGGGGTACTTCTGGAGTCAGCTAGACTTTTTGTCACGGGACAGAGTGAAGTGGAGGAGACTTCTAGATAACCTATGCTCCACTAAGAGTACAAGGGTTTAAGAAGACTTTTAATAAGGCCCTTTGACCTGTCATAGAGCTTCACACTGAGGTTTCCCGTTTTCCAACAGTAATGAATGTTTTGTTTCTCCTGTTCAGAGATTCTCTCTCTCTTGCTGTCTCCTCATTCTACTTATTAATCTCAGAGCAACTTTCCTTGCTGTGTGCCTTTAAGTAAAAATCTAATTTTTCCATTATTCTCTTGTTTTGCTTTTTCCCTAAGCCATTGGTTTTTGTTGATTATTTACTACACCTTTCCTCTGATGCATGAGGCCAAATCCATCCTTAATGTAACTTCATGAAATCAGGTCAGATCTCAGTTATATTGGTGTAAATAAACCCAGCGCAATGCTATTCATCATAATTCATTCTCTTTAACAAGTCTTATCTATCTAATTTATGATTAACACTTTAAGGAAGGCCTTTTATGATATTTAAAGTGAAGGAAATTACATACAAATAAATTGCATTGCATGCTGTGCAGTGAAAAAATCTCTTCATACTGCTTCAACATAACATGATATACAATATAGTCTTTACAATTTCACAGAAGAAAGGGAGGTATGTACCAGCAAAGGAAGAGATTTCCCGTGATAGTGTAGATTGATTTCTGTGGCAAACTCACACTCTTGCTATTTAAATTCTTCCTGGGGTAAAACCCATGGGAAGTGCACCTCTCTCTGGTTTCCCAGAAAACAAGACAGACAACAATTCAAAGTGCTTCCATCTTAATGCTGCATGTGTTTGCATCTAAACAGAACTACCTTACCATCTTCATACAAGCCTCTGTTTTAATGCTGCTTGTCCAGCAGGCTAAATTTTTGTTTTCACTAAACTAGGGTTAAGGGACTAGACCAAGTACATTGAAGAAATCAGTAGTAAAGCCAGGATGAGCTAGCAGGAAGTTCTTCACATCTGCCCTGAATGCTTGCCTTTAGGCTCAGCCCACAAAGCTGCTGGTATTTAGTTAATAACAATAAAACTTTAGACTTGCTGATAGAGAGATGTGCATCATATTACACGCACTGTCTCATTTCAAAACATACTGGAAAACTATCAGCAGATGTTGTTTCATAGGGAACACTTTGGAATCTGGGTCAAAGTGCAGGAAATAGCTTAATGCATGCTACCAATCATGCTGCTCTGCAGTTTCTGAAATGTACCAGTTGACACAAAACAGAGCATTGTAGACAATCTGAATTCAAATGATGGCCATAATAAAACCCATCCCGACCAAGCCACAATGTTATACATAGTCCAACGCAATGAAATTTACAGTAGTACTAGGCTAGGGTTGGTGCTACAAGTAATCACACTTTTAACAATTATAAGTTGGGGATGATATCAATTTTGAAATTCCATGATTTCACAGAGGTTTTCCAGAAGACATAAATGTAGCCTATTAAAAATAGAATCCTCTCAGACATTATTCATCTCAGAGCCTTTGAAGATACAGTCTTGCCTTATATGTTCACTATAACAGATGATTGATGGGTTTCTTCTCTGATGGACACCTATCTGTCTGTCTTTTCACTCTCTTCTGCAAACATGTCGATTGATTTGTGCTGTAAGGAAAGCTGCACTTGCCAAGCAAGATGCTGGACTTGGGCTGCAAACAAAAAATACAGATAGCCTACAATAATTAAATAAAAATTAGTTGACAGACAGTTGTACAACAAATGTTAATTTACAGAGTTATTGAAACTAGATAGCACCATAGGTCACTACAATAGCTTCTGCATCTCCAGAGACTTTGATTCAAATGCTGGTGTAGGTTATAAATAAAAATGAATTTGGCAGCCTTGCCCTGCTCTCCGTTTGGCCACATTAAAAACAAAATCCAACAGCACAGAGTTGGGCACAATTCAATACAATTGGCAGCACCTGCTCAAGAGAGACCCAGGACATGGATAGCAGGATGTCACTGCACTGTTGCACAGAGGTATGTGAGAAGCTTTCCTGGATTTTGGTCACCACAGGCATGACCAAAACTGAAACTCAGTTTTTGAGCAATAAATTCACTGATATTTTACATCTTAGAAAACAAACTGGGTTGCCTCAAAAATGGTCTTTAAATCAATGAAATCCAGAGCCAAGAAAGTAAGAGCCACCCTGCATTGTAATACGTGGCAAAGGCCCTACATGCAGACATCCACTCATAGACCGTGTATTGCTTTGTGTGGGTGCATTCAAACATTTGAAGAGACTAATATGCAAACATTAGTGAAGCGTCACAGCTTGAGGAGACCTTGTGTCTTTTGAGGGGCTTGTTAACTGAATGCATATGTTTGTGTGAAAACACAAATATGCAGAAAAGGGGAGTGTAAGGGGATGTGTCAGATTAGGTTCCCAATCAAAAAGATGGGAGAAGTTTATTATATACAGATACCAGATTACAGGAAAAACAGTGCTCTAGCATGTGGGCTATTGACACTCTCAACTGCGTGACAAAGAAAGATAATTAACTTGCTCCAAGTATGTAGTCAACATAGGTGCAACAATAATGTAACCTGAGCTGGGCAGCCAGAAATACTCATCAGAAAAATAGCTTCTCGTCCTACTTTTAAATTTTCTAGTGGTACTGAAGTGGTAGTTCTGTGCTGACATTGGACGTCTGGTTACAGAGCTGTATGTGGAGTAAGGGGTAATGAGAGTTAACAATATTTCAGTCAAAAGTGAAAAGGATCTCTTTTCTGTAGTCTACACTCAGACAGAGCCAGTGAGAGCTAATTCTGAAAAATTTTTCTTTAGACAAAATGAAACATGATATATTTACAACCACCTTTCCCTGTTTTCCTTAGTTTTTTCTATTGTATGAAAGTTTGTCCGTATGACTATCTCTTAAATATTAAATAGTGTCATTTAAAAACTGGCCTATTCAATTAAAGCTGAAATATTCTCGATCCTGGAGAAACTGAGTGCATTTGTATGTGCCTTTGTAAAATGTATGTACGAGTCACCTGGACCTTGAAAGGCTTGAATGGATCAATGAGTGTGCTTTGAGGTGTACGGTACTGTGCGTGGACAAGCTTAGATGAAAACAATTAAATAGAAAAAGCTAGATAGTAAGTTTGTGAGCCATTTGTTGTCTGCTATGGAGTGCTAAATGTTTCATAAAAATAACATAAAGAATGTTATGGCTTCACCTTTTATTTGTCATGTGGCAGTTTGAGCTATCCTGGAGTCTGGAGAGCAGTCACTGTAGAAATCTGGTAGCTGTGCTTTATAACATTGTGCAGTGTGCCATCCCACAGTGGATTATATAAATATTTTTACTAGAGCTGTACCTGAAAATCTTTGAGTTAATCTGTTCCTTATGGTAGTTTGGCATCCCAAGGCCCCAAACAGGATGGGGCTCCATTGCACTAAACATGACCTCAAAGAAGCAGCACACACATGTGCAAACACACGCAAACCCTGTCCCAGTGTCACTAACAAAATCATGATAATCAAGCACTGTATGGGATATGCCAACTGTCAACAATGTACGCTTACCAAGAGCAGTATTCCCTTCTAACTATATTCAGTAATTCAGGTAATGTAACTTGGAACATAAAATCCTTGGGTGAGACACTGTGGGTGGGATTGTCAAAGCACCCAAAGAGGGTTAAGGCACCCATACACCACTGATATTTTCCTTCTTATGTCCTTTGAGAACGCCAGGCTGTATCTCTTTAATTACCAAACAGCAGCATGCCAAGTATAGTGCTACATAAATTATGTCATATTCAGAATTCCATTATGTGACATGTTTGAATTAATTGGTTGCTGGGGACTTTTTTTTTTTCCCTAGAATAAGCCACCAGCTATGACTGCTAAGGTTGAATGATTACTGACTATGGATTTCATGAGAAATATCATACATGAGATGGGGTCTATTTCTACTGGCAATCTATGCACAGGACTCCTACAGATGAGGGGAGTAAAGGTAGAATTTGGCTCACTGGGTTTGTCAGCATGACTAGTACCACAGAGTTGGAAAAGCAGTTACCATTAACAGATGGTTATTTCATCTGACATGGTATTGGATCCCCATTATCAGCTCTAATTTTAATCATGATTTCAAGATGATACATGATAGATTTTGACATAGAGAATGGACAAGATTTTTCAAGTCCTAAATAATGGTTTTACAGCAAAAAGCCTGTACACCCTTTGTATGTGCATAAACATACACTCATCATGTGCTCTCCAAAGCTGCGTCTACACGTGCACGCTACTTCGAAGTAGCGGCACTAACTTCGAAATAGCGCCTGTCACGTCTACACGCGTCGGGCGCTATTTCGAAGTTGAAATTGACGTTAGGCGGCGAGATGTCGAAGTCGCTAACCCCATGAGGGGATGGGAATAGCGCCCTACTTCGACGTTCAACATCGAAGTAGGGACATGTAGACGATCCGCGTCCCGCAACATCGAAATAGCGGGGTCCTCCATGGCGGCCATCAGCTGTGGGGTTGAGAGATACTCTCTCTCCAGCCCTTGCGGGGCTCTGTGGTCACCGTGTGCAGCAGCCCTTAGCCCAGGGCTTCTGGCTGCTGCTGCTGCAGCTGGGGGTCCGTGCTGCATATACAGGGTCTGCAACTAGTTGTTGGCTCTGTGTATCTTGCACTGTTTAATGAAAGTGTGTCTGGGAGGGGCCCTTTAAGGGAGCGACTTGCTGTCGAGTCCGCCCCGTGACCCTGTCTGCAGCTGTGCCTGGCTCCCTTATTTCGATGTGTGCTACTTTGGCGTGTAGACGTTCCCTCGCTGTGCCTATTTCGATGTTGGGCTGAGCAACGTCGAAGTTGAACATCGACGTTGCCAGCCCTGGAGGACGCGTAGACGTTATTCATCGAAATAGCCTATTTCGATGTCGCAACATCGAAATAAGCTATTTCGAAGTTGGGTGCACGTGTAGATGTAGCCCAAGTCATATACATGTGATCATCCAACCTATTAACACTTCAGAAAATTTTCCTGTGTAGTCTGACTGGGAAAATCTCCTCTCCATGTTCCCACAGGCAATAGAAGTGGGAGCTAGGAGCACCTTGTTCCTTTCAAGGTTATTAATTGGCATAACATGTTCTTTTCCTCCAGGCAACACTATGTTGAAAGTTTGATTTCCTATCTCTTCTTCTTGAACACAAAGGAAAAATAACCCAGTCACACCTGGGACCATTTTCCTATTTGCTTGAAACTGGGGTGGCACTGAATGGGACAAAGAAAGACACAGATATTTGGACGAGCTGGTACTAAAAGGAGTCAGTTGCATGCTATTTGTTTATATTTGAATTGAATGGCAACTAGCAGCCTGAAAAAATATCATTTAGTCAGCTCAGCAGATGTCCCAGACAATATGCTAATGCTAGAGCCCTGTGATGGTGGCCCTGCTTGTACTAGTAATATTAAGCTTTGTACTTTTGCCTTTGGATATTTGGCCGTCACTAGGCTTACATGACTAAGCTTTGATCTGTGACGAAAGCATCAAATGTCTCTCTTTGTTGCTTTGTTCTACTGTTGAAGACATAGCTTTGCATATGCCTCGTTATTCTACGGTGAGCAGCACATATCAAATATTTGCAAAAATCATCTCCATTTTAGTGTTTTTCCCCACTTCTCTGTATAGTGAAGCTGAAAAATGTATGTAAATGTATTCAAGCTATCAATTGCTGGTGACCTTGCAGTTGTGAGAAGCAATGCTATTTTTCATTTGTCAGGCATTTCAGCTGCACTAACTGCTGTGGTGAGAAAGAGCTGAAATCTCTGCTTAAAAGTTCCCCAATTACAGTCCATATGTCCAACCATTTGCAATGGAAATGGAAGCTTTAATTTCATCCATCATAACATAAATGTCTCTCTCTTGTTATGCTGCACTTTTGTGGCTGTTTTTTCAAATTTTTTTTGAATTACGGTGAGCACTCAGTACCATGTAAAGATTAGCAATCACTTAGAGCAGTCATGTTAGCAAAAGAAATTGGAAGAACCTTTGTTTGACCTTTATTCATCATAAAGAGACCCTTTCTTGCTCTAACTGAAGTCAATGGCAAATCTCCCATTGACCTCGACTGGAGCAGAGTCCAGGTTTGTAACCAAAGTGGGATTGTGCTTCAGCAGCAACATTAAGAGCATTTTATTATTACATCTCTGTACCTTCACAGTCGAGAATGGGGTTGCTCAATTGAGAGGTGATTTCATCTTTGAAATTCCATGGGCATTGGCTATAGAGTTCAAGTGCCATTTGACTAACACTTGCTCACAGCGTTTAAATTAGTGCTTTTTTATTGAAACTATTTGCCCAGTGTTAACTTTCATTATGTAAAAGCCCATTGACATTCCCAGTAGATTTTAAGCTCTCAGGGACAAGAATGTAAATACTTATCTCTAGTGAACTCAATGGGAGTTTTAGCGTTGACTTCAGTTGGCCCAGGATTATATTCAATTTGCTTGTACGAATAAGTACTAAGAAGAGGGGCTAGGATGTTAGAAAATAGCATGACAATAAACTGATTCTGGACATATTGCTTTGTGGCTCCTTGAAAAGTCTACCAGAACTAATGGTGCTGGAGGGATGGCACTGGCCCCTGGTTTGCCATCACAATAACAAGAATTCATGGGTTCCATCATATGCAGCTTTTTGTTCAATGGTTTTGAATACCTCCCTTTATACAAAATTGTGTGGGTGCTCATGCCCCTCTTGACCAGGTATCCAATGGGATTTGGAGTGCTAGCTCAGTTGGACTCCCTAAAAATCCCTTCCTTGAAAACTGCTGAACCGTAAGGTAATTTCCAACTCGCTTCCGATTAGAACTTTGTTGTGCACAGATTCAGTACAACATTAATAGAAATATCCAATGCTCAGGGCCTAATTAATCACATGATAGACCAGAGTTATGCAGCTGTAACTCCTTTGAAATGAAGCTCCAGGCATTTGATGACTGGCTTATTTAGGGTCATCTTTACTTTAACTGGGCTCCCTCTCAAGTCAATGGGAGTTTTCCCACTGATCTGAATGAAAGCAGATCTAGGAAATTCTGAGTGCTTTGGATAAGCCAACCCTTTTACCAAAATTATCCCTTGAGTTCAATGGAAATTTGAAAAGAAAAAAAAAGGTGTCAGTTTACATCAAATCTGATCCAAAGGAACTATACATTCAGTAAAGTATCAGTGGCAATTCATTGTCACGCTAGCTGTGTGAAACATCAGTTTAAATAAATAAATAAAAAGAGACTGAAAGAGGTTGAATCTCTGTAATCTGGAACACTCTCATCAAAATCTGGCCATGATTTTAGTTATCCAGACAATGATTTATCTTGGGTGTGGCCAAGTTTCCCTCAGTCCCATAAAGTTTGTTTACAGCCACCAGTCCTGGCTCTCAGTGTTCTGTGCTGTTATTTAGCTCTAATTTACCCCCAAATGTCTTCTAAGAGCCCACTAAGCAATAAAAGTGTTGGTAATGTGCTAGATAATATTGACCTCCTATTGTCTGGCAACTTCTCTCTTCTGGCACAGGTCAGGTCCCGAGCGTGCCAGACAAGAGAGTTTCAACCTGTATAACAGTCAAGGGTTTGATATGGAACAAACCAAAGCCGGACAAAGTTATGACTCCAGCCTTAAGTCCAAGATTGCAATGCTGTGTTAAAAGCCCCAGGAACATGCTGCAATACTTTAGTTAAAGAGAAGGTACTATTTTTGTATATAGTATTTCTTAGCTTCTTAGTTTCAGTCACATCCCTTGCAATACTTTCGTTACCATTTTTGTGTGATATTCATCATGTGTGGTTTACAGCCAGTGCATAATAAGATACTGAGATTTATTTCAACATAATGGGCTGTCTTTATCACTTTAAGGTGTATAGCCATCCCTCAGTGATACAGGTCATTCCCCATTGACTGTAGAAACATTTTAAGTACAGTTATTATGTACTGGATTTATATACTACCCCAGCTCTATAACTGTCTTTTTGATTTTCACTCTACTCATCCCACTGATAGCTTACTGTGCAAAATTAGCCCTTCTGGACTGTGGATGGGAGATGAGAGGTGAGGAGATACGAGAGAAGCTAAAGAAAAGTGAGGAAATAGGAAGATGAAGAATAGTAAAGCAAGCAATAGCTGAATGCTTATTTTTATTTATTGATTACTGACGAGTATATCCAGGTTATTATGTATGACAAGTATATATAGGGTATTATGTGTGACATAATTGAAATGAGTTTACTGAAATTTCCCTCTTGACATTATGGATTTCTGCATAAAATGGGTTTTGAGCGGAGCAGTAAATATCTGAAAATGATACACTCCCATGAAATGTAGTTTTTGCAATTCACATCTTTCTATCACACAAGACTTCTTCTTTTGTATTAAGACCAAAGGAAATGTAATGGTGTTAAGTGGGATTTTCAAAGCTGGTGATTCCCAATTCCTACTGATTTCAAGAGGAAACTTGATCTCCCAATCCCTTAGGTAGCTTTTGAAAATTTCAGCCTTAACTGATTTTGTCCATACTGTTTCATCTCAAAACATCTTGAGTCAGGTGGCCAAAACTCAACATGGTCAGGATTCTATCGCAGGCGAGATGAAATACACTTCAAGTACTGATTCCAAATAAGTCTGATGTAAGTGACAGAAAACCTTAACTGAATAGATTTGGTATTGTAGCTGTGTAGTTGAACTGCATTATACCAGCCGTATGTATGCAATAACGCTGAGGTTATGTTTACATCACATTCTGCTATCATATTTTTCTTCCATCTGGTCCAATTCCAATGCTATACAATATAACCGCACACTATTTTGTGTGAATGTGTGTGTGTGTTTGCGCGTGTGTGGAGAGAGAGGCAGAGAGACAGAGAGGCAGAGAGGCAGAGAGATGGACAGATATAAAGAAAATATTTATGTGTAACTGAGTCCCAGTGGTTGGATAGCCTAGTGGCTAGACCCCTACATAGGTTGGCCCAAAACAGCAGGGGAAAGGGGATGCTGGCTCCTGCCTCCTGTGGTCCTTTCCCAGGACCTGGAACCATTCCTTCATTATTCCCTGAACTTGGGCATGGACCCACTAGCGTTCTTCTGTTGGAGTCTCTCAGGGGGTTCCCCCGTTTCTCAGAGGGGTAAAGTGGGAGCTTATATGCTCCCATGGCTGTTAATCAGGCACACTGACTCCTCCACTGAACCTTCTCCAATCTCCCTGCAAATCAGCCCCCAAACTGAGCCAGACTCCTTCCTTTTCTTCTCCCTCTAGGTCAGGCATTGGTTATAGATTCAGCAGGGTGGAGCTAGCTGGGGTCAGAGGCTCTCTTTAATCCCTTGGATGCCAGGCCCTTCTTTCCCCACTCCTTCACAATATGTTAAATACCAGTAAGCGTATGTGTAGAGAATATTTAGTACACATTTACAAAATGATGAGAGTACTGTAGCTGTGTGACTGAATTGCGTTATACCAGCTGTATGTGTGTGTGTGTTATGTTTACATCACATTCTGCTATCATATAGACAGATTGAATATATCTCATTGGATACATACATCTGAGGAAGAGAATCTTGACTTAAATTTGTTAATCTTTAAGATGCTACAGGACTGCTTGTTATTTATGAAACTGCAAACAAAGACGGCTACCCCTCTCAGCTTATGTAACATAGTTTAAAGAATCTCACAGTTGCATAAAAGGAAATAAAACCTTTGTGTTGATTTTTATTATACAACTCCATTTCTCATTCTTCCAACATTTTCTATTTAGAAGTCACTGAACTGAAGTGAAACCACCCACCTATTAAAAAATAGGTTGGTTTCTAATAGGAAGGGATGTCTAATTTGTTATCCTCTTATCAGTCACTAATACTAACGTCATAGGTGGTCTGTCCACATTTTTGGTATTAAACTGCTACGGATTAAAGGATTTAACTCTTTTCTAAGGCATCAGGAAAATAAGTTGGCTGAGGTAAGATCTGTCATTGGACTGACTTCTGTTGGTGAAACTGACAAACTTTCAAACTCCACAGAGCTCTTCTTCAGGTCTGGGAAAGGTACTCGGAGTGCCACAGCCAAATGAAAGATGGAACAGACTGTGTATCTCAGTTAATTACCTTAACATAAATTGTAAAACACCATACAAGGTGAAGTGGCTATAAGAGGCCATACAAGGTACCTAGTAACACCTCTGCAGTCATAGGATGAAGGCAGGGAAAGGGCTGGAGAAGTAGTGGTTAACAGATTGGCGTAATAAGCCATAAATGACAAATGCCAAGTGTCTTTAATAAGACCCTGATTTTTAGGGTCAAGAAAAGCTTTGAATTTGAGTTCCCAAGTTCATCTTTCTGCAATACTCCTTCCTAGACAGTCATTTCCTATTTTTTATGTGTACAACACACTGTTCCTTTCTGAAGGAAGAACTTTGCCTTTGTCCTTATGGAATTTCTGATTAAATTAGGGTGGTCGCTTTCCATATCGTGGATCTATGGTGTTAACATTTCAGACAGTGCTGAGTTGTCATATTGGATCTAGACACTGAGTGCTCTTAGTTTGTTAGCTAGGAATGTAAAAATATGCCTAAAATTAACCATGTAAATTACTGTGACATTATTTTCAAACCTAGTATCTCAGATAATTTTCTGGGGGCAATATTTGCAGAGTCACCTAACACTTCTAGAAAGAACACAAATTGCGTCCATTTTCTGAAAAAGTGTTCATATTGTTTCAGTCAACTGCTGTCTGAACAGCAAGATGTTTATACATTTCTCAACAAAAGATTTTTCCCATTAATTGAGCATTCTGAATGAATTTATTCTGACACATTGAACAATTGTCATTAGCATTCAGTTTCAGCAAAGAAGCAAACTTTAATAATGCAATGCAATTTAATTTTCCTGTTTGCTCCAAACACTGTTCATCACATTAAATACTTTTTACACTGGACTGTCCTACTAAATTCTAATATGCATAACAATACATCTTGAATCATTTGTGCTTATAAAAAAAACAAATTATTTGAATAATTAAATGAAAAGCCAGGACATTCCAGGTGCAAAAAATTCAAGTCAGGTCCTGAAAGAAGATGTCCTTTAAAAAATAGTGGACAATCACAGTAAAACAGGAATACAGTAATCCCTCGAGTTATTTGAGGGTTGGGCTCCCACGCACCCTTGCATAACTCAAATTTCATGTAAGTTGCCAGTGGTGGCTTTTTTTCCCAGTGTAATGCACATTCTGCAGCCAGGGAAGCAGCAGAAACACCTGGGGCTCCTCCTGGAGTTGTGGGGTGGGGGGACAGTTGGGGAGAGTTAAGCCTAGCAGTGGGTTGAAGCTGTGGGAGGGGACCAGGGGGGTTAATACTGGGGTGGGTTAGGGCTGCAGTGGGGGCAGTGGAGTTGAGCTGGGGCAGCATGGCCCTGATGCGGGAGGGGGTTAGCTGGAGCCAGGTGTGGCGGGGGTGAGCCAGAGCCAGGCACGTGGGGTGGTGAGCTGGAGCCATGTGGGATGGTGGTGAACCAGAGCCATGGGGCTTTGAACCAGGGCTGCATGGGGAGGGTTGACCCAGGGCCAGGGGGTGTGATATGGAGTTGCCAGGGGGTGTGATATGGAGTTGCTCATGTTAATGTGAGTTAAATGCAATTCAAAATCGTGCTTTTTGAGGGATTACTGTATAAGGTCACTTCAACATAAAGAGAGCCATCGACATTAGTAGGACTACAAGCATGGTCAAAGTTGAGCAAATGATGTATTTGGCTGGCTTCATATCATAATATCTCATTTAATATCATAGCCAATATTAACGAGTCTATATCTGAAACTTTAAAAGTCAAGCAGTTTCTACGAATTTGCTGTTAGTCAACCTATAACAGTTTGTCATCAACAGCCAAAAAGGTCACGTACAAAATGAGATTAAATTGGTTAAAATAGGGAAAAGAGCATTATTTTTGTTAGATTCATGTCTAAGACTTTGGCTTCCAGTAAAATTAAATTTCTTTTTATTTAGCTAAACTCAAAGTAGAGCATCACTATGGAAAAGGGAGAGGGTCATACCTAAATTTAGCTTGTTGAATAATTTACTCATGGTCTGAGTCTAACCCATATTATCAGCAATGACCTGTCCTTTCAATGACATGTAAAACAGAGGCCCAGACCATCTGTGGTCATTAAAGATCCTATGTCACTTTTCATAAAAGCAGGGGTGTTAAGTTAATCTTCCTGTCCTGGCCAGATTCCAACTTGTATAATTACTTACTGACTACCTAAATTCCCACTACAATATTACTTGGAGAAAATATTCGTCTCTATAGCTCCTGGAAAAAAACAAAAAACAAAACAAAACAAACAAACAAACAAACAAAAAACCCAACCTGTTGTGGATAATGTTCTTGGAACAGAATGGCATCCATATGACTTATTTGACTTCAACTCTTGTGCTCCAAGTGGAGCATAGGTCATATACAAGTCTCCTCCATTTCACTCTCTTTTGTGCCACAACTTCTAGCTGATGTCAGGAGTACCCCAGTTGTTCTGAGCTTTGGAACTGAGCAGAACAAGAACCACTTGATGTTTAAATCAAAAGAAGAAAGTGGGGATGGCTAGGCCATGTTCTCAGAAAACCATCATCCAGTAGAGTCTGCCAGGCTCCCAAGTGGAACCCGCAAGGAAAATGTAAAAGAAGGAAGATCTCACACAATGTGGAGAGGATCTGCTGGCTCCATTTCAGTGGCAGAGTGACCAATCCCTTTTACTCAATGTATCAGTTTGAGATAGTTAGCATTAAAAAGCATTAATAAATTCAGAATTATTATAGCAGTAATCTCAATGCTTGCTGCCAGAGAGCTCACACCTAAAGGGAGATGGCAAAGATCAAGGAAAAAAATCCAAAAGAATTAAATAGTAAATATATAATTAAAATAGGTAGATATAATAGGATAGACCCCCAGCTGGTGTAAATCAGCATGAGCCCACTGGTTTCAGTTCATAGCAGTTGAAACTCTGTCCCTATTCATTTATCTTTACATATCTTGTGTTTGTGTGCTAAAGTTATAATTAATGGCTAGGACAAAAACAATAAGCAACAATACCTGTAATTTGGAACACTGGCAATATTTACAATTAAACATACTGAAAGTCAGCAAATTAACTTTACATAAATATCTCATGCTGATTCTGCAATTTTTACTCATCTGAGTAGTCCCATTCATGCATACTGTCCCATTTTGGCAGCTATGCGTTGTTTAGACAGTGCATCTCCCATTTCTAATGTTAGATTATGCTGTTTAGTTCAGATAAAGCTTATACATGTTGAAACTCTCTAGTCTGGTACTCTCTGGTCTGGCAGCATCTTTGGTTTAGCATGATTTCAGTCAGACCTATGTGCCTTATTATGGGGGTGGCCAAGGTTCACATGGTCCAATAAAGCTTGTTTACAGTCACCAGTCCTGGCTCAGTGTTCAGTGCTGTTGTTTAGCTGTAATTTAACCCCCAATGTCTTCTTAGAGCCCAGGAAGCAGTTAAAGTGTTGGTAAGACTGCTGGACAAAACTGACCTCCGATGGTTCAGAAAATGATCTGGTCGTATGCCATTCAGATCCTCAAGGTGCTGGACTAGAAAGGTTCAACCTGTAGGTCATACCATAAATTTGCTGTGACTAAGAGAAAAAAAAAGGCCTAGGGGCTGTGTGTTGGAACTTCTTAACTCACACCTGGAAAAGCCCCAGGTTCTTGAAATTCTTGATTTGGTTTATACACACATATTCTTTGTTTGTGTACCCCAACTGCAAAAATAGCCCAAAACAATTCCATTAGAACCTGGAAATCATGTGTTTCTGACTTTGGCATAACAAACTAATCTTCAATATGCAGAACATTTATGCTAAAAGGCATACAAATAAATAGTGATTTATTAGCTCTCTGGGCTTTTGGTCTTCAGGAATATACTACCCAGAGGGCATTTTTCCAGAAAATAAAGTTTAAAAGCCCTACTACTTTTTGAACACATGTAGGTGTTTTCCCTGGATGCCTTATCAGCCACCAATCTGCAGTTCTATAACGGGATTTACATGTCTTTCTTTAAGCATGAAGTTCCACTGAAATCAATGGGATTCCATGAAGGCTTGTTGGCTTATCCACTGCAGGATCAGGGCTCTAATGTTAAAATGGACCACTGGTGATTGCAAAGAGATGCAATATTTGGACATGTATGAAAAACATGGTTTCCTCACTGCAAACTATTATTTTCCTGTACATCTATTTTTCCGACTTTATTCAAAATGTGTTTCAAGCATAAAACTAAAATCCTTCATAATGCTTTTGTGTTAGGAAAGTATCTTTTTGGTCAGAACCTTTAATTAAATCTGATAACATTTAAAAACACACAGAAAGAAAGCTGATTTAATTTGCAAAAAGAAAATTCTTGTTCAGAAATCAGAGTTGTCAATTTTGAAATACATTGTATCAGTTTTAATGCACCCAAAATGTGCAGAAAACATGGTATGTTTCATTCCATGTCAAAATATTGTTATGTATTCCTATTAGAGCCCAAACAACCCAGACAAAGGAATTAATGGTTTATGAGCAGGACTGTATAAAGAGCAGGGGATGTATAAAAGACATTGGGACTAATTCTCTATTATATATCTATTCTCTGTTATATAGCCATTTACACCTATACAAAGTGATAGTTAATGCTAGCAGCAATGTGAATGAGTGGAGACGTCTGATTTAGCAGCATCTTAAATCCAGATCGCACTGTGAAAATGAATTCATCAAACACATGGCAGAGGGAATCATGCCCTTCATGTTTTATTTCTAAAATGGAAATGATTACAGATTGTCCTACGTGAGTGTGCACACATACATGAGGTGGAAAGTGGAATAGATTCTACTTCCAGAAGTGCTGGGATCTACGCTAGATATTCTGTTAAGCTATGCATCTGATGAAGTGCGGCTTCGCCCATGAAGGCTTATGCTCCAATAAATCTGTATGTCTATAAAGTGCCACAGGGCTTCTCGTTGCTTCTGTTATGTCAGCTACACTCAGAATCTCTTAGTATGTTGAGATTAGTACAGGACCCTCAGCTTGTCTTCTACATTTTGGGATGAATTTTAGCCAAGATTGTATGAAGAAGAACTGGAGCTAATAAATCAATATCTATTTGTATGGCTCTTAACTACAGATGTTCTGTTTAGTGAAGATTAGTTTGCTGTGCCAAAGTCACAGACGCATGATCTCCAGCCTCTAATGGAATTGATTTGGGGGATATTTTTTCTTGTTATTACATAAACCACGAATGTATTGGTATAAACACTAAGAACTGGTACACGGGCCTTTTGTAGGTGTCAGTTTTGGTTTTCAAATACTTTTATATTTCTTTCTCCATTTTTAATGATGCAGGAAATTATTTATTGGGCATGTGATATGAAAACTGTCATAAGAAGGTACAATACATTATTTAGGTGCTTTACATATCTACCTGAGGCATTCAAAAGTCAATAAAACATATAACAAACACCCATAGAAATAAAGATAGTAGCAGCTTTGAAAGCACAGCCCTGAGTAGAACAGTAATTTTAGAGGACATTCTTGGAAATTTGAACTAAAAAGTGCCAGAGGAGCAGTAAAGCTACTTCAGTTGCTGTACAGACAATCACACCTTCAGGTTCTAGAAGACAGGTCAGAACACTGTCACTATTAATGACTACTATGGTATATGCAGAGGCCCCAGACTGGTCCAGGCCCCACTGTGTTAGACTCTGCTGTTCCCGGAAGACACAAGAGAAAATGAAGGCAAGATACTACACGTTGGTGTACCAGAGGGGAGTGAGTGGAAAAGGAAAGATGAGGGAAGTGTGATAAGAATACCTAGTTACTAAAAGCAGTTAGTAGTTACAAGTTTGTGTCATTTTATTAGATAAAAGAAATGTATAAATCTATTCGTGCTCTCTGCTGACCAACATCAACATGTACCCTAAATCTGATTTAACATTTTAATTACAGCTGATAGAAACTACCCTAAGGTATGTGTTATTCCTTGTATAGTACAGTCATTTGTCATTTCAAATATCTCTGCACTGGTCATAAGTAAGGTTAAGATTTTGTTGTGATTATTTATAGTACCTGGGCAAGGAACAAAAATTCACAAGGCTCACAGTCCTATCTTCTGCCCTGGCTGCTAATCCTGGGTGTGTGTGTGTGTATGTCATCTGCTGATATATCTGTGGGAGGGGTGTATAGTTCCAGTTTGAGCCCCAGTTTTATCTGCTAACAGCTGAAGCCAAAGAAGTCACAGAGGTATTTAAAGCCATAGCCTCAGTGACTAAATAGTATCCTTTACCATGAAACAACACACCTCACAAGAAAAAGGGCGATTGTATAATTTTGCAGCTGGCAAATAAAGAATAGGCAAAGTAAGTATTATCTTTGAACTTGCCCATGCCAGCACTCAGGTCCACTAATAGTTTATCATAACTTACAAAGCTTCCCCAAGGACGTCCACACTTCAGAAAATGATAAATGGCTCTGTAAGTTTAGAAGAAGCTCTTCATTATTGTCTCCAAAATGCACGTGCAAGACTATTGCTTAGAACTGCCAAGAAATAATAGAAATATCTTTAATTTCAAATACTCCACAAAGTGAAAATCTCATATTCTCACCCAGCCTGTTGTGCTTCAATACAGCTCAGGACCAGTAAACAAAGGAATACTGGAATTTACTAAACACTAGTATAAATAAGTATATTGACTGTTTAGAGGGCTTCTCTCTTGACACCACATGAAACAATCTTCTTTTAAATAGCTTTATACATAGCATTTGGAAAAAAAGTATATTTCATTCTCTGTTCCACCTTCTATAGTTAAAGTACCCAAGATCCAACAGTCAGCCCATCCAATAATTAAGTTCTTAATGCTGTTCAGTGAAGTGAACAAAATTATTACACATGCAGTAATGATACACTGGAAGTTTCCCAGCTCCTGAAACTCTCTACTGCTCCTAGGGGTTCCTATGCTAACACTACAACAATAACGGCCACCAGAGTGCTCTGACGCTATTTCCCAGCATGCTTGAAGTCAGAGATGGAACAGAACAGACTGGAAACTACAGCTGAGGCCAATGGGATGGCTTTTGCAGGGGATGATATGGACAAACATTTTGTTGGGCCAGTGATTAATTTTGGGTGTAACATTTCTTTGCTGGGATTTGTAATGATGTGATTTATTGCTTCTTGTCCTCTTCTTGGATCACCACCTCGTACCGGTGGAGAGGCTTGTGTGTTTCAGTGACCCCAAGAGCGATACTGCCTGAGTCATGCACTTCCTTAGGGTCACCCATGGCAAATGGTTAAGGGCAAGTTTGCAGACAAAGTGCGATCCAAGAAGTCCTCAACGGCAAAGCAGACACAGGATAACTCCACAGTGGAGGTAAAACTGTGATGTAATGTTGTAACGGTTGTGAAGGTGGGTGAAGGCTGCAGCTGACAGGGTATTTCCAGTCATCATGGTGTCCATTCCATTGGTTTCAAACCTTCTGCCAAGGACAGTGAGGTGACTATTGTGCCCAGTCTCCCCACTTTAAAAGAAGTTCCACACAGGCATCTTCCAGTTTTGGGAAAACACTTGTTGACAAGCTGAGGAGGACAAAAGGCACAGGAGGAAGGAGGGACTGGCTTTCAGTCATCGTCAACGGCCTCCTGTCATATCTTGGAACATCTGTTCTCACTGTAATAGAACTTGTGGTTCAAGGATAGGCCTTATCAGCCACCTGAGGATCCACAACTGCCACGGAAGATGATCAGACTCGGCAAAGAGTGATCATCATCGTCCTGTTTCTTGTCTACTGGGATTTTATACAGCTTGCCAGAAGAGGTGGCATTATTCAGTTTTCCGAGGGACAGTACTCCTTGTGTCCTAGGCACAGTAAGGGTCACTTTGGCTGGCAGCACCAGGTGCCACAACAAAGAACCCAAAAACAAACCCAAATATGGAGAGGAGAGAATTAGGCAAGCAGCAAGGTGGAGATTTGAGATGGAAGGGATTACATCAGGTCTAATAATGCGTTATTATATATTGACAGAAAGTGCTCATATGGGTGCTTTTAGCTTTAAGAAAAATGTATCTGTACATTAAGTTCACCTTTTAGTGATCTGCATCTCAGTGACACAGTGACCAGGAGTTCACAGCTATTTCGATTACATTTGCATTGAGAGAATGAGCAATAATGTTTAGATCATCAGAAATGGAATCTGCAGTACAGAAAGGGAAGGCATAAGATTGTGAAGTTTATACCGTTCAAGCAGAAGGGAAACACACTTTTTATCATGGAGCATGTTGCAAGCATTTGCTTTGCTCTTTCCACTGTTTGTTCACTTCTCAATTTTAAAGGAGTTTTCTAGACAGTGTCCCCATATGATCTAAAATTTGATATGTTTCTTCCCAGGCAAGAAGAACATACATGTAATGAGACTCTTCTTATGTTAGTGATGTTATCTAATTTGTATACAGTGAATGGACGGTGATAGCAATAAGAAGTAGAACTAGTAAAATATTTCTAAGAAAATAAGTGTATGTTCATCAACATTTATAGATCTTTTTCAAAAAAGTAAACACCAAATATTATCAGGGTTTAGCAATTGAAAACTGAAAACTTTCAGTTGCCAATTATTAAAAATGGAGTTTAGTTTCATTTTTACAAGCTCCTGCTCCCAATTTTGACAATAGTGAAATTATTTTAGAATATTTCCCTTTTTTGAAACAGCCTTTTCTGTTCAAAACCATATTGATGGGAACTTTCTGACCAGTTCTAATACAAAGTGTAAATTCTGCAAATATTACCATGGGTTAGAAGATATAAAGCAGGCCTTCCAAAATTGAAATGTTCTCCATCTCTCACACCTCTTCATTACTGGTAGATGACAAAAAGGAACATTTTCCCAATGTAATTGCTATATTTAGGCAAAGCCATTTCTGCATAGCACAGTTAAAAGATTCATTAAATGAAGTAGGAGTCAGCTGGAGAGTGAACCTGTGTTGAAGTTTGTTATAAAGAACCTATCTGTTTTTGTCATGACTTCGTGCTTTTGTCTTATTGTAATTCTGAGTCAATTAAAGTCATTATAGTAAATTTAAAAGGCTTGTTAAGAGCTACTGCATTTTGGAGGATCCAACAAGGAAATTATTTCAGCAACTTACTCTCAAAATTTAAAAATAATCAATTAAGAAAAGTTTTGTAGAATGTACAAAGGCTATTTGATTTTAACCATGTCTATTGAGAGGTTGATACAATTCTGTTTCCCTGTGTATGCAATTAGAGTGATGAATAATCAAAAAAGCTGAAGTAGAGTGTGACTCCTGGAGCTCATAAAAGTTCATCCATGTGTTGGGGTACCCATTTAAAAAGAAGAATTTAGTGCAGGATGAGCTTCTATTGTCCGTCACCCTTGGGACCTGAACAATGCCGGATGAGAGAATTTGCCAGATGATGGAAGGTCAATATTTTCTGGCACATTACCAACACTTCCACTGCTTACTGACTTTAAGAAGGCATTTTGGGGCAAATTACAGCGAAATAATAGCACAGAACACTCAGAGCCAGAACTGGTGGCTGTCAACAAAATGTATGGGACCACAGGAAACTTAGCCACACCCTTAATAAGTGGTCCTTCAGCTAACTGAAATCATGCCGGATTACAGGATTTGCTGGCTAAGAGAGTCCCGGATTAGAGAGGTTCAACCTGTACATGCCTATTCAACTCATAAGGAATTCCTGTGACAGACTGAACACATGAGACGTGGCAGATATTTACTGCTGTGATAAAAGTTTAGACTTCATACCCAGTTTGCATATGAACATGCAGGAATCACTTCCATAATTTAAAATCAAAATAGAATGAGCACCCTCTGTAACTCAGCAAACTTAATTCTGCTTTGCAGACTCCTAGAGCTGATCTGTCTACTTCAGATACCCTCCACAAGGCCACATGCATTTTGAATCCACCAGAAGATATCTAACTAGAATTATTCCCTATTATATGTCAGCTTGCAAAGTAAAACAAAAAGCAAAATGTAGAAGTGAAATGTCACAGAAATACTTAAGTGTATTGTACATATCTAGGACCTTTAAAAGAAGTTGTAAGTTAAAGTAGGTGTCCTTATTAACTTACACCCTCCTTGTAGTTTCTTTTCATATGACCTCCCTCTTCCTCAGACCTTCTGGATGCAAATCGCATCATCTTAGACTCTTTCTGACACACTTTTCAGATACGTCACAGGATAAAAGTAATGTACCCTTTCGAAAATTGGATACCAACCTAACTCTGTACAGCTTAGATACAGAGGAGGCCACAAGAAGATGTCATTCATGCCAGCTTAGATTCCTTTAGACTCATCTCTGAATCTGACTTTCAGTTTCTTATTGTCATGGTGTAAATGTTGGGGAAATATAATTTGGGGGATATTAGAGGTTCCCTACTGAATATTCCTACTTCTATTTAGCACTGTGTTTGCCATTTGTCTCCTGTGGATCTCCTCATTTTGGTGCAATTTCTAGCTACACATGGGAGTCATATATTTCTCTGTGCTTATATTTTGGATGCTACAGGGAATAGCTAACAAATGACAGTATTATAATGTTTTATGAGACAGGCTTTCTTTTTAGGACTCAAAACAAGAACAATTCAATATATATGGTATAAGAAATATTGAAATTCATGTGATGCTAGTGATGGAATTCAGATATGCCAAGTGATTATTGTCTGGTTAAGCTTAGCTTTATACTGAGATAACACGGAAGAGCTTGATTCACAGCCACACATACCAAACATTCTGTCTCAATTTTAACAATCTCTCTCTAGCCATGAGTCTGCGGGTAGTGGGGCTGACAGCCACCCTGGGCCCCAGGGCAAGGTGGGAGGAGGCCTGGCTCCACAACTGCAGAATGGGAGGGACTGAGGGCGCACCATAGTTTTATATAGGGGAAGTAAGATATTCTTCGTCTTATTTTCTATCCCTTTTTTAATTATTCCCAGCATCCTATTTGCTTTACTGACTGCCACTGCACACTGCATGGATGTTTTCAGAGAACTATCCACCATAATTCCAAGATCCCTTTCCTGATCTGTTATAGCTAAATTTGCCCCTGTCATATTGTATGTATAATTGGGGTTATTTTTCCCAATGTGCATTACCTTACACTTACCCACATTAAATTTCATTTGCCATTTTGCTGCCCAATCACTCAGTTTGCTGAGATCTTTTTGAAGTTCTTCACAATCTGCTTTGGTTTTGATACCCTGAACAGTTTGGTGCCATCTGCAAACTTTGCCACTTCACTGTTTACCCCTTTCTCTAGATCATTGATGAATAAGTTGAATAAGATTGGTCCCAGGACTGACACTAGTTATCCCCTTCCATTGTGAAAATTTACCATTTATTCCTACCCTTTGTTTCCTGCCCCCCTCGTCCTCCAATATAACACCCCTTTTCTTAGAAGACAATGAGAGTTAAACACATACCTAAGTGTTCTGCTGAATTGGAGCTTAAACACAGTCACATTGGAAGTACGCAACTCCACCACTAGCCCTATTTAAAGGGGTTACAATGGAGTAAAGTACTTCTCAACAAGTGCAGAATCCAGCCCCAAATGAACTGGTTTACAAAAGAAAATAAACACAAAAAAAAAAAGAAACATAAGCCTCTGAAGTGTGCTAAAGCCACTACCTCTATTTATAATGATGTAGCTTTCGGTAAAATGACCAAAGATTTTAATGACCCGTTGAAAAAAGCGTTTCCCTTTCTGAAGGAGTAGAGTCCCTTAGAGTCAGCCTGGCACAAAGCCATTTTGTAGGGATTGACAAAACTGTCAGGCTATGCTGGGTAATGTGTGGAAGTGCAATATTTAATTAAAAATTCTCCACAATCAGACCTCTGGACACTTAGACCTTTCTGAAGCCCAGCTTCCTTCCTCTTTACTCTTTTTTCAATTCAATAATAAATAGCCATACTTCAAAAAGCCTAGTGACTAGTTCCCTCACTTCTAACTTGTCCAACAAAGTGTTACAGGGTTCTTACACAAGCATCTTGAAGCTGCAGCAGGCATGGTGCTGTTGCTATGGTATGGCATGGTGCAAAATATTTGTGATCCTGATGCCGAAACTCTTTGCAGTGAAAATACTTCTCTTCAAACCATAATCACCTCCATACATGCAGCTGGTCCTTGGGGAAGTCTAAAGATAGCAGAGCCGTTTCTGTTAAACCTTTTAAACATGAGAAAAGGAGACCAGAGGGCTGGTCTAAATAACAGCAAAGGGGAAGCTACACTAGGTAAAATACAACCCTGTAACTTGTAGGAAATGAAACGCTCCACTGAAATGTCACAAAGGCATGAATGAGGCATTGTTTGGGAGATCTTTCTGCTTCCTCCAACACAGCAGGACACCAAGAGCCAGTTTAAGTGTACAAGCAAGACTGGAAATGCATCTGTTGGGAACCCTCATGGTTACAGCAGGCATTTTAATGGTCACATCTGGAAATCATGCTCATCATTGCTTATGTATGTTGCAGATGTTGAGATACCCAATATTCATCACTCACCTCCAGGTCTAGTTTTGTCAGTTGCTAGAAGGAAGAGGTCATACTTCACCAAGGCCTGATAAACACCCTTCAGCTAGATACCATGGCTGCCCATGAAATCAGCCTTTTCTCTACATTCACGCATCTCATAGAACTGGAAGGGACCTCACAAGGTCATTCAGTCCAGTCCCCTGCCCTCTCAGCATGACCAAGCACCATCCGAGGCATCTATTTGACCCAGACCCCTAAGTGGCCTCCTCCAGGACTGAGCTCACAACGCTGGGTTTATAGCAGGCCAATACTCAAGCCATGAGGGCTACTTAGCTGCTCACCTTGGATACAGTAAACAGCCATGTTTTCACTGTCCTTTCCTGCATAATTTGCAGGTAGAGCAGGAGAAATATATGAGTTGTTAAAAGGGTTGCAATAGATGGGGAGTTAGGTCTGAATCCCAAGTAAATACCTCAGAACTGCAAAACCAGGACCACGCAACATGGTTTGCCATGCGATGAGGCCAGATGCTAGCACTCCAGTTGTGGACAACCAAAGCCAAGGTAAAACTGTCTTATCTGCCCTAATCCTACTCAAAGAATTCTGCTGAGCCTTTGTGCTCCTGCAATAACACAGTTCTCTTTCACTATCAACAATGAAAACTCAGTAGACAGCATTCTCGTTGGTAAGGGTGGTTGGTATTGTTTTTAAATTTTACAACTTCTAGTGATTATTTTGCCAAACATGATTTCCCTCCATTTTACCAAATCACATAATTGACACATTCAAGGACATTTTTCTGAGCGGGGGAGGTCTCTCATTTGTCCTTTTTTCCCCTTAATTACTTTAATTCTTTCTAATCAAAGCACTGTCCCCCCTTTCAGAACAGAGACATTTGTTTCATTTCTTCGCTGGCCCCTTACCTACCTCTAAAATCTCTCCAGTCTCTATTCATCTGGAAGTGTTTGGGATGGGAAATATCTTCTCACTTTACAATTTAAAGTCTATTGTTTCATGCAGAGGCTCAGACCACACAGGATCACTAGCATTTCTTGCCCTACCGTATAGCTGCTGTTCCTGGTTAACATTTATTTCTACTGTCATTCAGAAAGTTAGATGTGTGCTAGCCCATTGCAGTATACACGTTCATTATAGGACTAGAGACATGATTTTCAAATCCAAGCAGTAATTTTGGATGCTTCAGTTTTCTCTCACCCAGTTTGAGATGACTCCAGAGGCCTGTTTCTCAGAAAGTAGTGAGCACCTGTCTTGGAGGAGTCTCAAGTTTGGCAGCCAAATACTGAAGCAGAATTATCACTCACTTTTGAAAATCACAGCCTAAGAGTTTATTTTTATTAAAAACAAACAAAATTGCTGAGTGATGTGAATTGTATGTTGGTAAAACATCGTTGCTGAAGGCATTGTGTAGGAATCTGCACTCTACTTGCAAAACCTTCTTATATCCACAGTACAGCACAGAATTTTCCTTAAGCAAGCGTGTGGTTGAGTTCATTAGGAGTTATTTGTGCAAAAGATAAAGCATTACTGAAATACACCAAACATTGCTTACTTCTTCTTAGCTTAGCCTTAGAGGGAGACACCACAGGCACTAAGGCCAAATCCTGCAATCATTTACATAGGTGTTTAACTTTACTGCATGATGAGCATCTCTAGTCCTGCACCCTCAGGACCTGCCCAGTACTGAACAAGAAAATTTGGTGGATCATGGGAAATCAAAATTGTCTAGCAGCATTGCCAACACTTCTACTGCCTCCTGAGCTCTTAGAAGATGTTTAGGGGTAAATTAGAGCTAAATAGCAGCACAGAACACCGATGGCTGTAAACAAACTTTATGGGATTACGAGAAACTTGGCCACACCCATGATAAGTGGTCAACCTCCTAACTAAAATCATGCCAGATTATGGATATTGGCAGACAAGAGAATGCTGGACTAGAAAGGTTCAACCTGAACTATGGGACTACTCACAATAGTAAAGTATGTGTATGAGTGTTTGCTAGATCTGGAACCAGTATATAAACTGACAGAAATAGCTGTGATAGAAACACAGAGGAGATGGATATCACCTAATCAGGTCCCACACTAATTTAATCAGGTTCATATGCAAAATAAGGAAAACCATGGCATACAAGTGAAATCAATTAATATGAGCCAATACCAAATGCAATGCTATGCATCACTGCATTTGTTTTACTGATACATACTATGTATTATCAGTTATAGCACACATCTAAATGCAGACTACATCCGCTATATCTTTTGTGCTTTACATACTGTAGAAACTGTCTGCCTTGGGTCCCTGTATAAAAGGAACATTGCCACATTATAGCTTTCTCATCCTACATTACTGAATAGACTTTTGTGTTCTGTATTTCTTCACCTAGGAAAAAAAGTCCATTTCATGAGTATAATTCAATACAAGGAACAACCCATTGTTTGCTCAACACTTGTTTTTATTTCAGTTGTCTAAATAAAGCTCTATAGTACCACTATTTCAATAACCGATTTAACATGTGATTTTTCCTTTTTAGGTACAGAGTTTGATGGGATGCAGTGAGACTGCATTTGTGAATGTGAGGAGCTATCTGGCCTAGACCATAACATTTACACCAACACTTATAACCACTGTTTCCTTTTTTGCACCATCACTGATCCTAAGAATCATCCCTGTGTGCATGTCCTGTTGAAGGAGGCCCACAACCTGTTATATTTTTGAGTCAAGGAGAAAACCAAAAGTGTCAGAAACCTTCAGAATAAGTTGACCAGCAGAGAGGACTCAAGAGAAGCAGGAATTCTTCTATGGCTAGTGAGTGCCAACATTAAGCAAATTGGCAGTCTGACTAGAATGGAGAGTGCATGGAAGGACAGTGCTGTGTATTTGCAAGAGCAAGAGAATAATCACAGAAAAGGATTTTTGTCATCCTCTATCACACTGGACCCAACTTTCTAAGACCTCATTGCCACTTCTGTGACTCCCACATGATGTCTTCAAAATCTTGAGCAACAAGCTTATTTTTAAATAAGTACTATAACGTGGAGTGAAGGCCTGATCCTGCCCCACTGAAGTCAATAGGAGTTTCTGCCATTGACTTCAGTGAGTGCCGGATCAAGTCTTCCTGCACTGGAGATAGGAGAAACAGAACGAATGACTCTAAGTGCAAAAAGTGTTGATAACTAAGCATGGGCAAGACTCGAGTTCATTTGAATCACTTTTACTCTTATATAAATCTGGGGAATGAGTCCCATATACCAGACTGAGCAAACTTTTTACATCTGGCCCCATTTTTCATCCCTGCAATTGGCAGCCTCTCATGGAGTAAAATAGATCCCAACTTTTTAGCATGTGTAAGACAATAAATACAATACTCCAGTTTACGATGCAGTTTCTGAAATTAATGCAGAAAGTTCCAGGATAGCAGATGCTAAATATCAATAAACGTTGGTTGTTTCTGCAAAAGCTCATTTTGTGTTTTGCAGACCTGCCTGTGGATTTAACATTTCATACTAGATACTGAAACACAATTGTTTTAGACAAGCTGAAGGAACTTGGCAGCAGACTTTCCAAAAGAGCAGTGTGTTGAAGAATTGAATACATTGAACGTCAGGTATTCTATGCAGAGTTTAATTCCGTGCAAAAGATGTAATCTGAGCATATCTGACTAAATGACTTATTTTGTTGTGGTGATTTTGGTTTAGAAAACTTTATTGCACCAATTTTCTTGTCTAAATACAGTTAGTAAATAGCAGTGACGGTCTTCAAAAAAGTAGATTGATATCAAATATAATGCTACTAACTAAATATATCCATAGTACCCAGACCTTGACTACTACTTGCAGTTCTGGCCACCCCATATTAAAAAAGATATTAGAATTGGAAAAGGTACAGAGAATGGCAACAACAATGATTCAGGTTGTGGAGTTGCATCTTTATGAGGAGAGTTTAAAAAGACTGGGCCTGTTCACCTTTGAAAAGAGATGGCTAAGAAGGGATATGATGGAGGTATATGAAATTGTGAGTGAAATGGAGAAAGTGAATAAGGAAGTGTTGTTCACACCTTCATGTAACACAAGGACCAGGGGTCATGCAGTGAAATTTATAGGTAGCATGTTTAAAGAAAACAGTTGCAGGGCAGATAGTCACTAGGTCATCAAGGGTGCACCAGCAACATGCTGACCAGGATATAAACAGTCCCACAGCCAAACCCTATTTGGCATCCCTTAGTTAATTCCTACCCACCTCGTCTGGGGGTACCTGGGTTCTGGGTCTCTCTTCTGTCTCCCTTAGGTAGACCACAAGTAGCAGCCCTAGTAGCTCATTGGGGTCTCTGGTATTCAGCAGCTCTGGCAGTCCTGCTGGACCTCTGACATAGCAAGAGTCTCTAGCTGTTACTATCTCCAACATCTGCTGCTCTGGCAGCTGTCATTCAACTCCAGATTCTAGCAAAAGAGAAGCTGTCCCTCTAGCAGCTCTACCACAACTGAGCTAGAGGGCTGGCCTTTATAGTTCCACTTCCTGTCCTGCCCATCTTCTTCTGGTGGGATGGCCACCAGGGTGCAGCTGTGGGTCTGTCCCTGTCTGACCGGGTGGGAGAGCACGCATACCCTTGCTACATATTGTATGAATGAATCTGCAAGATCTGAGTTATTGCAGAATCAGGATTCACAGCTAGCATATTATACTGACTCTAATATGTATATTGATATTAAATATTTTTCACAGGTTAACTTTGTACAGCAAATACAGGTCCTGATTACAAATGAGAAGGAGATCTTACTAGGACCAACTTCCAATTGAAAATACAATAAAAATGATGACAATAATAAACATATTACAAAAGATATTATCCTTTAAATAATAACACGGTTAATAAAAAGTATGAAAGAAAACTTTGAAATAATAACTTAAAATAGTCTGGCAAATTTCACCTAGAATACTTGACCTTGTACATGTTTCTTGATTTTGAAAAGTGACATTTAATTAAAACTGTTCTTGCTGGAATAATTTTTATTGCAGTTAAAAAGATCTGCAGAACCCTGAGCTAGTGGTTTGGTAAAACCAACACAAATTCCTTAATGTCACTGTATATCATGTTTCAACTGTGATATAATATCTAGTTTTGTATCATTTAAAAGCACATTGGGGTTTTCTTTGCTGGTTGAATTAGCATACAAGATGGTGTAGGAAGCATTTCAATTAAGCCCATAGCCAAACAGACATCAAGAAAAATCTACCTTTATTTGCAGTGCTGTGCATAAAATTATTCAAGCATCACATTAAAGAATTAGAATTCACATAGTATGAAATCGGATGAAAGTTTCCTCCTTGAATAGAAATCTCTTCCCCTTCGTGCCATGCAATTGTTTAACAAATGACATTTAGTAATGTATATGAGTAATTGCTGTGTTTACTGCTCATTACCTCTTTGAAAACCCAAAAATATAGCAATAGCTCTTTGATTTTTTTAATAAGAAAATAATTTTCATTATAAAGGATAAAACAAAGTAAGTATGGTTTCTTTATAATTTAATAATTTAGCTACCGTTTCTTTGTGGTATTTAAATTCTTAAGATTAGCATTTCAATTGCAATTTTGCAGACTATAAAAAGATGATTTTAAAAGGTGAACTATTAATTTTACTCACCCAAGTGATTTTTTTTAATTCCTTACAATTTATATTGTAATAGCTACAAATCTCCTGAGAGAAATAACATCAGATGTACTTCTTCAGCACCACCTGAAGCACAAGATACAGTTTCCCATCCATACTCCAATCCACTTACTCAGGATGTGGGACAGAATATTTCAGCTATTACTCTCAAGTGTAAAGATGAAAAAAAGGTTTTATAGGATCAGATCCACAGTGTTTCAAAGGGGCCCAAAGCTTCAGCCATCAGTGCTGCTATTTTTGGCAGTGATGGCAGCTGAAACTCTGGGCCCCTTTGAAGTGCCACAGCAGTGCTGCTCTGCTGCTCTGCGTGGCTGTGGTGGGGGGGTCCAGCCCCTTCTGCCCTAGGCTGCACCCCTTCCTGGGGTGCAGAGGGAGTTCTCCCTCCCACCTTGCCCCAGGGCCTGTAGTGGCTGTCAGCCATGCTTATCACATCATGAAATCTCAATCTCAAAATGCATGCTAAGTGCATTGAACTCCTTTGGAGTCAGTGGGAATTGAAAGTGTTCAGCACCTCACGAGTATGCTGAACATCTCGTGGCATTGGATTCCAAGAGGCTAGAATGTCAAGGTGCTCTGTGCCCTTCTCTCAGTGGGAGCTGAAAAAACCTAGCATCTCCTCATGCACTGGGTAGGGTTGGATCTTAGACCACAAATTGCTTGAGGTCAGGACTCTATAGCTCCTACTAGCACGAAGTTCAGCATGAAGTACACTGTTGGAATACAAAAAGAAAAAAAATGGCTGCATTTAAGAACCATGACTTAGTTCAAATGAAACAGCTCATCGTGTTCTTTGGAAAGCATCAGTTGTATACACGAATATAGAACTAGAAATGACTTTACACTGCGAGTCTCCAGCTTTCTTACAAAGCACAGACAAAAGAAAGAGAAACTGTCAGGATCTGCTTAACTATTCACAATTCCACATAGGTAGAATCATTGCTACAAAAAGACAACACTGGATGCTCTTGTGTTCGAGTTGAATGACCAGATAGCATGTGTGAAAAATGGCTACAGGAAGTGGAGGATAATAGGTGGCTGATAAGATAAAGTCCCAAATATCAGGACTATCCCTATAAAAGCAATCACCTTATATGAGGATAGTATTGCACAACTCCACCATTAATATGCCTGGTGAGGCATATACAGTTCATGCTTGTAGTGAGACGCCGTTACCAGTGTGGTGTGCAAATGCCTGGTCTACTCCCTTCTGTGTTGATAACCTTTGGCTGCATGCATGTGCTCCATTTGAGAATGCAGTGTAGGCTCTGCAGTTAGCTGACACCACAGTCTTCTGAGACCCCCCAAGAACCATAAATCAGGCAAGGTATGAAGGGACTGGAACCAGGTTTATTGTCATTGATGCATGGTCTCTAGCCCTCCCCAGTCATCTAGATTACATGCTTATGGTTTACACAAGTGTGTGCATACACTGTGACAATGGGCGCAGCCCTGATACGCAGCTAGGAGGTTCTGCAGTCCCCTTAGCTGGCCCACCTCGATTCTCAGAGATACACTTTTATACATAGGTACAAACAAATTGTTGAAATATATTTTAATTTAGAATTGATGAGTGGTTTTTTTGTATGTGGGAAGTGTTCAACTTCTTGTCCCATTAATTCTTCATTTACTTGCTTTCTACTGTTTGGACTTGGTACATGGATGTCATAGGTAAGTTTATTGTTGTAAATTGGTAACTGATTGGTTTTTGAAAAGACATTGTCCTTTGTTGTTTTGGGATATAAGTGAATTTACAGTTGTGAATTCTGGATTTGTTTGGGCAAAACTCATTTATTTTGCTCAGTTTTTCCATCATTTCATTCTCCACAGACACACAGATACTGCAACTCCAGTCTCTCCACATAGAACCAAGCAAACAAACTGATCTATTAAATCAAATTATTTTTCATACTATCTATATAGGAAGGAGCAGGAGAGATTGTTTTCCAAGATGATTACTGTACATTCCCATGTAGGATGTATATATTTGATGCTGCTCTCAACTGAGGTTAGATAATCACATTTCAAATTACAGAATTTTGGCTCCAAAAAGAGTGGACATCTTACCTCAATTTTTCTCCACTTGCCTCAATTTTTTCTTTTTCAAAGCAAGCTATGGATGTAGGGAAGTTCCCTGTATATTTGGAAAAAAAATTGTTCCATACTATCCAAAAAGCCCTGATTTATACTGATAAACTGTATTGTAGTTAACAAATAATACATCTATTGCATCTATTTGATCCTGGCTGATAAGACTTATGAATACAGATGAGAAGAGAAGATTTAAGCAGTGAACATCACATTTCTATGCTGTGGTTGTGGTTGAGCATGTCTGTTATTTCTTCTGACTCAGATGGTCATTTCCCAGATCCCTGCTCAGTGTGGAACACATCAGAGAGTCATAGGACTGGAAGACCCTTGAGAGGTCTTCCAATTGAGTTGCCTGTAATCATGGCATCACTAAGATTATCTACACCATTCCTGACAAGTGTTTATCTAACCTGCTCTTCAAAACTCTCCAGTGATGGCATTTCTACAAGCTCCCCAGATAATTTATTCTACTTGATATCTACCCCTGAAATTCAGAAGTTTCTTGTCTTATGCTCAGAGGCTAAAGAGAACAATTTTTCCCCTTCCTCCTTGTAACAATATTTTAGGCACACGAAAGCTGCTGTGTCCCATCTCAGTCTTCACTTATCCGAACTAAACAAAATCAGGTGCTTTTTTTTTGTTTGCTTGTTTGTTTTCATTTTTCCCTCATCAAATGAATTAAATCATTTTGTTTCTCTTCTCTGGACTTTCTCCAATTTACCCACTTCTTTCCTAAAATGTGCTCCCTGTCCCCCAAACTAAATACCTGAGGCCTAATCTTTGCAGAGTAGAGAAGATCAAAATTATTTCTTTTCTCCTGTTTACAATAGTGCTGCTAATACATAATAAATCCTAGAATGATTTCTTTTTCAATAGAATTAGTTTAATACATATTTTACTGTGCTCAACCAAGATCCACCAGATTCCTTTCTGCAGTGCTCCAGCCTGGGCAGTCACTTTCTATTTTGTGCTTGTGCAACTAATTGTTCCTTGGTAAGTAGAGTACTTTGCATTTTTTGAGTTTAATTGCATGCCCTTTACTTCAGACTATTTCTCCAGATCATCCATATCATTTTGAATTTTAATCCTATCCTCCAAATCATTTACACCACCTCCCAGCTTGGTATCTTTTACACGCTTTTTAAGTATACTCTCTGGCTACATCTACACGTGAACGCTACATCGAAATAGCTTATTTCAATGTAGTCTACACGTCCTCCAGGGCTGGCAATGTCGACATTCAACATTGACGTTGCGCAGCACCACATCGAAATAGGCACTGCGAGGGAACGTCTACACGCCACAGTAGCACACATCGAAATAAGGGTGCCAGGCACAGCTGCAGACAGGGTCACAGGGCGGAGTCAACGCAAGCCGCTCCCTTAAAGGGCCCCTCCCAGACACACTTGCACTAAACAACACAAGATCCACAGAGCCAACAACTGGTTGCAGACCCTGTGCATGCAGCATGGATCCCCAGCTGCAGCAGCAGCAGCCAGAAGCCCTGGCCTAAGGGCTGCTGCACACGGTGACCATAGAGCCCCGCAGGGGTTGGAGAGAGAGCGTCTCTTAACCCCTCAGCTGATGGCCGCCATGGAGGACCCCGCAATTTCAATGTTGCGGGACGCGCAACGACTACACGGTCCCTACTTTGATGTTGAACTTCGAAGTAGGGCGCTATTCCTATCCCCTCATGGGGTTAGCGGCTTCGACGTCTCGCCGCTTAACGTTGATGTTAACTTTGAAATAGCGCCCAACACGTGTAGCCGTGATGGGCGCTATTTCGAAGTTAGTGCCGCTACTTTGAAGTAGCGTGCACGTGTAGACACGGCTTCTGTGTCAGTATCTCAATCTCTGATGAGATATTGAGTAGAGTCAGGCCCATAAGTGTTCCTTTTGGAGTCCCTCTTTATATCCCCTTCCATCTTGACTGTGAACTACTGATATCCACTCTCTAGGAATGGTTTTCAAAGCTGTTATGTAACCATCTTTTAGTAGCTCCATCTAGGGTGTATTTCCTTAGTTTGTCATACAATACAGTGCCAAAAACTTTATTAAAGTCAAGATATACCACATCTACCACTTCCATCTATCCCATGGGTTCTTACCCTGTCAAAGAAAACTATTAGTTTAGTCTGAAAGGATTTGTACTTGACAAATCCATGCCGAGTGATATTTGTCCACTTACGTTTGAGGTATCTGCAAACTGATTGTTTAATTATTTCATTATCTTTCTGGGTACTGAAATTAAAATGACTAGTGTATAATTCTACAGATTGTCCTCATTCCATTTTTATAGACTGACACTGTATTTGCCCTTTTGTAGACCTTTACATTTTCTCCCATCTCCCACAATTTTTTAAAGATATTTGCTAACGGGATTCAATGGCTCTGTGACATCCTTTCTGAGAAGGCCTTACTTGTCCAGTCCAGGGAAATATTGTATCAGTCTCTGTTATAAATTTGGCTGCTAACATCAGGTGTTATAAAACAACACTTGTGTGGCATTGGTTTCCAGAAAGTTCCCAGAGCTCCATGTATTCAAGAGAAATGGGTCTTACCCAGCCTGCTGATGGAAGATGGGAGACAAAGGAGGCAGTTGCCCTAGGTCCCAGCAATTCACAGGTTCCTGGGGCTCCAGGCACCACCACCACTGCTAGCGTAGCAGCATGGTGGCTCTAGCCCTGGGGCCTTTAAATGCTCACTCTGAGCAACTCAGAAGCTGGCTGGGAAGTGTGTTCCTAGTGGTACTGAGAGATGGCTGACCTCAGCCCTGCCTCTTCTACTCAAGGCCCCATCCTTTTTGGGAGCAGGGAGCCACCCACAACCACCTTTCCCAGGAGTCTGACATGTCTGTCAGCTCCCCTGGGTCTTTTCATAATTGGGAATAGGCAGAGGCAGCTTTCAACAGGAACTGTATTGTTATCATGGTAAGCAACTATTTTCTAACAATTTTTATTTTTGCACGTGTGCAGGAGGTATTCAAGGGCTATCAGGATAGATGCCATCTAGGTACCTAGGCAAAGAGACACATTGGGCTTATGTTTTCTGAAGTGAAATTTATTTAGCGTAGAATTCTCTCCTTCCAAAATTTAAAATGCAAAGTCATACAGTGGTTTAGCGCTAGGTCATGAGTTATGAAATCTGTAGGATTACAAATGGTTTTCCACCTAATTAAGGGTAAAGTACAAACATGTGTTTAATTAAAACCAGACTTTAATCTACACCATGTAAATATGCATCAGCTACTAAGGGAATAATGGAACACTCATAGGATAAATGAGGAAAGTCCTCTGCTAAAAGTCAGAACATTACTAATGTGATTCTGTTTTGTAATGCTCTTTGCAATTATCCTTCAGCTGATCTGGGAAGTGGACGTCTGACCTCTCTCTGGCCCAACTGGCCTCAGTCACAAGCTAGGGAAAATCCAAGAGCAAAGAGTCAGTTCTGTGCCAAGGAGAATGAAAATCAATTTTTAACCCAAACAATAAGAAATACTAGTGCAGACAAATCTCACTAAATATTAAAGCCTGCTTTACCTGGGGTATGGCACTGACTCAGGATGTGTTAGGAAGAAAAACAAATATTATGAAAGTACTATTCTTTAGGTTGTGACAGATGAGTCAAAATACAAATAGAAAGGAGAATAAGCCAGGTTTAACCACATCTGTATATTTAATTAACTATTTAAATAGACACAATCACTGTACATAAATTACCAAAACATCAATACATGTGAGTGATGAAACTCATCTAAATTCAATGGAAAAGATCCTCGACTGAAGTGCCTTAGTGTGGTTGGACAGAGCACACCAGTACTGGCTCGACCAAGGGGATGCTTGAGACCCTCATATTTATCTTCCTGACATCAATTTTGATTTGTTAAATACCTTGTTCCACCTAAACACCTGTTACCAAACTTAAGGCTAGAAGGTGAGTTCACTGAACCATTGAAGACCTCTTGGCAAGTTGTCTTGAGATAATTTCTCCCCTAATGCCCTCTGCACAGCCAAGGAAAATACAGAATTCCATTCCAAAAATTACTGTGCCACATGTTACATTGTACTAGTGAATGCATCACAAACCTGACACATACATATTATTCCATTAGCTTATACCTGGGGAAGAAAACAGAATCTCAACTAGCCATGATTTACGGGATTGCCATATGGTGTCAATAAATACGCCTTCAGATGAGCTCCCATATTCCCTACAACATACATCAACACATAAAATTAACACTCATTAAACTACTGTTAAGAGCAAGCATTCTAGAAACACATTTCTCCATGAGACAGCTGGAGATGCCGGACTACATTTTCAGCACTTGACTGATTGGTGACAACTTGAAAATATATTCAACAAAAGGAGAGCTGAGATACTTAGTAAGCAAAAGCATTAGCAATCACATTTCTAATAGCACATACAACCTGCCTGCTAATCTCTTCCAGTTGCAGGGAAGTTGTTTATGCTACGGTATTAAAATGAATATGTGCTTGAACAGTGTCCAAGATTTAAGGTGCTAATAAAGAACAGCCAACTTGTTTGCTGGACGTGTGCTTTGGAGAGATCTTTTTTTTTCCTTTTCTTCTTGTGGAAGTGGAACAGGTTAGTTTACATTGCAGGAACAGAAATGAGCAATGATCAGCCCTTCTCCCTACGTGCTCAATGAGAAGGCAGCAAGCCCTAATTTGCCTCTGTAAGACAGAACATGGAATGTTCAAGCAATTCAGCTCTCAAATTTCTTGTCAACCCTTCCAAGGAAACTAGGATGTATTAGGAATCAAAACTGAATCCCTGCAAGGGCCATGCAGTAGGGAAGCAAGGCTGTTGCTCTCTCATATAATTGGAAAAATGTGTGTGGATGTAATTATGATTAGGTGCTAAGCAGAGTTCCCCACCTTACGCAGAAGTAAGTCTCAAGAGCTCAGATTTGAAAAAGGGTTGAGTGGTAGGTGGAGGAATGGGTGTGTTTGAGCTGTCATCCTTTTCAGTGCAACTCCCTCCTTTCAATGCTAGTTGCTCTCCACTGGCCCTGTTCTTGCAGCTAGCCAGAATAACTTGACAGCTATGCAGCAGTGCTCTCATTATGGAGGGTCAGATCCCAGTGCACTTCCTCTTCCATTACTCACTTTTAAACTTATGTTTTTCTGCCCAACGCTCCACGTCTGCATTGAGCAAACAAATCCATTTTTCTCCCCCATCTGTCCTTCAGGCAGTTTACTAACGTCAACAAACCTCTCCAGCCACTGGATTATTTGCACCAGAGAAATGAAATCAAGTGAAACATGAAGTGGGTATAAAAGATTTATGAGTGTGTATAATGATGTGTAAACAGCCCTATGTGCACCACATGTGCTTATGTTGGTGTAGTCAATGTGTAAAGCCCATCCAAGACCAAACTCAAGTTCCAGGGTGTGCATTTTAAAGCCTAATTAAGAGCTTTCACAAAAGAATTTATAATGGGCTTCATCCTGAGAGGTGTTCCCAATGGGAGTTGTGGGAACTAGAAGCTTGTCAGGACCAGATCTCCCTCTCTTTAGGATTTCAATTAACTTCCATCAGTGTTAGTGAAACGTTTTGATGTTGTTGGCATATTTGTTTTAAAAAAAGGCTTAAATAATTAATTTCTGACTGATGTAATCTGAAGTGGGAAAATATTATCTGGTAGCGTCACAGAAAATAGGGTCTTAATGGCTAGCCTGTGGGAACACATCATGCTTGGTCCTTGCAAATAGATCTTGCTTTCATTTGTTGAAAGGCAATCACAGAGCAAATTATGTATGCCGGCCATGCATAAGAGCTGGGGCCAGAGTTTGTCCTGAGTGTAGCCAATCACCAGCATGGAGATGAATCACTCCTCAGCAAAGTTATGTACTAATTACAGTCATCATTTTTCAGTGTAAAGTTGTTTAGTAAAGAAAAGGAGGAAGGTGACATGAGGGAGTGCTCTAATCAAACAGGTACTCTTCACAGGGTAAGGGACAACTATTTCACAATGTACGTGCCCACATCACTTTCACATCACAGTTAGCTTTGGTTCTAACATCACAGCCTGTAAACAATTGCAAATGAGGAATATAAAGGAGGACATTGAGTTCCAAGCACCAGAGGAAAATGTTTGTGTGCACCCTGGAAGTCATAAATAGTGCAGACCCCCCTAAATGCTGGCAACTGTGTGTCTCAAAAGCCTCTTTTTAAAGAAGCTAGAAACCATACAAGCTTAACACCTGAAGTTTGTATCTGACTGATATTACATAAAGCTTTTTCCAAAAGAGCTCTCCTTATACCTTAGTCTAAGGAAGATAAGTGGGTGCTCTTATATATTTCCAAATCAAACACATGATTGTACCTTTACATGTAACAGCATGAGGAAGAGGCATTTATACCTATGTTTGTCTGCAGTTATGCAAAACAAGTAAATTTAGGTTCACAACTTTGGTAACCACTGCTTCTCATGTTCAGTCAGTGTCTGACAGTGGGTCATACTCTGAATGAACCTCAGTTTAGCAAGAAAGGGATTCTAGATCCACTCACAATCAAATTTCACTGCTGTCTCTGGGAACAAGGAAAGTCACTGGATAGTTCAAGATCCATATCAGGAGTGGGCATTACGGAGACGCTGTAGAGACACAAAATGTAGTGCACCAGATTGCAACCCAGTTTGAGACCAGGCTTAAATGGGATAGGATGTGGTATCATCATGTTTTGGGTTTTGTTTTAATAGGCCAGCTTCTATTCAACTGGCTGGCTCCTAACAGTTCCTTTTCTTAAAAATAAATAAAATCAGTTGTTCCTGTTACACATTTTGGGCAGACACTGATTTCTATAGCAACGAAGGGTCCTGTGGCACCTTTTTGATTAACAGAAATGTATGAGCATAAGCTTTTGCGGGCAAAGACCCACTTTGTCACATGCAGGTGACGAAGAGGGTCTTTGCCCACGAAAGCTTACGCTCATACATTTCTGTTAGTCTATAAGGTGCCACAAGACTCCTCGTTGCTTTTACAGATCCAGACTAACACAGCTACCCCTCTCATACTTGATTTCTATAGGTAGGACTAGAGGGAGGATCTGAAGGCTGAGCAGTTAGGGACTTCATACCATTATCTCTGAGTATAAGAATTCTTTACAGGCATGGGCTCTTTGTGAGTTTGTGGATAACAATCAGCCCCACCATGATGTCAGATGAGCTTCAATTTCAGCTTGAACTGCTACCCTAATCCTTGTTCCTGACAGTTCCCATTTCTGAACATCTGCTTTGTGTGCAGGCCCATTGGAAACAGACAAATGGTGGAGAAGGATGTGGTATGTGCTGCTGTCTTCTATACACCTATGGTCTAAATCAGCTAAGGGTGACAACTGCATTGGAGATTCCCTTTTAAAAATGTACTTTATGCATAATGTAGTTACTGGCCCTCTGCTCCATGTACACAAATATTCACACATGCCAGCAAAGAAAATAGAGGTCATATCTGGGGGCTGATCCTGCTTGAAGCAGGGGGCTGGACTAGATGACCTCCTGAGGTTACTTCCAGCCCTATGATTCTATTATCATGATTGTGCAAATAAGTTTACTCCAGAATTACAGTGGTGTAAGAAGAGCAGAATTTGGCCAGATGATTTTATCTAATGTTGTTGTGTACAAAATAATTACTCAAGAGTAATGGAAGGGTGTTTTAGATTGCTCATGAGAGAGTCATTTGATAGTTGAGGTGCAACAATTACCTTGATAGTAACTTCTTTGCATGGGAAGACGAAAGAGAAAGCATTGACAGCTTGTAAATGTTAAGATTAACAAAGGACTGTCAAGGCATCTAGTTATATTATTATTTCTTAGCATCTGCCCAGCAATGCAGCTTAAAAGAGTGAGACTTTGGAAAGAAAATACAGGCATAACACAACTGGTCTCTTCAGTGTAATTCCCTTGTTGCATGGCTGTGAAGAGATATGCTTTTATCTATATTTTTAGAGAGTGCTTCTGTCTGTCCATGTTTCATTTGTTCAAGAGCTCTTTGTAAACTGTAAGAGCAATGACCACGAAATTTAGTATGCAACCTTCTGTTATCCAACGTCAGGCTTTGGTTGTGCCTGGAAAGCGGGAAGTGCCTGAAATCCCAGGAGTTCCCAGAAGATGGGAAAAGAGGGGCACCAAGAGGAGGACGACATATTTCAGATTCACCACAGGTGGCAGCAACTTCAGAGAACAGCAGTTGTGCAGAGTGACCACGGGGGCGGGTTGTGGGGGATCAGCCACATTAGGAACATAATGGCCACACAGAGACAGGGATCTCCACCCTGCCAGCCACTGGGCAGGTAAATGTCACCCTGGGGACAGGCATGGGAGACCAGGAGCTGCGGACTGACCTAGCTCCCCAGAACTGGCACAAGCAAGGGGGGCCAAGAGCCATACCAGCCCCCAAACCGTCTATGGACAGGTGAGGGGCTGGGAGACATGGCTTGACCTGGACCCTCAGCCTGAGGACAGACAAGTGGGACAAGGAGCTGTGGCTGCAACTGCCAAGCCCCGTCGGCCCCAGATAGTCAGGATGGGCTGCAAACTGCAGCCTGACCCCCTCCACACCCAGTCAGGACAGGAGGACAGGGCCAGGAACTGTGGCAAAACCATCTCCCTTCTGCCCACCCCCTGGGAATATGTTTTGAGGGTGCCAGGAGCTGCGGCTGGAGCCAGTCTCCCAACATAAGAACTGGCAGGTGGGCCAGGAGCCTCAGCCCATACAGCCTCTGATCCCGCAAAAGAGTAGGTGGGGTGGGGCCGAGAGCAGGAAAAGAGCAGATAAATGCCAGGTACATCTGCAAGTCCTTCTATAATGATAATTAATGTAAATCAGAGAATAGATCCACATTCTCCTCTTTGCCCTATTATTTTATTTTGCATCATAGCCGTGCTTTATATGCAATACTAAGGCAAACACATGCTCTCTGCTGCACTACATTTTCACCTGAAGCTGCCAGTATTTGTGTACATAAGGAATTCAATATCCAGTTGTTTGTTTAAAAGCTATGAATATATATATGGAAGTTGGACTGCATAAAAAGCTACACTCTGACTGGGACTAGACTCCCCTGCTAAGGAGTAAAAACAAATAAACCTCTCTAAACACCCCTGCATGGGCTTTCCAGACTTGGGTTATGAGATTATACAATGGGATCTGCATCTGCTTGCCCCTCCTCAAAGCAGGTGGAAGGGTTGAGATGGGTGAGGAGTAGGCAGAGCTGTAGCTCCACCGCCACATCAATTCATTGGACAACACAGCTGAATTGGCATGGAGAAGGTTTCTCTCACTACACATGAGGAAGGAATTCTGATTCAGATAGGGTTATCATAGTTGTACTTTCTAAAAAAAGGACACTCCTTTGAAAGTGAGTGTACCTGTATCAGTATCTACCAACTCACATTGTATTAATGTATTGTATACACTATAAAACATTAATATAATGTGAGCTGATAGATTCTGATACAGATACACTCCTTCTCAGAGAAGTGTCCCCTTTTTTGAGCGTTCAGATAACTCTAGTAACCCTAATTCAGGCTCATGTCTCCAGAGTTTGTCTACACAAGAAAGGTCAGAAAATTTAATATAAATGAACTAATGGTGTCAATTTAAAGTGTATTGGTTAAACCACATTAAATCCATTGATGCATGCTCTTATTCAGAATCAAGGTAGCCTGAAACTGGTTTAGTTTAATTTATGGAGAAGAATTAAGATAAATTGAACTTAAGTCAATGGCTTAAGTCACTTTAATTTTGAATAAGAGAACCGCAGGGTGATTGGTGTGGAGTGGCTAGTGTGCAAAAGCTACTGCAGGTTTTATCAGTGTAGAGAAACCCTAAGAGTCAAATGAGTTTAAAAATATATATTCTTGTTCTGGATATGAAATAACAGGGCTCTCTGATCCTGCCACAACAAATGTGCCCAATTCCAGATAGCTGCCAAAAATAATTAAGATTTTGTGTTTTTGTTTTGTGACTGTACATACTCACCTCAGTGTTTTTCTTGTCTCATCTTGGTGTTTCTTTTCTTTCTTTTTTTCTTTTTCTTTTTTTTTACATTTTTATTGTGTTTAATTATTACTGTAATAACTCAACACACAGGTTGTTGGTACTTCGTGGTAAACATTTAATTCTACATGGTAGCTCATTGTGGTGTCATTATTTTAAAATAATGGTTTGTTTCCTTGGTTTTACATTTACTTTCTAGGTTGAATTTTGAGATATTCCACACAGACACACACATGCCCATTTTTACTCTAAAAGCAATTGGAGTTTGTTTGCATAGAGGCCAAATGAACTCAGAAAACTCAGGATCTGACCATATCGTATTTGATATTTTTCTCACTGTGGCTTTCTTAGTATTTCATGTCAGCTGTGAGTCTATCTTGCCTTCATTCCTGTACCTTCCATTTGGACACAGCTGAAGCCTGAGAGCTGCACAAAATCCCTTTCAAGTCCAAGTCAATGCAGGACCAAACAGAAAAGTTTTTGTCAACCACAAGTTTAAAGAAATGTACAGCTACTTGCTGCTGTTTACTGAGCTAGTGCAATAAGGGATTGGAGAAGGATGGATAAGAGGACTCAAGGAGTATTATTCCCCATGTAGGCATCAGGGCTGAATCATTTCTGAACCCTGAACAGAATGCCAAATCAGATTGCCTGCTGATATGCTGACATGCACATGGTATGGTCCTGAAAACCCTTAGCTCAGTCATTACTCACATGGGCAGTCTCTTCTGCATCATTATCATTATTAATATTTATTTATGTTACAGAAGCACTGAGAAGTCCCCTGATGCTATTTTGTGGATAAGAACTATAGGACTTGCAGGATCAGGAACCATGTCTTCAGGGGAATATAGTCTATGGGTAAAGGAAAAGTACTGATTGCTGCAGATAGCAGGAACTGCTGGGGAGGAATATATATCACATCAGTTCCAAGAAGTAGAGCAGTGTACCTTCTAGCTTACCCTTCAGGTTAGTTGTGATAAATCTTTCTTGGCAAGAGCCCTTTAACAGAAGACATGTCTTGGTTCCTCTTCACTCTGCTGGCCAGGACAAGTTTCAGATCTATGTGTATTACAGTAAACTCTTTATATCCAGTATTCTATTACCCAGGACCTCAAATAACTGGCATTTTAACCATAAGTAAATTTGAGTTATGTTTTCCGTAAGTACAGTATAGTGAGAGTAAATGCAAATAAATCCAGAAAATCCAATATGTTTACAGTGTAGAGTGCTACTGTTGTTGGAAATTAAAGTTATTGCATACATTTTTGTTTGTTTCTTAATATCTAATCTTTTTTTTTTTAGTGTTATGCGTTGCTAGGTATAACTCTCTACTATCCAGAATATTTGAATATCCAGCAACCTCCTGGTCCCATGGCTGCCAGATATGAAAGATTTTACTGTAGTAACAAAAAGCCACGTTTTTTTCAATTTATCGTATACGTTAACACAACTAGTAATATAGAAGAAGATTGTAGCTTCCGTTCAATAGACCAACCAAATAGTATGCTTCAAGCATCCTTTGTTGGCCATGTGGGGCTGAAAATTTGTTTTCAAGGAAATAAGTGGCAGGAAATGTTAGTGTAACTTAAACTGTTCTGCTTCCAACATGATGTCTCTGTGCAGTAATTGGAATACATCATTCACTTTTTACTTACCCAAGAAACTAAAGAAGCAACCGTGATTTGAAAAATATGCCTAAACAGGGAAACAGCCTATAAATGTATTTGCAGGGCTTAAACAACAAGGCTGTGGGAGGAAGAAGAGGAATTAAAAAGAATAATGGGCTGGAATGGAGAGGGGACGTTTTGGCTGACTATCCAGCTAACACAACCTGGCAATGAAATGCATTAGGATGTAGCAGTCACCCAAGGGAAGTGGTGAGCCGTCAATTGGAATGTTTTCAAAAGTTTGTGCAAGCTGCAGCACTAAAAGATGTAGTGTTTGGAATGACCATGTACTGACAAAGAGATGGAGATGGAATGTGTGCTATACCTTTGAAACTCTTGAGTATTTCATGTATGGGGCAGCAAGAAAAAAGATGCAAAACCAAGGGTTGGGGGGAGTTAAAAGAAAGCAGGCTGGTAAGAGGCAGAATGAAACAGAAGACATGTGAGACTGTGTTGACTAATGAAAGGGAAGCTGAGGATCTTGATCTCTGGTTCTGACTGATTTGCTAACCCTAGGAATAACAACCTGGGCAGGCCCGTATGCAATGGTAGGGATATGCAAAGGGTTTAATTGTATGTTCCCCCATGTCCCGTTTCTCTCTCTTCCTTCCTGCTGTGCTGTGCAGGGGGAGTATGCAGGGCATGATGGGGGAACCCAAGGCAACATAGGAACTCTAGTTACTTGGCCATCTCCCTGACTGGAGGGCTGGCCCTGGAGCAGGGAAGGGACTACATTTCCCAGCATACTATTGGCCACTAGCAACTGGAAACTAACTATGAACATGTCTCAGACACTGCTGTGAACTTACTGTCATTGAGAAAGGTTTGCTGCTTCCGAAAATCTATTTTATTTCTACTAGACTCTATAAAGTCTTAACTGAAAAACTCTGAAGATGAAGACTGGAATATTTTGGAATAGTGTTTTTCACTTATCATATTGCAGCAAGAACCCAGATGGTGGTTTCTGTAAAACTTTTATTACTGTATACATTTTTAGCATGTTGTAACAAAATCATTTTATCAATCTGTCTTTCATACTAATTTTTCATTAACCTTTCTTATGCACACTCACTGCATGACTGTTTTGAAGGCCTTTATATTTTTTTTTAAAAATGTGGTCCACATTTACAAAAAAAGCACACCCACGAACATTCCTGCAAACAGGATTGCTGTAACACTGATGAAAACCAATTGCAGCAGCAATTTCCGGTCCTCTTCCTCTCAACATAAACCAGACAATCTCAAGGAAACCTACAGTGCAATGCAAGTACCAGACAAAACCATGATCCCAATGTCCTGCCCCTCTTCTCCATGCTGAAATGACATCAGGCTAATTGGAAATGAAGAGGGGAAATTCTGAAGTCACAGCTAACTCATGGGGAATAGACGGCTTACAAGTGGAAGGCTTACAGGAATGGGCAATAACAAGGATGATGAGCTTCTGTCAATAGAAGTGAGGAGGAAGTTGCATGTTAGCAAGACGTTCAAGGTCTGAGATGATTCCTTCAATTAACAATCATTGGCTCATTTAATATATTATTATTTATTATAGTTTCTGGTAACTAACTTCTTAAGGTTTAATGATTGCTCCTCATCTCTAGTCTCTGGGCCTGTTTGCATTTTTCTGATTGGTTTTGGACTCTGAACTGATTACAATGATAGTACCTCATGGCTAACAACAGTAAGGCACTGCTACAAACTATAGTATGTCAGATTGCATCATAGATATTTCCCTTCGTCAAAGTTTGAGACCCTAAATTTATGTTGCCTGAACATGCTGGCTGAAATCCCAGTCATTGGTGTTTTGCCAGTGACTCCACTGAGCCCAAGTTTCACTCCTTGTATCCACAGTTGTCAGGGATGGGCTTGGTGCGTGCAGTTTGTTTGTTTTACTTCTTGGCAATTCCAGTGCCTGGGGTAATACAATTAATATATCCTTATCTGGTCAATAGCCTTAATTTAGTGTCATTAATATAAATGGGATTTTACTTGTTCCCTCTACAACAGCACTGCAAGAACTTTACAAAGTAGGACACTCATTTCGGGTTTTTTTTTCATAACAGATGCAATTAAGTGCCAAAAATTACAATTATTTCAAGACTAGATTTCTTTGAGAAGGTCAACAGTGTGAGGATGCCTATCTTGATCTGGAATGTACTATATATTCCTCATGACTGTAAGCAATATCATCCTCAGGACTTCAATGTGAGATTTTTACAAGTGCTGAAAGCAAATGGGACACATTTTATTTTTAAAAATTGCATGCAGGATATCTTGATTATTAACATATGCAGCAGTAACATGAGGAGTGCTTCCAATATGCTTTCACACATGTGCAAATGTATGAGAAATAATCCTATCGCAGGGGACAGATTTAGCCTAACAGTGACCCAAAGAGGTCAAACATTTATCTAGACAGTTAAATCCTGCTGTTAAACGGAGCATTAACAAATTCCATGTTATATGCTATTGCAGAGCACAAAGGACTGTGGGAAAGGCCACAAAGGGGACATGAAGAATGGAAAAGCAGCTCTTCAGGCTCTTCCCATGGTGTGAAGCAAGCTTTTCCTCCTTGCATAAAATTCAGATAAACAAAAAGGGTGGGCCTGGCTAAATGTCAGGAAGGACGGCACCAACTGGAGTCCCTCACCCACAGACCGTGGAAAAACAAAACCACCCTAGAGTATGTGAGGTGTTAATTCTGCTTCAAGCAGCAGCATCTCCTCTGTAGCTCACTGATAAGATAGTAGAACTGTGGCAGTATAGATACTGCTGGGCATCTTCCCTGTGCACTATGTCCTAATGCTGGGAGATTAGTGGTTCCGAGAATTCAGTCTTACGCAGCTCTGATAAGAATGCCAGTTGCAGTGTTAGTTTACTGAAGGTAGCCTGAGACCACAAGCCAGCACAATTCAGTGCACTGTTAAATGAGATATTAGAGCTAGGCTAATGTCAAAAACTTTGGGTCTAGGTCTGGCTATGAAAATCCCACATTCAGGGGTTGAATTGGGAAATACAAAAGTAGTGGTTCTTTCCCAAATTTAGTTACCATCTGATGGACCCAAATGAGATGATACTGGCAATAAACAGTGCAACTGTTCTAATACTGTGAGTAGGGTGTGGAGCTCAGACTTAGACCTCATTGTGCTCCTCAGTCTTGACTTACCATCAGTGGGGCTCCGATGTCCTCTGCTAACATCTTTAAACTCAACTAACTCCTTTTCATAAAGCTTTGGTGTCCCACTGGTCTCTATCAATTTGGTCCCTCTTTTATGGGACTCAGACACTTGCTCTACTCTATTTTTGTTGGCTAGATGGAAGAGATTGGGACTATATTTGTTCGGATGCGATTCTTCACTCACACTTGCTGATGATGACAAACTTTGATGTCACTCATTAATAGTGCAAATCTGAGTATGGCATTCCCTCTCCTTTTTGTGAGCTTGCACTTTTGGCAAATAATAAATAATGTTAGTATGATAGCATTGTCATGGGGCCTCTGAGCTAACTTTTCATTGCCATGAATGGGGCCGTTCACATATACTTTAGTGCTATCATTTCAGGCTCCCCGCAAACTCAGACGGACATCATTACTCTGTTACATTTCTTTTCACATATCCAGGATTATTTCCACGTCCATACCAGCAACACCTTTTTATAGGATAGTTTAGATTCTGAAGCACCAGATAACATCCTCTAAAAGAGTGTAGGCTCATTAAGCTGCCACAGACCACCCCAATTCAAACTCTATAGTCAGTGTTGAATGTCCAGATCTTGGATGAGGATCTGAACCCATCTATGTATTTCATATTTAAAATTTACTTTCAAGAAAGCCTATTAGTAGAAGTTATAATGACAGGAAGGAATGACATGCATGTGGAATGAAGAGAGATGTGAATGCAGAAGACGAAGATATTTACAAATAAGTCTATTTCTATTTATTAAAGGCTAGAGAACAGGGAGAGTGGACAACTGAGCCACGGGAACATAACAAGACAAGAATAGCTGAAAGCACATGTAGCAGAATTCCAGTGTTGGTAATTATATCTCAGGCTACTCACATTCTCTAAACGAAAATATGGAATAATTAATGAACAAATCTATTATTAAAACATTTCTCTTGTGATTTAGGGTCTGAAAAATTACTCTAGGTGGGGAGATTTGGGAGCTCATATAGAAGGTGCACCACAGAACTCGGCTTCCTGGAAGAGGCCGTATTAAGGAACAGTGAAAGGTGCAGAAGAAAGGACTGAATGGCAACACAGACTGGCACATCATGTCATAAGTGAGGGGACAGGTAGCATGTGGTTACTTCTATTCTGGTGTTGTACTGGCATTTGCAGCAAGGGGTGTTCTTATAGATCAGGAAGCCCATTTTTCCACAACCCAGCAGCTTGGGCTGTATGCTGAGGTGAGGTTCTAGGGCCTAATGAATGTACTGAGCTGTCAAACCTGGAATTGTTCATGGTATATTTAAATTGGCATGCAAATTGTGCTCTTTCATTTGTTCCCTCTCTCACTTTTTCACACACAAACACTACTTTCATGCAGACATTTCTTACTTCATATCAGATAACTCTTGAGGGTGGTGATATCTAATAATAATTGTGCTGCTTGGTGTGATCTGTATTCTCCACATTTCCTTGCAATCAATGTGGCTCTAAGAATTCAAAGTTCAAGCCATTAATTAAGTTAGGGAGCTCCATAATGGCACAAATGTCTTAATGGAAAGTTGGAGATCAATTTCTAGTATCAGTCTGCTCTGCTAAATACCTCTGGATAAGAATTTGAGTGCACTTCTTCCACAGGCAGTCCAGGATCCTTATTCACAGTACTACATGGCCAATGTTGACTAGATTTTAATAGTCATTTTAAACAGCAATGGGTAAATATCCAGGCCCCACTGTGAATGTACACAGACATGTGCTTACTCTTTGCACGTGTAACCATCTCGTACATGGAGTCAGAATTTGTATCTACTGAGACATAGGGTTGTGGGAATGCAGGTGCTTACAAGAATAAACTATAACGTACCAGAACATGTGCATACCAGAATGCATGCATGCAGTTTTCCATGCCTTCAAAGCCTGTCTGAAAATTAGCACCTAAAAATATCTCCAGCTGAAGAGCAGATAGGAATTTACCACTCCCCACCAGGAAAGTTTTGACAAATATTAATTTTTAACAACATTTTTTGTAAAAGTTTGCCATGATTATTAGAATTTTAATAGAAAAACACAACTCTGAACATTTCCTGGGCTTTGGCTTTCCAATGAAATATCAAAAAAATATTCACTGTAAAGAGGCAATTTCCATAATTTCACTTAGTTGAAAAATCAATTGTCCATTGAAAAAAATGATAAAAAAATTTCCAACAGTCCTATTCAACAGACCAGCCTGATATATTCTGCAGTAGGCACAATAAATCGATGGCTGGTGGATTGATTGCTGCCACATCAGTTCACCACATAGAGGACACAAGGCCTTTAGAAATGTTATGGCACTAGCTTCCTTTTTGATAACAAGCATTAAAACTGAAGTTCCTTTGTATTTTAGTTACCACAAAATGCAGACTGAGTTCTGCAAAATCTTATTTACCCATTTAATGTGAATAGGCTGCATTATATGCAGTGAGTTTACTTTCGGGGATAAAGATGGACTCACATGAGTAAGATTTGAGAGGCTCAGACTGTATGTTTAAAAATAAATTATTTTCCATTTTTTTAAGTAGATCACTGACTTAGGATGGCAAATGAAAACAGCTTTATGGTTGTTGGATTGCCAAAATGAATTAACTTAAAATGAATCTCTTGCTGTACTTGAACTACTTATGCATTGTGATAGCACAGCTTCTGCTGCCAAGTACATTCTTCTAAGATTTATACAAGAACATTCAAAACTACAGCTGACTCTGGGAGAAACTACAGTTTGAGTAGGTGTGCTAAAAGCTATTGGGTGCACAGGTATAAATTGACAGAACCAGATTGTTAGCAGGAGGGACTGAAGCCATACCCTTAGGGGCTAAAGCCCTAGGCTCTACCACATGAACTAAAGCCCAGTTTACAATGAGCCCAGGCTGTAAAGCAGAAACTTCACTCTCCCTCGTACATGGACTCAGTGCCTCTGGGGTTACATAAGTATTGTTCACCTGCAGTTTTATACAGTGTTATCTGGCACCCTTGAACAGATTTATAGAGGATTGGTACAGGACAAATCCAAAGCAATACTTAATTTATTTAGAACATTTGGCTGAGAAATGCCCTTTCCTGCCATGAAATTTCTTGGAAGCACACGTTTAAGTTCATTAAGACTGCAATGCAGCAAAAGTGTACTGAGGGTTGTTCATTGAATTACAATTCAGAAACACACCAGCCATTTTGGAGCCCACAAAATCAGTAAGTTAGGACCAAGTTGTGGGAGGGTTTTTCCACAAATAAAGGACTTGATTCTTCACTGCCTTGTGCCCTGTGCAGCATTTTACCTCAGAACAAAGTACAAGTATGTGAAATTGCTGCATAGTGATTTGCTAGCTCTGCATACCAATTTTTCACAGTTTTAAATGCCTGCACACATTGCAGGAGAATGGCATATAAGTTGCCTCATTTTCACCAGGCCCAGGCCCTTTTACTGTTTTTCATTTCCCTTCACTGAACACACAAAAATTAAAATAAACAAATCTGATTAGCATAGAGAAAAATCAGAGGGAAGATATTGGGACAGATCTTCAGCTGGTTCACTGACTTCAGCAGAGCTGCGCCAATTTACATTAGTTGAGGAGCTATTAGTTTTTCAGTGTTTACCATTTTCATCACTTCTGCAGTGAAGAGGGAGGCAGTGAAATCCCTCAGAGTAAAGTAAAATAAAATTAAGGGAACTCTGGATGGTGTTGCATCCAGCCTCCAATGCTCTGGTATCTCAGAGACTTCTGAATGCATGAAATACCTTTCCCCCAGTTCATATACACACACCTTTGTGCCTTTTTTATATGTGCAGCAGGCTCAAACCCTAACCAGGCAAATGAGCATTTACTTTGACACAGGGCATCCTCAAGTGGAGCTGGTTTGTGTCCCACCACTTGGCATGGGGCTGTGTTGCAGGTGTCAGGCAGAGATAACCAGTCCCTGCTGGTTGCAGGGAAAGGGACAGAGCAAGGGCACCTGGCTTCAACTGTGTAATTGAGCATGATATGTGTGAGCATGCTCAGTACAAGCCAAACACCACATTGGAGGTCAGGGGGTGGAAGGGGATATGACCCCGTATGCTGTCTCCACATCTCACTTCTGGTGTCAGGGGTGAGAGGGAGCAAGGCAGACTGCACAGTGCTCCAGCAGATATCTGGTTGACACAGCACAGGTGGGGCAACTAAAGACCGCACAAGGGGCTATTGCAGCGACCATCTGGTCTGGGATCAGGGCAGTGGACAGATAGGCATGGAACCATCTCCTTCACTTGTGTGGTGTGAAAATTCTGTACAGCTGGTAATTGAGCTCAGTACAGTGGAGCAGTATTATAAGGTGACTGTTTAGAGAAGAACTATTTTCTTATAACAAGATGTAATTTAATGAGCAAAGCAAGATCTAAACGTTGATTTAAAATTCTCTGTGGCCTTTGTTTGACAATTTTAGTAACTCGCTGTAAGCATGACACACATGTCATTGTCTGACTGAGAAACCCATATGAGGAGTGAAACCAAAGGTGGTGTTGGTCGCAGTGCCTCTTATTAAATTTGCTCAACATTTCCCATTATAGACCCTGTTCTCATTTGGCCATAACATTGCCAAACGTTAGCTGTTTGGGCACACGTTTTCCATGACAGTTGTCTGCCTTGTTTCAGGACAAATGGTTTAGCTGTTTGAGAAAGTGACTAGAAAAATAATGTTTAGGGTGACCATCCATCCCATTTTTGGCAGGACAGCCCTGTATTTCAGACAGCAGAAAGACATCCCAACCTTTTTAATGGGGCTATTTGCCCTGTATTCGGCCCTCTGCTGGCACATAGGCACAGCTGCTGGCCAAGAGCACTAGGAGAGCACATACTAAATGTGCACTCTGGCCACACTACAGGGAGCCAGCAGGGGGTCGTGCAGAGAGAGAGAGGGATGTTGGGGCTCAGGGGGTGGCTGCCTCCTCCCTCCCAGCTCCTTGAGGTGGAGGGGAAGCCTGGAGCCCACCCCCTTGACTGCCGCACAGTTCCCGGCTTCCTGCACCTCGGGGGAGCCAGGAGGAGCACCAGAGCAGCTGCTGCTTCCTTCCCCAGGTGTGGGGAACTGGGAGCCCCCCCACATGGCTGCCACATGACTCCTGGCTTCCTGTGACTCAGGGGAGACAGGAGACGCACTGGCACAGCTGCCACTTCCTTCCTGGCGCCCCAGGTGTGGGGCAGCGGGGAGGTCAGCCGGAGTGGCAGAGCTTGGCAGCCACAGATGGGAATGCCCCCTGCCCCCATAACTCCCTGTCCCATATTTGGGATAGGGACATATGGTCACCCTGCTGCTACACACTATTTTAAAATCATTCTTAGACGTGCTTGGTTGAAAAGCTCCAGTGTCTCCCATGCTTTATGGCAGGAGCTGAGGGGTTTTATTTACTGTTTTTGGGGTGGGGTGCAGCAGGGTAGCCTTAGTGTCATTTGCTGTTAGTGTGAAAAAACTGCTCACATCTGACCTTAATTTGCAATTTGCACAAGCACAGTGGAAACTCATTTTCCTGGTAGCCTAGAGCTGGAAACTGAGGTAGGGAGAAGACTGGGACTAGGATAGGGAGCCCAGAGGGAGAGAATAAGACTTCACGAGCAAAGAAATTGAGATGGAATGTTGTGTCTGGGATTTGGATGAGAAGACACTGTAACAGAAGGGGACAGACTTTGTCTGAACAAGGTCTAAGTGATTTGCGACTTCTTTTTGGCTAGGTCTACATGGTGCGGCTTTCCTGGCAGGTCCATGGCAATTAGCATGGTCCCATGGCTCATTAGCATAGGGGTCTGTAGACAGGGGGCTTTTTGCTGGTAGAGGCATGTCCACACAGCCTCTTTACTGCCGGCACCCACCTCTGCCAAAACTGAGCTCTTGTGCAGCTATGCTAATAAGCCATAGGACCATGCTAATGAGCAGCCATTTGCAATTTTGAGGCTGCTCATTAGCATGGATCTGCCGGGAAAGCCACACTGTGTAGACCCACCCTCTGAGTGCAAGACTTTGCAATCTGAATGTTATTTTGCACGTGCACGCATGTGTGTGTGCATGTTTATACAGACAGTAAGGGACAGATCCTACCACAAGTATAGGCTATCTTACTTTTTTTGTGACCATAGATGAGTTGGCTTCAAAGCTCACGAACTTATCCTGAGGAGTCAGCAATATAAATTTCTGTGCAAAGAATAAAGTGCCGTGTGTATGTATTACATCCGCTGAAAGGAAGTAGAAAGGATATTCACTTAACTTTTACTTCTTTCTCTCTCCTCTTTCCTACCCAGCGCAGAACATGATACTGAATGATCAAAATCAAAACAGGATTTTGATGACCATCTAACTGTTTACGTGATTGAGTGGAAGAAATTGCTGTCTGCTTTTCAGTGTCATTAGCCATGCATGCTCAGGATAGTCCTTTTATTACAACATCCTGTGAGGAAATGCAAATGCTATTGGTTTTGTTGTCACAGGTGCAGAAATTGCTTCTGTAATATCTCTTTCCTGTTCTTCAGTTTGCTGCTGAACACTCAATCAACAGATTCAGTTCTAGTGCTCTGGTCCTTTATCTTTTAGAAATAATTTTGCCTCTGAGCTTGTTGTAATCTTCCTCCTCATCCACCATTTTACTGATTTAATGGCTATGTTCTGTAGATCTGTTTATTATTTTCATCAACTCACAAAGTTAAAGCACCTAAGGCAGCATGCAGTACTGATCATATTTTGCAAATCAATCACTTTCTTTGGTAGACATTACAAATTTGGCACTAGTTTGTGATGGGTGAATCTGAAGATGTTGAGAGGTTAGGTTCATTTTGCATGGTACTCAGATGTATGACTCCTGGATCTGCATCACTGTGACTGGAAAAATAGGCAAGAGATCTCACCCCAAAAATAAGCATTCCCAAAAGTTTTATGATGTTTTTTGCTCCTTCCTAGGGTAGAAATAGCACAACAGTTCTCCCACAAATGGCATTTTGATGCTTTGTTTCTGATCACAGCTTCAGAACTTTCAGAAAATGATTGTCACTATTTCAGGGTAACTTCCTCTGCACCCTCCCCTCCATGATACATTCCAGGAGTGTCCAGTCAGGTCTCAGGACTTTGCCATCATCTGGTTTTAAGTTGCGGAGGGGAGGGGGGACATGTTTAAGTCTGTAAATCTCTCTGCTATAGGCCAGCACTTGTGCTTTGCTTTCCCTCAGAGAGCTAGCAGCAGTACATCACCAGCTGTTACAAGTTATCATAAAAGCAAGTGCATTTATTGTTAAGGTAAAAACATACAGAGAAAATATTTTTAAAAAATGTAATAAACAGATTGACACTTACTCTAAATATACCTAGTAGTTAACCATCAGTCGTACAGGTCCCTACTAAACTGAAGCCTTTCCACTGTCTCATTGGTCCAAAGAACCTGTCCTTATCTACCATCAAGATGAAGGCCACAAGTCAGTTCAAGCTCATCCCTGGTACAAAAACCTTTGTGATCTTGAAAACCCAGTCTGTAGTGGCAAACCATTCCACAGGATAGTTCATCTCTCGAGTTCTCTACTATCAGTGATTCACCTTAATCACCTTCCATCCCTCCACCAACATACTTTTTCATTCCCAGATGAGCTGTAGTAACTCTAGCTTATGGAGTAGAAAACATTCAGACATGAAACATTCATAAATTTAATACAAACATATTGAAGGATGCTGGGATATCTTACTCTTGGGCTATGTCTACACTAGCACAATATGTCGAAGTAGCCTATTTTGATGTAAGAACATCGAAATAGGCTACTTCAACGCGTATCGTCAACACATCCTCCAGGGCTGGTGCCATCAATGTTCAACATTGAAGTAGCGATGGAGAACGTCGAAAGGAGCCACCCTGGAAGGAAATGAGGAGCGTCCACACAAACAAGTGCTCCTCGTCAAAATAAGGGGCCAGCAAAGCCCCAAGCTGCTACCTTAAAGGGCCCCTCCCAGACACATTCAGACTGCACAGCACAAGATCCACAGAGCCGACAGCCGGTTGTAAACCCCATGCACGCAGCATGGACCCCCAGCTGCAGCAGCAGCAGCCAGAAGGCCTGGGCTAAGGGCTGCTGCATGTGGCGATCATAGAGCTCTGCAGGGGCTGGACAGAGCGTGTCTCCACCCCTCAGCTGATGGCCACCATGGAAGACCCCATTATTTCGACGTAGTGGGACACTGATCTTCAACACATGCCCTACTTCGACATTGAACGTCGAAGAAGGGCGCTATTCCCATCTTCAGATAGGAATAGCGATTTTGATGTCTCACTGCCTAACGTCGATTTCAACGTCGAAACAATGCATGGTGCGTGTAGACGCGATGCGTACTATTTTGACATTGTGCCCGCTACTTTGAAGTAGCTGGCTAGTGTAGACGCACCCTTGGAGACTTCTGCACTACTTCACGTGTGCATAATTAATAGGTCATGGACAATTTTAATATTTTTGCACATAGAAAAGCTTCTGCTAGAATGTTGCTGCAGTTTTACCTTTTGCCCACCAGAAGACACAGGGAAGCTAGAACACAAAAGCAGCAGCTAGCAGCAGAAAAAATAACATCTGTAGTTCTGACTTTTGTCCAACGGAGGGTGCTGTGATGAAAAAAATGCAGCAACCACTCCTGTCCAGCTAAAGAAGAGAGAGAGCCTGCAGAACCGTCTTCACAGTGCTTGTCATGCCCAGTCAGAAGACAGGAGCACTGGGCAGAGAACTGGTGGCTGATAAGGGCTTTTGGGGCAGGACAGACTGGGGCAGGCACAGAACGGGAGTGAAGGCCATGGCATGAGGGAGGTGCAAGGACACATGGGCAGAGGGGAGATGATGCAGAGTTGTGGGAGGTGGCTGATTGGGGGCACAGAGATATGTGGAAATGGGTAATGGGGAGGGATGAAGGGCCACATGGGGATGGGAGAGCAGTGGGTGTATGAATGGGGACAAGGCAGATACACCTGACTGAATGAGAGTGGTGAGGGGTCAGCCAGGGTCTGCATGGGGAGAAGCTCTCTAACAAACCCTCTCCACCCTCCAAAACACTGTTCCATACTTCCCCCCCCATACTCAACCACATTCCGCGTTCATATGCAGGCTCCTTCCTAGCAATTATTTCCCTCTCCCTCAGCTCCTCCGTTACAGTGACTCCATCCAGCCGTTGCACTGTTTCTGAGGGGTGCAAGAAATACAGCTCTGCACTGTATCTTGAATGAGGTATTAATCAGAATTCTCTATTAATATACCTAGTAAGGAATCTATTAGTCAAAAATATTTTCTGAATTTGATTGATGTCTTTATTGTTGTAAACATGCTTGCTGACGGGTATTTTAAAATAAATGACCGAAAACTATTGAAACTTGGGTGATTGTGTTGTGTTATTCTGACAAATAAAAATATGCAGAGTTTGAAAATATTGGGCGCAGAATTTTAGATTTTTTGTTGCAGAATTTTTTTTTTTTTCTGCAGAATTCCAAGCTGGGTAATATTCTATCATAACATCTAGTGCAAGAAAAAAATACTAACTTCTCTAAACCTTTCAAGGTTTAGGTTAGGTTTGCTTTGAGGGTTAAGTCACCTCCTATTTTTATTTCTCTGCCCTCTCCCTCACAAAAAATCAAATAGATATTTTGTCATTGAAGCATGCAAAAATTAGAACATTAGAATTCAAAAGCAGATTTTGTCTTCATAAAATTTTGAAGACTGAGGTGCTGGATTATATAATTATTTTTGAGTAAAACTGTTACTCAAAAAATATCCTATTTTGATCTCAAACTAACCCATTTTTTGTGAATAGGTGTTGAACAGTTAAAACATGAGGTTCAGGCTCTGCAATTTAACTGAAAACATTTACAACATGGTTCTTTCCTGGCCTGGCAAACTGACAAAATTGTGTGAAACCTAGCTGAAAGCCTTGGAGAGGCTGGGTCCTCTGACTAGGTTATAGCTGCTGTGATACGGATCTTTATGTGCATCACAGCTGTGGAGGGACTGGACAAAGTAAAAAGAAGCAAGCAACCAGAAAGCGAGTGACACACACAAAAGACCAATGCATAATTTAATAGTCTATAGACATCTCAATTAAGCAGGATTACTGATCCAATTAAGCAATATTGATCTGGTAGACAATACTTACCAGAAATCATTAAATGCAGATAATCTCAATCAGAGACATTCAATTTGAATTGTTTTCCTGTATTGTGGTTTTCATTTGACACACTCATTTCAAGAACTAGATACATTCATGGAGGTTAGGTCCATCAATGTCTATTAGCCAGGACAGGTAGGAATGGTGTCTGTAGGCTCTGTTTGTCAGAGGCTGGAAATGGATGACAGGAGAGAGATCACTTTGATGATTACCTGTTCTGATCACTCCCTATGGGGCATCTGGTGTTGGCCTCTGTCAGAAGACAGAATACTGGACTAGATGGACCTTTGGTCTGACCCAGTATGGCCATTCTTATGTTCCTATTTACTACAGGGTGGATTCTTAAAGAAGAAAGGCCTCACTGAAGGCACATTAATAACTACATATACATGGACTACGAAATTATTCTCACACACTGTCCCTCCTGGCTCAATGACTATACCACTGTGTAGTCCATTGTGGATAAATATGTAAACAGTCATTGGGCCAGAGAGAAAGAGTGACTCTATCATGCAGTGGTTGGGGCCCCCCAGTTGGGAGGTAGGACATCCAAGGTCCAGTCCCCCTGTACAATCCGGCTCATTCTTTATCCAGAATTGAAACAGCTTCAAGAGGTGAGCATTAAGCTAATCAGCAGAATATCCCATAAGGCAGTGATTAGAGCATGCTGCTCAGAGGTGGGAGACTCTTGTACAAAACCTTTTTGTCTCCCTGTGGCAGAGAGTGGATCTGAATCTGTGTCTCCCATATCCCAGGGAAGGGCTCAGCCCACTGCAACAAAAATTGTAAGGTGGGCACCATCATCATCATCTCCTCCACTAGCTGTTCTGTGTGGGGTCAGGCAGGCACCTAATTCATACCTGCAAGAAACTGCTTGGGCATATGAGCCTCCTGTCTCCAATAGGTTCCTATTTGTGGAGGGACAAAGGAAAGTCCCCTCCCTGCAGCTCAGACTTACATGTTAATCTCCAAGAAGGTGGGACATAGCACACACTCATCTGGATGGCATCTCTCATGGACAAGTTTAGGCTGCTCCACACCTAATGTGCAGGATTTGTGGATCACCTTCTCTCTCTCCATTGACCGTATATGGAACTGAGGGTGCTTAACTCAGCTTTGTCGATCACAGTGTTGTTCCTGTGATTCAAGGTGCCACAATACTCAGTGTGGCAATGTCTAAGTCCATTTGTGGTGGTCACCCTACTTCGTTTAGAATTCTGACAGTCTGAATTGAAAATTTGCAATTATCCAGAGAAACTTCCTCTGGATGGTGAAGAATACAGATAATTGCGACATCCAGTTCATGCTGAATCAGCTTTCTACAGAGAAAATTCAAACACTACCATAGAGCTATTTACTGAAATACAAAATTAGATACAAACAACTGAAAAATGCCATTTGGTTGTTAATGCTGTACAATAAAACCAATGCATTTTTGTGCCAGTACTTGCCAGTACTGAGTAACGGCACCACTGCAGCCCCACCCATGATATTGGCTGGGGGTAGAGATCTGGCTGAGTACTGGCTCCTATTTTTTGCAGAAAAACACACTGCATAAAACTGTGTCTACTGAGGAATCTTAGGCTATGAATTCCTCAGGTACAAATAATTGTAACATTAGCAAGCCGTGGCATGTGACTCCCAGCAGTTCAAATGAACAATACAGTTTCTTGAAACAATAACCATCATACTCTCTCTGTATGTGTATATAAAACTGATAAATGCATATCTAAAGACAGTTGTATTTTTGTAACAATAATCCACACAAATTAAAAGAAGCCACTTTATATACCAGTTTTCTTTTCATTCTGATTGCTTAGATTTCACTAAATTTTGCACTCCCAAATATTCTTTTGACAACAGGTCATATGTATAAAAATAACCTTCCCGGTGCTTTTATACATATAGTCTTATTGTATGCTAAGTGTTTAAAGTTCATCTGACATTTATAATGACAGGGCTTGTAAGAGAGCCATCACACAATAGTGACACATTTGATGTAATTACTGGAATGCAGCACCTGGAGTACAGTACATATTTGCTTAACAAAAAGTAATTGAGAAAATGCCTTTGAGAGATGGTGAAGAGTGTGAGAAGGTGAAGAGAGGCCTCACTGTGTGGGCTTTCTAGTCATGCACAGTGGATGTATCTAATGAATTTGCCACAAAAATCACAAGTTAGAACACCAGTTCACTTTGGCTATGTCTAGATGATAGGTGCTATTTCGGGATATGGTGGTATCCCGAAATAGCTGCCTGCATCTATGCAATGCACCCATTGTCTCGAAACAGTTTTTGAGATAACAGGCAGAATATTCTGGCATCCCTGCACAGGGATGTCTCAAAATAGGGCTTTATTTTGACAGTGCCACATGCCAAAATAGCCTGTTCCAAAATCTCCCCGAAATAAGCTATGCAATTTGAATAGCACAAATTGTGTAGCTTATTTTGAGTTTACGGCCACTGTGTACACATGGTCTTTATGAGCTGAAAATAAGGAAAAGAAATATTGTCATGTTTAATATACTGATATGGAATTAAGGATGGTTGAATTTGGGCTGCATGCATAGCTGCATGAGGATTTCTTTACCCTCAACGATGCTAATTAATTTTTTTTGCACTATCCTACCATATGTTTTGTGTGTCGCACATGGATTACAGAAAGCTGTATTTTGGAATGAAGTGCTTTATAGGCATTTACTGAGACTGGGTTTTGTATCCATTTGCCTATAAACCTTTTGGCTTGCATAACAGTGGCTAGCTTCTCCACTGGTGTGAATCAGCTCTGTTGGAGACACAGTGATTGATGCTGTCTGAGGGTCCGGGCTGATATATTTCATTGTATGGGATCTGGAACTGAAGCTTTTCTGTATTTGAACTAGAAACAATTACTAAGCTTGGAATCTTTGCTTCTAGTGATGTAAACCCTTCACATCTCACTTTCCTCTATTATGTTACATCAGACATTGGAACTGTGCCATTTTTACGTATAAGAAAATCATTATTAATATTATTTGTTGTTTGCACTCTAGTATAGTGACTTCTTGGCCTTTCCAGACTATTGTACCTCTTTCAGGAATCTGATTTATCTTGCATACCCCCAAGTTTCACCTCACTTGTTTACAAAAATTATAGCATGCTCTTAGTGAAAAATTGCTCGTGTTCTAATTTTTACCATATAGTTATAAAATTAGTTATAAAATAAATCATTTGGGGAAAATGTGTATATATACACACACAGTAAACTCATATCCAGCAGACCTAGGACTGGGAGGTTGCTGGCTGCCAGATATCCAAGTTCATCTCCCCACCCTGAAAGCCCTGACTTCTGCTCAACCGCTGCTCTGTTACCTCGTTGGTGGGGACTGCAGGGAGCCACTTGCAAGGCTAGGGCATGGCTGCACTGCACAGGCGCCATTGCTGGCAGTGGGCACTGGGTAGGTAGCCAACTGGGGATCCACTTGCGCTAGCTGCTCAGGGAGCTGCTGCCAGCAGTGGCCACTGGACAGGGAGCTGCTGCCATGTGGCCACCCGGGGAGCCACTTATGTGTGGCCATACACTGGACTGCTCTGGGGACAGCTACCACGTTGGTCTGAGAGCCAGGGCCACTCTAGGAGCCTGTCTGGGCAGTGGACACTGCGTGGGAAAGTGGAGCAGGCAGAAGCCTCCAGAGTAAGAAGGGGATGGTTGGGGCAGGATGGAATGCCAGCTAATTGAGAATTCCGGTTGTTCAATACGGGATAAAACAGATTTCACTGCATACGGTACTTGCATTTCAGTGTATAGTATAGAGAGCAGTGTGAACGAGTCACTCTCTGTATGACTTTTTAGTCTGTATTGATTTAGTGTTTTTTTAATGTAATACTAGCAAATATGGAGATGAGGTGATGTATCCCTGAAGGATTTCTGTATACCTCCAGGAGTAGCGAACAGGTCCTATCGGCCTCCAATCAGCCCTGTTGTGCTAGGCAATATAACATGCTCAGATATGAACTCCTAGACCCCAGGAGCATATAATCTAGGAAGGATGCTTGCAGCTTTACTGGTGCTGGGCCAGAAACAGATGTGTATTTTCAGGGGGCTGTGGAGGGAATAGAACGCTGCTGGGGAGAATGAGGAAACATTTACCAGGCAGACTTTTTAAAAACAAAAGTGGCTGTTTAACTCTGCTCAATCATTTGGAATTGGAAAATAAGCTGAGCCGGATACAGGGCAACTTTGCACAGCTGCAGGGTCCTGGAGAATCTGACACTCTATTTATTTGCTTTTAAGGTCAGCGCTGATGTATTCTGATTCCCTCATTACACAAGACCCGGGGCTAATGTGGGCGCCAGACTGAGATACAGCATAATATTACAGGGGCTTCTTACAAATGGCTGAGGGCTCCTGCAGGTTTTGGGAGAAGTATAGCTGTCATGGGTTTTCTTCAGGTGTACAAATTTCTCCCTGTAGAGAGAATGATCCAACTGAATCCAAGTTCTCTGAGTTTCCATTTGTCTACAAAAGAGTAATTCTGATTTGGCCGATATTTTTGTTCTTTTCGGTATTCTGTAAAATCACATAACCTGGACTTAAAATTAATGTATTATATGCTAATATATATAGATGCAGATCTAGTATTTCGCTTTTAGACAGTTCTTTCTGGGACTGTTGGCACCTATTTTAATTGAGTACATCACAATTTCCTTCAACTTTCCCAGAAAAAAGTCAGGTACCTCAATCTTCCTAACAGCAACCTACTTCAAAAACCTTATCATTTCAATTTTTCACATATTCTGCTTGCGTATGTGTGTGTTCAGAATTTTACTCTTATCTCATCTCCCAGCCCACTGGAATAAACTAGTATTTTGTAACAGTACCCAGTCTCAATCTTGGGACAAAAAAAAGAAAATTCTGTATCACTAAAGGAGAACGATAGCATTTCCTTTTTATATTAAAGGTTTCCATTGTTTTTAGATAAAAAGGACTAGGGCATCAAAATGTACGTTAACACTACATTAGTTTGATGGCATACAGAAGGAGGGACAACATAACAACACATGAAATATAACTTGTTTTGCTTCTCCTTAAACAAAACATTCAGAAAACAGAACAATGTGCATAGGAATGTAACTACTTTATAACATGATGGGTAACAACTGCACACTATTTTGACCATTCCTATAGATGATTCTGCCGTGAGTGCAGGGGGCTGGATTTAATGACCTCTTGAGGTTCCTTCCAGCTTGATGATTTAATGGGGAGAGGGAGATATCTTATGCCATTGACCAGATCTCAATAGCACTCTAATATTTTCAGGTTTATCAGCAAGTCAGAATAAGTGCATGTTAACCACCTCAGCTACTGTTGCTAAGCCCATTGTTTACTTAGCAACTATAGAATACCATGAGTATCAATGCTGTCTCCTGTAAAAGATGTCAGTGGTGGGCCACAACCTCAGTCAAGAATATCTGCTGTTAACTACCGCTAAGGCTTGAGCAGTCCTTTTCCTTTTTCTTCCACTACTAAGCTGAGTGAAATTATCAGTTGCCACCTTCCAAAGGCAATGGCAAAACTCTCACTGACTTTAACGTGAGCAGGATGAGGCCTAGTAAGAATTAAGGCTCTTACTGGCATGCTGCAGAGGGCTAGACTGTGGTGCTTAGCTGCAGACACACCAATCAAAGGGGTAGTCCTGAAAAACCACACTCCCTCCTGGCGGTCCATGGAGGATGTTGTAAACTGCACACCATATCTTATGTGATGTGGTCTGCACCCTTTCTTGGAAGCTGCTCTGTGTGCTAGTTCAGAAAAGGGAATGAAATAAAACTGTGCTTCTTCCTTGTCCCCTTCAAAGTGATTCATGGACCTAAGGCCACAGAGGAAGGGAACCTATCCTTGCATGTCCTCAAATTCAGAAGGTGTGATTGTCCCTGTATTTAACACAAGAGCAGGATGTGAGGATTCATTACATATTCTTCCTAACCCCCAGGCATGGGCACTATGCCAAATGTCATAACTTTTTCATCTGCACAGATGAGGATTGCGTAGGCCAAGGGATGGTCCAGGGGATGAGACCCATGTAAGCTGAGGGATGTTTTTATATCCAAACAGTCTGAAGGCCACATGAAATTCTGGACCTAAAAACCATTATGAGCAACCACTTGAAGAAATAATATTTCCGATTTGGAATGTGGCCTATTACTCCATCCCTTCATCTCAATTCCCTAGGAGCATTGGTTCACCATATTACATTGTGGTATCAACATAATTTAGTCCAAAGTCACATTCATTAGATACACACATGATTTTTATCTATTTGTCCCTCAGTGACTAGGGCTGTGAGTCTGTCATGGAGGTCAAAGAAATCACAGATTCTGGGACTTTCTGGGACTCTGTATGTCCGCAGCTGCAGCAGCTGGTGAGGCTGACCCCTGGGCAACTGCACTGACTTCTTCTGAAGCCTTCCCAGGGCCAACTGTACCAGCTAATGCTGGAATGGTCACATGGCCAGCTGTTCAGGGGGCCCAACACCCACTGTACCAAGAACAGCATGGACAGCCCTGGACAGCTGGTTCCAGGGCCATCTATGCAGAGGCCTGTGTGGCTGGCTCCAGGGGCCACTGGAGTAGCAGTAGATATGGCCCAAAGCCTGTAGTAGCAGCAGTAACCAGGCTAGGTACCAGCATGGTACCTTACTACTTAAAGTGTTGTGATTCTTATATGACAACTCTGCGTGCTTTGAGTTACCGACTCAACACAACATAATTACAGTATCTTCTAAACATAGAACTGGTGTGCATATGTTTTCTCTAGCTCTGCAAATGGTACCTGTGCTCCATTGTTACTCAAGAAGCTGGTGGTAATGCAGCTTGTATCCATAAAGCTGCCATTCCCATACTACCTGCACTGGCAGCAGGAACAAGCTAGAGCTGGTTGAGTTTCTCAGAAATAATCTCAGAGCAGTAGCTGTGTTAGTCTGTATCTTCACACATCAAAAAAGCAGTCCTGTAGCACTTTAAAGACTAACAAAATAATTTATTAGGTGCTGAGCTTTTGTGGGACAGACTCACTTCATTTTCCAGATCTGAAGAAGTGGCTCAGTCCCATGAAAACCCTTCACCTAATAAAATATACTGTTAGTCTTCAAAGTGCTGCACGACTGCTTTTTTGCTTTATTTGTTTTCCTCGGAAATAATGTTCACCATTTTTCAGTGTGATTTAGTGAAATCTATCCGTTGCTGCTTTTAAATACATAATAAGCTCTTCTTGGACTCAAATGTTGGTGGAATGTGTGAAAACAAATAAGCAAGTGATAATTGTAATTCTGGCTCATTTTTTCGTACTGGTCTAAAGGGCCTATTATGAGTAAAGAATCAATATCTGGAACCAAATTCCCTCATGCATCTCTCCCATCCTTGGTGCTATCCAAAAAAAACCACTCAAAAATACTGCAGCACAGATTCAAATATCACCAACATATGTAGATTGTTAGAACCTTGCAAGTTATAGAGATTGAAACAGTGTTTTCTACCAGAACATTGAGGCTGTTTCTAGACAGGCCACTTCTTTCGGAAGTGGCATGCTAATACACCGAGTGAAAGATGCTAATGAGGCATGGATGCAAATTCCCCGCACCTCATTAGTGTAACGTCACGTGATTTGGAGTCCGGAAGACCGTTCTTCCGGACTCCAAAACGCCATGTAGAAGCGTGGTGCCAGGGGGCTTCTGGAAGGAGGAATTCTTTCCGGAAGCACCCCCACCCCCCCAGGGCCGCACTTCTACATGGCGTTTTGGAATCTGGAAGAATGGTCTTCTGGACTCCAAATCACGTGATTAGTTATGCTAATGAGGTGTGGGGAATTTGCATCCGCACCTCATTAGCATCTTTCACTCAGTGTATTAGCTTGCCACTTCTGAAGGAAATGGCCTGTGTAGAAACGGCCTGTGGCTACGTCTACACGTGCACCCAACTTCGAAATAGCTTATTTCGATGTTGCGACATCGAAATAGGCTATTTCGATGAATAACATCTACACGTCCTCCGGGGCTGGCAACGTCGATGTTCAACTTCGACGTTGCTCAGCCCAACATCGAAATAGGCACAGCGAGGGAACGTCTACACGGCAAAGTAGCACACATCGAAATAAGGGAGCCAGGCACAGCTGCAGACAGGGTCACGGGGCGGACTCAACAGCAAGTCGCTCCCTTAAAGGGCCCCTCCCAGACACACTTTCATTAAACAGTGCAAGATACACAGAGCCAACAACTAGTTGCAGACCCTGTATATGCAGCACGGACCCCCAGCTGCAGCAGCAGCAGCCAGAAGCCCTGGGCTAAGGGCTGCTGCCCACGGTGACCACAGAGCCCCGCAAGGGCTGGAGAGAGAGTATCTCTCAACCCCCCAGCTGATGGCCGCCATGGAGGACCCCGCTATTTCGATGTTGCGGGACGCGGATCGTCTACACGTCCCTACTTCGATGTTGAACGTCGAAGTAGGGCGCTATTCCCATCCCCTCATGGGGTTAGCGACTTCGACGTCTCGCCGCCTAACGTCGATTTCAACTTCGAAATAGCGCCCAACACGTGTAGACGTGACGGGCGCTATTTCGAAGTTACTGCCGCTACTTCGAAGTAGCGTGCACGTGTAGACGCAGCTTGTGTGTCTAACCAGATCCAGAGCAGCCTTTCCCAATGCTGAGGTACTTATTAGTTCTTAATGGAGAAGGTTAATCCAGCAGGAACTTGTAGCATTTCTCTTCTGACATCATAAAACATTTTGGCTGCATCTGCACTAGCAAGATCTTTCAAAGATTTTTCAGAATAAGGGGGCTCTTTCAAAATTGTCCACGGATCATCTACACACAAAAAGGGTTCCTTTAAAAGTAAATTGGAAGAATGGGATGCGCCTTTTAAAGTCACTCTTCCTTTCCTGTTTCAGAAAGAGCACCCACTTTCGAAAGCATCTTTTGAAACAAAACGTATGTACACGCTGTGCAGGGCCCTTCTTTCAAAAGAACAGTCTTCATTTTCAACCTCTGGCTCATTCTTTCAAAAGAGCAGGGGCTGTGTGGACAGTATCTTTTGAAAGAGCTGATCCCTCTTTTGATCCACTTTTTTTGTGTGTGGACACACTCTTTTGAAGGAAGTTCTTTTGGAAGAGATCTTCTGGAAGGGTTTCTTTCAAAAGATCTCTGTAGTGTGGATGTAACCTTTATGTCACACTCTCTTGAAGGATGAATTCCCATGCCTAAAGATTGTACTGTCATCAAGCAGTTGGAGGAATAGTTGTTCTAATTTAGAATGTGGCTTGATATTCTACCCCTTCCTCTCAAATTCCTGGGAGCCTTAGTTCATTGCATTGGTGAATGCAAGGATGAATTTGAGCCTTTATTTCTACTTCAGATAGAATGATGCTCTTATAAACACAGTGGTTGGGTCATTGCATTGGCGAATGCAAGGATGAATCTGAGCCTTTATTTCTACTCCAGATAGAACGATGCTCTTATAAACACAGTGGTTGGGGGTGGTAGCTAGAACACTCTCAGTGAAATTTGAGGACTATAAAAAGGAGCCTAGAAAGACAGCAGTCTTATCAACAGTGGAGCTCACATGTGCCAGCCACCTCATGCTTTTTGTGCTGCTACTCAAAGACAGCACGATGCCATTATAGCTGTTTACATTGTGATGGGAAGAATGGGAGTTGAGTATAAAGAGAATTCATTGCACAGTTAACAATCTTTCATTTTTTATTCTTCTTATTGGCCTGCTTTCATCTTCTCTTCTTCCCAAGTTTCCATTTTTCTCCTTTATCATGCTTTGGCAGTGGGACTGAGTATTGATGGGTATTATTTCTCCTGGTACTGAATACCAAAATCTGTACTTTTCAAGTACCACATAAGACCAATTACCCCATGAACTTTCAAGGATATGTGGTGGCTTTGGTATTGGTCTAACATTAAGGTATGCAATATGCAGTCCAAAATATTTTTATTGGCATTTGCTTGCTGACATTTAAATTCCTTGTCACTCTTAAGACAGGAAAGTTATTTCTCACTGTGCCATTGAGACCAAACTGTCATGAAGATAACATCACACAACAATGTATCTTTTTGATGGTACAACATGATTGTCCTGAGCTTATATTTTGTTGTAGTTAACATTTATTATTTTTCTGGCTTTTTTTTCTCACCCAGAATAAAGTCCTTACTTTGATGCTTTTCTTTGATAAAGTTAGAAAGCTGTGCCAAGGAGTTGAAATCCGCCATGGGACTTCTCCCTTCACAAAGAATAAGTTGCAAATGATGTCCCCCTGTTCTTAAAAAGCTGCTTGGCTCTTAATCAGCAAATGTTATTCCACGATACTGTGAATCTGTCATTCTCTATCTCAGCTTTCGACTGAATTCAACTGAAATATTAACTAGATTTCTTCCATATGACACTGTAAATACAGTGTTTGTTCTGCAGGTCTTTATTAATATTTATGCTAATGTGGCTTCTCCAGTTTCTCGTGGTCTTTGATTTTCAAATGTCACCCCAGTAGAGTTATTATATCCTTCTGACAGATGTATTACCAGACTGTAGCAGGTTTCCTAAAACAGCTATTTAGGGTTCACCCAGCTTTGGACTATTATCCTACTGAAAAAGAACCTGAGTCAGGTGTTACTCTCATTTAGATTATTGTAAATCAGCAATAAGTCATTGAGAAATTTAATAGAATGACTAAGTACAGATTCTTAGGTACATTGGCACACACAGTATTTGCTGAGTTCTTACTTTGAGGCTTGTTTTATAAGCATGGTCTTGTCAAGAGGGTTTTGCTCTCCCAACCCATATAATCAATTTCAAGCTCTTTGTAAAAGAACACAGCCTGTGATGATTTGCAAAGACCAGGGTTCCAGAATATGGAAAGCGTACAAATGTGTCTCATCTGAACCAAAGTCTATCACTTTAAAGGACAGGAACATCTATTTTCATATTTAAGAATGTAATAGGTTTTAAAGGTGAATTGGAAGGTTTTATTGAAAAGAATCTATTTCATGATTCCTAAAGAGGAACATGCCTGCAACTATTATTTAAAACTATGCACTTGCCCTTCTGATTTAACAAACCCAAAGATAATGATTATGTCATTCAGATATGAAGGAATCTGCATTACAGATGTTATAATTCTTCTTCAAGAATGAAAGGTATCACAGCTATTATTGCTCATGGTATAGTTGAAAGAAGATGCCTTAGCCCCTTTGCCCATTGCACCATAGACTGAAAGAGACATTCTTGTCTATTTACACCTTTAACTCCTTAAATAACAACCTCAGAAGTGTGTCCTATGTTTTTATGGACAGCTTATCACATTGCTAAATTTGGGGGAGGAAAATTAACTCAAAGGGTGTGTCTACACTAGGAATTCATTTCCAAATTAACTTCAAAATTATGCACTACATCGAAGTAGCCAGTGGAGATTCTGCACACATTTTCCCTTACGTCTAACCTAACTTTGAAGTAGGGACCCAACTTCAAAGTCCTTACTTCATTCCCGGGAATGGAGTAGTGCCCTACTTCAAAGTTTAACTTCGAAGCAGGGGGTGTGTAGATGCTCACCTTCAAAGTTGCTTACAGTAAGCAACTTCAAAGTTATTTTTGTAGTGTAGACAGCCAAAGTTTTAGTTAATTTAACTAAAAAAAGAACCCTATCAATATACAGTTCTTTTAAAAATATCTTTTTCAATTCACTTTTATGTGTAACATTTCATAAGCCCACAACACCTTCTACTCAAGGGCCTCCATTGCATCACAAATACTGAATGAGAACCTTAAGACAAAACATTTAAGTCATTTGCCAAAGTCATAAATCAGTGACAGAGAAAACAGCTGAACCAATATATCCCATTTCTCAGTATTTGCTTGATTAACCTTTACAACTAAAGTAACCTTAGGAACTGGAAAAGGCAATTTATAGCAAGGAGAATCTAGAGAGCTCCAGTTTGCTTTCTTGAGACCATATCATTGATGAGTGGAGAGAATACGAAAGATAAAAGCTCAACCATTATACCTTTTGAGTCTGACCGTTACACAAAATATGTTCTCAGAATGATCTCTGAGTGCCAAAGCAGTCTGTATAAACCTGTAGGGGAAAAGGCATGAAGTGTAACAGGCAAACACCTGTATTAAACAAGAGAGGTTTGTTTACTCCTCTGAAGTATGAATCCCATGAAAATAATAACTGCTGTGAGCGTGATGGGTGACAGTAGTGTTGATGCAAATTTATAGAGCAAGAGAAAGGCCTTTATTTTCTTCTAGAGCTAAAGAGAACCTGAAAGGCAGGGCTTCAAATCTTACGTGACTGGTTTTTACTAGCTGTTCTATTACTGCTGCTGTTGTCCCAGGTTCAGTAAGTCAAACTAAACTTTTTAAAGGTATACTGCCAATATCACAAAAACATCGGATGGTTATAGTTGTGCTTTATCACAGATCAACAATATGCAAGGGAAGTTTAAGCAACTTTAATGGCAGAAACTCTCCTGCGCAGTAATAGCTGGATTGAACTTCTGTCCCAACTGCCCAGTTCAAAGGACATCAATGCCAACAGGAGGGGAGATTTGGCACTCCTTTCACTGACTTCTCTCTGCTAACAGCATGCCAACCCCTCCTGAAGATGTGGGCAGAAATGGAGAAGGTCATGCTTGATGATCCTGATTCGGCTTTGGTGAGGCCTCAACCGGAGTACTGTGTCCAGTTCTGGTCCCCCAATTATAGGAAGGATGTGGATACACTGGAGAGGGTCCAGCAGAGGGCGACCAAAATAATCAGGGGGCTGGAGCATATTACTTATGAAGAAAGATTGAGGGAATTGGGACTGTTTAGTCTGCAGAAGAGAAGACTGAGCGGGGACTTGATAACAGCCTTCAACTTACTGAAGGGAGGTTGCAAAGAGGCTGGAGAGAGGCTGTTCACGGTGGTCACAGATAGCAGAACACAAAACAATGGTCTCAAGTTGTGGTTGGAAAGGTCCAGGTTGAACATTAGGAAAAACTTTTTCAGTAGGAGGGTGGTGAAGCATTGGAATGGTCTACCCAGGGAAGTAGTGGAGTCTCCATCCCTGGAGATGTTTAAGTCTTGCCTCAACAAAGCCCTGGTGGGGCTGATCTGATGAGTTTGGTCCCGCTTAGAGCAGGGGACTGGACTCGATGGCTTTTTTAGGTCTCTTCCAGCTCTATTGTTCTATGATTCTAGATGTTAGATGTGTTGAGGGTAGCAAGGGGGAATGGGATTTCCCAGGTGGTATGTGCAGGTAGTTTATGGAAAGAGGCTGGAGTTTGGACAACTGTTTACGAATCTGGCCTATGTTGGATGACTGAAGCAAGAAATAAAGGTCATTTTCTTAACCAGCACACCTGTGTGCAACACCTTTCTTCCACAGGTCAGATTCACCAACCAGAAACTGAGTAGTTATTGGGGAAGGGGAAGTAGAGACATTCAGCTTACTTTTATTGTGGTGATGTAGAAATGGGCACATTACCTGCAGAGAAGGAACAAAAAGTGATATTGATGGAGAGGGAATGAGATAAACTAGGCGACAGAATCAGAAGGAGTCGAGAACAGTCCTACAGTTGCCTACAGATACTGAATAGTTTCCACATTTATATCCCATCCTTCCTGCTGTTCCCATTGGCCAGAACACCAATCATGGCTCTTGAGAGTTTCAGGGCTCTGTGCCTAGCAGAAACTCAGGTCAGAAATGTATCTGGCAACATGCCAGCAGCGAGCCCTCACAAACCATGTCTGGCCCACAGGCCAGAAGTGCCTCACCCTTGCCCTAGCACCAGACAATCTGTTCTGTCCGGTCATCACTATAATGTGAGTGGAACAAACTGGGTACCAGTTTAATATGCACTCTCCTGTATAAAACTCAACTGGATTTCAACCCTCAGCCTGGCTCTTAAAGCGCAAAGCAATTTTACTTGTTCACTTGATGAAACGTGTACAGTCAGAAGCACCTGTTACTCAAAGTGCCATCTCTTCATCATTGTTCTCATAGTGTGAAACCCAGAAACATCTCACAATGAACAGTGGACACAGCATACAGGAGTCACTGGCCAACAATCTTCCTCTTTACTTTACAGTCTTCACTTACTGCAAAATATTTTTAGGGTTTTTCTACCTGAACAGTAAGATGACAGCAAGCTGGAGTGTGACTCGAACGCCACGCTAATCTGCCAGAGTCTAACTATCATGGTGCACCCTGCTGACATGTGTTAACAGTTCATTAATAAGCATTGAGCTGGTCTCATTTCAAAGAGGACTAGCTCAGCATTCTCTAATGAACAGTCAGTGCATGTCAACTGGGTGGTATGGACAAGTTAGACCACGGCAAACTAATGTGACATCAACTCATACCCTAGTTTGCCTTGCTCTCCTTGCTCATGGAGAAGAGCTCTTAGTGTTGCAAAGCATTTTTAGCCAAATTTGAGCCACTCCCCCTTGGAGAATTTTTAAAACTGTGAACATCAAAGTTCTTAGATGCAGACTGTATTTATCATATTCAGCACAAATATCATTAAAATAGAAGACATCTCAAGCTGTCTCTTTCATCTGTCACACTCAGGATTCTCAGAATGTACTCAGCATGATGTTACATGATTTGAATTCAAAGCATAACCTGTACAGTTCAACTTTCAAATTTTAATGTCAGGCCATAAAAATCTTACCGTACTGACCAAACATATTTCCTAGAACATAAAATCCCTCATAAATCTTCCTGCACCACCTTTAAACAGACATCAAGATTACAAATCATGAATACTGAGTGGTCACGTTTATTATAGCTCACTATATCTACTTGGGCCACTATAGTTAAGGGTCTGCTAACATGGCCATTTCACCTTCCTTCTGTGTTAGAGAGACTTTGACCGCTACTGTTCTTCCATTTGTCTGGGAGCAGGAAATGGCCATATAGGTTTTTAAACAGTGACTAAACCAAACCATTTAGGCCACATTTTGTTTAAAATATCAAAGAGTTGTTTTTCCTTAGGTTTCCATTAGGCACATTGTTTTACAGACATTTGACCTTTGCTGTTTGCTTTCTGCCTTTGGCTGTTGCTTATCTGTAGGAAAAGAAAAAATAACATGACTAAGGTGTAAGTTTTTAATGGTGCTAGTAATTAAGCCCTGGAACAATTTGCCAAAGATAATGGTAGAGTCCTTATCACTGACAATTTTTTAAATCAAAACTGGAGGTTTTTCTAAAAGATCTGCTCTAGGAATTATTTTGTGTAAGTCCTATGGCCTGTGCTATACAGAAGGTCACAATGGTCCCTTCTGGCCCTAACATCTATGAATACCATCTCCCCAGAGTTCTTTTCTCTTCTAGGTACAATGGCTACACCCCACACAAAAAGTTCTGTTTTAGTCATTCTGGTTTCTTTGCTTCTGCCTTTCAATGGGGTTGAACTGCCCTATCATTCTACAGTGCCATATATTACTACTACTAATAAAATATTGTGTGCCTTCTTCACCAAAGAAACTACTCGAGTAGAGACATTAAATATATGAAAAGAATTTACCCTATTTTAGGAAGTGTGTTTTGTTGGTATCACTGTTACATGCAATTAAGTTTCATAAACTACAGTCTTCATTTGGTCTCTCACGGCACCATGAGCTGAAATGTAATATCTGGGCTGAAATAAACATCTACTGTGCACTTCAGAGGGTCGTTATAATTGCCCATATATTGATACATGAAATCACAGAAATTAGAGATGGGAGAGACCTTTATAGGTCACCTAGTCCATCCTCCTGCCAACAGAGTGGCTATGTCTACACTTGGCCAAAACTTTGAAATGGCCATGCTAAAGGCCAAATCAGAGAATACTAATGAGGTGCTGAAAAGAATATTCAGCACCTCATTAGCATGCTGCTGGCCATGGCACTTTGAAAGTGCCACATTTCACTCGCATGGCTCATCTCCTCGGGGATCCTTTCTGAAAGGACGGTGGAAACGTCAAAATCTCCTTATTCCTATCATCTGATAGGAATAAGGGGATTTTGACATTTGCAGGGTCTTTTCAAAAAGGACCCCCATGTAGACAAGCCATGCACAAGCAAAATGCAGCACTTTCAGAGTGCCACAGATGGCAGGGTGCTAATGAGGCGCTGAATATTCATTTCAGCACCTCAGTAGTATTCTCCAATTTGGCCATTAGCATGGCCATTTTGAAGTTTTGGCCAAGTGTAGACAAGGCCAGTATTATTTCCAGTGTGGTTTCACTACTTCTGGAAGATTACTACACATTCTGACAGATCTCACAATTATGCCTTTGCCAGCATAATAATTTGAGTCCAAAAGTTAAGACATGGTTTTGAAGGCAAAAAGGCCAGATTCAGGAGACTGAGTCTTCTATGTCCAGGGTAGTTTGGGAGACATAGGAGCGGTGTAGTACTGGTTGGGCTGTGGGTTATATTTGTGACTCTGTAATCCTCAGGCCACTGGTCTGGTCCCAAACAGCAGTCCACCGGGCACTTTCAACTGAGGCAGCTGCAATCTCCTGCTTGTTTCAACAGCCAGAAAGTGTAACACACAGTAGCACTCTGACCACACTTTTCTCCCCAGCCAAGCACCCAGGACCAGATTAAAGTAATTTGGGACCTTAGGTGAACTGAGGGGGTGGGGGACACCTATGAGTCCGACCTTCTGGTCCCACCTCAGCACTTGAACCTCAATCCCCCAAGTCAGAATGTTGGTGATAGGACTCATTTCCTAGAGAGGGCTTGGCCTTGGCTCTGGGACCTTGCCATAAGTTGGTTAACAGCACTAGAGAAGGGTACTGCAGTGGGTAAAGTGGGTATGTTGACCTCTGTGTGCCCAGGAGCTCTTGTAGACTTTATTCTTGAGGACAAACACTTTATAGTGTGATCCCTAAACAGTGTGAACTTGTGTCATCCTTAGGACAGGGTTGAACCCAAGAGACCTAAAAGGATTTGGGGCACAGTTTGTACAGTCAGTGACATCTGAAAAGTGGTGTCAGATCCATTTGGCTGAGGAGCCCTAAATATAAATCTCAAGGGTACATTTTAGCAGTTCAATTTTTTAAATCTGAGTCTAATCTTTGGTACTGCATGTCCTTGAATGCATTATTAACTCCAGCTTCCCTTGCCCAGTGTAATCACACTGCCTTACCTTCACAAATGATGCACACAAATTAACAATGCTCAACATTTTAAATTTGATTTCACACGTCTCAGCAAATTCTGTGAAATTTCTATGCTTCATCATTTACAGTTGCTCACAAAGAGTATGTGTGAAATAACTGTGGAGGCAGCAGTGAAGGTAGAGAAGCAAAACATGAAGTTGTTATAATTCAGCTGTAAAAGTCTGCACAATGTACACAGGCAGTAATAATTTGTTATTTTTTATTTTTTACATTCAGATTCCATAGTGCTACAGAATCCAGCAGCTGTCTGAGAAACAGGAAAATGAATATTATAGTGCTGCCAAAACTAGGTGACTCTATAATTATCAGCCCTTTTAACTTTCTCATAATTTTTTTCATTTACTGACAATGGTTTAAACATATTATAATCACATCTCACTCAAATGCATTATGCTTTATTTTTCCTTTACTAAGCTTTTTAGAAGAAGGCTTTTGTTAACCTTCAGCTGCAAAATAATTTTTAAAATCTTGTAACTTATCAGTTTTCACAATCTATCTATTGACAAAAAAAATCACCAATCACAACCATTGTTGTCAAAAGTAATAATTGGTGCAGCTATTTACAGGACTTCAGTGATGCACAATGCAGGCCTCACTTAACGCAAAAATAAAATGCCAATAATTGTACAATCCCATATGTTTCTATTCAGATATTGATAAGAATGTTATCAGACTTTGGAGACACTGGTTCATTGTGTTGTGGAGTAGAAACCAAAAAAAAAAAATCTTGATGGAAGTGGTTAATATGAATTCACTCCATGTTAAGTGTACTAAAGGAATTTCCACCCATCAGGAACTAATCACATTTCATTTTCTATTTTATTTTTTCTTCTCATGGTCAACACATACCAGCACAGCTGAGGTATGTGATAATCAAAGTCTTCTTCATGGCTGAATAAATTTAATACTCTTGCTTCATCAGTGCAGCGTATTAAAAAGTCCCTTGACATATTTATCCTGATTGTTTAAGGTATTACACTAGAGCCATGGTATTAGAGATTTCATATAAAGCATGTGGGGGGTGTCTTCGCTTTCATTTATCTGTAACATGACATAAAAATTGGACTCAAATAAGTTTCTTTCCCCAAAAAAAGAATAAAAAAGAAAAGTAGGACACTTGATAAAGTCATAATGTAATCCCCAGTACAAAAATTCACTACTAAATGAATACTAATTTGGTACTTGTTTCAGGAGGTTAACACAAATAACTCTGGTATTTTGAACTGTGAGGAAATAATACAGCAATAGGAAAAAGATAATTGTTTTGTAAACAAACTAGGTTTCTTTTTTTAAACCAAACAGTTCCAGATTGTTTAAAATACCAAGTTATTTTTCTATATTATAGGCCGTGTCTACACTAGCCTAAATATTTGAAATGGCCAGGCAAAAGGCCATTTTGAAGATTACTAATGAGGTGCTGAAATGCATATTCAGTGCCTCATTAGCATGCTGGCAGACGTAGCTCTTCAAAATTACCGCTTTTCACTACTGCATGGCTCGTCCAGATGGGGCTTCTTTTCGAAAGGACCCCAGCAGCTTTGAAATCCCCTTCTTTCTATCTGCTGAAGTTGGGATTTCAAAGTTGGCGGGGTCCTTTAGAAAAGAAGCCCCGTCTGGATGAGCTGTGTGGCAGCGAAAAGTGGCAATTTTGCAGAGCCACAGCCGCTGGTATGCTAATGAGGCGCTCAATATACATTTCAGCGCCTCATTAGTAATCTTTGAAATGGCCATTTGCATGGCCATTTTGAAGATTTGGGCTAGTGTAGACATAGCCATAATTTAATGTATATTTAAAATGCACTGTCTGTTCCTGTAATTCCATATGTTAGTTTTAAATTAAACCATGCACTTTTCCTGCTTTGATATATTAGGACAATTAACATTTTTGTTTGTTTGGCATAGGAGACCTGGAGAATTAAAAGTGAGCAGAAATTCTTATGTCACCATCCAGTAAAGACTTGAGCTTGTTTCTGAAAATATATAATGCAGTCTCCAGGGAGAAGGTGTCTTTTTGCTGCTCCTTACGAGGAGATTCTCTCCTGTCACAGAAGATATTCGTAAAGGCCATTGACGAGGCTGTTTGTGTGGTCTATTGGCCAGAGCTAAGCATCTGACAGTGGCAGGAACTAGAAAGAAGCAAATGAGACAACAAAACAGCAGGATACACTGTCAACTGAAAATGCGGAAGGAGATGGAAACCCAATGAAGCACTTGACTTCCTACCTATGCTCCCTGAGACATATCCCATGGCCTTTCAAGGGCTGCCTAACTTTGAACATGGGCGAAGGGGAAGAATCCATCCTAGAAGTCTTCAGTATGGCATGAACTCTCAAATATACTACACAGATTAAAAGAATTCTGAACTTGAAGGTATTAAAATTTTAAGAAGCTTCTGGATGGCTTGGATGCGTTCTGCACCTGATTTACAGAATCTTTGAAACAGTGCACATGCTTAAATGTCAGTGTCTCCTAGGAGAACAGAGTACTGAGAATTAGTAAATCCCATGTTCCAATCACACTACTGCTACTGACTCTCTTTAACCTTGGGCAACTTTAAAATACCATTGCTGCAGCTCCCTGCCTTGGTGTTCTGATGCTTTGTTTAATTTAAATTTGTAAAGGTCTTTGGAATATTGACCTGCACACACTGTGCAGAGAGTGGCTTATGTGTCTTTGTTTTGATGGGGACTGTTTCTTACCCCTTTGTTTTTTTCAGAAACAACATATTTTTGAAGCTAAGTTTAGAACAGGGGTGAGCAAGCCTTCTAGGTTGGGCCCCACTTTTCATCCCTGCAATTAACAGCCCACCTCCCTCAACCTGTTTAATGTAATCCAAACCAATGGAAAATTTGATTATGGTAATATGAAAAAGTCCCTTTTGATCTGTGTAAGAAAATATGTAAAAACGTTATTAATCAGTAGATAAATGTGAATACACAAACATAAAAACTGTAACATATTTCAACATTTTTAATGTGGTGGATCAGCGGGACACCCAGAAGCCAATCAAGCTGCACCCCCCTTTATGAAATTTCATGCCCTCCAGGGGGCTTTCTCCCCACTTCATGCAACCCTAATTTAGAACATATAGGTTTCCAAGTGGCATTGATACATTGAATCACAATCTCATTCGTCTTCTACCAAGTCCCATCTGTGTCCCAAAACAGAAGCTGCTTGTGTTGGAAAACTTGGAAGTGGGAGGTAGATGCCCTGAAGCTCACTGGAAAATACCAGCCCAGATGTAGTGCTTTTGTTTAAATAGGTTAATTGTTTAAGTAGTCAGTAGTGTTTCAAGGTCATTGTGGGACTTCTACAACCAGAAATGGATTAAAATCATCACAGGGATGGACACTGGCCAGTACTGACAGAATTCCTTCTAGGGGTTCAAGATCATTACAGAAGCCTATTCCCACTGCAGTATGCAGGGAAGTAGAACACCAAATTCACAAGTTTGCACACTGCTCCATTAATATCTATTGGCAATTTAACTTTGTCAAATATTAAAACATTTGAAAAACTTTACACAGAAAAGTAAGTCAAATATTAGGCCCCTGCTGGGCACAGTTACATCTACATTAGAAAACATCGAAGCAAAAATGTGTTGATTTTGTAGTTAAGTTTCTGCATTAATTATCAAAGTGCAGCTCAGTTGAAAAAATCTTCAGTAGTTTGGAGAATAAACCTGCGAGCCAAAAGGAAGTGCCTGGTTTTGTGATAAATTAAAACAAAACCTCTCTGTTAAAGGCCAGACTGGAGCTTATGGGAAATTCAATTAAAGTTAAAATATGTATCTTTCAGGACTTTCTAATAGAGGGGATGGTAATGACCCAGCCTCAGTACCTTCAAACTTGCTTTGGGATATACTCAAGGGGGCAGATTTTCCTATTTTGAATAAATCATTTTGTATTCCAGTGAACAGCTAGAACTGCTTCAGTACAACTCTGCATTGTAATAAAGGGAATAGTTGTAAAATGTCTCTTGGTAGTATTTTACTATTAGTAAGATACCTCATTGAGATCTTCACAGAAGATCTTAAGTCTCATAGGCTACGTCTACACGTGCACGCTACATTGAAATAGGCTATTTCGATGAATAACGTCTACACGTCCTCCAGGGCTGGCAACGTCGACGTTCAACTTCGACGTTGGGCAGCACCACCTCGAAATAGGCACTGCGAGGGAACGTCTACACGCCAAAGTAGCACACATCGAAATAAGGGTGCCAGGAACAGCTGCAGACAGGGTCACAGGGCGGACTCAACATCAAGCCGCTCCCGTAAAGGGCCCCTCCCAGACACAGTTGCACTAAACAACACAAGATCCACAGAGCTGACAACTGGTTGCAGACCCTGTGCATGCAGCATGGATCCCCAGCTGCCGCAGCAGCAGCCAGAAGCCCTGGGCTAAGGGCTGCTGCACACGGTGGCCACAGAGCCCTGCAGGGGCTGGAGAGAGAGCATCTCTCAACCCCTCAGCTGATGGCCGCCACGGCAGACCCCGCTATTTCGATGTTGCAGGACGTGTATTATCTACACATGTCCTACTTCAATGTTCAACTTCGAAGTAGGGCGCTATTCCCATCCCCTCATGGGGTTAGCGACTTCGACGTCTCGCCACCTAACGTCGATTTCAACTTCGAAATAGCGCCCAACATGTGTAGCTGTGACGGGCGCTATTTTGAAGTTGCCGCCGCTACTTCAAAGTAGCGTGCATGTGTAGATGCGGCCATATTGTGATCTGCTTACATGTGTGGATACCCAACAAATCACAGGGAGGTCATATCTGTGCAGAAAACAGAGCATTAGTGTCTAGGTTTTTTGTTATGATATAAAGGGAGAATTTCCCCTATATTTGCAATATTTCTGGAACAGACAAAAGGACCAGATGTTCCCTCTGGATGTGCAGCAAGAAAGAGGAGGCTAGATCCAAAAGTTTAATAAATCATGATTGGTTTGAGTAGGTGGAAAGTGGCTGGGTGTTATTGGAGGCCTAGCATAGAAAAAAAGTCAGATTGGAAGATCTCTTGGGCCTTTCATAACTAAAACACTTGAGACAGAATAGATGACATGAGTGTGAATTCTCGGAACTGCAAAATAGAAACAGTAAACAGACTTGCAATGTAAAATAGGTGTGGAAGACACAACCAGGGTGCAGCCCTGAGGCTGGTCCATTGGGCTAGTCTCTTTCATTTAAATTAATCTGAAGAAAGGCCAGGAAACCCTGATGGAATTAACACTGAGGTTTACGTGGAACAAAATTATGTAGATTATACATGCAAATATCATTATAAATAGCACATTTAGGGTATTGAGCTGATACAACTTGGCTACGTCTACACTAGCTAAAAACTTCGAAATGGCCATGCAAATGGAGTTTCTTAATTTACTAATGAAGTTTACTAATGAAGTGCTGAAATACATATTCAGCGCCTCATTAGCATGCGGGTGGCCGCGGCACTTCGAAATTGACACAGCTCGCCACCACGCAGCTCGTCCAGATGGGGCTCCTTTTCTAAAGGACCCCAGCTACTTCAAAGTCCCCTTAAGGACGAGCCGCGTAGCGGCGAGCCGCATCAATTTCGAAGTGCCGTGGCTGCCCACATGCTAATGAGGTGCTGAATATGTATGTCAGTATTTTATTAGTAAACTTCGAAATGGCCATTTGCATGGCCATTTCGAAATTTTTGGCTAGTGTAGACACAGCCCTTGTGAACAAATATGAAAGTGGCCCTTGACATATTCTGCATGTATATGAAGTATAACTGCACTGTGAAAGAACATTGAATCCACACAGAGGAATGGTCATTTTCCTGTAAGGCATTGAAGCTCTCAGCTTTCCCGCACGTCAGCTGGAGTTGAGGGGAGGCAGTACCTCACAGGAGCCAACTGCACTCTATTAAAAAGCAGGAAAATATCACCCATTATTTTTCAAATTTTCATGTAATTTTAGAGTTTTATGTGTTTCTTGAGTGTGGTTTCTAAGAAAAGATCACACATTCAAGTAGTCCAGCAGCTTGCAGGCAGCCAGAACCAGCACGCTGCATGGACTTTAGCACATCATTTGATTGTCCTGTGTCATGCCAGACTTAGCAACGTTTTTCCAATGAATTTTCTCTACAGTGCCCAAATTGTTCCAAATAGGCCTGCTAGTTCTGCCTAAAATGCCCTTTGGTTGTAGGGGAGAATTTAGAAATTACTCTCAGACTCTTCAAGACAATACAGGTTATTTAACCTTTAGAAAACTTTTTTGTTTATATGTGCCATGCCTCAGGCAGCCACCCAAAAGAAGTGCTCAGACCAATTCAAGAAGAAGTGACTTGTGCCTCAAGAACAGACTCAGAATGAGACTGTAATCACAACACAAACACCGTGTATCTCTACAGCTGATATGGATGTACTTGGGAGGAAAACAAAAAGCAGACCATGCAAACTGCCCATATGCTGAGCACTGCAGCAACAATGAACTGAGCTATCTAGTGCACAGGCATCATTCCTAATCCATTTCAACACTGTCTGATGGAGGAAGGCTTTTGACAATGCTGTGAAATTGCTCAGCCCTCTACTCACCCACAGTGACCAAGTGGTTTGGGGCTAGAATAGTCAGCCATTGATATTGATGTCAGAAGCTAATCAGTAACAACCTGAGGGTGGGGATTATAGTTTTCAAGGAAGACCCAGCGTCTGCATTTACGAAGAGATTAATCACCCTGTATCTGTACTAGAGAGGCGTAAGTAAAGGTTTGTAGGGAATTTCCCTATCAGCATATAGACTTCTTCTCCAGCCCTGATTGGGATATTGATGTTTAACTGTGGATTCCAAGGCAGCTTCAAGTGATGCACTAAGCCAATAGTGGTCAAACTAAGTCAGCTCCTTTGCTGCAGCATCCCCCCTATAGGTTAAGTGCATATCAAGAGCCAAACAGCTTGACATAGTCTCACAGCACTGAAATAGTCAGCTGTGCCAAGCGTGAGGGCACTGATGCACAAAGCTATGCCAACAGTGAGGCTAGCAAAATAAAACGTACTACTGAGGTAGTACATTTGCTCTCTGTTCCTCAGCAAAAGCCATTTTCAGTATGCTTCAGTTAAGCCAGACACAGATCTTTGCCTCAAAGCTAAAAGGACTATTAACTAAAAGACAGAGCTTATAAGAAAGGTATTGTTAGTATGAAGTCTATTACTGTGTCATTAGCAAAAAATAATATCCCAGGTAATGAACAGTGCTTTTCTGTTAATGACTTGGTGGTGTGGAAGCACACTTTCCAAGTTCTGTTCTGCAGAAGACCACACATCAGGCAATTAATATCCTCCCTTGAAGCATGGAGACACTAACCCCACTGTGATTAAAGTAAATAGTGAATTTCTGATTTGATTATACTGAGAATAAAACTGGGATATGACTGGGAATAGAATTCCTGCACTGTGTTTTCTAATGACTAGCATCCAATAGGGAAAGTAAGGGAGACAGTCGTGCTCTAAAACAGACCTGAGCTGAAGTCCGTTGTAGTAAATGGAAAATCTCCTGCCTGTTGTGGTAGGCATTGGATCAGATCCAAAGTTGATATTATTTAATGTATTACAGTCAGGCCTAAAGACCTCAAATTGTATCAGGGATTGATCACGCTAGGCATTGTACAAAGTCTAGATGAGAGAGAGGGTCACTGTCCCAATGATCTTATGATGTAGGTAGAAAGACAAAGGGTGGAAAGGGAAGCAGATGCACTGGGAGGTAAAGGGCTTGGCCAACATCATACAATAGGTCAGAAGCAGAGCTGAGAACAGAATGCGTCTTCATAGTCACCAGTTAAAGCCCTGGCCTGTGCATTTGTAAACATGTGCACACAGATGGGCAGAATGGTTCTCTGCCCTTCCCCACTGTCCAGCCGTTAAGGAGTACTGTGAAAAATAAGTGGGTCGTTATCGGACAAAAGCTTAGCTAATTGCCCCATCAGCCCTTGAAGAAGCATGTTCATCCCATTGGTTTGAATGCTGGAAGGTGGAAATGAAAAATAGCTAATGAAATTCTTCATCTGTTTTGCTGTTTGGACTCTCGCAAGAGCTAGAGCTAAGAAACAAAAAAGCAGAGGTTTACTGGGTTAAGCCCTACGAAGCCACTCACAATTGACAGATTACTACCTCCCTGTCTCCTTTTGAAGTACGCACCGAAACTCATTTGTTTGTACGGGTTGTACCTCTACTCATCGGCATTCTCTGGTCTGGACACAGCTGTGATCTGGCAGGACCACTGATGTTCCTGGGCCAGAGAGTGACAGGCTGGAGCCAGCAGCAGTGAGACTGGAGCTGATGGTCAGCAGCCTGGCTGGAGCCTGTGGCGGTGCGGCCAGAGCCAGTGTCTGGAAGCCTGGCTGAGACTGAAACTGAGGCATGATGCTATTTGTTTTTTATTGTACTAGGAATGATATGTCAGAGCGCTTGGAGTCTTGGATAGGTGTCCTCTTAGCTACTGTAAATTTAAATAAATAACAATAAATACATAGTATCAGAGAGGTAGCCGTGCTAGTATGTAGCTTCGATAACAACAAGAAGTCCTGTAGCACCTTATAGACTAACAGATATTTTGAACCATAAGCTTTCGTGGGCAAAGACCCACTTCATCAGATGCATGAGTGGAGGGGGTGGTTTCAGAGGAGTATTTAAAGAATAGGGTCCCAGTAAAAGGGAGGGCCACGGCTGATAAGGTCTATTCAGTCATTTCCACCCTGACTGAATAGACCTTGTCAGCTCTGGCCCTCCCTTTTATTGGGACCCCACTCTTTAAATACTCCTCTGAACTCCTCCCCCCCTCCACTCATGCATCTGATGAACCAGGTCTTCGCTCACGAAAGCTTATGCTCCAAAATATCTGTTAGTCTATAAGGTGCCACAAGACTTCTTGTTGTTCTCAATAAATACATAGACAAACTTCATATTAGCTGACATCACAGGCAATTGGACTTCTGAAGGGACTGGTTAATATTATAGTATCACCCAGTAGTAACTGGCTGTTATGGGTGCGGGTGCTAATCTTAGGGTGGATAGAAATACATTCTTTCCCGTATGATGCCATGTTAGCTTCTACCAGGTGCAGGAACCATGCAAAAGCAGAGATTATTTTACTGGGGGATTATCCTTGGGCAGCCAGGCAGATTGCATTACTCTGATTTGAAACACTTTCACATACTTGTTAGGCACAGATTATCTCAGCTTTGATTATGGTCTTCCCAAACCACCTTGTTCATGGTGGCTTGGGGAAACGTGCTGTTGTAACAAAACTAGTAGAGGGGTTAAATCAAGGCTACAATTTTGATTCCTCACTCACACCGACACACAAGACTTCTCAGTCTTCCTCTAAAATGTAATGCTTTTGTTGCTTCTTCCAACGAAAAGAGCAGCAGCATCATTTTTGTATCATAGCCTCATCATCTCAAAAAAATTTTTTTCCCCAAAATAACCAGCCTTATCTGACCTGGACTTCCTGCTCACTCCATTTCTTGATCCTGAACTGCAATTGCTGTACAGGCTCCGGGGAATCTTTCTGGATGGAAACGGAGTCAGACTTGCTGTGTCGTCTCCTCTTTGCATTCCAGTTCTCAAGTGGTGATTTTGCTAAAGTGGAACCTAGTTTCCTACCACGTAGTTCTGGCAGCTAAGATTGATTCTCCAAAGACTCCTCTTTGGAAGCAAGCAGATGGTACATAGGCACGTATTTTATTTTTGATTATACCAGTGCTGAATAATTTAAAGTTCCAAATCTCTATAACACTCTTGTATTCCCATTTCCCAATACATATGTTTCCCTCTTTTACCTCAAAAATTCCTTCCCTCAACTCTATTTTGACATTTGGCTGAAACTTCCTACACTTTCCACTGCTTTCATTGTCACATGCCTGCTGCTGTTCTTTGTTACAATTTTAGATAAGTGAGGCTTTAGAATACTAAGATGCTTTTAGGAACTGTTCTGCTGGTGATTTCATTCTTACCATTTGCAAAAGCATTTTGTGTACATAAACAGCACATTAGCCAAATGATGTTGTTATCACAGTTTCTGTCGGTCTGCACTTGGCATTTGTTTTAGAATTACCCAAATAGCTTTGAATTCCAGAGGTGGTAGGGTATTGTTGCTGTCGTTTTTAGTAGCTACATAAAGCACTTGATCACATGCAGGAAGGAAACTACATTTTATGACAGTTTGTTGGAGAGTCAGTCCAAACTCTGGGGTTTATCTGCCATTTAGATCCCATTGACTACAATAGGAGATGTGCATGCAAATGATGACAGGATATTGCCCATTATTAAGGACAATTGCTAGTTAAATATGCCCAAGAAAGAACAGAAGAAGAAGGGCTTCAAGTGGTTTCAGAGACATGCTGGATCTGTCATAGCCTATCAGTGGAATTTCATTAGGTTGGCATAACAAACCACCAGGACTGGTGGGACAACTTGTTTAATACATTTGCAATGGTATTTCTTCCTTTAAGGAAGGAAATATGTTTTATATCCTGGAGAGGAGCATAGGTAGTTGATCCCTTTTGCTTCTGATAGGAAGAAACTTTAATTTCACATGTAGTAGCATTACTTTAGCCTTGGGATTTACATGCTTAAAAATAGTTTTTCCTGTTAATCATAGGCCAACATTTACAAAATGAGTGTCTGAAGTCAGGTATTCTAAATCTACATTTATTACTATTATCTTATTTAAAAAATAGTTACTATAACACATATTTGTGTTACAGGTTGAACCTCTCTCATCTGGCACCCTTGCAACCTGACTGATGCTATATGAGAGAATTTTCTGGACCACAGGAAGTCATGATTTTCTAGCACATTACCCACACTTTCACTCCTTAGTGAGCTCTTAGAAGACATTTAGAGGTAAATTACAACTAAATAATGGAACAAAATACTGACAGCCAGAACTGGTGTTGTAAACAAACTTCATGAGATTATGGGAAATGTGGCCACACCCATGATAAGTGGTTGTCTGGCTAACTAACATCATGCTGGATTATGGATATTGCCAGATGAGAGAGCATCAGATTAGAGAGGTTCAACCTGTATTTCAAAAGTAAGAAGTTGCACATAAAAGATGTACATGTGATTTTTACAAGCCAATCTACACAGAAAAGTTGGTTTGTTGATCTTTCATGGCAAATGAAGTCTTGATGATTCAAAACAAAGCAAAATGAATTGATGAAAATGAGAGGGTGAGATATAGTGAATAAATATATATATTCATTTTATAGTCAAGGTTTGATCAGGTCTAGATAGCAATAATGCAAACGGTCTGTAAACCCAGAGATTATCTATGCTGCCAAGGCTGATTATATCACCAAATATCTGTCTAACTAACTATAACTGGGAACACATAGTACTGATGATCCAGCAGGACTTGGGCCTTTGAATACATGCCAACATTTATTGGACTAGCAGCTACAGTTCCCATAAAAGTATCTGCTTTGAATTTAGCACCCACAAGCTGCGTCTACACGTGCACGCTACTTCGAAGTAGCGGCAGTAACTTCGAAATAGCGCCCGTCACGTCTACACGTGTTGGGCGCTATTTCGAAGTTGAAATCGACGTTAGGCGGCGAGACGTCGAAGTCGCTAACCCCATGAGGGGATGGGAATAGCGCCCTACTTCGATGTTCAACATCGAAGTAGGGACGTGTAGACGATCCGCGTCCCGCAACATCGAAATAGCGGGGTCCTCCATGGCGGCCATCAGCTGGGGGGTTGAGAGATACTCTCTCTCCAGCCCTTGCGGGGCTCTGTGGTCACCGTGGGCAGCAGCCCTTAGCCCAGGGCTTCTGGCTGCTGCTGCTGCAGCTGGGGGTCCGTGCTGCATATACAGGGTCTGCAACTAGTTGTTGGCTCTGTGTATCTTGCACTGTTTAATGAAAGTGTGTCTGGGAGGGGCCCTTTAAGGGAGCGACTTGCTGTTGAGTCCGCCCCGTGACCCTGTCTGCAGCTGTGCCTGGCTCCCTTATTTCGATGTGTGCTACTTTGCCGTGTAGACGTTCCCTCGCTGTGCCTATTTCGATGTTGGGCTGAGCAACGTCGAAGTTGAACATCGACGTTGCCAGCCCTGGAGGACGTGTAGACGTTATTCATCGAAATAGCCTATTTCGATGTCGCAACATCGAAATAAGCTATTTCGAAGTTGGGTGCACGTGTAGACGTAGCCACAATGAGCATCTGGATGGATGCAAAAGTGTAACTAAGCAAATGCTGCATTTATTGGCTCTTCATACAATGCTTTCAGGAATGTTATAAGAATTTAGAAAATCCTATCATGCCACGCTATATTCAAATTCCATTGTCCAGACTCCCATTACAGTACATAGGAGTTCTGCGTAAATATTAGAATTGAGATATAATGACATAAGTGGCTAAAAGCCTCCATGTATGGAAAAATCAAGGATAAATTGCTGCTGCTCAAGGTAACACTGACTGTGTGTGAGTGGGTGGTAGCAATGAGAAGATCTGGTGGTGCTTGGGTCTATGAATGTTAGGGGAGACAGAGTGGGGAAGATCTGAGTCTATACCAGGTGGCTGGGCCCAGACACCAGGCAGAAAAGCAATATTATGAGAATGGTGTTATAGGACTTCTTCCTTCTGAACTCTGAAGCAGCAGTAGGCTCTTCTCAGGGTCATATTCCCCCTGAGGTTCTGGGCCATCAGGCTTGGCGACAATTAAGTCCTCTTACATATAAAAAAAAGTACTGGAAAAAGGAAGGTTGGCTATGGGATGAGTGGTTCTGATATAATACAAAGAAACTAACTCCAGCAAACACTTAAGCATGTACATAATCTTAAGCATACATGGTGTCCCATTGAAGTCATTACAGATATCGAATAGGCCTGATAAGCTAATTACAATTGTAATAATGAAGAATACCCAAAGGTAATCACAATACATGTGAGTTCAAGTAATGCAGCAGCAAACAAAGCCAATGCCATTTGGGGCTGCATGTGCAAAGGCCTTATACCACAGGTCAAATCATTGGTCTTTAAATTGCTCTTGCATTTCTACATTCAATTTTGGGCACATCAGCACTATACAGATCTAGACAAATGAGAGTGAGCTCAGAGGAAAAGTAGAAAAGACTGTGAAGGTGATTGATTTATGGGGAAATAGTAAAAGAACTAACCATGTAAAGAATAGCTTCACCTGCTGACAATGAAGGTGAAGGGGAGATGGAACATTCATGATAACTGCTTGCTTCCTCCTGCATAGTATTTTCTATTTGTGCCAGGACAACCTTGCCACAGGAGTCTGCAATTCATTTTTGAGTCAGAGAATCAGAACAGACTTTTAGAAATGTGCTTATTTGCTCATTTTTGCCTTTTAACATGTGGGCAACTAAAACCTAAAAAAATCTGTATTTGCCAATAATTCAGCAATAAACAAATTTGCTTCATTCATTGAGAGCTATTTTAAATTAAAAGTATCTCCCCCACCACAACCCCCATCATAATGAATTCCAAAATTCTCTTTTTTCTCCCCCACCCAATTGTTACATAAGATTTTCCAGTTGAGGCTTTTGTATTTAATTTCCCTGGAGCCATTTTTGCTGGTGAAAACGGTTCGGGGACATTAGCTAAGATGTAAGATGGTTTATGTCTGGGCAAGATGGTCTTCCAACATAGCACTAGGTATTTTGAGAAAGGTTGCTCTGAATGATCATGGAATTAGCAGGCATAGGCCTCACACTGTCATAGGCCGCTTGATAGTGTCAAGTTGTACAATTATTCTTCAGTCCTGCAGAAACAGCCCTGCAGTCAACTATATTTTACTTTAGGATTTACAGCCAACTGTGATACCACAGTCTTTACATTTTTGAAAGAACTGATTCATTCTGCACCATGCCCCAGTCCCTTCCTGGAAATGGATTCATGTTGTGACATTTTCTGTTCTTGCTACAATCTTTGTCACTGAAATGAGGTATCTAGAATTGCATTGTCTCATTTTCACACTGCTATGCTGTACTTTGGTGACCTTTTTAATATTCAGTATTTTGAACGGCTGACCATTCCACTCCTCTTCCTATTAAAAGGGAGAATAGCCTCTTGCAAAAGATGGGAATGACCAACCAATTGAAATGAAGCATTCTGAAAAGGTCACAGCAGCAGAGAAACTCGATCTATTTCACAAAATTTATTAGACATTAAAATTCGGATGCCTCCTTTCTGTGACAATGACTGTAACGACAGCAAAAAACAAAAATAGGCACAACATCAATCTGGTGTCACACTTCCCGCAGTGCTAGAAAGACTCTGGGATTGTATCACTTATCCCATTGTTACTTCTTAGCTTTTAGCATGTGCTCCTCTTTAGATAGCACTTTAGAAAAACTTAGAAGAAACCTGAATTTACATTTGACTCAGGAATCTATTTATTGTGCTACCCAGACTCCTTGAATGCTTGTGTTTATGAGAATTTCCTTGGCTACACTAACTGTCTAGACAAAAAAGGTAAAACTTATTCAGATAAGAGACATTATATTTTTTGCCTTCTTCAGCAATGTAGGAAACATTTTCATAAGGTAATCTCAACAAAGTGTCGGCATCAGCATTACTATTATCAATGGACATCTGGTATTCACTGTCACATACAGAAGCAGCAAATTTAAAGTCCAGGTTAGCATATTCAGCGCAGCTAATGTGCTAGGAAGGAGAGGAAACATAGATGGGAACTAATGTTCACTTTGAATCAAAACTTGATTTGAAGCTATTTTGAAGCCAAGTGTAGTTTAAATGCCCAGGAAAGGCCTGAGCTTGCAAGATGTTCAGGTATAATAGTGTAAAATAAGTAAATTACATAACTGAATGCAATAATCATGTCAAGCATGGCTATCCTCTCAATGCATATTAAATTCACTCCTGAGTGAAGACATTTAAAGAGACAGGTGCTGCTTAAGGCCCTTAGGCATATATGTAACTTGAAGCTAAAGAATGGTCACTGTGAAGTCACCGGGATAATGCCCTGCTTGGTGTTATAAAAGTAATAACGTGAGCTGTAGGAGTTGAATAACCCTGTGTTCAATGAATTTAAATCCATGTTAGTATACCACGTACCACAGTGGAGCGCCAATCATGACTTGGGCTCTCGGAGTTCTGATAATACAGTGGTTTTCCACCTGTAGTCTGCAGATCCCTGCGGGTTACCAATTATGTCTAGGATTTTCAAACGGTCAACATCTTGTAGTTGTTCACATATGAAAAAAGGTTGAAAGCCACTGCTCTAATACAATGGACAAATAACAATACCAATATTTATATGTGTATACATATATAATGTGCAGTCATGTTTATTATATCTATATAGAGAGATTGAGTTTGTCATGTCAGTTTAAGTTTTATCACCTGTCTCTCATTCTAGGTTGGCAGTGTGGCCCCAAATATTTTTTTTTTATCTTGAGCAGAAATAAATTTATATGTTCCTTAGGCTTTGAAGATAATAGAGTTATACAGTAAATTCTTCCACCTCCAATAGCCCCAGGACAGGGAAACGGCAGGATGTTAAAATATTACAGATAACAGAGAGGGACCTGTGACTGCCAGTTCTCCGACAGAGGAGGCTGCAGTACAGCAGCGCTCCCCTCCCTGAAGCCCTCAGCAGCCTGGTCCCTGGACCAAGGCTTCCGCCTGTGCAGCCCACTCCACACTCCCTGCTGGGGGCAGTCAGCAGCTCGCAGAGGCTCAGGCCCCACCTGTGCTACTCCCTGTGCTTTGGCTAGTCATCCCGCCACACTCCCCACAGAGGTTAAGCAGCTGTCAGATGCTCGGGCCCCAGCCTGTGCTGCCACATAGGGGGATGCTCTCCTCTGCAACCCCCCACACCTGCCTTTGCCAGTGGCAGTTGCTGAGTAGCCCTGGAGCCTCCACAGTCCAGGCCCAGGGAAGAATGGGGAGTGGCGCATGCAACAGCTTCATCTCACCTCCCCATCTGCATCCCAGCTCCAGTCCCTTCTTAAGAAGGGGAAGCGGCATCAATGGCTCGAGCAGGATGGGAGCCCTTCACTGCCTGTGAGCAGCACATACCCATGGAAGAAGAAACTTAGGTATGGTGATAGCGCCTGGTGGCAGTTATTGTTAGTGCTGGTTATTTGAGAGTACTGGTTGATTGAATACTGGTTAAAACAGTTTACTGAATACTGAAGCCAAAATTGGCTTAATGTAACCTATTCTTCAAAACTTTTAAATATTCCAGCTACCCACTAAGAAAGAGAAAGGGTTTTCTTACTCTCCGAAATAAACTTTGTCTGGTATTTAAACACATATGCCTTCTTCAGAAACATTAAATCTTAGTCGCAAGGGGAAAATTTACTCTCCAGTGAAGACAGTGTAGTTTAATAGGGTGTACATTACATTACTCTAATCATTAAAGCTATCTCATGGTTCTACCATGATTCACTATCACATTTATTGACATGTGGTTTATCATACGTGCATTCATAGTTAGTTCCTCACAAGTATCTTTGGAGCACTGCATGTTGAATAGTAATAGAGAAGTAGTCGTGTGAATCTGTATTGTAACCAAACAAAACAGCAGTCATGTAGCACTTTAAAGACTAACAACATAATTTATTAGGTGATGAGCTTCCATGGGACAGACCCACTTTTTGAATTTGGATTTCAGAGCTTATTCACTGTAATCAGTTTCAGCCCATTTAGCCTCTCTTTACTTTTCATTATAATGCTTATGAAGCTGATTTTATTGCCTAAAGACATACAAGGACTAAATAAGCATGCATCCCCCCCACCCACATCATAACAGTGATTTGCAGCACTGCACCCATGCAAAGCCTTTTGTTACCAAAAGCTACCAAATATAACCCAGATATAATTTTTACACCACACACTTGACCATAGCATCTGTGTGCCTTATAAGCTTTGGACTTATTGAAGAATCATAATATAGGCCAAGACCAGCCATTTCTGATGCCCAATGAACCATCTGTGATGGATTAAGCAAAACTTATTTTTGAACCCTGTATATATATATATATATATATATATATATATATATATATATAATATTTTTTTTTCTGGAAGAGAATGGGAGGTTTCTTAAGTGAGCAATTAAAACTAACAATAGTAAACCCATCAAATTCAGTGGATTGATGTCCAAGCTATATTCTACTCCTGCTGTCCTGACAGATGGTTCAGCTTTTTTTTTAAGTATGAAAATATGTATTAAATGATTACATGAGGGACTGACTGAAAACTATCTCCTTTAAGAGACATAGCCTTCTAATAAGGTGGAATCCAATTTTACTCTCCCCTTTTAAGGAAACTTTGGAGTGAGTCTTCTTTCAGTACAGGCTTAGCTATAAGTGAAACCTGTTCTTCAGACCTTTGGGCATACCAGAGCAAATGTAATATTATAAGCTTTAAAAATAAATGATGCTTAGTTCATCACAGATGTTTCTTTGGGAATCAGAAATGGTTGGTCTTTGCAAGCAGCTCCTCTACTCTCAACCAAGTGGTCTAAGGCTTGGACATTTTTGCTCAGGTTGAAATGTTAAACGTTTGTTTCACTTCCTTGTGTATTTGCATACTGAAAGTCATAGTCCAGTTACTTAGACTACCAAAATTTGAACAGACCTTGATGAGGTCTATAAAAAGGCTTAGTGCAATGTGTGCAGCCAAGTGATTTCCCAATGAATAGCAGATGTTAGTCACATCTCTTAATGTACTTCTGGAAGACATTTGTATAAGACAATCAGGTACTTAATCCTCTCTATTAACATGTGCCCACATCCAGCTCTGTAAATGTACTTGTGTGACTTTGCAAATGCAAATCCGAGTGTATCAATCTATGTTTTCAATAAAGAGGCTGCTTCCTGAATGTTTTATTTCTCTTTCATTCACCAGCAAACAATAGAAGCTATGTTTAGGGTTGTGTTAGAATGGAGGAAAAAAATGAAGAGGGGAGAGAAGAAAGCCTGAAATCCTAAATGAAACTTTTGGGTTACTCTGCAGGAAAACACACACAAAATTAACGAATCACTGTTTGAAATGGCAGTGGCACTTTTGGGACCAGTCTTGCTAATCCCATTTGCATGACTTACTGAAAACATTCAATTGGGTAAAATGAGAAGGATCAGGCCCTTAATTTACAAAACACACAGATTTCAATGCTATTCTAAAACATTCTGTTCTCACTTGAAACATGAAGGATGTTCCAAAGAAGTACAATTGTTGCAGACATAAAGTATCAAAATGTGCATGGTATTTTAATGCTTTCACCAGCTTCCAGTTTCAAAATGTGCACACAATACCTTGGAGGACACAGGGACAGGATATGGTATAGATGTACAGCTAGGGTGACCAATCATGGAGGGACAGTCCTGTATTTGGGATGCCAAAAAGGTATCCAGACTTATTTTTTGAAAGGGACAAATTGTCCCATATTTAGTCCGTTGGGGGCTAGGGCTGGGGCAGGAGCCCACGCCACTGCTGCTTCCGTGGGGCTCCATGCCAGGAGGTCCACCGGCTGCTGCTCTCCTGGGGTTCCAGGCCAGGAGCACCTGAGGGTGCTGCTTCCCCGGAGCTCTGTGCGAGGAGTGCCCGTGGCCACCGCTCTCTTGGGGCTCCTGAGTCTCAGGGGTGGGGCGGAACGGGGAGCACTGGCTCCCCAGGGTTTGGTACAGACAGGAGGAGCCACCCCTCCCCCTCATATTTCCCTGTCCCGTATTTGGGAGAGGGAGATATGGTTGCCCTATGTACAGCCCTTTAGGAAACTTATTTTGTGGATTGTGGAGTTGCCATTTATTGCAAATTATCTTTCATGTGAAGCCTTTGGGGTATCCATGTATCTCATACTAGGTTTTCTTTGCTTTTTTTTTAAATATATGAAACGAAAGAAAGAAAGAGAGAAAGAAAGAAAGAAAGAAAGAAAGAAAACTGAAAATTCGTCATAATTCTTGGAAAATGAACAGCTATACCCAGTGAGTCCTTTTCCAACTGGAAGAAAAGAGATTTTTACCCCTTTAGGGCTCCCCCTCTAGGTGGCAGCAGATGGGGAGGAAGGGGAAGTTTACCTGCATGAAGCCATGAGGAAGAGGAAAGAGCTGGAGCAGACTGGCTTGTGTGGGGCACTGTCCAGCCAGCAGAATGGAAGATGGGGGTCTTTATACCCTATGATGTCCCAGAGAGACTGTCTTTGTGCTCGGACTCAGATGGCAGCACTTATCCTCCCACCCAAGATATCTGAAACAGGATCAGGTTCCTCCATGATCTTCTGTGCTTATCACACTAGTCTCTCTTTTTGGCCTGGTGACTAGGTAGGAACTTTTCTCTGCTTTAGATTAGCCAAGATAGTACTTTGGGACCAGTCCTGCTAATCCTATTTGCATGAGTTACTGAAAATATTCAAATGAGTAAAATAAGAAGGATCAATCTCTTAGATCATCCAATATTGAGTGGGAGGGGAGTGTCTTCTCCATGTTTGGTTTGTTGTGGTCCCCAGTAGTGTGCATCTGGGGATTTAGGTTATTGTTGTACTTCTTTCCAAGTCCTCTTTCCACTCAGCTTCCCAAGAGCTCAGCTTGACAGCAGATTTTATCCCTAAGGCATCTTTATTTGGCATGCAGCAAAGCTACACTGGCTTCATCAGACTCAAATGTAAGGTTTTGCTCGGGGGGTCAGCAACCCCTGGCACTGGTGCCAAGAGTGGCACACGAGCTGATTTTCATCAGGGCATGAAGAAGCTCTGCCCTGCCTCTCGTCCCCCATGGAGCCTGGAGTGTACTCAAAGCCATGCCACCTGTGGATTAACAAAAGTCCAGCTAATGCTACCAACCACCACCTAAGGGGTAAAGCTCTGCATCTTCATTTATTTATTAATGAAGCTGTGGTAAGTAGGACTATTAGTGCCTTTAAAAAATATCACCAGCATGCCAACTATACCTAGAGGTCAAAAGGTCAAATTTCAGCACGCTGCATCAGAAAGGTTGCTGACCCCTGGTTTAGGTATTTCACACCCAAACTCACACAAAAAGATTTTCCTTTATAAATATTTACAACCTGCATTACGTTTATTACGTATTGCATCATATTTTGTAACTGGCTTCATTACTCTGTAGGAGCCAATCCCTGTACACTATGCTCTGATCATGCACAATCTAATCTTACCTTCTTTTGAAGCTAGGTTTGTTTACTAATACAAGGATATTCCTGCTGATCTCAGGGAGTAATCCTGAATCCATCACACTACTTATGACAACTTAACCTTCCATTCACCTTCCCAGCATGCCCGCTAAAAATTGAGGCGAGTAATTTATGTCAAGCCAGTTTTAATAACATGATTTAGTACGTAAAGCTGGTGGCATATTTCCAAGTACTCACTATAGAAGTGTTATTGTTATTGGGTAAAATGGATTGGAAAAAGATTTAAAGGCAAAGAATCTTTTCAGGAAGCTGAGAAAGAGCAGTTTGGGAGTGCTATATATGATACAGTGGGAAGCCAATCCTACTCCTTCTAGAGCTCCCTTAACGCTTTCACAAGGCAGGACTTCCACAAGGGGCTTCCACAATCCCAGCTATGTAATGACTGGGAGTAGGATGGAGACTTTGTGGAAATACTTATGGAAAGGATACTGATTTAGACTTTTAAGACCAGAAGGGATCATCATGACCACGTTGTCTAATCTCCTGCACATTGCAGGCTCCAGAGCCTTGCGTAGCCACTCCCATAATAAACCAATAATCTCTAGCAGAGTTCCAGAAGTCCTCAAATCTTGATTTAAAGGCTTAAAATGCAGAGAATTCATGATTTAATTTAGTTCAAACCAGCAAGTGATCTATGTACCATGATACAGAAGACAAACACACACACACCCCACACACAAAATAAAAATTCTCTGGGTGTCTGCCAATCTGACATGGATTAAAATTCCTTCCCAATACAAAACATTGTAATCAGTTAGATCCTTATGCAAGTGAGCATGTGGGTGAGACCTCACCCCAAAGCCAGACCAGCTTTGTACAATTCATTGCCAGGTATTCCCAGATGTTTTAAAGAAATAAAGTTGCAGCATAATTAAACAAGAAAAAGACAAGTAACCTTTAAATAACAATTGGCTCTTAGTCAAAATTGAGATAGGCACATGTTCTTCAACTGTGCTCCTGAACGCTAGAAGAGACATCACATTAATTTTAATTTTGCAAGGACAACACTTTGTTTACGTGTCAAATGTATGCACTGTTGCCCTCTTTCTAGATTATACCTTTGTAGCTCTCAGACAGGAGGAACCAATGAAAAGTCCAGTCCAGATCATTACTACTCTACAATTTGGAAATGACCAAGATGCACTTCCAGGCACTAACAACTTCCATGTTATCTGAATTCACTTGAAAGTGATGCTAGGCAATATAGATGCCATATAGCTTAGGCTTTTATTTAACTTATTGGATTGACATGTTATCTTTTCTACTGTTGTCCACTTTCTTTTGCACTAATACTCTTCATGAATAACTTCATGTTTCTTTCCTTTGTAAAACTGGTCTGACCCAAAGAACATCTGGTTTAAGAATCAGTGGAGCATGTTCATATCATTTAAATGCTTTTGAGAGGCGATAAGTGATATGGAAAGCATGTATATGATTATTTATACAAATTTCCAAATTACATTTTTTCAGCATTTTTATTATCTTTTAAATCCCTTCAGCCATTCCACTTAGCATCATTGCTCTTTCTTCTTACTAAGGCTGCGTCTACACTATGAGATAAATTCAAATTATTTATATTGATTTTCTAATTTTGGAATTTATAAGTTCAATTTTGACCATCTTCTCTTCACACGTTGCTCCCCACAAAGTCAAGTCATTGCTGCCACTCACATATTGACTAACATTGATTGTTGCAGTAGTGCATCGTGGGAAGCTATTCCACAGTTCCTTCATCCCTATATCATTCTGGGTATGCTTATTGGTCTTGACATCATCTTCCCCCTGTTCATTTTCATCATTCCACTCCAGATCCCTGAAAATATGTCAGTCCATTGGATATAAGGCAGAAGACACTCAAAATTACAAGAAAGAAGTTTTTGGTTTCCCCCTATACTATATTGACAACATGGAGCTACTGTATTCTCAACTGGCCATCCATCCCACCTCCCATCATTGCTGAAATGTGATCCCTGAAAATCATGCAGGGGCTCGGAATGTTAGACTGAGAAAAATGTACGAGGAAAGAATTTTTGGTTTCCCCCTATGCTATATTGACAACACGGGTTCAGCGACTGTATTCTCAACTGGCCATCAATCCCACCTCCCATCATTTCAGAAAAAGGAATTTTTGGTTTTCCCCCCAGTAGCAGCAGGCCCAGGTATGGGCCAAGGTGGGGTGGATGGGTGTTGCGGGATGACCAGTTGAAGTATTCTGCCCCATCAGCAGCAAGCCCCTTAGCCACTGGGGGAGACCTTTCCCCAGCGGCAGCAGCAAGGCTCTTAGCCACTGGGGGAGACTTTTCCCTGGTGGCAGCAGGAAGTCCAGGTATGGGCCAAGTGGGAAAGGGTGTTGCTGGATGACCAGTTGAAGTATTCTCCCCTGCAGGCGGCAGCAAGTCACACTGCGAAGAACAATTTCCAAGAAAGATTTTTGCTCCCATTAGGAATTGAACAAAAAGAACAAAGTCAACCCCAACTATTCTGGAATCACCTGCATATATGGTTTATTGTGGGCAATACCACTTGCAAGAGAAGCTGATACATTTTGTCTTTCATTTTCTCTGGCACAGCTAAATTCCTTAACAGGCTGCAAACTCAAGTCCCAGCAACATACCAATAGACCAATCACCTTTTGTCCCCCTCCTGCTTTGACAATATTTCCAATTATTTGCTAAACTCTTCTTTGGACCTCAGAACACAATATTCCGTAACCTTGCCAATTTGCATTTACCGTGATGCTTTCCCCTTGGAAGCAAAAATCCCTTACCTATTCACCATTCTGTTGAATATGTAGAAAAATTACCCTGCTGTCAATGGAATGTTCTGATAATCATCTTGAAAAGTACTTCTTAGACATTTTGGTAGCCATTTTTAAGTGTTCCATTGAGAGAGGTCAGGAAGCTTTGTCAATAAAATGTCATAGCACAAAGAGATCTCAAAAAGGTCCTAATTATGGGCTATAAAGGCTTATATTGTGCATATACTCTACCCCCTATTACAGGAAATTACCTCAAGTCTGATGTAAGCACTTCAGTAAATCAAGTGTAGTAATTCAAAAACCTGGAACTGACAGTATTTGGCTGTGGCTTACAAAGCACAGGCCAGTTAATAAAGATCTCTACACTCTAATTGTCAATGACATAATACAGCTTCATAACCAAGTGCTCCAGATATACGACTTAGCATAGCATATGCTAAAATCAAATTTTTATTTTACTGAGCTCCTGTTGCAACTCAGCCTTAGCAATTAATGGCTTGCAAAACAGCAATGTTAATTTCATACTGATAGTTACCACCAACCCATACTGTTTAAAGCTAAAATTAAATTAACACTGTAATAGAATGAAAAGAAAACTTAAAGTGCTGTTGACAAGCCACAAATTTTGCAATGCCAAACACAAATTATGGTCATAACCTCTTTCTCGTTTTATTAATTCAACACAATGCCTTAAATCAAATTAACCAATACTGATACATGTTTCAGAAGTTACTTCAAGGCAAATAGTGATTGGGATGCTGTGTAGATAACAGGAAGCCATGTGAGAGTTACACATCTCTATCTGAGTGTTTTTATTCCTATTTCACGTTCAGTTTTTCAGATTCCCCTTAAAGCATTAATCACATATTTCATTAATGCACCAACCAAATTACCAGGGGAGAAAAAGAAGAAAAAGCTACACAAGACTTCTACAGTATTTTATGGAAATTAGAGGTGGAGAAGCCAGTTTTTCATCCAGTGTTATACTTCTCAACTCTTCGCTCTCTGGGATCCCATGTTACAATAGGAAGATAGTTTCTGGACCTCCCTTTGTATCTAACCCTTAAGAACAAAGAACAGTAACATAGCATTTCCAGTTAGTTAGGTGCTGCTAAACTGCGTGGATTTCATTATGTTCAGTTTGGTTCAACAGCTCACAGCAACCACAATCATTCCAGAACCCTTGCACATTTTTTATTTTCCTCAGGCTGAGAACTGCTGTCCTAATCTATTTTAGAGACCAGAGAGAGGAACCAGTGAAGGGTTAGATGTTCTGTTCAGTGTATTCTTTGGTGCTTTAAGTGCAGCTCTGCATACTGAGTGGATTATCAGCAATGAGGTTGAACCCGAAACTGCTGAATCTTAAAACATAATCTCATTTGTTGCTGAGCTGTGAGCAGAACCATCCCTGGGGTAGGGCAAATCAGGGCAGCCACCCTGACTCCAAACTTAGGTAAAATGGGACTCACCTGCTTCTCACGTCCCTGAGGGTCTTGTTGCTGTCCATCTGACTCCCACTTGTCTGCAAACCTTCCTACCTCCTCACCCCCTGTCTACCTGCCATTTGCCTCTCCATTCACCTCCTTACCCTGCCACCTCATTTCCCCATCTGCCCCCTAAGCTGAATATTGGGACAAATGGCGCCCTGCTCAAATGTCGATCGAGACACAGGATATTAGGACAGTGCCATTTTATCTATGCTGTGATTTTGGGTGGCTCCAATGAAAGGATAGATGAATTACAGTTTTTCAGGGGAAAATGAATAGCGTCCTTGGTAAAATGCCAAATCACGATGTCTAGATTTCTTAATAAACATTATTAAGTTTTCATGATACATTACAGCTTTTAAACCCAAAAGGCAAACACCCTGAAATAACTCATCCACTTCAAATATAAAAATGCATTACCAGAAGTTAAAAACTAGAGGTGTGCATCTCGAGTACCTGGAGTAAGCCTAGAGTGTGCCCAAGGACTCTGAACTATGCAGCAATAAATAACTCACTGAAAAGAAGCATACACTTTGATTTGCTGCAGACACTTAAAGCCTTTTCAGCAGTGCTATGAAAACATGCACTATCCATATCAATGCATTTTCTGCATGGTACATAAATAGTTACTGAACTGCCTGAGGAAGGGAACAAGAAATCTAAAAATCCTTTTAATTGTTTGGAGGGTGGGCTGAACAATAGGAAAGTTGTCCTTGCCTATAATCTCCCTTTCTAATTGCTTCCCACATCTAAGTAGACAGAAGTGACATGTTTAAAAGCATATTCAGAAATAAAAAGCTGCAATGATTGCTTTTGTAACATGGTGTTTCGTGTTTCACTTTTAATAAAGTATTATATAATAACACTACTTAATGTAGCTCTGCTAGACCACTTAGCATGTTAAGTGGTGTTGTACAAATATTAACCAGCTAATCCTGTACATTCCAATTCATTCCTATGTGCATCAATTATGCAGGATTAAGGGCATTAGAAATCTAAGGAAACTGGAAATACAAGTTGAATATCTCTAGTCCAGCACACTCTGCTCCATCAACATCCAGAGTCTGTCATGATTTCAGTTATCTAGATGGCCACTTACCATGGCTATGGCCTGGTTTTCTGTGTCCCATAAAGTTTGTTTCAGCCACCAGTCCTGGTTCTCAATCCAATTTACCCTTAAATGTCTTCTAAGAGCCCAGTAAACAGTGGAAGTGTTGGTAATGCTGCCTGACAATATTGACCTCCTGTGATTCAGCAAATTCTCTGTTTTGGCACCCAAAGGTGACCTTATGGGGTTAATTGATGTTGTCTGGAACATCTCTGGACCCAATGTCAGAAAAGTAGCAGTAGCAGTTGTCAAAGCCTATTTGACTTGATCATGATTTTGTGTGAGTTGGAGGACAGGTGGAATGAGAACTGGCCTGACTGATGAAGTGTGGCTTACCACATGGTTTCCCAAATATTAGCAGGGGAAAGAGGGAGGTCAGAAGGCAGATATGAGAGAGGAAGATTTCTCACCAAGGCAGAGAGGGAGAGAAGAAAAAGTCACTTCTGTAAAGTTTTTGGGTATAACTCCAAAAATTGGTCCTACGTGGGCCAAGACAAACAAAGGCTGTGTCTACACTACAAGATAAATTTGAATTTAAGGCAGTTGGCTCGATATTACCACATGACTGTCTTCACTGTAAATACCATTAGTTTGATTTAGGGAGCACTGATATCAATATCATAATATTGTCAGAACCTGTTGGGTGTAGTGTCAAGTTCGAGTTTAAAAGTTCAAATAAAGGGCAGTATACAAACACCACATCTTAAAATCGAATTTATTAGCCTCCAGAGGTGTCCCATATGTAACCCACAATGTCCCTTCAGCACTCTGCTCTGGCCACTGCTCTCAAGGTGCACAAGAATTAGGTAACAGGAAGGTTGTGAATTTCAAATCAGGACCAGGAAGCCCGTGGCTGTGGGCTCATGTTTGTATCACAGGCTGAGAAATGTCTTTCTTTCTTTGCTATTAGCACTGTGAGCCCATCCACCCATTAAAAATAGCCCCTGCGTGGAGCTTGTGGTTCTGACTCTACATTGGCATTGCCTGGGGCCAGCTGCTGCTCCACCGCACCCTGTGGTAGCAAGGCTTTTGTGAGGGTCATGCTTGCGTAAAAGGTTGAGAAATTTCTTGAAAGTGGTCTACGTTTTTGTGCACCTCCCCTCCCTCCCACAGGCGCCATGCAGTCGGGGTCTTTCCCACACTCAACTACATCACATGGCTAGCCCCAGACCTGAAAGAAGGACATGCTTGCAGTTCAGAGCTGGCCATGCTGCCAGTCAGCACCATGTCCTGGCTTGCACATGGTTAGGGCTCCAAGGGTGGGAAAGATTTTCGGGGGCTTGCAGCCATCTGAGGGGACTGCTTCAACTGGCCCCCCACCAAAATTATTTTCTGGACCTTTCTGCCACCAGGGGGAATTCTCCCCCTGGCGGCCAAGATTTGCAGTGCCTTTCCCCCCAGGGGTGGGGGAATTCTCCTCCAGTGGCTACAAATTGCAGGGGCTTGCAGCTACCTGGTGGGGAATACTTCAACTGCCCCTCACTCCCCACCCCAGCAAGGACCCGGGGGGCTAGTCTCCCCTAGCCACTAAGATTTTTGGGGCTTTTGTGCCACTAGCGGGGAGCGGTTCAAGTGGCTCTTGAGCCACAGACCCCGCACCCCACAGCCAAAGAAGAATTTTGGGGACCATGTCAACTGGCCATTCAACATCCCAAATACCAAACCACAATGAAATTTGGAGAGCCCCATCCCCCACACCTGGGTTGGCAATGCCTGTGTAGTGAAGACGGAAGACAAAAATATTTTTTCTTAACCTTTTCTATCCCCTTTCTTCTAACTTTTGACCCCTTTACACAGGGAAGTGCAGGTGGAGGGCCAGTTGAGAATACAAACTGTGCACAGAAGCCGTATAGTGAACTGAGAACCCGAAATCCCTCCCCTCAGCAACTCCTTTTTTTTTTTTTTCCAAACCTTTACTATCTACTCTCTTTTCATGCTTCTCATTGTCCTTGGATTATTATCAGGGATCAGATGCAATTAAGGGTGGGGAGATAGTCAGTGGTGGGCCAGTTGAGAAGACACACACCCAATGATTTTTATAAAATCTTTCATAATTCAGTTACAGCTAGAGTTTTAAAAAGCAATTGAGTTACAGAGGAAAGATATCTGTGCATTTGGCGATTGTTGTTGATGCACTAGTTTTTCTTCCTTCTACTGGGAAAAATGAATGTTTGCTTACCACAGGAGAGGAATGAGAGCAATGCAATGTGGGAAAATGATGTCAAATACCAGCAAAAATGCCGAGAATACTACAGGGATGAGGGAACTGTGGCATAGGTTCCCACAATGCACTGCTACAATAGCTGTTTGCTGATTGAGCGTGGCAGCAATAAGTCAACTTTGTGAGGAGCACATGGGGAATATAGTCAATTTTGAATTTATAAAATCCAGCATTACAAAGTTGATATTAATAAATTCAAATTTATCTTGTAGTGTAGATGTAGCCAAAAATTAAATTGCCTACAGCAGCTGTAACTGCAATCCCCACCAATTTTAATTGCTGCTCCTCTTCCCTGTACCTATTCCTAACACAGAGGAGTGCTTTACTTCCAATTCTTCTCTAGCTACTCCGAGTTCTCAGCTTATAAATGACCTGCACAAAAATTGATATTATCAGGGGAAAGATTTAAAGCAATAGCTCCATCTAGCCCTGATGTGACCTAGAAGTATTGTTTCAATTATTTTTAGAAAATGGGTTATTAAGAAAAAATATTTTCCCTCAAACCATGAGAACAAAAGAGTGATTATTTCTTCTGCAAAGTAAGACAAAAAGCATATGGAGGCTTTTCTTTCCTTCGCAATAAAACAAAAAGAAGTCATTCCATTCTGAGCTTTTCTGGGAGTTTCTCCAAGGCTACTCAGGTTAGTGAGTCAGAACCAGGTACCACTAAATTATTTTGCTTCTCAAAACACTTACCCCCGAGAGAACACATAAAAATTGCCATGAGCAAGCCAAGCATTTTCTTCCTATTTTTACTCCTTCTTTACAATATAGTATCATTGATGACTGAGGAAAAAATGTCTGTGGGCTTATGAATAGTGAGCATTTCATGTGTGTCTAGCATAGGAGACGTGAAGGTGAAGTAACTCACCTTCATTCCAATTGCAATCATGTACATTTTCATCATTTCACTGCTATTGTCTTTGGAAAATGTAAGAATATAGTATGATATCATTTTTCTCACATGCTATCACTGGTAATTCTGCTGTGGCGCCCAGAGGGTCCCATTGTGCTAGACATTGTGCACACATATCACAAAAAGAGAAACCTTGCCCCCAGAGGCTTTCAATCTAAGTGCAAACTAAGAGAATACAGGTGGACACAACAAACAGACAACATGGTAATACTGAAACAATTACTATTACTGTAGTAAGCATTAGTCAGAAATGTAATACTAGTTAGCAATTTAAAATGGACAGCACTAATAACTGTGTCAAAAATTAATTTTACTTGGGGGCTCTTGGATTTTTTGAAGTAATCTTGGACCAACGTGGATTTTCCCTCTTTACTCATCTATTATTTTTACAGTCAGTTTTTGTTCCTGCTTTTCAGGAAACAGTTGTTTTCAGCAAGTACCATCCCTCCACCCACTTGGACTCCCCTGAGCCAGTAACTGGAAACTGAGGTAATTAAAGGAGAAGGTTTTCAAACATGCACATTTTGTAGCTGACACATGTTCAGCTTGTCATGTGTTCTGTGCCTGTTCTCATTAAATTTTATACACAGCAAACCTGAACAAAAAGCTTGTGCAGTGTTAGGGAACAATGGCTCCTTTTTGTCACTAAAGAGAAGATTTACGGAGAAAATCACTTGACTCTGACAGTCACTGACATCAGTTCTTAGTTCATGAAAAGTGAGTGGGACCTGATGGATCCTTCTTCTTTCATTAAAAAGCTACTGTTTTTCATGTCTTTGCTATGAGTGGGAAGAGAACAATGATCATGTTGATGGTTTAAAAAAATTCTCTCTTTTACCTCAGTGATTTTTTTTGCATTTATAACATGAATCATTAAAAAATCTGATTACATACTTGAAAGTGTTTTCATTAAAAACAGGCTTTTCCAAGCATTTTTCCTACAAGAAAGTTTGTCTTATAAGAGATGCAGATGTGATATAGGAACATAAAGAGTCTGATTTTCAAAAGGTGACCTCCCTTTATGCCCTAGGCTTGCATAGAGCTATGAACATGCCTTTTGCGCATCATCACCTACACACAAAAGGGAGTCGCATCTATCACTTATGTACGCGGGTGCTAGCATGTTCACTGAGAAATCCATTCATTTAAATTTAACACCTGCCTGAAGCATGAGCTTGACTCCTTCCCATTCACAGCATGATCCTTTTCGAGCTGGCCATATAGGGAGTGCTTTCAGAACAAGGACCCAACTTCAGAAATTGTCTATAAATAATCTGCTGCCCTTTCAAAATACTCATACTAGAGATTTTCTTCCCAAACCTCACCTGAGTTTACAATATCATTTTCCTAGGGGCATTACGGGTATTTCTCCTCCTTCTGAAGTACTAGTTGCAGGTCCCTGACAGAACAAGGTAGCCACATCACTGAAGCTAAGGTGTGTGTAATATGGAAATACCTTTTTCAGGAATGTAGCAGAAAATGGTGTTGGCACCTGTTAGTTTCTAATAGTCCTTCCAATCCTTTCCCAATTAAATAAAGGTCAAATCCAGAGGTCAGGCTTGTACAGGATGTGTGGAAAGACAGTTCAAAGCACTCTGCTTTAAGCATGATGATTCCTCCCCATTTATTTTTCCACCTGGCTTCTGGGCACCTCAGTCAGAGTAGGGACAGAATAATTTGTCTTTAAAAAATGAATTGTTATAACATCGGATAGGTGCACCTCTAAAACTGGGCTAGTTTTTCTGACATTGAGGCCATGTCCACACTACAAAAGTAACTTTGAAGTTGCTTACTATGAAATACAACTTTGACGTGACGGACTTCAAAGATGAGCACGTACATACACCCTACTTTGCAGTTAACTTTTGAGGCTTACTCCAGGAATGGAGTAAGGACGTCAAAGTTGGGATCCCTTACTTCTAAGTTAACTTCAAAGTAAGGGAAAATGTGTGTAGACTCTCTGCAGGCTACAAAGTAGAGCCTAATTTCAAAGTTAGTTTCCAGTGTAGACGCACCCTTAGTCTTTTGTTTTTCCTCTCATGTTTGACAGTTTTTGCATGTGCCCATTCACATTTTTGCTAAATAGTATTATGAACAAAAGCTTCATCTATGGCATATTTCCCAAGAGAGCCAACATTGAGCTAAAGTATCTTAATATTCATAACTCACTAAAGATTCTGGGTGTCCAACTCAAGACATCTCACATAGGCCTGATTTTCTGAGTGTAGGTTCTGAACAAAATCTGAAAAGAGACTCCCTTCATTTAAGAAATCTCAATTTCAGCAACCACAATCACTAGTCATTTGGAACCTTAGGTTATGAGTTTTAGCTTAAAAAGGCATCCTATTCCAGAAATATGGGGAAGAACGAGAAGATGGAGAGAGATACTGATTGCGGTTGTGTAGTGCTCCCTGATTCCCTTTCCACATTTCCATAGACCCTTCTTCACGAAATAAACCATTTGTCCTCACAAAATTTCCAGCTGCAACATGATTCATTAAAATCTTGACTAAATGATCCTATTTTTTTGTAGAACAACCTTTTCAATCATAGTTGTTTCTTTTAGGTTGAATGTATATTTGGGATACCATGGGAAAAATGTCCTTGACTTTGACGACAAACCAGAAGACTAATTAATTAAAGATTTTAGTCTATGAGGAGGCTTAGTTGGGCCCAGATCCTATGTCTTGATTTACGGGCCCATCATTGCTCCAGCGCAGTTGGCCTCAAACATTCAAAGCTATGCCAAATACAGAGATGAGGTATCTGATAAGATTTTATACTTCTATATATTGTGTGCAATATTACATTTTTGTAGCTGTTTGTAGCATGCAACAAAAATCATAAGGAAATAGGACGAAAAGAGAGTAATTTTAAACTTGCATTGAATTTGTGTCACCCAAATTCTTTAATTTTTCTTTTAATAAGTTTATGTTTTGGCAACAAATGTGCTTGAATTATCACTTTCATTAAAAAGCTCCATCTGATCACATATTCTTATTCTGTAGTAGAAAAAGAAAATTCATACACATGTAGCTCTTTCTGAAAAGAGGATCTCATTTATCTACTTTTTATAAGTAAACTTAATTCTTGTGCAAGTGAAAGGGAGGTACCAAATGCATCAGCAACAACCAGACCTATTTTAGAGAAGAGCAAATGAAAGCTTCCCTATGTGTTGCAGGGTTAATGCAACTCAACTCTGACCATATTACCTTGCTGGAAGGACATATTGCCAATCATATTGAACTTCATGCTGGTTTTCAGTTGTATGCATGTAGTGTCCATGAGAGGTCCTTGTGCTTGGCATTATCTGGAAGATTCATCAATAAGAAAAAATGTGTCAAATTCATCCTTATATCTCTGTTTCAGACCCTATTTGCTCACAACTAATAACAGTCTCCATCCTATTTTCTTTACACTAGAAATTTTTAAAACATGTTTTGTTTCATCAATAGCCCAGAGAATATGTGTTTAATTGATATATTTCTTTAGTTTTACATGAAAGGCTTTTCCAATAATTTTGTAAAATATCTTAGCTCAACCAGAAGAGAGAGAAAACGCATCATTTATTTTGTTGCTTGATGGAATTAGTTGTTCATAGCTTAGAGTGGCAGTATAAAATGTGAATGCAATATTTTCTAAAGTGTCCCTTTTTCCTGAGATTAGAAAATTTAATTTGAAATTCTGTATTCACAAGTGCAGTGGCTGAAGGCAAGCTGGAGAAGAGATGACAAAGGTTATTACATTTTTGAAATTATATTTTAAGGACATTTAGTAACGGTGAAGAAAAGACCTTTATGAAAATGGAAATTGGCAGATTAAACAGTGAATTACACAAAGTTATTTTTAAAACAGTTGCTTTTCCAATCCCTTCTTAAAGGGCCAAATTCCTGTTCCCGCTGGGGTAAAGAACAACACTTCACTTGTCACCAGGGTTCAGCAAATGATTTGGTTATATTCTGAGGCTGCTTCTACATTCAGAGATTTATGTCAGCACAAAACAAGCCATGTAGATGTGGCTCTGTCAGCGAAACCCCCTTTGTTGTCAGCCCCTTATCTCCGATTTTTTCACAACATAAGGTGCTGCCAACAAAGGGGGTTTTCACCAACAGAACCACATCTACATGGCACATTTTCTACCAGCAGCAGCCTCTGCCAGGACAGCAGTCTCACAGGATTATGCAAATTAGCTATGCAAATATGCAAATGGAAGTCAATTTGCATTTTCAACAGCCCTTATTTGCATCATGCTGCTGGGAGCAGTGTGGCTGCAGGGCTCCATGTGGATGTGGCCTAGGAGACAGCAAAATCACTTATAATGGGTACAGAACATATATTTCTTATAATGAAAGATCACATCTAAGTCATTAATCAGAAGCAAGGAACTGTTTTCAAAGGCACTAAGATTCAACTTGGCCATATGTCTCATATTCATAGAGTTCAACATTAGAGAGGATTTCTGACAAAATGGAAGGTATCAACATGGATCATTTCTACAAGCTTGTTTAAATTTCTCTTGAGCTGACCATATCTCAGGGTAATAACCACTGTATGTTGCCACTATAAAGATTGCCACAACAAATATAAATTGTCTAGAGTCACATTGCACTGTGTTGTGCTCTTTGTGGAGCTCAAATTGAACAGGATTGGGCATGGTTATTACAGGGGAGGGAAGAAAAATACTACGCCATACAATCTTGTAGGAATTAAATCAAGGAACTTACACAGGTAGAGGTCCAATACTCATCTTCTAGCACAGTTGCTAGCTCTTGCTTTATACTGCATTATCAACAGCCCGGGATTTTAATAATAGGATCATCTTAAAGAGAACCTATGCAGGTTTCTCAGGATATGGCTTCTGAGTGATCAAACTCAAGTAGTTTATGGTGTCATCACAACTCTAATGGGAATAAGGTTAGGTTTTGGCTTGGACTATGTACTGTGATAGATAATTTCTGTTGCAAGCAAATGATTCTTTGGATCATATTTATGCTCTTTTTCATAATATTCATGTTTTATGTGATATAATAAAAGTAGAAGAAATGAGATGCTATCTTGATAAAGTTAGTTTTTACAGTCCTAAAATTTGAAACTTGCTTTCTCTATACAGCCTGTGCTCATACTGGAAAGGGCAACTGAGAACTTTTAAATGGGGCATTAATTACAAGCCTCTATATAACCTGTGTATTTGTCTTTACTCTTAAATTCAAAAATCCCACCTTGAATTTAAATGGATTAAAGTTGTTCTTGGTCATAAATCTGATGAAGTGGGTCATACCCATGAAAGTTCACTACCTAATAAATAATTTTTTTAGTCTTTAAGGTGCTACTAGACTGCTTCTCTTTTGTTCTTGGCCAGTTTTATGTTATACGTTGAGGATAATTACAGATGCTACCTTTAATATTATCTAACCCAACAACCATTATTAGTAGACTCAGGCAAATAATAGCCCTCTTTTAGTCCATTATTTGTGAAAATTAGACTAAAAAATTCAAGGATAAATTCATTTAAGTGGGACCATAAAACATTTGACATTCCTATAGGCACTTTGCTTACACAACAGTCAACGACAATCTTTCACAGTAACTCCTGTTTGTGGAATGAGGTTCATGCAAAAGGCTGCTTTCTGAGATTCTAGACAGGTACAGATGGTTCCACTGAGGAACTGGTGCATACTGGTGTGTAAGGCTCCAGACTGCCCTTGGGACAGTGCTCAGGAGGTACTTCTTGGTTCTCCAATATGGAGTGGAAGCATCAGTTCTTGTAGAGAGGAAAATGCCAACACCAGGCTTATTTTCTCTCTCATGCAGATGATCTGAATCCCCAAGAGGGTGCAGAGAGAGCCACCTATGTGCTGCCTTCAAGGGGTATTATGTTTAGCTGCCATTGTGTCCCTATCCCTCGCAAGCCCTGCACACCAAAGTTAGAGCAGGAGATGGAAGGTCAAGTTCTATTCAACATTCTATCGAGTTATCTGATCTTGAGCAAGTCACTTCTTCACCTCTTTCTCTTCTTTTCTCCTACTTGTCTATAAACTGCTCAGAGCAAGGCCTGTCTCCTCTGCTGTTCTTGTGCAGTGCCTGGCATACTGGGGCTTCAATCTCCATTTGGACTCTCAGGTAGGAGAACAATAAAGGATTAGTTTGACCCAAAAGAAATCTTTAAAGAATTGGAAGACACAGTTTCAAACAAGTAAGGTATGTCAGAATCCTAACCACAGGCTCGTACAGAGCAAAACCTTGAACAATTCAGAATTTTAATTGAAATGGCCTTTGTAGGGGAATTCCATTACCATTCTTAGGATCAGAAGTGAAACAGTGAGAATGACACTGTTAGTGATTTGCAGGATAGCTTCAGGAAGAGCTATTTTCCTGTACATATATATTTACAGTGTTTTTTGGTAACTAGTGGATGTAAAGAGTACAGATAGCTGCTGCACTGATTTCCTGAAGATCACATGAAAACACATTCAGTAACTGGCTAAATACTCTACAAAATCACTAATAGTTGCTAGCAGCAGCACAGGTAAGGAGCTGCTAAATGATGCAGTGCCATCAGCACTGAAGCAGCCACAAGTGGCATAGTCCAGAGTGATCACTCATGTGATAAAACAGAAGCATATGTCAACAGAGACAGCTTGTTTGGTTGTTCAGATGCTGATGATGCACAGGCTTGTCAGACAGCCTATTTATGAAGCTGTGGTGACTGTCTTAATCACTGTTATGGGGAGGTGACACTGTCTTGGCAACAATAAGAAAAAAGTGAAAACACTGATTGGAAAAAGCCAACTTTTCAACTTTTTGTTCAAAAATCAAACCCACTAATGTCCCATTGGAAATGAAGACTCTTGCTGCAAAGCTACGTTTTCCATTTTCAAAATGAAGTGTGGAAAGACATGAGGCACTAGGACCCTGTGTGGATGTTCAGACCTACTCAGCAAACTCACTCTGCAAGCCAGATCAGGTTCATCTGAAGACAAACATTAAGAGAATAGACAATCTGGTGAGGTAGGGCCGTACTAGGTGCTGTACTAGGCATGGGTGCTGTAAGAGTTTCTATAGTAGGAGTGTTGACAGCCTTTGAACCAAACTTTGAACCCTGTATGTAATGGATATCACTCCCAGCCCAGGGGTGCGCCAGACCCTCAGGCATGCACCCACTGAAAGCGATCCTTTTTGTGGAGGGATCTAACAGGTTTCTCCTCCACATATGGAGAAAAGTTAGCCCAAGCTGTGACGGCAGAGGATGCTTTAAACAATTACCATTGTTTATGCGGAGTTCAGTGGAGTGGGACCTCACCAAACTGCACAAACCAGCCACCCTCTCACACAGACATGCACAGATTATCAATATGGTTGCCAAAAAGTCCTATCCAAGTGAAAAACCTAGCCCCCATTGAAAATTCTAGATCTCCTCTGTAAAGGCCAGGACTTTATTAGGTATTTGTAGATATCTAAAAACCCTGTTCCAAAGGCTCAGAGGCAGTTTTTCTATTGCTCATTCCCTTTTCAGAGTTTTACTTTCTCCAATTAAATGACACTTGTCCTCAAGATAATCTCGACAGTTAGTTTTAACTCTATTCATGTTCAGAAAAAAATGTGGTTATAATGTTTTAGCAGGAAAAGTGTGTTTGGCTGAATGGAAACTTTCTAACCTAACAAGAAAAACTTTTCTTCAAGCACAGATCAAAGACAGACAATTTCAGCTCAAAAGGAACATGTTCTCAAAAATGGCGAGTGTATGAAAACAATCTTCGGTCAAATGGAACTGACCAAGGCCCTCCTCACTCATTTGTTTTTTTGTCCTGATGTCTCTGGAGGCACTGTATGTCTACTTGCTTAAACATGAGAGACCTACTTCTGTATGTAAAATATTCAGTCACCTGCTGAGGTGCTCCCTACAGGGTTGCAGAATATCATGCAGAGTTTCACATGACCGGTATTACAGCATCACTGCTTGCAATCCACCGCTTGTTTACTTTAAATTAGCAACCCAGGGTTGTTCATGTCTGTTTTCCCCAGACAATAGTTGTTACTTCATTCCTTTACTGACTTGCTTTTTTGCATTAGCCAAAGGTGGCTATTCCTGAGATGAGAAATATTATCTTTTGCTACAAGATCCTTTTAAGTTTTGGAGATTGTTCAAGTCTCAAAATATGGATCCAAATTATGTTGCTCATCTGCTTTCTCCTACAAGAGTTTTTTGGACCTCGGCCATTACAAAGATTGGGACCATTTCCAAAATCCTTACCCAGGTTTGTGTTCTGAATGACCCAAGTTCACCTGTACCTAAGAATTAAACTTTGGCTTGGGTCCATCTCTAATTATTTTATTTACAAATGAATAGTCGTTAAGGTTTAGCCAAGTTTGTTGAATGTAATTGAACTTCTCAATTTTTGTCAGGCAGGAGAAAAAGCAAGAGGAGAAGTATGCAAATTGTGAGATCTATTCTGTTTAAGTGCTGATTTTCAGTGCAACGCAGGTAGAATCACTCTGGTCTGCACTTTCTCAGATCCAGAACATGTGTGATCCAGCAAGATTTTAGTTGGTCACACTAGGATAAATGTTTATTACTTAACATGTTTTATTATTATTATTATTATTATTATTATTATTATTATTTAAATTTCATTAATAAAGTTTATTTACAGCCACCAGTCTTGTCTGTCTGTCTTCTGTGCTATTTAGCTCTCCTTTACCCCTACATGTCTTCTAAGAGCTCAATAAGTAGTTGAAGTGTTGGTTATGCTGCCAAGCAATATTGACCTCTCATGGTTTGATGCCATTCAGGTCCTGAGGGTGACATACTACAGAAGCTTAACCTGTATATTGATGACATTTGAAGTAACAAGCCTGACATGCCTTCCTGGCTGTGATAGGGCATAAAATATGACAAATACCCTCTTTCACATTACTTTTGTTTCCTGGCCCAGACAAAATGAGGAAATGCAGAGGCATGAGGCATTTTAAACTGAAGTTACTAGGCTTTTTGAAACATGAGAAAACGTAAAGTTTCTGGGTGCCAATCTGGGCTGATTTGTATTTTATCCCATCTGATCCACTCTTCATTGTATCTCATATTAGATTAAATGTAACTCAGTAGCATTTAAGATGTCTTGAACCTATATCCAAATTTTTCTCCGGTTTAACCTTGTTAAAGTCAAGAGAGACACATTTGTCTCTTGTTGTTCAGACTTGACTGACTCCCTTCCTGATCAGCTCATTTAAAACTTATCTACTATTCAACAGCCAGACTACCTTACACTGACAGTTCTGTTGCAACTTCATTCAGATTCCCCATTTCTGTACGCCTACATTATTGTAATCCAAATGCCAATGATATGCAAGCTTTAAAAGATGGCTTCAAACATATTGATATGTTTCATACTTTTTGTCCACTCTTGCTGGATATATATATATATATATGTTTGTGTGCGTGTGCGTATGCATGTGCATGTGTGTGTATTTCACCAGCTACCTGCATCTCCCTTGAGCTTTTAAAAAGGTATTTATAGAGTGACGAGTCCACAATACAGGAAGGAACACACTTTTTTATTTAAATTCTCATACAAAGCCTCCCTCCAGTTTCCCTCTCTAGTTTGCCACCTTTCTAGAAGTGTGCCAAGATACTGTGCACTTAGGTTGTGTACCTTCCATTTGACCTTCCATCCTACAGGATAACCATGGGTGCCCAAAACTTTTGCTGTTGATGTATTATCTGTTCAGGTCCCTTTTGTCTCTAGGCATGAGCAGAGCCGTTCCTATTTCTATTTAAATTGCCAATGAAAGCCATTTTTTTCTGTTATTTTTAAATGGATGGATTTCTTATGGTTGGAGTAGAGTGTTCTTCTAAGATGTAGCCCTGACAGTAGGAGATAAAATGAAGCCATAGTACCCCAGGTAAAAATTTGAAAAACATTGCAGTTAATGAGCTACAGGGATGCAAAATTCTTCCATGAGCTCAGGATACACAACAGTTCATCTTGCTCACTTGCCCTCCTCACAGTCAGCATACTCAGGGCAGGATCAAAATGCTGAGAGCCAATGTAGAAGCAGGCACAGGATCTCTGCATGATTGTGTCTGTACTTATGTCAGTCCCTTGAGATCTTTGTGGCTCTTAGGCAACCTGGAGGGTGTAGGGAGCCAGTTCTTCCCCTTCCCCAAGGATAATTCAGAAGAAGTCCATCCTTTGGAGAAGATTTGCCTGTCCTAGCTAACCGAGACAGGGATTTCCATGTGGCTCTGTGACCTCACTCTAAGTTATTTACAAAACTAAACTAGCCACTTACATTTGTGTCAATTTTTCATTATACATCTGTATTTTAGCAAGAAAAAATGCACCCCCCAACCTCCGCCAGGGCCACCATCAAATCAAATCAAATAATATCAGCAATGATCTTCTTTCCCTTGGCTATGTCTACACTTGTCCCCTTCTTCGAAGGGGACATGGTAATCAGGCTGATGGGAGATTACTAAGGAAGTGCTGTGATGCATATGCAAACCTGCATTAGGCTAATTCTCCCCTGTGGCAACTTCAAAGTGTTAAACTTTGAAGTACAGGCATGCTGTGCAGCCACGAGCACTTTGAAGTGCCCACACTACCTCAAAATGCCTTTACTCCCCTTTGGGCATACCAGCATTTCGAAGTTGCCACATGGGGAGAATTAGCCTAATGAAGTGCTGCATATGCATCACAGTACTTCATTAGTAATATTCCATCAAACTGATTACTGTGTCCCCTTCGACAAAGGGGCAAGTGTAGACATAGCCTATGTGCTTCAATCATGTCACACAATATTAACAATTAATTACAAATCAGTTTCAGAATGCCAAGAAAGTCTTGTGTCCAGCCACGTTGCAACCCTCCAGTTGTCTGAGGGATTTCATATTTCTGTTTGTTGGCTCTTGTTGACAAATATTAAAGAATGAGTCACCATGGGTTGGTACTTAAAGATTTGTGATTGTGATTTGTGATTCCCATTAGCAAAGTGTATCACCACATAAGCATCCATGCTTAAATATTGAAATACATTTGACAACTAGTATTGTTCATCCAGAGAATGTTTCCCTGGGAGCAACAACCACACTGTTTATTTTAAATCTGTACCAACTGTGGTACATAGTGGGAAAACTTGATTTATTCTCCACAGAGACAGGAGAAACAGAGGACCGGATCATACCTCCCCTATGAAGCCACACTGAACATCAGTGGGCACAGCGTGGGTTATAAGAGACATGTAATGTGGCCCTTTGTGAAAATTAAGAATCAGACTTTTTCACCCTTACTCGTAATGAAATCATGAATGAATGACTCTGAACAGTCCTACAGGTTGAACCTCTCTGTCCAGAACCCTCACATCTGGCAAACTCCCTAATCTGGCATGATTGTAGTTAGCTGGTTGAACACTTATCATGGGTGTGGCCAAGTTTCCCATGGTCCCATAAAGTTTATTTACAGCCTCCAGTCCTGGCTGTAAGTGTTCTGTGTTGTTATTTAGCTGTAATTTACCCCTAAATGTCTTCTAAGAAACCAGTAAGCAGTGGAACTATTGGTAAGGCTGCTAGACAATATTCACTTCCCATCATCCAGCAAATTCTCTCATCTGGCACTGGTCAGGTCCTGAGGGTGCTGAACAAGAGAGTGTCAGCCTCTATTGATTTCAGTCGGACTACTCATGGAGCAAAGCCACGTCTGGCACATCAAGTTTTGTGTGGCAATTTCTTGGCTTCATGAAAGTTGCACACCATAGAAATTATTATGCCTTGAAGTACTGGAAACCACCACTGCAAGGAAGAGTGTGCTGCAGTGTACAGTGTGAAACATCTATTTCATAATCAAGTAAAACCCTCTTTAGTACTAATGTGGGAACCATCTCTTTAAAAACCAATACTATTAATTTTGCATGATTCCTGCTCAGCTATAAAATGCCCCTAAGTTGAATCTATCTCCCTGGTGGTAGCTAAAAGCTGCTTACTTAAAATGCAGGCTAACAGCATCTGAAAATTTACTAGACATTTATAACATCAAATAACTTAATTGGAAAGAGCAATTAAAAAGTTTTTAAGTTGTGGCAGTCAAAAAGGGCAATGCAGTTTTGGACTGCAATATGCTGAAGCATCACATCCCAGAGCAGAGAAATAACACTCCCTTCTCTTTATGCGTCTCATGTGCATACATACACAGCACTGCGATCAACGGTGGGCACTTCATCATCAGAAACTACAGGCAGTTCTGAGATGAGCTACTGAACAATCAGTGAGATGGAGCCCTTGGAAAACTTGAGAGAAACACATAGATGTGGAAACCTGTGATGGCTCAGTGTGTGACGTAACATACCTTTATATTTGTATGGACTCAGCCCAGATTGTGAGCTGCCATTTTGCTCACAGGGTTGTCACAGCCAGTTACACGGGAGATACAGAAACTGTGCAAATGGGCTATGCGCAGGATATACCACAGGGAAGAAAGGGATCGACAGCCTCAACTGGGGTGGCAAAGCAAATTAAGTTCAGTACCCCCAAGTTCAGTGCTTAAGGGAAGTTAACAGGTCTGTAGAAGGACGGGTCCTATTCATGACAAGTAAATCTGCACTTTTTTTCCCTGTCTCTTCCTCCTTCCTCTCCCTCACCCCAACTATGTAAACGCTGCATCAAATCTGAGGAAGTGGGTCTCATCCACAAAAGCTCATTACCTGATAATTATGTTAGCCTTTGAGGTGCTACAGAACTCCTTGTTTTTTGTGAGGCTACAGACTAACACGGCAGCCCCTCTGAAATCTTTGGACATAAGGATCCATTGATGACCCCTCCTCCAACTCCTGGCTCTTCACACACACACACACAGAAAGCAATAAATAGCATAACTTTAGGTTCCTTTCTCAGACTGCCCCAACACCCACCAACCACATCACTCTTCTTCTGTGCTTGAGGAAAGCAGCTAATTATCCACAGCTGGTTTAGCTCTGATATTCTGCAAAGCCTTGTACTCAGAACAGGCAAATGTAGTTTTTGCTGTAGCAGGGAGAAGCTCAGCTGAGCCCTTGCCAGTTCTGGAAGGGTTGTGCCCATTCCATCACAGATGTGTTTGTCTAAAACGTGCAAACTATGCTTCCACACATACGCATGGACTTCCAAAATCTTGCACCAGCCTCACTTTGGATTAGAACCACACCCAGTTCCACTCCTTATGGGTCTCAGGGAGCTGCAGAAATTGAAACTGTAGCAGGGATTTCCACCTCAAAGTTTTGGGCACTGTGTCAGTGCTAAACCACTGCTGCTGCTTGAAATGTGGCATGTAGTAAGTCTACATTGCTTACGTGAGGGTGAAAGACTTATGACATTCATGAGCAGAAAAGGATGGTACAAACCTCCTGCTGGGAGAATTTAAATATCTTTGTCATACTTAATTGCCTTTTTAAGGGTCTTGCATACACAAAAGGACCCCTGTAAGGCAAAATCTATGCCAAAGCTTTAAAACATAGTTTGCTAGAGGGAAGGCACAGCAATCTGAAACTGTGACTCACTGGAGTCTAGTCCCAGAGAAGGAAAGAACAAAAAACACCTGTTTGTTGCTTAGAACAGCCCTTTCCCTAAACCCCCCTCCTTTCTAAACCCTAACCCTAACCACACTCATGCCCCAGCACCTACCAATCACATCTCTCCACTAGTGTGCTCGAGGAAGGTAGCTAATTATTCACAGCTGGTTTAGCTCTGATATTCTGCAAATCCTTGTACTCAGAGCAGGCACATGTGGTCCTTGCTGGAGCAGAGAGAGGCTTAGCTGAGCTTTTGCCAGTTCTGGATGTGGTATGTCCATTCCACCACAGATGTGTTTGTCTAAAATGTGCAAACTGTGCTTCCAGACATATACCTTTCTTTAGCAGTTTTTTCACACTGCATACATCCTTATTTCTTTGCATCCTGTGCAACTACCAAAATACTATATGACACATCCTTCATCTGGAGAAGATGTATTTTGTTTGCAGGAGGCTGACCTAGGACCCATAGGTATAAAGTTACAGTCCAGCAGACCTGCTTAATATGCTTATCGTATAAAACTAAACTGAAAGCCTGAAGCAATAGTAATTGAGCTCTGATGCACCTATGTGAGCTATAAAGCTATGAGAATTCACAATGCATAACTTACTCAAACATGAAGTTACCTAGAGTATTAATTTGAGATTCTAACTATTAATATTGTGTGATCACTCTTCTCAGCTAGTCACAAACTTCTGTATTTCTTTACCACATTAACTATGTTAGTGTGTGACTCTAGGCAACTGTACCTCTTTGAAAGGGTGTTTCTGTAATTTCAATCTTATTGACATTCCCCTTCTGTTGTAGTATTCATAAAGGTTCAGATATATTATTTCAGGAGAATATATTGAATAGTAGAGTACTAGATGAGTGTCGCAAATAAATGCAGATATTTGACTTTCACACCAAGTTTCAAACACACTATATTACTGTGTGTGCACTAGCTTTCATTTTTATGGTATTTCTTTCCCACTTTCTGTTTGAATTATTTCTATATCTGAGATAAGATTTACATTCAGTAGAACTCAGAACAATAAAATGCACTATTATGTTATACAAGGCTAATTTTTCCTTACACAAATCTAATTCCTACAAATGGCTTATGCAACTCATATTTGCTGATCTAATAGGGTCTAGGAAATGCAGATTGTTATAGTTACACAGGTTCTTGAAAGGGGTTAGCTATGGATGACAATGCCTTAAATACTGCAACTGCAAAGTGGTCCTGATGACACTATTATGCTACACATGCTACAGACATTTTATTAGACATTATTTTTCATTATGAGGCTTTGTGAAATACTAATGCATACATGATACCCCCCCCTTCTCATGTGGCTGCTTCAGGTATAATATGATAGAAAACACTTAAATAACATAACTGTTTAATTAAAACAAACTTCTTAAAATTAAAATGCATAAGGGAGATCTAATGGATAGGAAAAGATAGGCAAATCTAATTGGAGGTGAGGGAGTTGATGAATAGGATGCCACTAGCAGTCACACTGAAAAACACCTTTGAGCTGGATTGAGGGGGATGGTAAGGCTGAGTGAGACAACAGAGGAGACTTGTGGAGGTCATGAATAAAGCACCTACTAAAAAATAAATTAAAGTGAAAAGCTATGGAAATTTTGGGTCCCACCTGTGGTCAGACATAAGGGTGCCAAATCTCTACAACATTTTCCTAAAAGCATTCATTAAACATGCTGTTGGAGTCAGGGTATCCCCCAGTGTGGAACACAGTTCTGCACCCAACCATGGGAAGTTCTGCACCACCAGCACCATATCTTCTTTACTATTCCCAGACAGCATAGCTCCTACAGAGAGGTACAACCATGGTTTCTGCTGCAATAAAATACCTTTTAGACACCAGTGAGAAGGATGTGAGTGTTTCTTTACAAGCTCTAGGAACAGTGCATATCTCTCTCCACCTGCCCACCTACTCCCCTTATCTGGATGCTTGGTACTACGGTGCTCCCCCTGGAAGTTCTGGTGAAGTACATGAAATTGTTGATGTGGTTGATTGCCCTTTCCATGCAAGGAACACAGTCACTCCAAGGGTTACAATATACATAGTTACATGGCTGCAAGCAGAAAGCCAAGATCCTTGCCTTCAGAAGTTTAAAATCAAGGCTTAACCTAACTGATATAATTGAGCATGATCCTAAACCAAAACATAAATCTGAAGGCCCTTGAAATATAAGAGGCATCAGGTCTGTATATGAATTTTGAAACAGAAAGGAATGGCTCTTTCTTTCTCAGACTTGCTGTAGAAAGGACATGTAAATATGTTGGATTCTGGACAGATATATGTTTAAACTGTGTTGGCTTTACAATTAGTTGCACATATTCCATGCACCATTTTCTGCTACTGCATACAGATGTTGAAATCATGTAACAAAGGTACTTATTATAATGCACATGCCCAGGGGAAAATGTTAGGGCTGCAGCTGGAATCCTACCTCTGAATTGTGTGCTTTTGTGTAATTAAAATCTTACCCTGAATCTTACATTAATAGAGCTTTCCCTATATATTTATAATATCTTCCAAAACTGCTTCATCAGAGTAACAATGGGGTGACAATCTTAAAATCAAGCCATGGCTAGCCTACCCTTCAACATTCAAATGAATGGAATGGAAGTCAGTTTTTCAGCTTCCTTAGAATTCATGGTAGGAAACAAATTAGGCTCCACTGTAACTTGACTTATCTGATCTGCTTTTTTTCATTCTTAGCATGGCTGGAAGATTGAGCCTGTTTCTCGCTGTCACTGAATATGCCACAGGAAAGAATCCTATGTTGCACTTGTGGCAGGGCCAGGACAGAGGGCCCCTTCAGAGGGAGCCCAAACAAGCAGAAGGGCCTGCAGAGTACCAGTGGGGCAATCACAGGCAGCTGGGTGGGAGATGGCTCAGCCTAACTGGGGCCAGCTGACCCCATGACTGATGTAATAAGAGGCCTTTAAAATCCCTTCACGGTGGGAAGGGTGGGGAGAGAGGTGAGGAGACCAGAGTAGTGGGTGAGAGTAGGTTTGAGAGGAGCTTCAGCAGTGAGTGTGTGGGCTTCCAAGCCCTGGTAACCCTGGGCTCAGCCTTAGGCTGGGAAGAACTGGTCACCCAGCTACAGCAGATCAAGGTCAAGAGGGAAGACTTGCTAAACTGCAGCCTGGAGAAGGTACCAGGGGAATCATCTGAGGAAGTGGCCCAGGGAGAAGAGCTGCTGTGCCAAGGGCTAAGGGAGTCAGCCCTCCTCAGTAGCAGCCAGATAGGGTCCTCGGGCCGGAACCCGGCATGAGTGAGCTGGGGCTGGGTTCCCCCAGACCACCCTTCACCCCAGTGGGGATAGCAGGGCCCTTCATTGGGACCAGTGGACTGAACAGAGGCCAGAAGCCCAGGAGCAAGACTGACTTTGTCATATGCTTGATACAACCTGCATGGTACAGCACACTTTGGGAAGCTTTTAACTGAAAAAAAAGTCTTTCTCCCAAGCCACAATAGCTATGTCACTCCTGTTTTCTTGATGAGGAGATGAGAAAGAAGCAAATAGTCTTCTTTTCTAATGATAATGGAAATGTCTCAATGACTAGAGCATGAGCAGTGGGCGCCACTGAGAATCCAGTGTTTTCCGGTATTCACAACGTAGTGGCACTGTTGTTGTCTCTATTATTCTTATTAAAGAAGTGGCTAGAGGTCCAGTTGGTACAAAAGAGGTGGCGAGAAATAGTACCTTTCCTGAACAGTTTACAGTCTGAATAGACTAGGCAAAAAGGGCGGGGGAGGGAAAGGGGAGAAAAATAGTATTATATTTGATGTACAGACAAGAAACCAAGCAAGGGCTTTCTTGATTTTAACCAGTGGTGACTAGGGTGTTCTAGGTCAGGGTGCAGCATGGTTTGTACTGCCTGGTAATAGTACATCATGCTAATTTTTAATGCCAAGTTGTCTTGGTGAAGATTACAAACCAGCCACTGTGATAGAGCCTGGAACTGAAACTCAATCTCCCAAATCTCAAGCGAGGCCTTTATGGAAAAGGCCAACCTTCCTCAGCCTCTGAGCAAACACAGTTACGTCCTAGCTGAGGAAAGAGCACTGTGTGGTCTCCTTCCCCTTCTTTTGTATGTCGACAGTGGAATAGTGAAAGCACTGGCATGACTACCATTGGATCTTAAGGCTTCTTATCCAATTCAAAGTAGAAGGGGGGTTGCCATGTGCATAGGTGCAACAGCTCCAGGATGAGCATAGATTGGACAACTGTCTGTGATGTGTCTGAGAGTTTGCAGCCCTGGACAGTCACTTTGGCATTTCCCTCACTTTGCATCTGTGGAGTAACTATGAGCATCTTCCATGTTGGGTGTGGACATACTTTAGAGCTGCTCATATGTGCCATGGGGAAGAGAAGCTCAGTATTTGCACAGTCTGGCCACCAACTGGACTTTGATTTGGTATGCTGGAGGCCACCCAGGCTTCAGACCATCTTCTGCAAATGTCTTTACCTTCTGCGAGGAAGGCTGTGGCACAAGACCAGAAGGATTTTCCTGATTTTAATCAGTGATGAGGAGGGTGTTCTAGGTCATGGTGTAGCAGTAGTGTGATATATGTTATTATCTCACTGTGTGGTAATGTGACCTTATGCTCACTTTAATGCGGAAAGCTGGAACTGTAAACATTTCATAAGCAAATTGAAAGCTCTTTTAATGTATTCTTGCTTCATACAGCAAGTGCCATTCTTTTGTTCTGTCATAGCAGCCTTTGCAGCTTCTGCCTCGCTCACATACTTCTCCCCAGAACAAGTTAGTCTCAAATTATTAAAAATAGATGATCTCCATTACTAATATAATTAAAACTAAACAACAGCAAGTAGAGGTTCCTGAAATTCCCCAGCAGCTCCTATACCTAAAAGTAATCTGGAGAAACAGGGTGCAGTACTGTAAATTCCTTCCTTGTAGAAGTACCTGTTAATCAGCAAGTAACTATTCTTGAGAGACTTAGAACAAATATGAGTGCATTCCCTTTACTTAAACATTCTTCAGAAGCAACAAAAAGCCTTGACCAAATTTTAACAATGGGTATATACATAGCCCCCGTGTGAACTCAGAAACTGATCTACACAATATGAAAACAAACACAGTAGAAACCCTTCTCAAATCAATGCCTTCATGTTAACCCTAGATATAGTGTTCACATGTGCTCTCTTTCAGAAATAGAAACAGATTGAAAAGTTATTGTTGGAGCCATCACCAGCAGAGTGTTTCAGCCATATGAAGAGAGAAAGAGAGAGAGAAATCACCAAACATCTGAACTTTATTATATAACTGTGGAATAGGTAGTAAAAGAATAAAACAAATCTAAGAAATAAATTAGAGATGGAATGAGATAAACATAGAGGGGCAACAGTACTGCAGCTACAGCAGCAGTGAATTTTTCTCCCCTGGCTTGGTATTGAGAATGACCTTTGTGGTGACCCTGTACATCTCTTTTCTCCAGATGGAGGTGAATATTCTCTGATAGAGGTTGGAAACAATTACAATGGCATGGGGAAATATTGCAAAAGAGATGGAGGAAGATCATGCCTGAAGGAGCTTTTTGAAATATGTTAAAAAAATGGGGAAATATAAAGCATTAAAAAGGAAACAATAGCGTACTCACATAACTAAATACAGCTTGTGCTTCGTCTTCGGCTTTCTAAAATTAGTCACAAAATGAAGCTGTTATTACTATTACAGGTATATGTTTTTAAAAGCCATTTTCTCTTTGAGGAGACTGACAAACAATACAATTCATTTAGGTGCAAATGCACTGCCATTTTAACCGGGATGCACATAGGCAGATGTAAGGGGGGTAATTGAGGAGAAAGAATTCCCCCTACCATGGGCCTTAGAGTAAATGCAGAGCCACTTCATGGAAGCTTTTTCAGACATACAGCTGGGAAACTTTTGGAATTTAAAGCACAACTATTCCTATTCTAGATATTTTCTGACTCTCCTGTACAATTTGAGAGACTATATCCTGGCTGTAAAATTCTGCAGATTTGCTCACAAAGCCTTTGCAAAGATTATTGTTTTCTGAGGAGATCTACAGGCCTGTACAGCCATCCCTTACAGCCCCATTCCATGCCTGTAAAACCATTCCTATTCTATTCTAAATTCATTCATAAGGTAGGCCCCTCATGAGGGAACGAAGGTCAATCTGTTGGGGGAAGCATAAGAGGATTCACACGACACGACAGGATCACTCCCCAAATCTTCATCTGTTTGCTGACATTCAGCCCCACCCTCCTTCTATGCACTACTGTACGAGGTCCCAGCAGAGCCCAAGGAGCACCCACATTTGCAGAAACAGGGGCATGACCTGTTTATATCTTGTTATATTCTACCCAACAATACTGTTCTGACCAAGGAGCCTAGGGCTACACATATTGCAGGAATGCCCATTTATCAGTACGGATTCTTAAACTGTGATCATTGCTGATGAATCTGGTCATCCACCTCTGAAGTGTGGCCAGATTCCTGAAGTATTGAAGAAGGAAGTCCAGGGAGCCTGGGCTAACTCTGAAAATAGGCAACTCAGCCCACAAGCTAGGCATGGGTAAGGAGAAATAGTACCCTGCCTTGCCAGAGAAGGGGTTGGGCTGAAGTAAAATGCAAGAGGGATATGTAGTAACAGGGCAATGAAACTTCGCAAGGAAGAAATAATATGGAAGCGCAAAGAGGCAGAACACTCCAGGATTAGGAGAAATAACTCTAAAATAATCAGGGTGATAAGATAGAAGTACCATGCAGCAGATATTGGCACTAAGACTGATAGCAGAGAAAACTCTACAAAAGAACAAGAACATATATACGTTGTCAATTTTCATAAGACATTTGACAGTATAGATCAGAAAGTGACTTGGGCAGTGCTTGAGCTGTACAGAGTAGATGACAGACTGATACGGTTGTTGAAGGATACCAATGACAATGCAGAGGCAGTGGTGAGAACATGAGGGGAGTTGGGAAGTTGGTTTAAAACAAATAGACATACGAGACAAGGAGATCCAATATCACCAAGTATCTTCATCATGTTTCTAGAGAGAGTGAGGGACAAGATCAAGGAAGAGGTAGAAGGGATATCTGTGCACGGGAAAAGAATTAACAACTTGAGGTACACGGGTGATGTAGTTATCATGAAGGAAGATGAGGAGAGGCTAGCGAGAATGGTGCAGGTACTAAACAAAGAAGGGAAGGGGTACAGACTGATTATGAACATTGATAAAACAAAAACAATGGTATTTGGAGATAAGGAAATACGAAGGAAGATCAGTGTAGATGGTATTGAACTAGAAAATGTAGAGAAGTTCACATATCTGGGGAACAACATAACGTATGATTTAGACTGTAAGAAGTAAATAGTGACTAGAATAGCGAAAGCAAGAGCAAGTTTGAAGGTGATGGATTAGATCTGGAAGCAAAGCAATTAACTTAGGAATGAAGCTGAGTGTTGTGAAAACGTGTGTATTCAGGCAGCATGTAGTATGGATGTGACACATGGGTGATAACGAAAGATTCGAAAAGCAGAATATTGGTGGTTGAGAGGCGTTGTTATAGAAAGATTCTGAGGATAGGATGGATGCAGAAGGTCACCAATGAGAAATCATATAGAAAGGTACAGCCGAAAGAGAACCTGCTGCAGAAAGTTATAAAACGAAAGCTACAACTACTTGGGCTTATTTGCAGAATGAACAAGGAACGAAAAATCAAGACCCTGGTATTCGGCATAATTGACTATTCAAATAGAAGAGGCAGACCCCACAGAGAGTGGGTAGATGATGTAGTAGATTGGTGCAGAACTAAGCCTACAGAAACTAAGCGACTATGAACTGGACAGGAAAAAATGGAAAGGAATAGTGAGAGAGGCATCAGACACCAACAGGCAGTGAGCCCACGGTTACTGATGATGATGAATCAGGATTATGAGAGATAGATAGATAGGAAGGCAGATAGATAAAGAAGTAGTAACAGAAAATCAATTTAGCCGGAGACAGTTTCTATTGTCAGTGAAAGACAGGAAATGTTGCTTCTAAAATAGTCAACCTGGGTGGCAGGAGAAGATGCATAATCATTAAAATCATAAATCATATCAAAGAACTGGAAGGGACCTCGAGGGGTCATCGAGTCCAGTCCACTACCCTCAAAGCAGGATCTATCATCATCCCTGACAGATTTTTTTTTTCATCTAACCTGCCCCAGACTCTTGGAAGACTCCTTCAAAGACTTAATCCACAACGCTGGGTTTAAAAGGCCAATGCTCTAACCACTGAGGTATCTCTCCCCCCCTACACCTTATCACAAATAACCAAAAATGTGACAACTTTAAAAACAGAAAATAAAAAAGCCGTAAGAAAAGGAGGGGGAAGAATTTACAGAATCTGAATAACAAACTACCCAATTTCCAGGAGCCAGTGATGTTCTGTAATTAGTGCTCATAGCAGATTATGCATATGAAACTCTAGGAGTAAATTTGAAGGCCAGGGTGAGGATTCTTCACAATTTAGGAAGCTGGATAAAAATGGTGAACAGTAGTTAGCTGTGTGCTTAATTAATAATTTCTCCATGGTCTTCAAATGGCATCTGTCTAATGCAGTACCTAAGAACAGCTTTTAATCCTCACACATAATATGGACATTGAATATGGATTTTATTTCATTTCAGCATTTGCTACCACCTCAACCTTGTCATTACACTCATTTCTTCTGTGTGTGTGTGGGTGGGTGGGAGGGGGGGTGTGGGTGTAGTTCACTGAAATGACAAATTGAATCTCCATGTAAAAATCAATGGTAGACTCGGGAGCCCTTGACAAATGTCCATGATTTTCTTCATAAATGCTAATTACTGAACATTTTATTTGTCATATCAAGAGTGATTACAATGAGATCCACTGATGGTGTAGCCTTAATTTACAATAACAATGCCATTAATGCATGTCAGCATTGTATTATAAACCAAGTTTTCATTATTTCTTTTCCCATTATAATGAATGAGACCTCTGTTTGTTTGTTGGTTTGTTTCTCACTGCTGTGCTGATATTTCTGCTCATTTGGGTTTATTAAGTCATTCTATGGTACTATTATTCATAAGGCAGTAATTGTTTGAGAGTCAGGCAATCATATTTGAGGGGTTACTTTTATTGCAACACTGGCATACTTGGATTTTAGAGTAACAATAATGTGAAGTTTAGAAGTGTAAGGGATAAGAGCTATGAAGTTTTAATTAATCAGTTGTGGACGATGTGTATACTAAAAGGCAAAGGCCTCATAGTGAACAGCTTACAATCGCAAGACACAGATATCCTGCCAATAGACCCAGGACCACCAATGCAGCGAGGCAAAGGAGTTAATTGCACCAGGACCCACTGATTCAAAAGGGCTCAAGGCACTGTCTACCATTGCTACTACTGCAGCGGCAGTGATGGCAAGAGCCCCAGGACATTGTGTGGCATACTCTGTGTGGCTCTGAGGACCCAAAGATGGAGGCAGAGAAGCCATGTACCCCCAGAAGCAAATGAAGAGTCGTGGTGGTTGGTGACTCTGTTCCAAGAGGGGATAGAGGCTCACTTCTGTCTCCCTCCCACAGCATCCTGGGAGGTATGCTGTCTGGCAGGAGCTCGTACCTGAGAGATTACAGGGGGATAGTAAAGGATCATCCAGCCTTCTGGCTGATACCCCATGCTGCTCATCCATGTGGGCACTAATGATGCGTGAGGTGTGACCCCAGGCAGATCAGAAGAGACTACAAGGCTCTGGAAGTACAAGTAAAGGAATTTGGCTCAAAGGTGGTATTCTCTTCTATACTTCTGGTCAAAAGTAGGTGCCCAGCCAAAGACAGCTGCACCCTGGAGGTGTGAAGAAGGTGTCACCAGGAGGGCTGTGGCTTTCTTGATCATGGGATGCCATTCCAGGGAGAACTGCAAAGCAGAGATGGCTGGGATAAGGGTCAGAATTTGCAGGGTGGTGTAGGAGGGTGGGTATGAGCTGTTATAGCTGGGATAGACAAGGGAGAGACGAGACAGAACTGAGGAGGGGAATCAAATCAGTATCTCAAATATCTACATAGTAATGTGAAGAGCATGGGAAATAAGCAGGAATAACTCAGAATGCTAGCAAATAAATACAGCTATGACACAGGTGTCATCACAGAGACTTGCTGGGTTAATATGCATGACTGGAATATTGGCTTAGGATAGTACAGCTTTCTAGGAAGTACAGGCAGGGGAAAAAGGGAAGGATCTTATCTATTAAAAATGTATACACTTGGGCTCAGGCTGAGATGGAAATAGGTGAGAGACTTGGTGGGAGTCTCTGGTTAAGAATAAAAGGGTGATGTTATGGTAGAACTCTACTAAAGACCATCTATCCAGACAGAAGATTTGGTGGTGATGGGGAACTTCAACTACTCATATATCTGTTGGGAAAACAACACAGCATACCACAGATTATCCAACAAGTTATAGGAAAGTTTTGGAGACAATTTTGTCTTTATTTCAGAAGGTAGAGAAAGCTACTAGGACAGAGACTCTTCTAGATTTGATTTTGCTAAATAGGAAGGAAATCCTTGAGGATTTGAACGTGGAAGGCAGATTGGGTTGAAGTGATCATTAAATGGTAGAAGAGAAAACAGTAATGTAAAGACAATGAATTTCAAGAAGGCAGACTTCAGCAAACTCTGGGCATTGGTAAATAAGTTCCCATGGGAAGCAAGCCTATGACAAAAAAGAAAGAATTTGCATTTTTTCATAGCAACATTAAGGGCACAAGAGCAAGCTATCACACTGTATACTAAAGATAGGAAGGGTGAGCAATATTCCATGTGCATTATGAAATTGTGGTTGATATGAATACATTACAACTCAGTTACATTTTATACAAGATGATTGCTATAGCATGGCATTGGAAAGGCTGCAATTTTTGAATGGTTTATCTTATTTGTACATGTGTATCATTTCTGTATCTTGTTGTAAATATTGACTGAAGATTTATTAGTGATGTGTTCATGTTGGGAACCAGTCCATCAGGTATACCAAAGAAGAAGCCAAACACAGAGCTCCTTATCAAGAGATACTGCAACCATGTCCCCTGATGCTGGAATCCATCTTAAATTCTGTACTTTTCCACAATAAAGGAAGGGAAGATTCAGGTTTGGGAGACAGCTTATTCATGCCTCATGCAAATCCTATTGGGTGGGAAAGTGAGGTATTTCTCAATTCTTCCTGGCTATGCCACACAAGATGACTGCTGGACTGAAGGGGGAAGCAATTGGGGCCACACTAGAAGGATGTCTGGTCTATGACAAAGAAAATTAAAACAATTGTTAGAGGGAATTATTACGTGTAACTAATTTCCTCAGACTACATTTACGCTATCATGGAAATCAACCCATTTAGGGTTGATTTTCCAGGGTTCAGGCTCATGCATCCAGTAGGGATGGACAAAATTGAGTTTTCGGGGTCACAGTTGACCCCTGCACTTCTTGTGAGATGGGAAGACTAATGGTGGTCGAAGGGAGAAACTCCCCAGTCCACCTTCCCCTGTATAGACAGACAAGTTAGTCAATTGCAGATATATTGATCTTAGCTATGCAATTGGCACAGCTAGAATTACATATCTGCAGTCAACTTTCTTAGTCCAGTATAGTCATAGCCTTAGTTTATTAAGCTTACCTTGCAGTTTTTGTTTTATTTGGCTTAGTAACCTACTTTGTTTTGTGCACTCTCTCATACAACCACATAGTCCTACTTCTTATATTTAATAAGAGCACTTTTGTTTATTAATAAACCCACAGTAAACAAATGTTGCTTGAGGGGGGAGGGGCAAGGAGCCTATGTGTATCCCTCTTTGAATTGAGAAACAGGGTAAATTTACATGCGTTTACTCAGCATGGTATTCCATAAAGTGTGAGACAAACATGTCTGGTTCAAGTCCCAGAAGGGCTGTGTACTTGAACACTGGGAAAGGTCTTACACTATTCTGCTTTCAGTGTGTGTATGTGCAGACCTGGGGGTATGGACCCATCCCTATGTCTTGCTTAAAGCAGAGGGGGGGACCTGGGCTCAATAAGAGAAGAGTACAGGATGGCCAGGCTGTCAGAGAAAGCAGACTCAGTGGGGTATCAGAACATCAGGTGACCATCCTGCAGGAGTCCTGACCCATCTCAAGTGACTACCTTGGCTTAAGCAGGAGATGTATAGACAATAGCCTCCCTTTTTTAATTGTGTTTTTACTGGTGTTTGCGTTCGTATGTGTGCTCCTTCTTTGGAGATGTTTTAGTAGGTACTATGTCCTTTTGGAGTTTTGTATTTTAAATCTTTCTACATATGTTTATATCTTTAAAAAATTTGTAAGCTGCCTTAGGTATTTTAAATAGAGAGGAGGGGCAAAAATATTTTAAATAAATAAATAAATTAGAAAGGCCAGGGCACAAAATGAGATCAAACTAGTTGGAGACATAAAGGATAACAAGAAAACATTCTACAAGTACATCAGAAGCAAGAACAGGGTAGGCCTATTACCCAATGATGGGGGGGGAAACAATAACCAAAAATGTGGAAATCGCAGAAGTATTTAAGGACTTTGTTTAAGTTTCCACCAAGAAGGCTGGTAATGTTTTGCTATCTAATGAAAAGAAAGTAGGATCAGAGGCAAAAATAGTCAAAGAACAAGTTACACATTAATAAAACAAAATAGATGTCTTCAAGTCACCAGGGCCTGATGAAATGCATCCAAGAATACTCAAGGAGCTGACTGAGAAGATATCTGAGCCATTAGCAATTATTTTGAAAAGTCATGAAAAATGGGACTTACAGACAAGGCACATTGACTTCTGTCTCTGGAAAGATAATGGAGTAAATAAATAAGCAATCAAGTTGTAAACATGTAGAATATAATAAGGTGAAAAGTAACCGTCAGCATGGATTTGTCAAAAATAACTCATGTCCAAACAATTGGATAGCTTTCTTTGATAGGATAGACATGATAGATGTGGTATACTTTGACTTTGGTAAAGCTTATGGTACTGTCTCACATGACCTTCTTATGAACAAGCTAGGGAAATGCAATCTAGATTGAGCTGCTGTAAGGTGAGTGCAAAAGTGATAGGAAAACTGTTCCCAGAGAGTAGTTACTGGTAACTCACAGTCATGCTGGAAGGGCATAACGAGAGGGATCCCATAGGGAGGGAGCAGTTCTTCGTCCACTTCTGTTCAATGTCTTCATCAGTGGTTTAGATAATGGCATAGAGAGAATGCTTATAAAATTTACAGATGATACCAAGCTGTGAGTGGGTGCAAGTGCTTTAGAAGATAGGATTATAATTCAAAATTATCTGGACAAACAGAAGAAATGATCTAAAATAAAGGGGATGAAAACCAATAAGGACAAACCCAAAGTACTTCCCTTAGAAAAGAACAGTCAGGTTCACACATACAAAATGGGAAATGACTTCCTTGAAAGTACTGCAGAAAGGGACTGGCAGGTGGTGGGGGGGGTGTCACAGTGGACTACAAGTTAAATATGAATCAACAATGTGACACTGAATCAAAAAAGCAAGCATCATTCTGGGTTGTATGAGCAGGATTTTTGTAAATAAGAGATGAGAAGCAATTCCTCCACCTCATTCTACATTGAGTGTCCTCCGCTGGAGTATTGTGTTCAGCTCTGGGCACTACATTTCAGGAAAGATGTGGGCAAATTGGGGAAAGTCCAGTGAAGAGCAAGAAAGATGGCTAAAATGGCTAAAAGGTCTAGAAACAATGACTGATGAAGGAAGAGTGAAAGAAATCGGTATGGTTTGTCTGGAAAATAGGAGGCTGAGGACATAACAACTTCCAAGCATATAAATGGTTGTTACAAGTAGAAGGGAGAAAAATTGTTCTTAATCTCTATTGATAGGTCAAGGAACAATTGGCTTAAATTGCAGCAATAGAGGTTTAGGTTGGACATTCGTAAAAAACTTTGTAATTCTCAGGGTGGTTAAGCCCTGGAATAAATTGTAGAGGAAGATTGTGGAATCTCCACCTTTAGAGATGTATCAAGAGCAGGTTAGACAAACATCTGTTGTGGTCATCTGGATAATAGCTCATCCTGCCATGATTGCTAGGGACTGGACTAGCTGGCCTCTCAAAGGCCCTTCCAGGCCCTTGATTCTATGATATGCAGTGCTCTACTCCACCCACCTTGTCTCCCTATTTACTGTCATATTCATTTTACTACAGAAGAAATAATTAAAGTAGAGAGTAAGAATTTCCATGCAGACCTACCCTTAAAGCAAGTCGGTAGGCCAAAATAAGTTAAGGGACCAGTGATAAACCTACTAAATATGATTGCCAGGAACTTTTTCAGAAGTATGTACGAAAAATAAATATAAAGTAATCAGTACCTCTATAATAAATCATCTGTCCCAAGGTGTCATTGATCTTTAGCCATGTAAAAGCAGAAGGCAATGTAGCATAAATTATTTTAAAAGCAGAATAATCTACCATAGGTATTACTTATGTTCATGATCCTTTCACACTGTACTTCCAATTAACCTTTATTTACTGAGAAATGATGACATTCTAATGTGATTGGCAGCACTGATGCTGGCGCCAGTGACTGGAGTTCAAAAACTCTGCTGGTTTATTAATACATCATTAAGCACTTTAAATGGATTCCAATGGTGTATGTCTGAAGAAGGAGATAATTCAGCATTTGTTAGTTACTAACCGAACACAAAATTGAAATTTATAGTGCAAGCCTTAATGTTAAAAATCCTAATGTGCCAGCAATTGAATTACGGTATCATTTTGAAGCCTTTATCTCATCTGCTTCTTTACCAGGAAGACCTATAAATGTTAATGATCATACTCTTTTCTCAAGGCATGAGAATACCATAATGCAGTAATGCAATCTAGACAAACCTGAATACAGATAGAACAGCCATTTGATTTATTTGTGATGCATTTATGATGAGTGTACAGTCCACTCAATCCCTTGAGCTGCATGACATCATATATAGTAGAAGCTCATAATTTGCATTAGAATTATTTTAATGAGTGTACAGTCATTCCAAACAAACATTTTAAATGTTATATGTACATCTATATCCATCCATAATTTAAATAGCACAAGAACACACAACATAAAATATTATGCATGACATAAAATATGCTGATTATCAGTGCTCTAGAAAATGTAGAATTGCTTTCTGAAAAGTCACTCTAAATCTTCTGAAACTTTGTGTAAAATCTGCAGAAAATCTATCCACCCACAGTCCATTGTCCGCTCTGAACTTTAGAAGGCTTCACAAATAAAATTAGTGTCTCATGCTTTTTGATATAGAGCTATGACTATTGATTTGTGAAATGCTTGCTATATTGAAATATATAGAAGAAAATATATTTCTGCTGGATACATTTGAGACAGCTAAAATGAGTTTCATTGTTGTCAGCGTTATTGCATGTTGACAGCATTCTATGAAAAATGTGGTGCAGATCAGGAGAACACCAAACAATGCTCCATCTGGGAATCGTCCAGTCTATCAGCTCAGCGTGGTACAAATACAGAGTGGAGCAAGAGCCCAAAAATGTCACTAACAAGTTCTTTTCAGTCTGCGAGAAGAAAAGCTGGGCAAGGAGGTTGGGGACAATGAAGAGGCAGAGCACCGAGGGGCTAAAGTATGAGGTGAAGAGAAAGGAAGGCAATGCAAAGAAAATGGTGAGTTACCAGAGAGAGGGGGCATGGGTGGAACCAATGAATCTAGCAATCAGCATCCATCTGGAGCCTCTGAGACAAAGTGAATGACAGAATGTCTAAGAGAAGGATGTAACTTCCGGAGTGTGTATAAGAAATTGTTCTTAACCAGGCAATTTTCTTTTCTTTTCTTTCCTTTTCTACTTTAATCGTCTGCCACAGACTCTACTGGAAGGGGCCTGATTTTTCAGAGTGCAGATGGTGGTTTTACTGAAAAGCAGGCTGCTCGTAAGCAGTGGTTCTCCAACTTGTTGGCTCATGCCCCTTTCTTCGTGTCAAGTACATATACTGCCACTCAGCTCTGAAGGCAGTGCCATGCCAGCAGCAGCACAGAAATAAGGGTGACAACATGAAAAGGGATATTTGACTTAGTGTTTCATTGTCACCCTTATTTCTGCACTGCTGCCATGCCAGAGCCACATCCCCTGCAAGTGAGCCTGAGCCTGGATAGCAAGGCCCTTATTGTCTCCTTTATCCCTGCCTCCCTGGTGTGCAGGTATTCTTGCACAAATCCCAACCACCTGGTTCTGATAGCCAGTGCCCTGAAAAAAAAATCTCCACAGCCATTGTGACCCCTAAGACATCACACGCCTCCCTTGGAAGGCCCACCCAATAGTTTGAGAACCCCTGTTCTACAGGATCTCAAGTTGGGAACACACACATAGGTGACGTCCTATATCACTAGCCACTTTGAAATCTTGGCCAAAGTACACTGTGTTGGAAGATGGCTTCCCCACAGTGTTGTGTTAGAACCGTAAAGTCTGACCTCGCTCATACTTAAAACAAATAGATCTGTGGTTTATAATTAGGACTGGTGTCCTCCTATGTCCACATAATTTTATTTTATCAAATGTTTATGCTGAAATAAGTCTATCCCCTACTCAAAATCCTACACAAAATACTTCAGCAACAGGGCTATGTGTATTTGTGTGTAAAGACAAAGTCTCAGAAATATCCTTATTACTCACATAAAAAAACTGAGATAATCAGATAAGATAATATTTCACTTTAAGTGGGAGAGGGGCAGATCCACCAACTGGGGGCAGGGAAGGCCAAAAGGTCATTTGTTCCCCAGACTTGACATTTCAAAGGGGCTTGGATCACCAGATGCTAATGCTACTTTGGCAGTGGCTGGAACTCCAGGCCCCTCTGAAATGTTGTGGTAGTTCTGCGCTGGCTGCACATGGCTGTGAGGCGGGGGAGAGCCCAGTGCGCTAGTCTGGGCAGCACTTACAGCTGACTGCTATTGGCTCTGCCTCTTCCAGGGCATGGAACCAGGCCCCTCATCTCCCATCCCAGAAGATTTCAGGGGCATAGGTGTAGAATACCAAAGTACATAAGATGCCAAAAAGAAACCTGAGGGACAAAGTTTTTACACGAAGAACAGGTAATGGAGGGGAAAGGTAGGAAGGGAGAAAGACAGAATATCTTTCTGAAAGAAAATTAATAAGGTAGAGAAACAGTATATCCGTTATTTCTGTAAAAATGACACAATACAAATATTTGCAAGCCTATGAATGAGGATTTTGAAATAACCAAGCACCAGCTAAATGAAGGAAATGACTAAAATGTTAAAAATAAGGCTATAGCTTATAGTGAAAGGCTAGACTTAACAGGGCAGGAGAAGGCTAGCATGATATACAGTAATGTCTGATGGAAAAAATTATACATGCAGCCTGAATACCACTGAAGAGATTAAGGAAAAAATGGAATTGGTAAGGAAACAAATGATAAGAAACTGTAGTGGACCTCAGGGCAGGAAGAAAAGGCAGATTCAGAAATATATTTACTGATAAGAGAAGCCTGTGAAAGTGCTGGAACATTAATCATGGAAGATTTTAATTACTCTGATGCTTCTTGGGGGTAACACTAGTAGAATCACAGTGCAAAGAGGCATGCTCCAACATGAGCGAACACTTGCATAATGTGTAGACCAGAGAACAATGGAGTTAGGCTTTAGAAAGGAATCAGTAGTGAAATGTGATCAGGTCCTTATGTACAAATGAAATACTCAGTACTAGATTAGGAAAGATCGCTTAAGGTGAAATTTGTTCAACCAAAGAAAATTTAAATTCAGCAAAACCATGGATGTTCCGCTATGGTAGGAGTGGGAGACAGAGTCATTATTATGGGTACATCCACTCTACCCAGTAGGTTGACCCAGTCAGGATCGATCTTACAGGGTTTGATTTCAAATGCCTAGTGGGGACACGCAAAATCAAACTATCAGGAGTCAACAGTCAACCCCTGCACTCCTCAATCTCGAGAGGAATAAGGGCGGTTGATGAGACGGTTTCTCCCATCAACCTCCCTCAGTGAAGACAGTCAGGAAAGTTGATTGTAGATATGTGGATTCCAGCTACGCAATTGCCATACTTAGAATTGAGTATCTACGATCGACTTGAAGATTTAGTGTAGACCTGCCCTATGTCTAGCAAACCTGAAGCCAGGCTCCAAGTGGTTCTCTCCACATGAGTCTGGGGGCTGAGGGATTTGAAGCGCATGTGAACAGCAGGTTTGTGGCCTGCCAGGAGGTAGGCTGTGATTTCCAAAAGGGTCTAAGGCTTTGTCTAGGCTTGCAACTGACTGACAAAACTTTTGTCATTCAGAGGTGCTTAACCCTACATAGAAAAATTATTTACCTTTTCCCATAATACAAGAACTAGGGGACACCAAATGAAATTGATGGGTAGTAGGTTCAAAACTAATACACACAGCGCACAGTCAACCTGTGAAACTCCTTGCCAGAGAAGGCTGTGAAGGCCAGGACTCTATTGGGGTTTAAAAAGAGCTCGATAAATTTTTGCAGGTTAGGTCCATAAATGGCTATTAGCCAGGGATAAAGTATGGTACCCTAGCCTTCAGTACAAGGGCAGGAGATGGATGGCAGGAGATAAATCACTTGATCATTGTCTTCTGTTCTCCTTCTCTGGGGCACCTGGCATTGGCCACTGTTGGCATACGGGATACTGGGCTGGATGGACCTTTGGTCTGACCCAGTATGGCCATTCTTATGTTCTTATGGCAGGTGCAAGTATAAACACCAAGTTGTAAGCAAAGAGCACTCTCCCGCTAACAAAGCAAAAGCCCCTTTTGGAAGCTAGACATATATTGTCAACAAAAGTGCAGATAAACAGCCCTCACATGTGCTGACTGGTAGAGAAAGGGCTGTGTCGACACAGCCTTGTTCTTGTTAGCTGCACCGTGTGGACATTGCTGAATGCACTAAGGATCCTTTTGAAAACCCTAGCCGCAGAGAGGAGTTACTGGCCTGTAGCTGCCATGCATCATGAGTGCTACTACAAATCCAGTTTAATGTGAAGGTAGTCGTATATTACAGATGTTCCCACATCCTGGTTCTCTGGCTCAGACTTGCTTACTAGGGATATCAGAAAGCTCCTTTCACAGATCAGTATTGCTTATTATGATTTACTCCCTACATTTTCTTCATCCATGTCTAATTATATTTATAATTGTTTTAATAACAAAAGCATTTTATAAGTTAATTAAAAAGCAAGACAGGAGCTTTTTTATCACACATATGTATGTCTGTCTATCCCTAGTGTGTGTGTGCATTGTTTCCTAACTCCTGTTTTTAGCATCTCCTTCGCCTTCTGCTGCATCATATATTTCACTGGCCCAGAAGTAAGAGTAATTGCAATAGCTTCAAGAATTCCAGACAGTACGACACTGTCTTTCCCAGGTTCTCTGAGTTTGTCCCATCAATCCCCCAAAAAGAAAACAGCCCTTGGAGCATCATTACCAACAAAGCTTGTGGCTAGCTCTTCTCCTGAAAACCATAATTGCTGTTCTGCAATTTCTGAAACAGTGAATTGTTTTTTGTTACGGTCTCCTTTTGGAAACTGCAGTGTGGCTGGCTGGGAATTGCACTGGCTCCCTGCCTCATTCTGCTGAACAGCACTAATTTTTATTGAACAGGATCTGCTCGAGTGCCTCATCTTCTGCTCATGTTCCAGCTCATTAAAATAGGCGAGTCACATCCCCACAGGCGAGGGCTCACCAACTAACTTTTGGATTTTCCCAAAATTGCTTCACTGTAGCTCAGACAGTATCACTCCATGGCCCTGTCATTATTGCCTGTGAAAGCTGGCTCTGGATGGTCTCTGGCTGATATTTCAGACCTGATTGGCTCAGTCAGATACAGAGATTATATGCTGCTAATAATCCATCAAGTTAACTAAAAATACAAATGTGATTTTTCTGGGTTCCTAAACCATGCTGGTTAAATGCTGATATAAATCTGCATAACATGCCTCAAAATCTGCTGCAGATGGATGATGCTGAACATACATCTGGCCTCTGAACAGCTACAGAGTTTCAGTCCTTTTACAGTTTCCACTGTCTCAAGCTCTGGCTCGCTTCTGGGTTCCAGTCATGGTTTTGTGTTCAAGCCTATTGATGTTCAGCTAATCCTTTGATCCGATTCTCCAATTTTTCCAAACATTTTGGACTTTTTAAGGAATTCAAGGTATACTCAAGGTGGGGGCTGCAAAGCTCTAACCATGAACATATGTGAAAACCACTTGAACAATATGCAGGGAGTGACACAGAAAATCTATTGTATGATTCAAAATTCTGTACTCAGTCCTATTTACCAAAACAGCATCTTAGGCAAGATATTCCATGGGATGCCACTTATCCATACTTTGATCCCACGGGACTACCCACATAGTTAAATCTAGATATATTCTTAAGTGTTTTGCTGACTGAGGCCTAAGCAGGGCCCATCTGTGGGAAAATGGTACCCTGGGTGAACTTGTATTTTGGTGACCCAGTCCCTGCTGCCTCACTAGTTCCGCACACATCTCCCCTGGCTCTTGCTGCTTCCCATGACTCCCAGCAATTCCTATATACCCCCCTCTTCCCTCCTGGCCCTGCTGCCTCCCTGGGGTCATCTCCCATCCCCCCTCATCCTGCTGCTGCCCTGGGCTCCCTGCCCATTTTCCCTAGGCCCCTTCTGTCACTCTATCCGTCCTCCCACCCCAGCCTCTTCACCTGTGCCCTCTGGCCCCTGCTATCTCTCCATCTATGCCCCATGCCTCCTGGCCCCCACTACATTCATGGCTTCCCCACCACCTAGACACGTGCTGCCTGTCCAGGCTCCCTGTCCATTCCCCCCAGGACCCTGCTGTCTCCTTCACCCCCATTGCTCTGAGCTCCCTTCCGTGGCCTTGCACCATGGGCATGTCCCGCTCCTTGTCTGATGATCACGATGCTCTGCATGGTAACCTATGTCACACGTTCATAAGGCTGGCCCTGGGCCTAAGGGCCAGATTTTCAAAGCACTCCTAAAGATGCAGGTAGGTACCCAGAGCCATTTTCTGTAATGCTTAAGCAGATTAGATGCTTAACTTTTCACTGGAGTTTAATCATTTGGACAGGAGTTAAGTGGGCAACCTGCTCCTTTGACAAAAACCAGTAGGTTCCTATCTGCATCTTTAGGGACCTAAATATCTTTAAAAATATGGGACTTGGGTAATACTTTCAAAAGCTTCATAGAACAATAAAGATTTGCTAAACTACAGCAGTGTATGTCAGGAGGTACAAATGATCTGTTGTCTTCTCTCCCACTTACTGGCATATCATAGTTACATTATTCACAACCCTCTGTTTGCCCATGTGAAATAGTAACTCAATAAAAGCTACTTATCAGCTCCATGCACTTCTTAAACAAATGAGAACTGAATTTGAAAGCAAAGGAGACAGTAGTGCAGTAACCCCAGCAAAAGATATGGCTTTCAAGCTGGCGTAGACTCCGGAGTCAGTGAATCGTTTGACAAGGAGTGATATACACTGGCAAAGAGCACAGAATGGAAACCACAGTATCAGAGAATGCAGACATAGATCAAAGAGTCACCCTCTCATTCTATTGTACCTCTCTCCCTTCTCTACAGAACCAGTGTGTACAAGTGCATTGGATTCTTGGGCTGTGATCTCCATACAGTCACAGCACTGGCGGGGGGATCTCAGGGTATATCAAAAACCTGAAGCAATAGAAACAAACACAGTGGTTCCTGCAGCAACAGGAAGAAAAGAGAAGCATGTATGATTATATGACACAATATACAGATGGCAATCAGGAAAAGGAGTGAGAAGAGAGAGCAGCTTTCGGTTGTTGAAATGGACTGGTGTGCAGATGATATGGGACTGACATGTGACATGCCTGTTCTGAACATTTGTGGGAGGCTGTGGGAGTAAAACAAGCTGTGTGCATTTGAGGCTAGCCGTTATTGCTGTTTATGGTCACTCGTACGGGACTGTGGTGTTGCATTAGTTTGTGGATTAAAGGAAGTGATATATATGTATCATTATCCATGTTCTGCTTTAATTTTAATCTCCAAGAAAGCTGCAGGAAATGTTAGTAACATAATTCTATGTAAGAAGTGGGTATGAGTAATAATCCTCACCCCACAGGACTTTTTGTCTTCTCAAGCAAGTAAATAAAAAGCTTACTAAAACCATTTTAAATGCTCCAGGACAAGTTAGAAAATAAAAAATAATTCTGCCTTTGGGCAGTGAGAGACCGGCTCCCTGGCAGTGTTCCTGAGGGAGATTTGGCGCAGAGTGCAAGATCTCCTGTCCTGTATGTAAGAGCGAAAGGAAGAGTGTGATTAAAGGACATCTTGGGAAACGTGCCCATGCAGGACACAAGCAGGACAGGTCTTGCATACTCTTAAATGTCCTTTCCTCATCTGGTGTAGCTCCACTGGAGCTTGAGCTTACACTGTCAGACTTGTACAGATACATGACAGGTGGAGATCTGTTCAATCATCTTGAGCTCTGGGCTAATGACATACTAATATAATCTGCTGCTTTATACTACATTATTTGATCTTCTCTCCCATCAAAGAAAGGGGGAGCAGTGGAACACACGGATATTAGTCAGACAGTTCTGTCTTTGGTACATTTAATGTCGAACAGATTTTGTTTAAAAAAGTATTCATAGTATTCCAACTACTATTTGCAATGTTTTACATTATTTACAATATTTTCCCCATGTGTATTAAATGTTTACTAAATCTGTATGGTGCTTTTTCGTTGAAGTGGACTGGGAACTGTTAATACCCCTTTATCAGGGATTTATATACAACAGCTCTGAGATTAACTCAGAAAAGGCCAGAAAAAACAGACCTCTGGCCCGTGCTTCAGCAGTGATGAAAACTGAGGTGCAGGAAGAAGGTGAATGTAATACAGTTATACATAATATTGCTTCAGCATCCTTCCACCCTCTTACACAGTAGATTCTTGAACAGACAGGAACTTGGGGTTTATGCAGCATCCACACTGTGGTTTCTCTTTGTGGGACAGTTCTTATTAGTCAGTCAAACAGAACAGAATGATATTAAAGTCTCTATTATTTTTTAAATTGTGTTGACACTATTGTCCAGAATCATAGATACCAGCAGGCTTTTGTGACTGGATCCTATAGAGCTATTTTTATCAGTGATGTGTCTCAGACTGCTACAACAGCTGAAGTAAGGCAGGATGATAAGAAGTATGGCCAGGAGACTGATATATGCAAGGTTGATGAAGGACAGATGGATATGCTGCATGAATTTGAAGATTAAGTCTTGATAACACACATAAGCAAAAACCATAGCCTGCAGAGATTAGTGCAAAAAATGGCTTGTGACAAGTATTGCTACTGGAGTTATGCCACTTATAGGCCGTGTCTACACTAGCCCCAAACTTCAAAATGGCCACGCAAATGGCCATTTCGAAGTTTACTAATGAAGCGCTGAAATGCATATTCAGCGCTTCATTAGCATGCGGACGGCTGCAGCACTTCGAAATTGACGTGCCTCGCCGCCACGCGTCTTGTCCCGACGGGGCTCCTTTTCGAAAGGAACCCACCTACTTCGAAGTCCCCTTATTCCTATGATCAGATGGGAATAAGGGGACTTTGAAGTAGGCGGGGTCCTTTCGAAAAGGAGCCCCGTCGGGACGAGCCATGAGGCGGCGAGGCACGTCAATTTCGAAGTGCTGCGGCTGCCCGCATGCTAATGAAGCGCTGAATATGCATTTCAGTGCTTCATTAGTAAACTTCAAAATGGCCATTTGCGTGGCCATTTCGAAGTTTGGGGCTAGTGTAGACACAGCCCTTGAGATGCAACCCTGGTTATTAGAACAGGTTTTGAAATCTATTATTGGGATAAAGTCTGCGACATACTTTATTTAAATTGAAATATTTCTTGTTCAGTTTACCAAGACCCAGCATGGAAGTTGATTGGCCCAGTTTGTGAGCTGAAACCGGAGAACTTTTGGAAGACACGGAAGTTGCTGATGTCAAGAGAAGCAACCTCACTGTGCATTTATTGCCCCCAGCACTGAGGATAGCTTGAGAAGCTAGTACCATGCTTTGCTAAAATGTCTTATAAAGCACTGCCTGACTCAAATCAGTGGAACAAACAGAATAGAGAGCTCTTTTACACTATCATGGCCATTCATGTAATACAAATTAGCTCTCAGAAGGATAGTCCTGGAGAACAATTAGCACAAACTGTAAGATTTGTAGAGATTCTGATTTGTGATGAGAACAGCATACAACAAGTATTTCAAACTAGCAGTTCCTGTCTTGGAAGACCACCAAAAGCCACAATTCAATTCCCATCAACTGGAAATTTTTCCAGTGGTATGATAAGTATGTATAACATTATGATTAATTTTCTTGAGTCTGGACATAGATCAAGTTAGGATGATGAGCAAAAGAATAAATTACAGCTGGCTATACTAGAGGGACTAGCCAAATCCTTTGCTATCAGAGGGGGTTTATATAGGGAGGTTCAGAGGAGAGAAGATTTAGGACTGCTAGGGCTCCCTACACATAAAAAGAGACAGAGCATTAGAAAGAATTCATGATGATTCTTGCCACAAGAGAATAAGTTGGCTAAAGATGAATTTTATTGGTTGTGAACAACCTTAGAAGTGGAGAGGAAATGGCAGACCTGTCTCAGAAGAGAAGCCAACATAGATAAGGCTTCCAAGTTTGTGAAGATTAAAATGTTTGCTCCACTTAAATTTCTCTGTTTCTACTTTCAAATTCTAGAACTTGATGCTTCCAAGACCAGAAATATCCAGGCGACTTCTGATCACTTTATCAACTGTGATGAAGCCTGCCATACCATTGGTCAAACAGCCAGGATAGTGGCTAGGGCACTATGTGAGAATGCTATTGGATTGTTATAGGCAGGCTGTGTGAATGACCCTCACAGAGCACTCAGCCTATCAGTGACACAGCCTGTATGATTTCCTAGAAATAGATGCAGTAATCAAGGTGAAAACTTTGAATAAGTACTGATTGCTGATCTATGGAAGATTACAGGAGTAGAGATGAAGACAGCTCTCACATATCCTTCAGGAAGTCCAATTCAGCCACCTAACTGTATTTTCCTAAGCTAGGGACTTTTGAAGCACGCAAGTAGATCACCTGGTGTAAACAGGCCTGGTATGCCTCTAATTGTACTAAGAATGCTATGGCTTAGGAACTATCACATTTTTTCGTGATTAGAAGACATCCTCTGTTACCAGCACAATGGTGGTTTTGAATTCAGCAGCAAGGATAACGTGGTATTGCACCAATGATATGTGAAGGGCCTGATGCACAGACCACACCATGCATATAACTTCACTGCTAAAGAAAGTGAGAAAAAATCAATTGGCAAATACCTGGCAGTGGGTTGCCAAAGGATTAGTATCTATTATGGAATCAGGAGGGAGAGTCTAGACATGTGATCTTAGTGTTAGAGAAAAGCAACACATATGCAGATTGGTGAAAACCATCTATAGATGTTGACTTAGCTGTTTACAAGTGATAAGCAGAAAAGAGGAAAGGTTCCATTCTGTGTGTTCATAAAGATATGCCATGTCTCATGCATTAATTTCTCCCCCACTTTTTCATAGCATCCTAACACCATTAGCATCCTTAGTTCCTTAGCATCCTAACACCATTAGTAGCATTTCCAAGTTGATGAGAGAGGGGGCAAACAATGCAGCAGGAGTTATGTTTTCCTGCTGTCTCAGAACCCCCTTAGAAAACCCACCCTGCCCAAGTGGTGTGCTCTTAATCACAGAGGGCTGTATCTTAGGGGAACAGTTGGAACTATGTTAGGCGTAGGTGTTGTGAGAGACCAAAAGTATATGTGCTGTGGAAAAGCACTTGGAACACCAAGGGGTCCGGCTGGGACATTAGGACAAGATGAGATTCTGGGGAAGGGGAAACCTTTTGCTTTTCTTAAACTTAAGCTAAAAACACCCATCCTTGTAAGAGAAGGATCAGAAAACAGAGGCATTGAAGATTTTCAAAGAGGGCACAATTGCAGCAATGTGCTACCAGAAGTAACTATGTAATCTGTGGGGATCCCTGATTTATAAGTCAGCTGCTGACAGAAACCGCACACACAGTTAAACACCTTTGAGCTTTACAGAATGTCTGCTGATCGACACCATGTGCATCAGTTCTTTGGAACAGGAAAGTTTAGGGAAATAGCCATGATACAGTGGCAGTTCCTTTCTTTTAGCCGTCTCCTCCTAACTCTTTCTCTCTGCAGTCTCTCTCAGTATGACATAGCGGAGACTGCAAATGTTAGTTTTAAAACTGACAAATATGTTTCACTTTTGCAATAAAAAAGTTTTGTCTAACAATGCACCTTTTCTACTTTTTGGCACTAACAGTTTTTCATAGTCTTTCTTTGCTGGGAAATTAATTAAGATAGAAAATCTGCTTCCCTTACTTCATGCAATAACCAATAAACTGTCCATATATATCTTTTTTCTCTTGAACTCCCATTCTTTTTAAGAATCTCATCTCATATTAAGCACACATTTTTCTGTAATACAGACTCCTCAAATGCACTGAGATTTGCCCTTTGTCTTTCGATTCTTCATCATTCATTAGTGATACACACAGATTTGTCTTTTGACTCTGGTATTCTTCTTTTATTCTTCATATGTAATGAGGCAAAAAGAATTTTGCAATAAAGACTCATCAAAGCTGTCATTTATCTATGTTGGACTGTCTTTGTTATGTCTTAGTAATAAATGTTCTAAGTCTTTCTGTATCTGGATTCATTCCTTCTCATTATTTAGAATTGTTTTCTCCTGACATTCATTCCCATACTCTTTCCCTTCTTCCTGCTGCTGCTCTTTGTCTTTATGAGACAATTTTTAAGCTGTTGAATTATGGCAGTATGTTAGCCATGACTTAAAATTTAGAATTTTGTCTAACTTTTCACTAGGAGTTTATAACAGTAAATAAATTTCAGTTTACTTATCACACATTCTTTATGAAAAACAGCATGTTAGGATGGAGAGTAGAATAATTTACTTCATTCTAATGAGCCTTGTTCAGAGTGGCTTATATCTTAAGTTCAGATCCTTGAATCAGAATCTAACCTCTGTTTCTGTAGGCAATATCCAGGTTATGACAAATCCTCCAGAAGATAAAAGTTTTGCAATATTCATGAGTAGAAGTGGACAGACACTGAACTGATTGGCGCTGCAGAAATATCTACTATCTATCCCATTGACAAGTAGTGCAGAAGTAGCTACCTGATTCCTTCTATCTGTGTAACCTGGATTTTCCTCCTTGAATCTAGGAAAAAGTCAAAACAAGCTATGTAAAACTGAAAATTCTAGCAAGACTTTTCCCTAAGGCTACAGCTACCCAGAACCATGCTGCCAGCAACATGATGCAAAGAAGGGCTCTTGAAAATGCAAATGGCTGCTCATTTGCATAGTCACATCCCTAATTTGTATACTCCCACAGGCTCACACTGCTGGCAGAGGCTGCTGTCATCACAAAATGTGCCATGTAGACATGGCTCTGTCAACGAAAACTCCATTTGTTGGCAGCCCCTTATCCCTGATTATTTTAAAATAATCAGGGATAAGGGGCTGCTCACCAAGGAGGATTTCACCAACAGAACCACATCTACACAGCATGTTTTCTGACGATATCAGCCTTTGCTGGCAGGGCAATCCCCTGGAAGTATGCATTTAACCACTTGACTATGCAAATGACCATCTATTTGCATTTTTGAGAGCCTTTCTTTGCGTCATGCTGCCAGCATCGTGGCTCCATGTAGATGTAGCCTCAGAGTGCAAGAATACGCCAGATTTTCTTAGAAAATATTTTTCATTTGTAAGTACTGGTCACTTGATGAAACAAGAACTGGAGAGTTATGTGTGTCAATCAGAGAATCAAACTTTGCTATTGAGCTGTGACAGCCATGTCCAGTAACAATGCACCTACAACTCAGTAAGGGCACATTAGGCTCTAAGAATCAGGGATCTCACTGAAGGTCTCCAGCAATGAATTACTCATAACATGTTTTGTGTTAGGTGTCTGTCACTAGCAAATAACATATGGATTCAGGCCTGATTCTCGTCTCACTAACAGCAGGTTTACAACGTTGTCCTCAGTCAAGTACCTCCTGATTCACCTCAATGTAAACTGACCTGGAGAATCAGGCCCATAGCGTGTGTGTGTGTGAATGAATGAAAAAAGACTGGCACAGAGTCTAAATAACCTCCAACAAGGGTCTTACATTAATTTCATACCTCCCCATATTCTTACAGCTTTTCCTGAATCAATTATAATTATGACAATTTGTTATATTTATTCTATAATTAAAATAACTACTCAGTGTTTATTTTTAGTATGGTAAAATGATGAACTGATATTTGCATACAGCAATTGAAATAATATATAAAATCCATGGGCCAGATTCTCCTATGCACTGGGGTTGCTTTATATTGCATTGCACTTAGTATAATGATAAGCTAAACCTGAATAGCTGGACTGTACACTATGGGGCCTTTGAAGGTGCAGAGCCACCATAGTGACTCTTACAGCACCCCTCTTCCTTTTAACGGTGTCAAGGTAATAACCAAGGTGAGCAGCCATAGTTGGATCTCCCTTCACAAGCCAGAGCTACAGTTAGATTTCATATCAGGCTGCTTCAATTCACACCAAGAGTCAGGCTTAAAGCACACACTGTACAGGACATGACAACTCAGCTGTGGAGGAAGCGTAATACCCCAACTTGCCAAGTTCCACTATGCACTCTAAGGACATAGCTAAAGAACAGGGCCCACACATCTAGAGTGACATCTACACTATAATGTTGTGTCGAAAAAATGCTGGTTTTGTTCACAAAATTCGGAGCATTCACACTACAAATGCGGTCTGTGAACAGTAAATTGACAGAACACTCCACTTTTGGTGACAACATTCTGCCTCTCCCATGAGGCAGATAGCCCTTCTCAACAGAATCCACCGACAAATAAGCTATGAGGACACTTCTGTATCGACAGCCCAGGCTTCCAGGCCACTGGGCAGCCCCGTCTGCTATGCTTCTGGTTGACTGTTCTGTTGAGAGAGTGGGCCGGTAGTCCGGCTGCACCTTGTTGACAGAGTGCATCGCTTTTTGATCTACTTTGCTGTCTGGCTGCAATCCATCGACAGAAGTTTTGTCAAGATATCATCTGACAGGAACTTCTGTTGATAGATTTCTTTTGTGTAGACACATGTTAATTGTGGTGATAGACAATATAGAAAAAAATAATCCCATAGGGGAGAACAAAGACACAAGACTAGATCTAAATCTGGTAACAGTTCCTGCTAAACTAAAGGCCACATCTTGCCCCTTCAATAGCCATGAGACCAGGAGAATACAACATAAATTCACTGTGGGGAGACCGGACAGAGAGAAAACAACAAGAAGTCCTGTGGCACCTTACAGATGAAGAGGGTCTTTGCCCATGAATGCTTATGCTCCAAAATATGTTAGTCCATAAGGTGCCACAGGACTTCTTGTTGTTTTTGAAGATACAGACTAACATGGCTACCTCTCTAATACTGGACAGAGAAAGGCTATGTGGAAACACTCCGCAGCTCTTGAGTTGCCAAGACAGGCCTTCAGGTAGCCTCTCTCTGTTTACTTTGGTTTATTTTTGATGAGCACATGCAAATATGAGTGAGCTACAAAAGTGGAGAACGCAACACATAGGTGCACATATGGCCTAGTGCCATAGCTCTGCTGCCATATTCAGTGGGCTGAAGTAGTGGTCAGAGCCAGGTTGCATAGCAGCTATACATCCTGCCTTTAATTTGGAGGGAGGATTCTGAATCCTTCCACACCCACTCACTTACCTCCCACAAAGCCATTGTACTCTAGATTTGCAAAGAAGAGACAAGATTTAGCCCAAAACACAGCAGTTATGCAGTACAGCATTTGAACACACTGTTAACTTTAATTGGGTGATATTGACTTCAATGTGATAACTCATATTCTTAATGTAAAAAATACATGCTAAGCCCTTTGCTGACCTGGGCTGTTATGGGTAGTTATAGGAATTGAAATAGATGCACCTGGAGAGGTTGGCCTTAAATTTATTATAGCAACAGAGGTGCATAAGTTGGCAGGAAACCTAAACAGAGCAAATAATTTGCTGACTGTAAGATTATTATTAAATAATTTTAATTGTTAAAATAATTAGCGAGATTACATTCAAAACAAAACCTCTGCAAAGTCAACCTGAACTTGTCCTTTGAACTTCTAGATGTCACAGCTGAGACGCTTTAGGCTACATCTACACTAGCCCCTTCCTTTCGGAAGGGACATGGTAATGAGGGAGTTCAGAATATGCTAATGAGGTGTTCCATGAATATGCAATGCCTTATTAGTATAATAGCAGCCATGTGCAATTCCAAGTGCCACTTTTGAAATGCATGGTGCTTATGTAGACAGGGGCTTTTCGAAAGGACCCCTAGACTTTGAAAGCCCCTTCTTCCTAAAACCAAATAGGAAGAAGGGGCTTTCAAAGTCCGGGTGTCCTATTAAAAGGCCCCTGTCTACGTGGGCAGTGTGCATTCCGAAAGTGGCACTTGGGAATTGCTCACAGCTGCCATTATGCTAATAATGTGCTGCATATTCATGGCAGTGCCTCATTAGCATCTTCTGAACTCCCTCATTACCATCTAGTAGGAAAGAACAGAAAGGATGTAGGGCAGTGGAAAACAGACAATAATGCAAAGGACTGGAGTCTTGTGAGTCAAATGGAAGGAAAAGCCTCTTGCACTATTTTAACTTAGAGTAGCGTAGCTGATATTCAGCGATGCTGAAATATCACCCCATCAAACATAGTACTTGTCAAACATGAGCAGATTGGCTTGTTGCAGTTATTCACGCATCAAACATAGGTCTTGGTCCTGCAAAGTAATAAACACTGGAACAGAGTTTCTCCCCCATGCACCCTATCGAAAGATCACAGCCTCAGAGCCCAGAATTTCTCATTTCCTAATTGCTTTCTTTTCCATCTTTCATCAGTAGGCTCCTCTGCTAAAGAAAGATTCTTGCCTGCTTCCCTTGCTCTACCTCCTTTATTCCCTCTTCCTGTCCTTTTAGTGCCTCTTCTGTCTTTCTCAGCTTCTAACAGTACAGATTCTCAAACATATGTTAGTAAAATAACCCTACTGAGATAGCAGAAATGTCCACTGAAAATAATGAGCAGGATTTGTTTATGAAAAAATGCAAATCTCAGGCAATTTTTGAGTCAGGAAATGGCCAGGCTTGCAGATAAATGGAGAATACAAACATACATATTCATTCAGTCTCTCTGTCGGATATGCACAGACATTCCATCTCCACTGCACCTTCTTCTCTTGCCAGGTTTTGGCTGTGCTTATCCATGACTGACACTGAGAAGCTTGTCTGTCCCTTAATCGCCTCCAGACTAGATTAATGTAATGCCCTGTTTGCAGGTTTGCCAAGCAGACTGATAAGAAAGCTGCAAGTTGTTCAACGCTCCGTTACTAACCTAGTGTGCCGTGCAAAATAAATAAAACAAAAAGAAAATCTGATTTTATCTCACTAATTCTCAGACCCAGCTTTGACAGCCTGCGAAACAAAGTGTTGACAATAATTACATATTTGACATTAGCCAGTCAGTCATTTTGTTGACCTAATCTCTAATACATCTGAGATTTACTCAAAAATATTTTTATCCTGATTTGAAGGGAGACCAGAACCCTCAAAGTACTCATTCGTATTCAAGAGAAGTGCTTATTTTCAGAATTCTCTTTTTAAGGCCTGAAGTCCATCAAGTCAATAGAAAGATTTCAACTGATTCTAGTAAAGATCATGTCCATGTCCAACATGTCCAACATCAAGTCCATGTTGAACGTTACCTTCTTTATCTCTTGATTTTTTAATCCTACAGGCTTTTCTAAGTCACCTACCATAGTTCTGTTTGCTCTTTATTGGCTTTTGCAGGTTTACCATGAATGGTTTTGGAATGTTTTATAAAAATATAGTCGATAAGCCAAATTCTCCCCTCACTGACATAGCATCAGGATCTAGCAATTCCACTGAAGTCAACAGTCTAGTCCGGATTGTTCTCAGTGTTAATACAAGATATTCAGCATGGTTGGCACTTACTAGTGATAGCAGAAGAGTTTGGATAAATACTTTTTCACTGCATCAAAACAATTACTTGCTAAAGTGAATTTACAACAACCATACAACCTCTGCTTTATTTTTCTGAGCTGCTTTTTTCAGGTTCATAGAAAAGATACAGTAAATGAGTGAGCAATTCAGATAAAACTCCCAAAATCTGCATTTGCCTGTATTTACATTGAGTTGTAAATGAGAAATCTATGGATTCATATACATTTTCAGAGTAGCCAAACACATAGGTCAGGGTACATACAATCCTAATGACTAATACTGTGGGCTATGGTTACACTACAGCTGTCTGTTGACAGAAGTCACTGTTGGAAGAGATTTCCCGACAAAACTTCTGTCAACAGAGTGTGGCCATGTACAAAAGCCAATCAGAAGAGCGCTCCACTCTGTTGACAGAACAGCCGGACTGCCTGGCCACTCTCGCAACAAAACAGGCACCAAGAAGCACAGGAGACAGGGATGCCCATTGTTCTAGATGCCCTGTCTGTTGAGAGAAGGCCCCCTCAGAGCATCCACACAGCTTTTTTTCTGTTGACAGCAGCGTTATGCCTCATGGTTGAGACACAGAACACTGTGGATGACAAACTGTTGACAAAACATATTTTGTGTGTGGACATTCCACCAGTTTTGTTGACAAAACCGGGGTTTTGTTGGCAAAACTCACTAGTATAACTGTAGCTTGGGAGAAATTAGGAGCACTTATGAAATAAAAAGGAAAGATGAATGGAATGCTGTGTCTTCCAGCTCTTCATCCATCTGTTCTTCCTACTATTCTTCCTCCGCACTGTTACCGTGTGTTGACGTTCAATCCTTCTCCCTCCACCACTGCACTCTATTTTTTTCTTATTTTGTTTTGTTTTTTCTCACTGTAGAAAAAAGCTTACATCACATCAGTTCTGCTGTATTCTTTCTTGAAATGGCATCCACTCAGCAAACAGCAAACACCATTGCACATAGCTTGGCATTTGTTTTCACAGTTAGTGTAAAATAAATGCCATCCCACTGATGAGGTTTTCCTTCCTGTTAAAAGTTGCACCAATAAGTATTCCTTGAAAAGAGGCTTCCTCTATCTGAAATGTTTTTCTTTGAATTTAGTGCCTCTTTTCTAGGCATATCAAAATGAGAGAGGAATACCTTGCTTTATCTTCACAAGGAGAAGCTCAACATGTCTCTTCCA